>NW_027361788.1:29275500-29899000 GCF_039654945.1 Dendrobates tinctorius | reverse complement strand
GTTAAAACGTTTATTTCTGGTCATCCAGTCATCTAGGCCTGCATTCTCCTGTGAAAGGACCTCCAAAACGTTAGACAATGGGAAAATCTCTCCTACTTGTCACTGCTAACTATTTTTGTTGGGAAAGAAGGATGGATGTTTGGTTTGGAGATAAACGTCCACTTGTGTTACCCAAGTCCAAGACTGGTGAATCTGCTGTGCTAGGTATTCAATGATATATCTCCTTATTCTCTGCATTTCTAGGTTAATTAGTCCTTCATGTCTCTAGAAAAGAGGGTCTTAAAACACTTCACACCTTCTTCTTTCAGCTTTCTCTTCCCCCAAATCTTAGGTTGGCCATACTCCGTAGATTTTCCTTCGCAGATTTACCAGCTGATGATCTCATTTCTAAAGAGTCTAAAGAGAATGTCGGATCCTCACTCATAGTACAGAAGAGACAGGTATCGTGTTTAATCATGGGCTCTCCCAAAAATCAAGAACATGAAAGGTGCCAACAAGACATGTTTATTTGGGCCAGCTATCCAGCTTAAAGGAGTAGTCCAGGATACAATACCACACTTTTACTCGCTAGCTCTGTATCCAGCACAGGCCACTGCTTCCTACGGCAGCCACTGGAGTTCTCTGACAAGGCAACCCATTGCCACCTCTGATGTCATGACCTTAGGCTTCAATGGCCAATTCAGGAAGAAGATCACCACCTGAGTATTCAGGTAGTTGGCATCTACTACACTAATGTGGATTGCTTTTCTGGGCGAGCTCAACTAAATTCACTTAGAGAGTCTCCTGACAAACCAAGTTCTGGTGTGCTGCTGGATTCTGTGACCTCTCTACTAGTGAATGTTCTAACAAACCCAGCTTTGGTATGTTGCTAAACTCAGCTATAAAATTACAAGTGTGACTTCTGACATACTCAGCTCTGCTGTGCTGCAGGGCTCTGTTACACTTTCACAAGTGAGCCTCCTGACATAACAAGTTCTGGTATGCTGCTGGGCTCTACTACCTCTCTACTAGTGAGTCTCTTGACAAGTGCAGCTCTGCTACTTCGCTGGGTTCTACTACATTACCACAAGTGTTCATTCTGAAATGCCAAACTGCTGCAAGACTCTAACAGGATTCAATGCTGATCCATCTATAACATATGTTCCTTAACCTTCCCAGCTCTTCTACTCTACTGCGCCAGCATTCTAACTCTGCTTCATTGACCTTCCTATTCTAGGTGTTTAGTCCCTACAGCCTCCATTATTTCAACTGCCATCCAGCCTCTATTCCTCCAGCTTTCATCCAGCCTCTACAGCTTCCTTTCCTCCAGCTTTCACCCAGCCTCTACAGCCTCCACTCCTACAGCTTTCTCTCCGCCTCTGCAGCCTCCATTCCTCCAGCTTTCATCCAGCCTCTGCAGCCTCCACTCCTACAGCTTTCACTCCGCCTCTGCAGCCTCCATTCCTCCAGCTGCATACAGATGCTACAGCTTCTATTGCTCCAACCGATTTTCCTTGCTACATCAAGGTCATCGGTCTGTGCTGATTTCCATCTGCTCATCCGGACTAATGGCTTCAAGAAACCTCCTCACCTGGTGAGACTTAATACAGACCCAACCTGTACACAGGTGTGTGTCGCTATTTTTGGACAAAAGCGGCCATGTTTTTCTAATTTTCTAATCCTAGGTAACTTTGTTATCTATGTTCTCCTACCTCCTCAAGCCTAGTCATGATTATTTTGATAATTAGGTTTGTTTTTGCACTTTGAGGACTTGCCATGAAATAATTTTATGTAACTATCACATATAATAAATTGCTATTGTACAAATATTTTGCAAAAATTAAAAAAATCCCCCAAAATTGACTAATTTCTTTTTTTTGAAAAATATTTAATTTTTCATCCTTCAATTTCTCTTCTTTATTACAGGAAACACTGTATTTTTTTTTGTAAATGTGATTATTTGCATTGTCTATTGGACTGTGATACATACTGTATTTGGTTGACAACTCTCTTTAGCATCTCAGTTTTCTTGGTTTGGGGACGAGTGTGTATTGAGGGCCTCCCCCTGAATAGATGGATATGGCAGCTTTACAATAAGCTCGAACCTTACCCTTGTTTCAACATGTTCTGCTATTTGACTAAGTGAGCTTGACCCTACCCCTGTTGTGCTGCGATGAATAGGGGCACCAGCTCAGGTTCCTACAGGCCTAAAAGCATACAATGAGAGCAAGAAAGAAACCCTTGTAATATAATAAAATGGGAGTAAAAAGCATGGCCCAGATGTGGGAATGACATGCTGCGAGCCTGTGCCCTCTATACAAAAATATTCATAAAGTTAAATTAACTCATACCCTTATCATCCGTTCTAGATTACATTTATTGAGCACTTTCTGGACCACAGAAATTAGAATTCACCAAATTCTCAGAAAATTTGATTCACTGTGAATCAAAGTACCCCATTGCCTTCAGTAGCCCTTTTATTCAATTTTCCTCACACACTAATGGTCTTCAATGATTTGCTGTAGCAAACTATCTGTACAGCTTCTGTAGTGTTTTATGGCTTTTTCTTCTGATCTCCTTAGTTCATTGTGAGATGTGATGTCCCCTCACTATCCTGATTCACTCCAAAGTGGCTGCTGCAATCCCTGCCCTGGCTTTTATACAGGTTCTGATAGTCTCTCATAACTGGTTGTGTTATACCATGTGATCTGAGGTCATAGGATTCTTCTGCAATGTATAAAATGGCAAAGGCCACTTTAGGCAATTTGTGCTAAAGAAAATGCAAATTGTTCAGGTTTGATGGGTTCAACAAATTTCTAATTTTCAACAAAAATTTGATTTTCATTTCTTCAGTGTGAGGTCATTAATGTCACCACATTTAGCAGCATTGGGCAGACTTTGGCATTTTGCATGTCTTTTTCTCTCTGATCCGGAGAGGTGTAATTTTCCTTAAGCATTTTTACAAACATTTTAATGGCTGGCAGAGATTGATGGTGGCTTTAAATGGAAACAAGCTCATAATGAAGCATTGAAAGCCCTCTTCTGGCTGCAGCATGTATCTTACAGCATTTCACTCCCTGGTAGCTGAATATAATAAATTACACTCTGATAGGTAAGGAGCTGGGTTGAATCTCACTTACTTACATACTGAACATCTTGGAGCAGCTGCACAGTTGCTGCTGATTTCACTTTGACTTGCAAGAAGTATCCGGAGTACCCATGGGAGAATTTACAAGAGTTTAGGAATAGGATACTGAAAACCAGCTAAAACATATTCACACTGTAGTCTCTATATATTTTTACTAAACGGGCGGAAAAGCTTTATATTATTTAACTCTTGCACTGTTGTTGTGTTTTTACTTTGCTGGGCATACTTTCTAAAATTTTACTCCCTAGATCAGGGGTGCACAACATTTTTGATCCAAGGGCCGATTGCCATACTGAACCAATCCCAAGGGCACCCAAGAAATGGAATGGGTACTTACATGAATACATCACCAGAGCCACCATCAGTACATTAATAGATCACAAGAACAACCATCAGTACATTCATAGATCACCAGAACCACCATCAGTACATTAATAAATCACCGGAACCACCATCAGTACATTAATATATCACCAGAATCAAGTTTTGAGTATTTGGAGAGTTTGGGTTGTGCAGGCCTACACTAGATGAAACCACAGTATATGTTCCCCACCTTCTTCGAGTTGTCCCTATTGTCTGTACTTCTTTGGACATGGCCTATCATACATGGCCCTACAATTTTTTTAGGGAGTTTGATGGACAGTACTTTCCCTTTAAAAAGGTAGCGCTGTATAGCATATAGGCTGCTCCCTCTCTTTATCTGCTCCAGCATTGCCGATTTATCTGTGCTCATCCCAATACTTGGCAGGTTTTTGCTAACAGAATGTTATACTATACCTCCAAGAGGCTGCGATATTTGTAGTGCAGGGTAGAAATTGTACTAGCAACCTGGGCCACTTTTATAATTAATGACCATGGTGGGGGACCTGTTGCCAATTTTACAATGGTGCCCAGGAGCCTAAAGTTAAACCTCTGCTCTTTATCCTCATGCACAAAAACAGGTAGGATTGTGGTTGTGTTGAATTGTTCCACAGTGCTGGGGAATCTGGAATGGCAGAACTGCGAAAAAGTAAAGAGCCTCCCTACCCATCCACCAATTTCACAATAGGGAAGTGGCACTAGGAAGTGGTGTGGCTCGGCTCACCGATGTATAGCTATGTTGTAACTTACAAATATGGCAGGGACAAGCGGGCTATGGCCTACGTTACACTTGGCCTTAGGGGGTAGTTATAAGGAATTACCTGATTGCAGTTAGTCAGCACTCAAATATTCAGATTCTGCATTAGTAGTAGTGTATTGGTGCGTCTGCAGTTCCTTCTAAGGTTCTATACACATTTATGATGTCTGTATGTTTTTTCCTTTAGACTGCATTTTCCACTGTTTTGATCATTTTGCCTGCAAAGTCGTCATTTTCCATGTGACGCAATCCTCCTGCAGTATAAAGTTTGCTATTTATGGTGTAATTCATAAGACCAGGCATACCCAGATGTCCGCTCCATATGCAGGAACCATTGAATTCTGGTATTACATTACCTTGGTGATCCCCATTATTTTCTGAGACAATTTTTAAGTTTTCTAATCACTGGTGCCAAAATAAGTACAAATAATTTTTGATACGTCTATAATACACTGCGTGCAGAATTATTAGGCAGGTTGTGTTTGAGAACATTCTTTTTATTATTGAACAACAACTATGTTCTCAATCAACCCAAAAGACTCATAAATATCAAAGCTGAATATTTTTGGAAGTTGGAGTGGGTTTTTTAAGATTTGACTATCTTAGTAGGATATCTGTTTTTTTCAGGTAACTATTACTGTGCAGAATTATTAGGCAACTTAATGAAAACCAAATATATACCTATCTCACTTGTTTATTTTAGCCAGGTAAACCAATATAACAACACAAAATTTAGAAATAAACATTTCTGACATTCAAAAACAAACAAAAAATCAGTGACCAATATAGCCACCTTTCTTTACGATGACACTCAAAAGCCTTCCATCCATACATTCTGTCAGTTGCTTTATCTGTTTACGATCAACATTGCCTGCAGCAGCCACCACAGCCTCCCAGACACTGTTCCGAGAGGTGTACAGTTTTCCCTCCCTGTAGATCTCACATTTTATGAGGGACCACAGGTTCTCTATGGGGTTCAGATCAGGTGAACAAGCAGGCCATGTCATTACTTTTTCTTCTTTTAGACCTTTACTGGCCAGCCACGCTGTGGAGTATTTGGATGCATGTGATGGAGCATTGTCATGCATGAAAATCAAGTTTTTCTTGAACGATACCGACTTCTTCCTGTATCACAGCTTGAAGAAGGTGTCTTCCAGAAACTGGCAGTAGGTCTGGGAGTTGAGCTTCACTCCATCCTCAACCGGAAAAGGTCCCACAAGTTCATCTTTGATGATACCAGCCCATACCAGTACCCCACCTCCACCTTGCTGGCGTCTGAGTCGGAGTGGAGCTCTCTGCCCTTTACTGATCCAGCCTTGGGCCCATCCATCTGGCCCATCAAGAGTCACTCTCATTTCATCAGTCCATGAAACCTTAGAAAAAGCAGTCTTAAGATATTTCTTGGCACAGTCTTGACGTTTTATCTTATGTTTCTTGTTCAAAGATGGTCGTTTTCCAGCCTTCCTTACCTTGGCCATGTCCCTGAGTATGGCACATCTTGTGCTTTTTGATACCCCAGTAACGTTGCAGCTCTGAAATAGAACAAAACTGGTGGCAATTGCTTCCTCAATTCATGGGCAGTTATTTTGCGCCTTTTTTTATCAACATGCTTCTTGCGACCCTGTTGGCTATTTGCCATGAAACGCTCGATTGTTCGGTGATCACGCTTCAAAAGTTTGGCAATTTCAAGACTGCTGCATCCCTCTGCAAGACATCTCACAATTTTTGACTTTTCAGAGTCCGTCAAATCTCTCTTCTGACCCATTTTGCCAAAGGAAAGGAAGTTGCCTAATAATTAAGCACACCTTATATAGGGTGTTGATGTCATTAGGCCACACCCCTCCTCATTACAGAGATGCAAATTACCTGATTTACATAATTGGCAGTCGGCTTTCAAGCCTATACAGCTTGGAGTAGGACAACATGTATAAAAAGGATGCTGTGATCAAAATACTCATTTGCCTAATAATTCTGCACACAGTGTAGTAGTGAGCGAACGTGCTGGGGTAAGGTATTATCCGCCATGCTCGGGTGCTAACCGAGTGTCTTCGGCGTGCTCGAATAACATGCTTGAGTCCCAGTGGCTGCATGTGTAACAAGAGCGACCGGGGGGGGTAGTTGTAGCGAGTTATTTAAAGAACAGTACATAGACAGAGTCCACTGAGCAAACGGTCATTGAGCACCCCTGATCCCTTGCACATACTGTAGATAGACGGGACCAACACAGCTTTTCCCCGCAGGTTACCTTTTCTTCTTCTGGTCACCGCAGTCCAGGCAATTAAGGGTCTGGAACGCAGCTGTTCTCCAACAAGGAAAACAACTTTATTTGAACAATGATGAAGGATGGATGAAAAGACAATTTCAACACTGGCTTCCTGTTCTTTCCCTGACACTTGCTGCGGCTGTACCCACAACCGGGGCAGCAGATCTCTCCCATCCGGGAGTCTGGCAATGCCCCTTCTGTAGCACACATCTGCCCTGGCCAACGTGCCCGAGCTTTCTCACCAGGAAGCAGAAGCTTCCTCTTTCCCTTGAGGTTGCAAGTCCAGACCCTAATATTAATTAGTTCTGTCCCTGCCTCTAGTATGTGCATTGCAAGTGTGGCACCCCTGAGGCTCAGTCGCCACAGAGGTACTGCACATTCTCCTAAGGTGTAGTGCCCCACCATCCAGGTAAGGCTCAGTGCTTACAGAGTAGCAGAGCACCTTTGGTGGTTCCCTGCTTGGAACACTGGATGTGCTGGGAGGTGGGTGGAGTTAAGATAAATAAAAGAGTGTGAAAGTGTAAGATGACAGGTTCAGTCTGACAGGAGGTCAGTCGGGTAGGAAGCCACTCAGACAGGAGTGAGGATCCCTGGAAGAAGTGATGGAGGAAGGAGTGCTGCAGCGGTCTCAGTGATCTGAGCCAGCTGGCACAGGAAAGGAAAAGAAGGAGAAAGACGTAGAACTGAAACCTAGGCTTCCATAAGAGAGAGAAAGACAAGTACGGAACGACGGAGTAGAGAGAACAGAGAGGATGTGGGTTGGAAGAGGAACCCTGCCTATAGGTTGTATGGACACTTATGGTTCTGCAGCAGACACCGGTGGAGTAGTTGGCTGTAAATGCACTACTCACATCTAAGACTTGAGGCACAACAGCAATTGGATAGAGAGCCGGGACTCAGGAGAAGTGAGTCCCCGAAGCAGGCTACAGCTGTCTGCCGTACAAGTAGAGTTCTTGGGAACATCTGTCAGGAGGAACTCCAGAGTACCACGGTACTGGAGATCTTCACACTTAAAGGCGCTATAGAGGAGACGTTCAGGAAAGGCACATAAGTTGGCGGAGTGTTGGAGGGGAGCTTTCCATCTTGCCTGGAGGTTGACTGAGTCCCTAACCCGGAGGACACGGCACAGAAGCGGGCATTACTGACTGTGAGTAAAGCTTTGGAACTACATGCCCTGGTGTCTTCCATTCCT
The DNA here is from genome assembly GCF_039654945.1 of Dendrobates tinctorius. Classification (NCBI taxonomy): domain Eukaryota; kingdom Metazoa; phylum Chordata; class Amphibia; order Anura; family Dendrobatidae; genus Dendrobates; species Dendrobates tinctorius. The sequence goes on along the minus strand of NW_027361788.1, from coordinate 29,891,301 downwards.
TCCTGCGTCCGTCTGCCTGACACTGCTACATCCCCTGCACCGGACACTACACCACCTAAGTGTCCCCACATCTACACTGCCCTGGGACAACAGCCCTGCCTGTGAAGGGCTATACCATCATTGCTGCACCACACCATCTGTCCCAGAGGATCTGCATGCAGCATCGGCTTAACACCTCACTTGCCGAGCACCACAGGTGGCGTCACAAATTATTCCATTCCATTAACTACATTCCCCCATTACTTGGGCGCCCTGGGCCACGGACCAGGTCACCGCTGCTGTGACACATTCCCCTGACACCGGCCCGGTACCGAGTACCCCACGGCCCTGGGAGGGCGACCCACAAGCACAGCACCACAGTTATTCATGGCAGACACAGCACATCTAACAGTACAAAACATAGGAAGATAACATCAAGGCATAAAACACATAACCATACATAGACATTCTACATTAATACACATATTACCAAATATATCAGGTTAGACATAGAGCAATGTTATAACTTATTTACATAAAAGGCATAGGGGTCACGTGGAAGAAGAAGAGGGCACAACCGAGGGGACCTGCCACCCCCTTACACTTACCCTCCTTAAACATGGCCGTCCCTGGCCATGTCAACCTTGATATAACGTAGCATCAGAGTCCCAGTCTCTCTGTAGTCAAGTTCATACAAACATAGGGAAACAATTCACAGTTTATAGGCCACATTTAGTTCTATAAGAGCCAATGGACCCTTTAACACGAGCAGCCAAAGTTGTTGAAATGAGCCTCATTCAGACCCGACAGCCCTTGTTGTGGCCATAGTCTTTCAGAAGATATTCTTCCCCTCCCTGCTTTCTGCGGACCATGGGCCCTTTTAGCGATGGTGGGCTGTATGTTAAACATGGTGCCAGTCCAAGGGTTAAAGTGGGGGCAAAGTTCAGGAGCACACAGTCCAGCAGCCACATCCGGAGTCCACTGCTACTAACCCCCCTAGGGTTTTGGTCCCGCGGTCCAGTAAAGGGAGGCACCAACATGTGCAAAACAAACTTGGAGGAGGGGAAAACCATTAAATGTGGCCGTTAACAGGTGGCCACATTAGGCGCCATTGTCCTCAAGCGCCATCTAGGGATTACTGCCCTCTTAGGGACACGAAGCAGTCCCTTACTCTGGGGGTGCAACCGGCACCAATATTATGTCTTAAAGGGACCACTCAGTTTGTACATGGCCGCTGAGTTACATAGTGAGCCACATTTGGCCCCTGCACCATTACATAGACATTAGACAAGGATCCTCTGGAAGAGGAAGAGTCCTCACTGTTCCTCCGGCTCTGCACTCTCTCCAGTGTTGGTCCTGTAGTTTATTGAACCTCCAGTGCTGCTGACACATTTGCGGCCACCTCACTGCCCTGAGGCACCGCTCTCTCCTGTGCGGCGGGGGCAATTGCATTCGCAGCAGCCGGTCGTTCCACACCTGGGGTCTCCTGTGGTGAACCGGTCTCCCGGTTGGAGGCCATTCTTATTGCCACTGCGTAGGGCCCCAGGGGTCCTTGCTCCTTTATAAATTCCACATAATCCCCTTCCCGGAGGGGGCCATTGAACATGAGAGAGCCAGCATTAATGTAGATCTTGTCCCCGGTCTCCAGCTCCTGCACAAAGCCATAGTTCCTGTTCCGGTTTAAATACCTGACGAGGATCATCCGACCTGCTGCAGTTCCTCCGCCGAGACGTTGCAGCTCCTCACGGATGCGGCGCTCCTGAGGGTGAAATCGCCAGAGGTACTGCACCTCAACCAGAGGTGTGGTACCCCACAACCAGGTAAGGTGGGTGCTCCCGACCAGCCTACAACACCCACACCCCCCACACACCAGTAGTGTAACAGAGAACCCTTTATGGCTCCCTGTTTGGAACACGAAGAGTGCTGGGAGGTGGGCGGAGCGTAGTTTAGGAGGGAGAAGCTAAGTACAGAAGACAGAGAGATCCCTCTGAGGGAGGGAAAGCAGAAGGACATGTCTGCAGCAGCTCTACTGCTTAGAGGCTGCTGGACAGATTGGAACCCAAGGGAAGCTCCCTAGGAAAGAAGCTTCTTCTGGGACACGGCTGGAGCAAACTCCCCGTGGGTCCCTTATCCATGCTGACTACAGGTCAGGTGGAGGGAGAAATTGGTCACAAAGGGAACGGCCCCTAGCCTAGATCGCATTCTTCAGGGTGCCACTAGCAAGCTGACAGCTTTGGTTACTTTGTGGACCATCGCCCCGACCATAGTTAGTCCGACTGGAAAGGCGCTATATAGAAACACAGAAACGGTGAGGCATTGTCTGAACAGTATTCGCAGCTGCTGGCCCAAAGCGATAACTGTGAAGTGCTGGAGTGGAAGGAAGGTGTTTTAGCAGCAAATTGTTTGGTAACGACCAGGAAAGGCACACACTGACTGGGAAAGCTGGAAAGGTGCATTTTTTATCTGGAAGTTGGCTGGACTCCTCACCTGGAGGACGCAGCACTGAAGCGGGCATATGTGTATACAGCAGAACTGTGAGTAAAGCCCATTGAACTACATGCCACTATGTCCTCCGCATTCTTTCTGTGCCACTCATCCAGCACTGCTACATCTTCTTTCTACATCACCTCAACATCTACCACTCATCTCTTCTGCCCTGGGACAACAGCTCTACCTGTGGAGGGCTTCAACATCTTAGCTGCACCCAACATCTATCCCAGAGAAGCAACACTGCAGCGCTGGTCAATCTGACCAGAAACCACAGGTGGCGTCACAAATCACTTCATAAACTTTATCCCCATCAATTCTACCTCCTTTTACATGACCGCCTGAGGCCACGGACTGGTTCACTACCACTGTGACATCTCCCATTGAAGTTAACGGGCCCAGCGCTGAGTATCCCACGGTCTCTGGGGCGCTTCACTCCCGCCACCTTTTCTCCTGAATCACCTCATGGATCCACTGAGCTTCGCCTGCAACGGGCATCCGGGGCTCCTCCACATATGCAGCAATGGCGCCAGCCAGGACAGGTGCAGGCCGGGAGGAAACAGGTGCCACCAACACCAGGGATGACGGTGAAGTCGGGAGATGGGGCACGACCGGAGATGGCGGTGGGGCCACAAAGGATGAAGCGATAGCGGCTGGGGTAGTAGGTCGCTTGGATCGAAACTTCCCACTTACCGCTGCTGCGTCCAGTGAGAGTCCTCTTGCGCGGCAGCGGCTGCCAGTCATGGCGGCCGCAACGATCCCCCTTACTGCAGCTTCTAATGTCCTCCAGGCTCCTTCTGGTTTGGTCTTCTACAGTCTCGCAGGTTCCTCGCTCTCCACTGGTTGCTGATGCATCTGCCAGAACAAGGGCCGCTCCTCCAGTTCTTCTGACCACCAGGCCTCAAAGTGTAGGCTCATCTTCGCCCAGGCCTTGGATCACCTCCAGTCCTGGAGGGCGCTGCCGCTGCGGAATGACATGCTGTATCTCCCCATGCCAGCTGATAATTGCGTCTCATATTCTGACAGACAGTCCATCTTTTTCGGGTTCCACCCATTCGTGGGTGCGGTCACTGCCTGCGGCTCCACCCGTTTCTCTTCGATCCTCCCAAGACCTCCTACTCTCCTCCACACTTATTCGTTCCTCACACAACAGCCTCCAATATTTCTCCTGAATATCCCTTATCTTCTGGAATTCCATGCCTCAACACGTCCGGTTATCCACCACCCTCGGATCCTTCAAACGGAACCTGAAAACCCATCTTTTCAGGAAAGCTTACAGTCTGCAGTAACCATTCTGCCGCCTCACCACTGCCTGAGCTGCCGCCAAATCACCACAAGAGCTGCTGCACCCCCGACCTTGTCTCTTCCCACTATCCCGTAGAATGTAAGTCCGCAAGGACAGGGTCCTCTCCCTTCTGTACCAGTCTGTCATTGTAAATTTGTTTACTGTTAATGATATCTATAACTTTGTATGTAACCCCCCTTCTCATGTACAGCACCATGGAATTAATGGCGCTATATAAATAAATAATAATAATAATAATAATACAAGCACGGCACTACAGTTATTCATGGCAGACACAACACATCTAACAGTACAGAACATAGGAAGATAACATCAAGGCATAAAACACATGACCATACATAGACTTTCTACATTAATACACATATTACAAAATACATCAGGTCAGATATAGAGCAGTGTTATAACTTATTTACATACAAGGCATTGGAGTCACACGGAAGGAGGAGAGGGCGCAACTGAGGGGACCTGTCACAACACATGCGGGGAATTCGAGCACGCCAAAGTCACTCGGTTAGCACACGAGCATGGCGGATACAACCTTATCCCAGCACATTTGCTCATCATTAGTCTTCAATACAATGATACAGATCAATCAAGTCAATCTGCCCTTAGCTAATTCCCAGGGACCTGTAGGCTGACATTGGCCCACATTGGTGGTTGCTGAAGCAAACACCTTGGCAAGCAACCTGCTGTTTAGTTCATGTTTACTTCAAGATTTAGTACTTGGGATACAAATCATGCAAACATGTTAAATATCCCACCCGGACCTGTCGAATCTCATCACATCTCCCAATGTTATGTCTGACACTCAGCTGGCACCAGCCTCACCTCCATCCTACTTACCACAAGGCCAGTGTCATGTTGTCCAACTTTCCCTATCAAGTACATAATGCACATCCACAATAACCCTGCTTATGGCCACATGGACTTTCTTATGGCTCCCAACCTGGAGCAACCTCTAGATTTGGGGCAAACTTACCAAATGCACCCATTGATAAAGTACAGTATATTACGAGTTGAGTTGCACGTTAAGAATCAGAAACCTAAAACCACCCTGTTCAGTACTTTCCTGGAAGTTTATGAAACTTTTGAATCCTTTTGTTTGACCTGAATACTATGGTGCTTGATCATTATTCACATGCATCGAAGGAGCGGAGTTGTTGAGCAAGAGGAAATTTCGACATCGTCTGCCTTCCTGAAACTGAGAGCTGAAGATGTTTATTGAGATGAGACACCTTGGGATTGCGACTGTGTATTAACTCGTCAGCCATGTGTATCTTATGACTAACACATATTTCTTCACCAAAGACTCTCTGAGTAAATCCACAACTGTCCTTATTCTTATGGATAAATAACCTAGAATCTCTAAAACCTTCCTAATGATCTTCAGAAATACGACAAGGATATCCCAATAAACAGGTATGATCCATCTTGTTGTCACATGTGCTTAAGTGCATTTATACCATAGACCCAGCCCTCCAGGGGCGTTTATACCATAGACCCAGCCCTTCAGGGACATTTATTCTATAGACCCAGCCCTCCAGGGTGTTTGTACCATAGACCCAGCCCTCCAGGGGCGTTTATACCATAGACCCAGCTCTCCAGGGGCATTTATACCATAAACCCAGCCCTCCAGGAGCGTTTATACCTTGGACCCAGCCCTCCATGGGTGTATGTACCATAGACCCAGCCCTCCATGGGAATTTATACCATAGACTCAGCTCTCCAGGGGCATTTATACCATAAACCCAGCCCTCCAGGAGCATTTACACCTTAGACCCAGCCCTCCAGGGGTGTATGTACCATAGACCCAGCCCTCCAGGGGTGTTCATGCCATAGACCCAGCCCTCCCGGGTAATTTATACTATAGACACAGCCCTCCAGGGGAGTTTATACCATAGACCCAGCCCTCCAGAGGTGTTCATACCATAGATCCAGCCCTATAAGGGAGTTCATAACATAGATCCAGCCCTCCAAGGCTGTTTATACCATAGACTCAGCCCCCTCCAGGGTAGTTTATACCACAAGCCAAGCCTTCCAGGGATATTTATACCTTAGACCCAGCCATCCAGGGGCATTTATACAATAGACCCGGCCCTCCAGGGACATTTATACAATAGACCCAGCCTTCCACGGACATTTATATAGTACACATTTATACAATACACCCAGCCTTCCAGGAGCATTTATATCATAGACTCAGCCCTCTAGAGGCATTTATACCATGTACCCAGCCCTCAAAGGTATTATTATGTCCATGAAAGAAGAACACTTGTTGAAGTTGGGCAATCTCTCTTTCTTAGGGCCCATCCCTCTTCTTCTGTTTTAGCCTGGGGTTCATTGAGAAATTTTTCTGAGGGTTTACCCTCCAAGCGAACGGCCATTATTAATTGTTAATCAGACCATTAGAAATAGAGACAAATGATTAGTTCTAAAGTCACCTTGAAATAGGGTATCTTTTTCCTGGCCTTTAGGACTTGTTATTGGGACAAATCCTAGGCCTACCAGATTCGGGTCTGACATTGCTGCTTCTCATGGGCAGTTTGCACTCATGCAGAGCTCCTTCTTTTTACCAGCACCATAAGATTATGAGGGTACTGTGCCATCCTATTATTTTTTGGCATTCTTAATATGTGCCCCCGATCAATACTAAATTCACCTCCCATTTTTGGGATTTTGGAGGAAAAGGATATTGGTCCTGGCTGTCAAAAATATTTTTGTAGCCCAAGTTGTGCCATTTGTACGTGTCATGACCAGGGATCGAGCATTTATAGTGACAGAGGATCTTAGGACGATGATGTATAGTCATTTCTTGATCGATAGCTCAGCCATGTCGCACCGGGAGGATATCAGTGAAAATGCTCTTGAGGACTCATCTTTATCTAATAATTTTGGCATGTCACAAACTTTGATAAGTAATCTTAATCCATAATAACCCAACCAGAGGTGTTACATGAAGCCCCTCGGCCCCAATGTTAGCTCTATAACAGTGCCCCCATTTTTCATGTACTATGTATTATGCTGATGTCTTTGACCCCCTTATGGACCGAGACCCAGGTATGACTGCTCCCTGAACACCTATTGTTGCATCAAATGATTATGCCCCCTAAGATATTAGCAACCGTATTAAGTCAAAGGGTTTGTGAGCAGTAATTTGGGCATTAATATTTGCCCCTGTGTTGGTGCAATCTCGCCTCTATCCACATTAACCTAAGTGTTGCCCTGTTTTCCACATGACAGATGGCTATTATGGCAGTTTCTAATTGGTCATTTCAAAGAAGAAGCTAGAAGTGCCTGTCAGGATAATGGTCGGATGCTGGAAAGAGATGGGAGACATGTATGAAAACTAGTGAACAGGAAAACAATGGCTTTGTCGATAGTAATGAAATGCTTTCAGTATCATAATTACATTGGAAAAATGATAGCGAGAATATGATGGGTATTTATGGTCATCACTGTTATATAATACACATCAGCGTAGCAAGAAAAAAAATATGCTCTCTCTAGTACTGGTTCCCAACTTGGACCCACATACCCTTGCAGGAGGTTAGGAGGACATGACCATTTATACAGTTCTACCCCAGTGCTTGACAATGGGGCCAAAGCTCTTTTCTTTGGCAACTTGAATGTGGCCAACCTTTGCTGAGGCACATCATTTCTACAGACCCTACAGAAGCTGCCTAAGCTACTTCTATGGTTCATACACCACTGATCTGATGGTTTGTCACATGAAAAGATTATATGGATCTGGAGATGGTTTTCTGAACCTCTTGCTGAACTAGGGCTTGACCTTGGTCCTAACAATTTTTATGTGTATCTCATTTCTGGAACCCTTTCTCTTCTTACCAAACTTTACCCTCAGGGGAGGGCCTTCATTTCTACAGACCCTACAGCAGCTGCCTAATCTACTTCTCTGATTTATACACCACTGCTCTGATGGTATGTCACATGAAAAGATTATATGGATCTGGACCTGGTTTCTGAACATCTTACTGAACTGGGGCTTGACCTTGGTCCTAACAACTTCCATGTGTATCTCGTTTCTGGAACCTTTCTCTTCTTACTAAGCTTTCCCCTAAGGGGAGGGCCTTCATTTCTACAAACCCTATAGCAGCTGCCTAAGCTACTTCTTTGGCTCATACAAAACTGGTCTGATGGTATGTCACATGAAAAGATTATATGGATCTGGAGCTGGTTTTCTGAACACTGAACATCTTGCTGAACTAGGGCTTGACCTTATTCCTAACAAATTCCATGTGTATCTCATTTTCAGAACCCTTTCTCTTCTTACCAAGCCTTCCCCTCATGGGAGGGCCTTCATTTTGATAATTTCAATGTATTTAAAACTGTTAAAACTCCACCTTTTTTAAAGAAACAGAGTTCACTAATTATGTATCCCTCAAAACCCCTTTTCTTTCACTATCACTGAAAAGTAGATTCAATTAGTCAATAGGTGTAACCATCTGTCACCTAAAATTTTGTGTTATCACTCCTCTAGCCCCACAAAACCTTTCCAACTAAAACTTCTGTCCATTTTTTTTCAGTCATGAAGCCTTAATGATGGAATAGGCACTTGACTATTTATGTGTATTTCAATGTGAAGCGAAAAAAGGAGAAATATGCAGCACTCACCAATATAGCTGAAAAACTGTGCGTCTTTATTTCACATGAATTCCATCAATAGATATGTGTACATGCAGGCCGTTAGAGGAATGCTAGAGGAGGGAGGTGTCCGGCACCTCCCTCCCCTAGCATTCCTCTAACGTCCTGCATGTCCAGATATCTATTGATGAAATTTATGTGAAATAAAGACTCACAGTTTTTCAGCTATATTGTGAGTGCTGCATATTTCTCCTTTTTTCGCTTCACATTGAAATCTTCATGTTTTTTCATGCAAGCACCTCCGTTCTTTTACTGAAATATATACCGCAATACTTCAGATAAATAGCTCCGTCTGTTATTGTGGTGATTTGTGTGCCCTAGTATGCCCTTCATCTGTTTGCTCTTTGCTGGGATCTATTTATGTGTATATCTCATTCCTGGATCCCCTTTTCTTCTTACCAAGCATTCCCCTCAGGGGCGGGTCTTCATGTTGATTGTTAAGGAGTTAGTAAAAGCTCCACCTTCTTTTTAAAGGAACATAGTACTAATAATTTGTCCCTAATGACCCTCTTTCATCACACCATGGATGGTTACCCGCTTAGGACACGAGAAAATGCACAAGTGGCCTAACCGGTAAGAGTTGGATGTGACAAACAATCTCCATACCCCCAATACGTTTGCCATATTTATTTTCTTATCTCTTTAATATAAACCATTGGCAATTGAAAATTGTTCTTAAAAATGTTTGCACAATCTCTCCACTATCTATACGCTGATCTCATTGTGAAGAATGGGAATATTCTACCGTTAACGTCTGATATACCGCCATCTGCTTTTTCATCCCACATAAATACGGATAGAAGAAATAATCAAATAAAAACGAAATTATCATCCATCTAGGGTTCACATTTACATACCTACTGGAGACCCTTCCCAGACAACGTCTTATACCGGAAAATAAATGCCTGCATTGTGTGACATTTACATTTTTAGAGTGGAATATTACATGCGACTCCTTATATCTGGAGCAGAAGATATACATTATTGTGTTTCCTTTTTTTATATGTTGGTTGGCGAGCTCTTTCTTTGGAATCTCATCATTTCGAGCCTTGCTTCCCTTGTGCCTATGTAGAACATTAGATTAATATTAAATTAAATATTCAAGGTTTTCAATACAGGAATAAATCAGAAGCGTATTCTTGCAACTTCAGGATATTACAATAATGTATTGTAAGTGTTGGTACAGGTTGTATCAACTTGAAGAGTGGTCGTGGACTGAGGACCATGATATAACATGGGAAATTGTTACTGCCTCATAAATGTATAATACCATGGAGCTGAGAACTGGGGAATAGATGGAACACATTTTTTCATTATTTTTTTTTTTTTGCATTCTGGAGAGAGAAAAGTTATATATGCTCTTTGTGCCAAGTCCCTCCGCCTACCACTTGCCATTGATTAAGCTGGCGCTTCTATTGTGTGGCACAGAGGGCTTTTACCCCTTCAGGCACAAGAGCCTGTGTGAGACTGTTACCTTTGCAATCATGGGTTTTTATTAAATAGTACACTGCAGCATTCACAATTGTGAAAGCTTCAGAGCTGAAATCTATCAGTATATTTTTTCTGGTATATGCCTGCCCTGGTTATTTTCAGTCTGGGAAGAAAACTACCGTAACTGTCGCCCCTGCAGTTTTGTAGAGTTACTCAAATACGCAGCTGCATTCACAATTCTATAAGCTTCAGAGCTGAAATCTCAGAGTACTTATCATTGGCTATATGCCGGCATAGGATTTTCACCAATTATTGGTAGTCTGAAAAGAATAACTAATTGTCACCCCTGCAGCATAGAAAAGTTACTCAAATACAAAGCTACATTCACAATTCTGTAAGCTTCAACGCTAAAATCTGTCAATATATTTTGCTAATTATATGCCTGCATAGAGCTTTCACCATCTATTTGTAGTCAGGGAAGAAAAACTTAACTATTGTCACTGCAGTATTGTAGAGTTACTCAAATACGCAGCTGCATTCACAATTCTACAAGCCTCACAGCTGAAATCTTGCAGTATTTATTGCTCGCTATATGCATGCATTAGAGATTATATCTGTTATTTGTAGTCGGAGCAAAAAATCTGTCGCTCTTGCAGTATTGTAGAATTACTCAAATTCCTAGCTGCATTCACAATTCAACAGTCTTCAGAGCTGAAATCTACACATATATTTTTCTGGCTATATGCCTGCATACAGCTTTTACTGGTCATTTGTACTCCGAGAAGAAAACGTATCAGCTCCCCCCACACACACACACCCTACACCCCCACCACAGCACAGTTGCATTTACAATTCTGCAAGCTTCAGAGCTGAAATCTCCCAGTACTCCTTACTGGCTACATATCTGCACAGAACTTTCTATGGAAACTTTGTTACCTTGCAGCAATGGAGCTGAGATAAACCATTAAAGATGTGTTTGATATCAAGCTTAGTTGTCAGTTGTTTCTAATGATGACTGGCAGAATTGTGAATGAAGCTCTGGAGTATAATATAGGCTATAGCCCATTATAAGGACTTGGTAAGGAATAAAATATATTTACAAAGTATCCTGCCTTTTAACATAGATTTTATGAATATATAAGCTGTGGAAAAACCCATTAAGATGTGCTTCTATCAGACTGCGAAAATCTGTCCGAAATATCTTCTTGTACAATGCGTGGTGGGGTTTAAAGACCATAGATAACCTATTTAACCAGAAAGAATACAGAATGGAACATAGACATCAAAAAGAGACACAAAACCCAACTCATTTCTACTTGCTGCTTAAAATACAAGCGGAAAGCCCCCACAGACTTTCATTAGCTGTTGGCCAAGTGATCATCGGGCCGAAAGCTATCCCGACTGACTCCCCCGCATCTGTATGATCTGGCAGCAGCTTAACTTCCTGCAGAACAAAGTGATCCGCCATTGAAACCTAGCAGGTCGCGTCTTCGCCTCCCTTGACATCACCTGGAGAGTTGGAAGATGATAATTTTAGCCCGCCAACTTTGATCTAATGTGTATGAGGGCCTTAGGAGCGTCAACTGCTGCCTATTTATAGAACATTAGAGATATCGATGTTTCCACTCCAATAAGGCTTTTTCAAGGGCTGAAGTGTTGTAAAGATATTGCACCACTTAGAATATATGTCTTCTTTTTCATTTTGTTGCCCAAGACATATATCTAAGTACTTAGGCCAAGCCGAAAAGGCACCTGGGTAACGTATTTCTCCTAACTATGCCCCTGTCAGGGATGTTTTTAGTATGTGGCCCCAATACAAAACTCATAGTAGGACTAATATTGGTGTCTTCCTTTGTGGAAGAGAAGTATTTGAACCCTCTCTTGACACTAGGGTCCCAGTATGGCTGCCAGATCTGCATCCCCTGCAGCTACACCCCAGTTTTTTATTAGCCCCCCATAACATTCGCCCTCCATAACATTCGCCCTATTTGCTTTTAGCACTCACACCAGGCCAATGTCATAGGAAATAACAAAAAAAAACATAAGCTTATTTTTTGCAACAACTGTTTCTTAAGTGTTTGTGTCAGTGCCTGGCCCACATTACCTGGAGATCGGTTCATCTACACGTGTAGAAGGGAAAACTATAGAGAACATACAAACTCCAAGTGAGTGTTTCACTGGATGGACTTGAATCCATGAACCAGCTAGTCAAATGGAAGGAAAAAGATCCAGCAGCCACGTTGGTAGACTGCAAACCTACAACCTGCGGCATCTCCGGCACCTTTCCTGATTAGCATGTCCGGACGTCATGCCTACTAATCTGAGGAAGCACTAGGAGGTTTGCAGCACTCCTGGCCCCTAAATCAGGGTCCTACCAATCTTTTTGCTTGATTTTACCTTATTGAAATAATAAATTGCTAACCACTAGACCACTGGACCATCACTACACCACCAGGGAGCATACTTAAAACTTTTTTCTTATAATATTTCTTTTTTTTTTCTGAGTTTTGTGCATGGACAGTATACAGTGGCACAGAGTCTCTATGTCACCATATAGTGCATTTGTGCTGCAGCACGATATGTAGCGAAGTTTCTTGGGGAGAATTCCAAGGTAAGATGCCATCTGATGCAACATATTAATTTTTTCAGTTCCTTTGGATACCTTATCAGTCATGGGTTAAAACCTTGGTCTATCTCCATATGAAATCAGAAATATAAGGGGGTATAATGTCAAATCTGTCAAATTATTGATTCAGCGCTGTTGACTGAATTTTTTTAGCACGGTATGTGAAACATATAACATATTGGCGACACGTGCAAGAAATATTGACAACCAATAAAATATAGCTTAATTTAATAAAAAATGGACAAAACAATAACATAATTTACATATACCATGATGATACAGTATGGTATAGGGAATCAGCCACAAATGCACAGGGAAATAAAGAGACTAGAGCTTTTTACTGCTTGTGGATGTGAGCAAGTGGTTGCCCTTGGAAAAAAAACACAAAGTTATAGACAATCTGAGTAACATAAAATATCACATGCTGAAAAAGGTGTAAGATATATATATAAAAAAAATATATATATTTATATATAATTACATATTTCTATTTTTTTATAATTTGATTACCGTATATAATATGAAAATAAAAAATATATAGAGAAATATATATATATTTTAAATAATTTGTAAAAAAAAATTCTATAAGGATATAGATTAGCATATAGATAGAGGCAATGACACAAAAAAATAAAAATAAATAAATAATTAAAAGATATATATATATTGCATAAACAGAGCAATAAATAAATAACATCATAAATAATAAAGACTAAAATAGAAAAAAATAGGAAACATTAAAAACATAAGCAATGAAATAAATGGAATAATTTCTAGCAAAAATAAAAAAAATAATAAAATAATAAAATAAACTAAATACAAATTAGTAATAAACTAAATTCAGTAATTATGCGGAGACCTGTCCGGGTAAAGCAGGCAGCATGGGGCTTCATGGAGTCTTGCTTGAAAGTAGATACAAAGGCTGTAGCTCTCCAGCACTTGCTAATGGTCGACCTCTCTCTTGTCCTGAATGCATGCCTGTCCCAGTTACATGAGATGGTTGCTATAGCAACTGAGCTCTGACTAATCATTTGCGCAATGACCTTTTTTCCCCCCTGAGAGAGAACGAGAGAGAACGAGAAAGAGAGAGTGAGATAGAGCAGGAAGGAAAGAGGGAGGCGAAGCTATGGAGGTTACAAATAACAGTTACACTATGACAGAAATATTTCCTGTGGGGAGGGGGACGAGTAAAAAAAAAAAATGAAAAAAAAGTTCCCGAGGATGAGGCCTATGATTTTGGCACATTGTGTACTGCAAGGGCATCCGGAAAGCTGCGCTGAGTCGTACATGTGAAACTTCGATATTACCGCAGTCTTTGATTATATTGCGGCATTAACCATTTGTCTGACTATTGCCTTCTCCGTCCATGAAATCCTTCGTTATTGCCTTTAATTAAGTTACGCTTGATTCTCTGTGTGTCTATCAAAATGGCTGCCCTTGAAGAGTCAGAGGTTCTGTACTAAAACTCCATCCCCCAGATTCATTTACAGATGGACACGCCTCTTAGACTCATAAAAAATGGACACCACCCTCTGACTCAGAGATAAAACCATTGGAAACAGACACACCCCTTAGGTTTATTTAAAAGGTAAATTAGACTTTTTTGGACATGAATTATCTACGGATAAACCAGATCCCTTAAACTCTTTTAGATAATCTCCCCTTAGACTTATTTAGAGATGGACACGCCCCTTGGACTCCTCTAGACATAGACACACCCAATGGACTCATTTTGAAGTAGAGGCACCCCTCAGACTCACAGATAAATCCAGCAGACCAATCTGGAAATGAATACAACCCTTAGATCTAGCTAAAGGTACACCTTAAAGTGGAGGCTAGTTTTCGCTCTTGTTTCATTCCCACTGCACCTTATAACTGAATTGGAGGTAGATGCAACCCCTTAAGCTGCCCATTCGGCCAAACGTCCATTCAGAAGACCGCTAACCCTGTACACCGGAGCTCTTGGCTCAGCTTTCATGTGTTTTCTAGAAGGAGAGAAGAGAAGGCTGCTGCCAGACCCTCTAGCAGAGGCTTATCCCCCCTGAAAGAAAAAGGATTAGTGGTAGAAATTCCTACTGCCCAATTCTTCTTACCCTTAACATCATCTCTCAGGGGAGACTCAGAAGGCCTCCAAAAACATCAGGTGGTCCAGCCAAAATTAGTGATCTCTGTTACAGAACCACTCAGCACCCAGAATATGTTGTGCAGTTATATGTATATATAATAGGTTCCATGTGAGATGCATGTCCCTAATGTATCAGCAGTGTCCGCCCTCCCCCCACCTTTGTAATTTCCACAGTTAACATACGCAGGCTCCGGCCACCTGCGGCTTTTGTAATGCATGTCTGGCCTGCCCTCTGTATCTGTGTGATATATTCTGTGTCCTGTGAGTAAAGTGTTGTCAGACTGAAAATACATGGAGAAGCAATGATCTTTTATATGCGCCCATGCACTCAGAGGAATTTCAGCCAGCGTCCTTCATTCAGACTCCAGCCAACGCAGAGTGGACCTCCGAAAACACGGGGTGGTACTGAAAGAGGTACCCCAGCTTGGAAGACCCCGTTACACTGGTGGCAGACAGCGGGATTTGATACCCCTTCTACAGGAGGAAAGGAATGAATGGAAAATAACTACCAGAAGTTAAAGAGGACTACATTAAAAGATCTGGTGGAAGCCCGAGGGTTGATCGCCAGCTACAAAACAAAAGCGGATTTGATAGCAGCCATCATGGAACACGACAGTGCAGCGCCCCCCAATGTGAACGTGGAGGAGACCAAATTCCAGAGGGAGGTAAAGAACAGACTGGCATTCTATGGCCCAAACCCTGCAGTAGAGATCATACGAGAGGTGATGGCTGATGTGCGTACTGATCTGAAGGAAAAGATGGCCGAGCGGACCAGGATAGAGCTAGCCAAGATGGAGATGGCAGAGCGGACCAAAGTGCAGCTGGCCAAGATGGAGATGGCAGAGCGGAGAGAGGAGAGTCAGCGAGCAGGGAGAGCTCTGACCTTCGACCACGTACCTTCAACAGTAAGCCACAAAAAGATCCAGTACAATGCCTTCCGACAGTTGGGGGAGGCAGAGGAAGACATTGATGGCTTTCTGCAGGACTTTGAGCCCCAGTGTGCCTTTCATCAAGTAAAGCCGGAGGAACGGGTTCAGATTCTGGCCAGCAAGCTGACAGGCCGGGCAGCGGACGCCTATCGCACGGTACCTGATGAGGACTGTATGGACTATGAGCGGATCAAAGAAGTGATCTTGGCCCGGTATGCGCTGACACCAGAGGCCTATCGCCAAAAGTTCCGCGGACTTATAAAACACGTAACCGAACCCACGCTGAATGGGCCTGTAAATTACGGCAGTCACTGCTACAGTGGGTACAAGGGAGCCAAGCAACCACTAAGGAGGACGTCCTCCAACTCTTCCTGTTAGAACGATTCTTTAATGGACTAAACCCCAAGACACAGGAATGGCTTCGGGACAGGCGGCCAACGACTCTTGAGGAAGCCGCTCGTCTGGCCGATGAACATCATGATGCCAGGAGGCCGCAGTTCTCCGGATCAAAGGTGGTCACTAGGGGCCCGCCCATGGACCTGGAGGGCCCCAAACCACCGAAGATTGTAGGGGGATCAGCTAGAAACCCGGCCTACCACAGTCCCCCTGGGGCACGATGCCACACCTGCCGTCAGCTGGGCCACCTGCAAAGACAATGCCCCAACCGGACTCAACATACCCAGTGGCCAAAGGTGGGAACAGCTACCTTCAGCCGGGCTGCTGTACACTGCTACCAAGGCGAAGCTGACACGGCATTGGGGACTACGACTAACCAAGGGGTGGAAGAGATGGAGGAAGTGCTGCATGAAGTAGACCCCGTGCAGGCAGCCCGGGCAGATAATCGACAACAGCATCGACAGGTCGTGTGGGTTAATGGGAAACGTATGCAGGGACTAAGAGGTTCCGGAGTAACTTTGACCCTTGTGAAGCCTCATCTTGTCCGGGACCAAGAGAAGACGGACCGGACAGTGGCAGTCCGTGTAGCAGGGGGAGCCATACATCGACTACCCATTGCTAAGATTCACCTGAACTGGGGAGTCGGGGATGGCCGTGTTGAGGTCGGCTTGATGGAGGATTTGCCTGCAGACGTCTTGCTGAGAAATGACTTGGGGCCCATGTTGTCTGCATTCTCGGTGGCCCCTCTGGCTGAGACCTATCCTGTGACCACCCGGAGACAAGCTCGAGCTGCGGAGGCGGAATCACACTCAGAGGAGGCCCAGGTAAGACATCCCAGCCCTGCACGTATTCCCATAGCCAGACACATTTCTTGGGCCACCCCAGTTGAATTTAAGAGGGAGTTACTTGAGGATCCTTCATTGGAGGGATATCGTGGGAAGGCACAGGAGGGGAGAGGAGTACTAGAAGGGGAACAGTTTGTATGGAAGCAGGGACTCCTCTACCGGATCACAAAGCAGCACCACACAGGGACGAGCCCCACTTTAAAACAACAGCTGGTAGTTCCCAAGAAGTATAGGCAGGAGCTACTGTGAATCTCTCATGATATACCCTTGGCCGGGCACTTCGGCGTCAGTCGCACCAGGCATCGTCTGACACAAAACTTCTTTTGGCTGGGGGTAACCTATGATGTTCGTCAGTACTGCCAGACCTGTGACAGTTGTCAGCGCATTAGCAAGTGGGGGGATCGATGCAAGGCCAAATTACGCCCCCTCCCCATTGTGGAGGAACCATTTAGCCGAGTAGCGGTCGATTTGATAGGGCCGTTAGCCAAACCCAGTCCGTCCGGGAAAAAGTATATATTGACAGTGGTTGATTATGCCACACGGTATCCAGAGGCGGTTGCGTTACCTAACATGCTGGCAGAGACAGTGGCAGCCGCCCTGCTTCAGGTTTTCTCACGGGTTGGATTTCCCCGGGAGATTATCTCGGACCAGGGTACCCAGTTTACAGCAGAGGTGACCAACCAACTGTGGAAGTTGTGCGGCGTAAAGTCCTTTAGAAGTGCCCCGTACCACCCGCAAACCAATGGGTTGTGTGAACGCTTTAACGGGACATTAAAACAGCTCATTGGGACTTTTACCAGGACCTACAGGGACTGGTAGAAATTCTTGCCACACCTCCTGTTTGCCTATCGGGAGGTGCCCCAAGAATCCACGGGGTTCTCCCCGTTCGAGCTGGTATATGGGAGACGGGTAAGGGGACCCCTAGTCTTAGTGCTGGAACACTGGGAAGGGGAGGGCCTCATAGAAGGGGTACCTATTGTACCCTATGTGCTGGAATTCCGGGACCGCCTACAGGAGCTGACTCAGGCTGTACGTGAGAACATGCAGGCGACCCAGCGGCGCCAGCGCATATGGTACGATCGGAGGGCCAGAGAGCGCACCTTGGAAATAGGACAGAAGGTCCTGGTGTTAGAGCCCACTAAGCAGAATAAGTTTCAAGCTGCATGGCAGGGGCCCTACCAGGTAGTGGGGAAAATAGCCGACACAACCTATAATGTCGTCGATTGTGACGACCCCAGGGTTATCCGCATGTTCCACGTGAATATGCTGAAGCTCTACCGGGAGCGTCCTGAAGAGGTAGTGGCCATCTGTGCACCTGAAGCAGAGGATTTAGCCAGACTTCCCTTGCCGGATGTCTTAGGGGAAAGGACTCAGTCTAAAACATGGGACCAGGTGAAGACCTAGGCCCCCGGAAGAGACAGCACGCGGAGGCGTTGCTGAGGCTGCGACAGAGGATGTTTTCAGAGAGACCGGGGTACACTCGCCTGGCACAACAAAAGGTTGAGACCCAGGATCAGACCCCCCTGCGACAAAACCCCTTCTGCGTCCCTGAGTCTGTACGAGAGGGGATGCGGCAAGAGATACAAGAGATGTTGCGTTTAGGGGTCAATGAAGAGTCAGATAGTCCCTGGGCATCCCCCGTAGTGTTAGTGCCCAAGAAGGATGGGACTACACGGTTTTGTGTAGACTATCGTAAGCTCAATGAGAAAACAGTGACGGATGCATACCCCATGCCGCATGTGGATGAGTTGTTAGAACGGCTGGCGGGGGCAAAGTATTTGACCACCATCGGTCTATGCAAAGGCTACTGGCAGATTCCCCTTAGTCCTGACGCTATTCCCAATTCGGCATTTGTCACTCCGTTCGGCTTATTCCAGTTTCGAGTTATGCCATTCGGGATGAAGAATGCCTCGGCGACCTTCCAAAGGCTGGCTGACCGGCTTCTGGATGGTCTCCAGGACTATGTTTGTGCCTACCTGGACGACATCGCCATCTACAGTGCGACATGGGAAGAGCATCTAAATCACCTAGAAACAGTATTGGACAGGATCCACCAGGCCGGAATCACCCTGAACCCAAACAAGTGTCACGTGGGCAAAGCAGAGGTTCAGTATTTAGGGCATTGGGTGGGAAGTGGGAAACAGCGACCAGAACCAGCCAAGATTGAGGCCATAGCCAAATGGCCCATGCCACGCACTAAAACCCAGGTCATGGCATTTCTAGGGACAGCGGGGTAATACAGGAAATTCGTTCCCAATTACAGCAGCGTAGCCAAGCCCCTCACTGATTTGACCTGTAAGAACCAACCCCGCCAGGTAACCTGGACCTCAGAGTGTGAGGAAGCCTTCCGCCAACTAAAGGACGCCCTCACCAATACCCCTGTATTGGCCGCACCCGATCCAACTACACGTTTCCTTGTTCATACAGACGCTTCTATGTTTGGATTGGGGGCAGTACTGAGCCAAGTCGGGCCGGACGGCCAAGAACACCCGGTAGCTTACCTGAGTCGGAAACTACTGCCCCGTGAAGTAAGCTATGCGGCCATCGAGAAGGAGTGCCTGGCGGTAGTATGGGCACTCAAGGAGTTGCAACCATATTTGTATGGACGAGTTTTCCCTCCTAACGGACCATAATCCCCTAGTCTGGCTTAATCGGGTCTCTGGAGACAACGCCAGATTGCTGCGGTGGAGTTTAGTCCTACAACTTCTGGACTTCACCATCCACTACAGACCCGGAAAACAAAATGGTAACGCCGATGGACAAAGTCGACAAACGGAACTTGTACCAACCCCATAAACTTCGGTCATCCCCAAACCGATCCGTTGAGGATCAGACTGTGTATGCCGATCGCGTCGCTGAAAAGGGGAGCCGTGTTACAGAACCACTCAGCACCCAGAATATGTTGTGCAGTTATATGTATATATAATAGGTTCCATGTGAGATGCATGTCCCTAATGTATCAGCAGTGTCCGCCCTCCTCCCACCTTTGTAATTCCCACAGTAAACATATGCAGGCTCCGGCCACCTGCGGCTTTTGTAATGCATGTCTGGCCTGCCCTCTGTATCTGTGTGATATATTCTGTGTCCTGTGAGTAAAGTGTTGTCAGACTGGAAATACATGGAGAAGCAGTGATCTTTTATATGCGCCCATGCACTCAGAGGAATTCCAGCCAGCGTCCTTCATTCAGACTCCAGCCAACGCAGAGTGGACCTCCGAAAACACGGGGTGGTACTGAAAGAGGTACCCCAGCTTGGAAGACCCCGTTACAATCTCTTAGACCCATTTGGAAATAAACTTATTCACAAGTAAATGCACTTCTTAAGGCATCAAGATACATTAGACAAAATCGGGCCAACAAAAGACTTCATCGGCAGAAAAAACTCATCGGCATTGTTGGATTTTTTTATTTCATTATGTAATCAAAAATCTAACGTGCCTGACTAGAGTTTTTAATTATAAGGAACTGTAATGGGGTCTGTTTGGGTACTGTTCCATGGCTGTCACTCTAAAGGAAAAATTAGTACAGTAGGCTGGGCTTTTCCGGTAAGGATGATGTAATTTGTATCTTAATTAAGGCTCTAACACAAGTGTAAACCTAGTCTTAAACTCAAGAAGTTGGGAATGTTAATTTTATGCAAAAATGTGCAACTTTTGAGGATTTAATACCACTCTCTCCATGGATTAAGAGTCATGAATTGTAACTTTTTGAAAAGCCACAACCCTTACTTTAATAGGGAGTAGGGTGGAGTATAACATTTTATAACATATATCTTGATGTTCCAGCACAACACGGTTTAGAGCAGAAAAGTCATATGTGAAAATAACACATTTTTTTTATTTAGGTAGAGCTTTCATCATTGAGGTTTTACTTCCTCCGGCTTCAGGTGCTAAGTCAGACCATAGACCTCCAAGCATTGGACCAAGATTAATTAAATTGTTTTTAAGAATATTCAACAACTCCTCTTCTATCTATGGGATCCTCAGAACAGACTTCCTTCTAGTTTATGACTTTATTTATGATGTCTCTTGGAAAAGGAACCAACACCCCAGCACGGGTAATAAAATATAAAGGTCATTCCTTTCAGTGTCCTCTAGAGAGACGTTTTTCATTATATAGTAAACCCCCAATAAGATGACACCATGAAGATGCTAGAATATGGGATTAGACATTCTAGTCACAGAATCATAGAATGTTAGAGTTGGAAGGGACGTCCAGGGTCATCGTGTCCAACCCCTTGCTCAGTGCAGCACAGGATGCACTTAAGTATCTCAGACAGATGTCTGTCCAGCCTTTGTTTGGAGACTTCCATTGTAGGAGAACTCACCATCTCTCGTGGCAGCCTGTTCCACTCATTGATTACCCTCATTGTCAAAAAGTTTTTTTATAATATCTAATCTGTATCTTCTCCCTTTCAGCTTCATCCCATTGATTCTTGTGTTTCCATGTGCAAATGAGAATAAGGATGATTCCTCTATACTGTGACAGCCCTTTAGATATTTGTAGACAGCTATTAAGTCTCCTCTTAGGCTTCTTTTTTGCAAGCTAAACATTCCCAGATCATTTAACTGTTCCTCGTAGGACATAGTTTGCAGTCCGCTCCCTATCCTGGTAGCTCTTCTCTGAACTTGCTCCAGTTTTTCAATGTCTTTTTTAAAATGTGGTGCTCAGAACTGGACACAGTATTCCTGAAGAAGTCTCACCAAGGAGGAGTAGAGAGGGATAATTACTTCATGTGATCTAGACTCTATGCTTCTAATACATCCTAAAACTGTGTTTGCCTTTTTTTGCTGCTGCGTCACACCGTTGACTCATGTGCAGTCTGTTATCATTTAGTATACTCTGGTCTTTTTCACAGGTGCTGTTGTTTAGTTCTATCCCTCCCATTCTGTAGATGTAATTTTTGTTTTTCTTGCCCAGATGTAGAATCTTGCTTTTTTCCCTGTTAAATACCATTCTGTTAATATCTTCCCATTGTTCAAGCTTATCTAGATCCTTCTGAATCCTTTCTCTGTCTTCTCTAGTGTTAGCTATTCCGCCTAGTGTGAGAATCATGTGGGAATAGTGGATGAGGGCAGGTATATCTCGCCCAGATTCCTTTCCTATGTGGCCTAGTCTGGTCAGTATCGCACCTGCTTACTAATGGATAATGGGAGGTGGATATAAAAGGATGCCAGGTGGTTGTGTGAGTGTCTCAGCCTGGGAACACAGAGAGCCTGTCTGTGTGAGAGACACACACGTGAGTGGAAGCAGTGCCCACTGCAACTGTGGTTTGGCTGGACGGGAGAAGCCCGCCAGTTGGTAGTTAGGTTGTACTTTGTTTAGTTAGTGCCGGACAGGCAAGGATTTGTTTTATGTTTTATTTCCTTTTGCATTGCTTTCACCTTGAATAAACCTGACCCAGTGTTAGTTATACCCGAATCCAGCTCTGCGCCTGAGTTTCATACTGAACGCACGTGACCTTTGACCCCAGCAAAGGAGATCCCGGAGTGTTTTATCACATTGTGGTGGAGAACGCGGGCATCACGTTGCAAGCATGAGCATGGAGGACGTGGTGAAAGCGCTGGTACAGTCCACCGCCGTCCAGCAAGAAGCTAATCGGGTGATGATGGCCCAGCTGAAGGAGTTGGTGGACATGACAGCTACCGATCGTTCGCTTCTCCAGCAGGTGGCGCAGCGCCTGGCAAGCCTACATGAGGTTAACCTGGAAGCCGAGTCGAGAGTGATTCACGTGAGTCGGTACTGGCAGAAGATGACGACCGAAGATGACGTCGAGGCATACCTGACCACGTTTGAACAGACGGCGATACGAGAAAAATGGCCGAAGGCACGATGGGCCGGCCTGATTGCCCCGTTTCTTTCCGGTGAGGCCCAAAAGGCTTATTATGACTTAGAGCCTGAAGCTGCGCAGGACTTTGACAAACTGAAAGCCGAGATCTTGGCCCGGCTGGGAGTGACGACCGCTGTCCGTGCACAGAGAGTGCATCAATGGACTTATCAGCCGGATAAACCACCGCGGTCACAGATGTTCGACCTGATGCACGTGACGAAGAAGTGGCTACAACCCGAGGTGCTGACAGCGCCAGAGATAATCCAGAGAGTCGTCATGGACAAGTACCTGAGAGCTCTACCGCCAGCCCTGAGGAAGTGGGTAAGCCATGGAAATCCTACGACGGCAGATCAACAGGTGGATCTGGTTGAACGTTACTCCGTGGCGGAAGGACTCCGAGACGACACTACCCCACCTCGTTCTTCATCATCTCCACGTGGAACCGGTAAGACTGTTCCAGGGAGTAGGGGAGATGGAAAAATCCCTAAGACAGTGGGGGAGGAAAACGGGACTGCCCGCACTGCGAGGCCGAGAGTAACGAACTATGGTCTAAGCAAGGGGCCCGTTAGGTGTTTCCGCTGCCAAGAGATGGGACATATTGCTGCGAACTGTCCGGTCACTACTGAACCCATGCAGTGCGACATCACAGACTCTAAAAACCGCATGTCTATGGTTGCACGGGTAGTGAGTGTGAATGCCGGTCAAAAGGATGTGGAAAAACACCTGTGTGATTTAACTGTTGATGGCAAAAATGTGGTGGCATTGTTAGACTCGGGAAGTGTGGTGACTCTGGTGAAGGCCAGTCTGGTGTCAGCCCCGACTGGACCATCAGACAAATTTTCTGTAACGTGTGTGCATGGAGACACCTGTTCGTACCTCACCACGGTCATATGCATTACTACTTCCTATGGGTCTGTGCAACATAAAGTGGGACTCGTCCCGGCGTTATTGCATGATGTTATCCTGGGCCGGGATTTTCCCCACTTCTGGCAATTGTGGGAGAATCAGTTGATGCCCTCGGGTAATCGGGTACATGATTCTTCTCCCACGGCGCGTGTAGGTCCAGAACCCCTGGAAGAGGTCTCCCCGAAAGACTCGGGGGAAGAGTCTGCGGGAGATGACCTGCAGTTCCCGTTTTCAGTCATGGCGGGTGATAATGAGGAGACCGGGGAAGAGGAGGAGGCTGACAGCCGTCCACCTCCCCGTTTGCCGGATTTAGAAGTTCAGAAAGATGACTTCCAAAGCGAGCAAATAAAGGATCCTACCCTTTCTCAGGCTAGGACAAATGTAAAAGTGATAAATGGGGTACCCGTAGAACCTGGCTCTAGGCTGGCATATCCTTACATGGTTCTGGAGAATGATTTACTCTATCAGATAGAGAAAAAGGGGGAAGATACGGTGCAACTATTAGTTGTGCCAAAACCCTACCGGCGGCAGGTGCTGGACCTGGCCCACGGACATGTGATGGGAGGTCACCTGGGAGTCCAGAAAACCACCGAAAGGATATTACACTGTTTTGTTTGGCCAGGCATGCATCATGATATTCGTGTATATTGCGAGTCTTGTCCTGACTGCCAAGCCTCTGCACCTAAGCCCCGGTTCTGTAGCCCTTTGGTACCCCTACCTATTATTGAAGTCCCGTTTGAGAGGATTGGGATGGATTTAGTTGGGCCCCTTCCACGGTCTGCACGTGGACACCAACATATCCTGGTCATCTTGGATTATGCCACTCGTTACCCGGAGGCCATCCCTTTGCGTAACACAGCCACCAAGACGATTGCCAAGGAACTGGTGCATGTGTTTAGTCGGGTCGGTATACCAAAACAGATACTCACCGACCAGGGGACCCCCTTTATGTCCAGGGTAATGAAGGAGCTCTGCCGATTGTTACAAATTGAACCGTTACGCACATCCGTGTATCACCCTCAAACAGACGGGTTGGTCGAACGGTTCAATAAAACTCTGAAGCAGATGCTGAGAAAGGTGATAGACAAGGATGGGAAGAACTGGGACTATTTACTTCCGTATTTGCTTTTTGCCATCAGGGAAGTACCCCAGTCTTCCACGGGATTCTCGCCTTTCGAGTTATTGTACGCCCGACGTCCTCGCGGACTGTTAGATGTTGCAAAAGAAACCTGGGAGGGTCAGGTCACTCCATTTAAAACAGTGATAGATCACGTCACACAAATGCAGGGCCGTATTGCGGCTGTTATGCCTATCGTCAAAGAACACATGATGCAGGCTCAAGGAGCCCAAAAAAGAATCTATGATAGGGGCGCCAAGATCCGTACGTTTGCACCCGGAGATAGGGTGTTGATCCTGGTCCCCACGGTGGACAGTAAGTTCCTGGCAAAGTGGCAGGGCCCCTTTGAGATCAAGGAAAGAGTTGGTGAAGTAAACTACAAAGTGTACCAGGCAGGTAAACGGAAACCTGAACAGATTTATCATGTAAATCTGATAAAGCCCTGGAAGGATCGGTCTGCCTTGTCAGCGGAGCTGGCCCGTCCTGTCTGCTCGTATACCGTACCGGAGGTACGGGTTGCAGAGACTCTCTCGGAGCGGCAAAAGACTGAAGTCAGGCAGTTTCTACTTCACAACCAAAAGTTTTTCTCAGAAAAACCCGGGCAGACTATGCTAACGAAACATGACATCGTAACGGAACCTGGTGTCACAGTTCACGTAAAGCCCTACCGAATCCCGGAAGCGTGCCGTGAAGCCGTTTCCCGAGAAGTGAAGGCAATGTTAGAGTTAGGAGTCATTGAGGAATCGCACAGTGCGTGGTCCAGCCCGATTGTGCTAATTCCTAAACCGGACGACACATCCGGTTCTGCAATGACTTCAGGAAACTGAATGCGGTCTCAAAATTTGATGCCTACCCCATGCCCCGGGTCGACGAGTTAATAGATCGGTTAGGAAAAGCCCGGTATATTACGACCCTAGACCTAACAAAGGGGTATTGGCAGATCCCTCTGGCTGAGGCTGCCAGAGAAAAGACGGCATTTGCTACGCCGGAAGGTTTATTTCAGTATGTGTATATGCCGTTTGGACTGCACGGGGCACCGGTGACCTTCCAGAGACTGATGGATCGAGTCTTGAGGCCACATAGGCGGTATGCTTCGGCCTATTTGGATGACATTGTCATTTACAGCTTGGACTGGGAGACTCATCTCCAGAAAGTACAAGCTGTGATTGACGACCTGTGGGAGGCAGGTCTAACCGCGAACCCCAAGAAATGTCACATCGGGCTAGAAGAAGCCCGGTATTTGGGGTATGTAATTGGGAGGGGTGTTGTTAAACCCCAGGTTGATAAGATTCAGGCGGTTCAGGACTGGCCACAACCTGTCAACAAGAAGCAGGTGCAAGCCTTCCTGGGGATCGCCGGCTATTATCGCTGGTTCATACCCAATTTTGCAGCCATCGCTACCCCCCTGACGGATCTTACAAAAGGGAAAGACTCCGTCATGATTAAATGGAGTTTAGCGGCTGAAGAAGCCTTCCATAGCCTAAAACGGGCACTTTGCTCTCAGCCCGTACTGGTGACTCCGGACTTCCGCAGTGAGTTTGTGGTACAAACGGATGCCTCTGATACCGGTATCGGGGCCGTACTCTCACAAGCGAGGGACGGAGTGGAACACCCAGTCCTCTATCTCAGCAGGAAGCTGAATAAACACGAGCAAAGGTATGCAGTCGTAGAAAAAGAGTGCCTCGCCATTAAGTGGGCTCTAGAGGCCCTCAAATATTACCTGGTGGGCCGAAAGTTCAGGCTGATCACTGACCATGCCCCTCTCAAGAGGATGCACTTGAAAAAGGAACGGAATAGCCGGGTGACCCGGTGGTTCCTTGCCCTGCAGGCCTACACTTTTACGGTGGAGCACCGTCCAGGAGTACAGATGGGAAACGCAGATGCCCTGTTCCGAGTGCACTGTTTGGCGGGTGTCATTGCTCGACCAAAGTGGTCTGAGCAGAGGGGGGGGATATGTGAGAATCATGTGGGAATAGTGGATGAGGGCAGGTATATCTCGCCCAGATTCCTTTCCTATGTGGCCTAGTCTGGTCAGTATCGCACCTGCTTACTAATGGATAATGGGAGGTGGATATAAAAGGATGCCAGGTGGTTGTGTGAGTGTCTCAGCCTGGGAACACAGAGAGCCTGTCTGTGTGAGAGACACACACGTGAGTGGAAGCAGTGCCCACTGCAACTGTGGTTTGGCTGGACGGGAGAAGCCCGCCA
The DNA here is from genome assembly GCF_039654945.1 of Dendrobates tinctorius. Lineage (NCBI taxonomy): Eukaryota > Metazoa > Chordata > Amphibia > Anura > Dendrobatidae > Dendrobates > Dendrobates tinctorius. The sequence goes on along the minus strand of NW_027361788.1, from coordinate 29,864,455 downwards.
GTTGGTAGTTAGGTTGTACTTTGTTTAGTTAGTGCCGGACAGGCAAGGATTTGTTTTATGTTTTATTTCCTTTTGCATTGCTTTCACCTTGAATAAACCTGACCCAGTGTCAGTTATACCCGAATCCAGCTCTGCGCCTGAGTTTCATACTGAACGCACGTGACCTTTGACCCCAGCAAAGGAGATCCCGGAGTGTTTTATCACACTAGCTTTGCATCATCTGCAAATTTTATAAGTTTACCTTCAGTTCCATTATTTAAATCATTTATAAAAATGTTGAACACTGGGGCCAGGACAGAGCCTTGTAGTACCCCACTTGAAACACTCTTCCAATTGGATGTGCAACCATTTATTACCACTCTTTGAGTATGATCACTGAACCAGTTATAAATCCACATAACCGTAACCTTGTCAATCTCATACTTTGTCATTTTATTTAATAAGGATAGTATGAGATACTTTATCAAATGTTTTGCTGAAGTCGAGATATACTATCTGCAGCTTTTCCCTGATCCACCCAGTCAGTGATTCCATCATAGAAGGAAATCAGATTAGTCTGGCATGACTTATGTGCTACAAACCCATGCTGGCTCTGGTTAGTTACTGTATTCTTATCTACATACATGCTGCTTAATAATTTGTTCAAAGATCTTTCCTGGTATAGAAGTAAGGTTCACTGCCCTGTAATTTCCTGGCTCCATCTTCTTTCCTTTTTTGAAGATGGGGACAACATTAGCCCTTCTCCAATCTTCTGGGACTTTCTCTGTTCTCCAGGATCTGACCAGTGGTTCTCCAATTTCCTCTGCTAACTCTTTCAGTATCCTTGGATGTAATTCATCTGGACCAGGAGATTTAAATTAATTTAACCCCTTAGCGACAGAGCCAGTTTGCAGCTTAATGACCAGGCCAATTTTTACAATTCTGACCACTGTCCCTTTATGAGGTTATAACTCTGGAACGCTTTAATGGATCCCGCTGATTCTAAGACTGTTTTTTCGTGACATATTGTACTTCATATTAGTGGTAAAATTTCTTCGATAAGTCTTGTGTTTATGTATGAAAAAAATGGAAATATGGCGAAAATTTTGAAAATTTTGCAATTTTAAAACTTTAAATTTTTATGCCCTCAAATCAGAGAGATGTGTCACACAAATTTCTTAATAAATAACATTTCCCACATGTCTACTTTACATCAGCACAATTTTGGAAGCAAAATTTTTTTTTGTTAGGAAGTTATAAGGGTTAAAAGTTGACCAGCGATTTCTCATTTTTACAACAAAACCATTTTTTTAGGGACCACATCATATTTAAAGTTATTTTGAGGGGTGTACATGACAGAAAATACCCAAAAGTGGCACCATTCTAAACACTAGACCCCTCAAGGTGCTCAAAACCACATTCAAGAAGTTTATTAACCCTTTAAGTGCTTCACAGGAACTAAAGCAATGTGGAAGGAAAAAATTAATATTTAACTTTTTTTTGCAAAAAATTTACTTCAGAACCAATTTTTTTTATTTTCACAAGTGTTAAAAGAGAAAATCAACCACAAAATTTGTTGTACAATTTCTCCTGAATACGCCGATACCCTATATGTGGGGGTAAACCACTATTTCAGCCACGGCAGAGCTCGCAAAGGATGGAGCGCCGTTTGACTTTTTCAACGCAGAATTGGCTGGAATTGAGATCGGATGCCATGTTGCGTTCGGAGAGCCCTTAATGTGCCTAAACAGTGGAAACCTCCAACAAGTGACCCCATTTTGGAAACTAGACCCATTAAGGAACTTATCTAGATGTGTGGTGAGCACTTTGAACCTTCAAGTGCTTCACAGAAGTTTATAATGTAGAGCCGTGAAAATAAAAAATCCATTTTTTTTCCACAAAAATGATCTTTTCGCCCCCAAATTTTTATTTTTACAAAGGTAACAGGAGAAATCATACCCGCACAGTTGTTATGCGAATTGTCCTGAGTACGCCGATACCCCATATGTGGGGGGGAACCACTGTTTGGGCGCATGGGAGAGCTCGGAAGGGAAGGAGTGCCATTTTGGAATGCAGACTTTGATGGAATGGTCTGCGGGCATCATGTTGCGCTTGCAGAGCCCCTGATGGGCCTAAACAGTGGAAACCCCCCACAAGTGACCCCATTTTGGAAATTAGACCCCCTAATGAACTTATCTAGATGTGTGGTGAGCACTTTGAACCCCCAAGCGCTTCACAAAAGTTTATAAACGCAGAGCCGTGAAAATAAAAAGTCTTTTTTTATTTCCACAAAAGTGATTTTTTAGACCCCAATTTTTAGACCCCCAAAGTTGGCAAATAGTGGAAACCCCTCAATTCTTGCTCCAACCCTAACCCCAACACACCCCTAACCCTAATCCCAACCCTAACCCTAATCCCAACCCTAATCCCTAATCCTAATTCTAACCCTAATTCTAGTTCTCCCTAACCCTAATTCTAACCCTAGCCCTAGCACAACCCTAACCCTAGCCTAACCCTAGCCCTAACCCTAGCCCAACCCTAACCCTAGCCCAACCCTAACCCTAGCCCAACCCTAACCCTAGCCCAACCCTAACCCTAGCCCAACCCTAACCCTAACCCTACCCTAACCCTAGCCCTAACCCTAACCCTAACCCTAGCCCTAACCCTACCCTAACCCTAACCCTAATGGAAAACTGAAAAAAAAATATTTTCTTTATTTCATTATATTGGCCTATATAAGGGAGTGATAAACGGGGGGGTTATGTACTATTTTTTTTATTTTGATCACTATGATCGTTTAGCATAGTGATCAAAATAATGAATGGAATCTGCCAGCCGGAGCCGGCAGATTCCCGGCGGGCGCACTGCGCATGCGCCCGCCATTTTCAAGATGGCGGCGCCCATCGGAGGATGCCGGCGGGACGTGGGACCACCGGGAGGGGACGGAGGGCCACGGAGAGGTACCGGGGGGGATCGGGGACCCTATTTCTCTCTCCTCTGATGTGCGATCACACCAGAGGAGAGAGAAATTAAATGTAAAATCGCGGCTTTTTTTTTTTTTGCGGTCGCTGTTATAGGGTTAATAACGGCGATCGCAAAAGCGGGGGTCGGTAAAAACCGACCGATTCATGTTCTCTGGGGTCTCGGCTACCCCTGGCAGCCGAGACCCCGGAGAAAATCCGACACTGGGGGGCGCTATTCACTTAAATCACAGCGCCGTGAATTAACGGCGCTGTGGTTTTAGTACCCTTAATTACCGCCGTTAAAAGGCGTATCGACGGTCGTTAAGGGGTTAAAATAGCTAAGTGTTCCCTCACCATCTCTGTTACTGAAGTCCAAACTTAAAGTCTGTGTCCTCACTGGCCTTCCTTTTCTTGTAATCCAAAATTTGAGGATAGCACGATCACTGCTTCATAAATTCTCAGCTACCTTTACTTCCTCAACACTATCCTCCCTGTTGGTAACAATTAAATCCAAGATTGCATATTCTCTTGTTCTCTTTTCTACCTTTTGAAAGATAAAGTTGTCAGCAAGAGAAGACAAGACTTTTCTGGAGCCGTTACTTTTGCCCGAGAGATTCCCAACAAATATCTGGAGAGTTAAAATCTCCCATGATCACTATGTTGTTCTTTTTTGCGAACAGATATATCTGATGAAAAAGGAGTTCATCCATATCTTCAGTCTTTCCAGGTGGCTTATAGTAAACACCTACAATAGTGTGCTTTCTGTTCTTCTCTCCTTGTATTCCTACCCAAACAATCTGCAGAGCTACCATTCTCTGAAGCTTGGATCTCTGTGGAGATATAAGTTTTCCTAACATGCAATGCAACACCTCGTACCCTCTTGTTAATCATGTTTCCAATAAATAAGTTGTAGCTTTCAACGTTTGTATTCCATTCATGTGTATCATTCCACCAAGTTTCAGTGATGCCTAGGACATCATATCTATCTTCCTGTGTAAGCAGCTACAATTCTCCTTAACTGTTTCCCTTGCTCTGTGCATTTGTATAGACACATTTTAGTTTGTAGTCGTTTTTTTCATGCTCCTCTATTTTAATTCAAAATTTGTTGTTTTTGTTCTTTATTTCCACTTCTAGTAGCAGGGTTCTCAAAAGAATACATTAGCTGCGCATTTTTTCCTGGCTGTATATTTCCCATCCCATATTGCTCTAGTTTAAAGCTTTCCTGATGAGTGTAGCAAGGGGTCTACCAAATATGTGTTTTCCTATTTTTGTAAGATGCAACCGATCTCTAGTAAGGAGCTCATCATACAGGTAATTCTCTCCATGGTCAAGTTCCCCAAAATGTTGCACACAGCACCTTTGATGTAGCCAGTTTTTCACCTGTAGAATCCTGTTCAATCTCCTTGGTCCTTGTCCATCCATTGGGAGGATGGATGAGAAGACTACCTGTGCTCCCAGTTCCTTCATTTTCAGGCCTAGGTCTTTGCATATGGTTTCTAGGTCCTTTTTTGCTGTGTAATTTGTTCCTATGTGTATTAGTAGACATAGGTGGTTGTTTGTAGCACTGAAGAGTCTTGATGCCCTATCAGAAACATCTTTGATTTGGACACCTGAAAGACCAGCACACTTCTTGCAAGGTAATATCCAGACTGCAGATAGCAACTTCTGGGTAATCATAATCACCATATGGGTAATCTATTTCTCCATGTTAAACAAAACTAATTTCTGTGGAATTGCTGTAAAGGTTTGACAATTTCCTTCAAAAAGCTTAATACAGCTACACCCAAAGATTCTCAGACTCTTGGAGACTTTTCACTCTTCCCAGATTGTTGTGCAGAAAGTAAAGAACGTGGGAGCTCCTGGACTAGTACTGGGGTACAGACCAGAGAAACTCCAAACATGCAGATCAAATGGAAATATAACCTCTGACATAATACGATCATTGTGTACTAGGATTAATCACCTATCTAGTAAATATGGCACCGATTAGTACAGTACAATATCAGCATACTCACTGATGGAAAGCCCTAAAGCTCATTTGCCATTGTTTTCTGCTTTCCTCATTTGCTCCCCTTTCTTATACTAGAGCATTATCTTGGGCTTTCTATACTAAAAATGTGCTGCAGTTTTTGCATGCAGCTCCTATACAGACTTACAGTGTATATATTTCCATAAATACATATAAATAAATCTATATGTAAATCCTTATACAGTATATCCTAATGTTTCCTCACCTCTCCTGGATCCAGCACCGGGCACTGTCTACCTCCTGTTGCCTTGTCACTCTAGTCTTCCTTGCCTTGGGTTGACATGTAAAACCAGCTTTAATTTCGGAAGTCTTATACGCCAGCTTAGGCAGTGACCTGCCATCTGAGTATTCAGGTTGCTGGTATCCATGCCACCAATGTAATCTGCCTTTTTGCATTTTAAGGACCTCCTTAGAAATCCAGCTCTCGTACATAATTGTGACTCTGCTACTATGCTGGTCAGCTTTCCCGTGAACCTTGTGACAAAACCAGCTCTGCTATATTGTTGATAATGATGTACCACTGCCAAATCTGTCTGGACTCTGTGACAAACTCAGCTTTGCCAATGAATCATCACAGCTATATTACTGTGTCAGCTCTGCATTGGATTTTGCTGCAATCTCACCAGTACACCTTCTGTGGTTCCATCTAGATCTTCCTCTTGCACGAATGTCATCAGTCTGTGGTGCATATACTGCTCATTTGGACCGAAGGCTTCAAGGATCAACCTCACCAGGAAACATCTATGAGCAAACCAATGCGGATCAACCAAAAGTATCCCATGATTTCTCCCAAGAAAATGTACAGAGAAAGTATTGTGCAATGAGGAACCAAGTATGCATATTAGTTCGCCTTTGGGCTGAGAGCCAATTTGCATATCTGTTTCCCAGAGAGCATTGCTTGGCCTATGAATCACCCTGTAAGGAGTAATGGTACTATACCAGACCATGGACAATATATGAGAATTATAAAACTACCCAGTGACCACAGTGCATAAGGTGCTTAAAGGCAAAGGTTGGAGGCAATTGAAGCCACTACCCTTTTATTACACTAGTGACCTCTAAATCAACAATGTCCTCATCCAGGTAACCTAGATCAAGGCTTTCAGCATGTACTGAAAATAGATTGCTAAGTTCAAGGTTGAGCCGGCACTATTATATGTGTCAGAGGTGCCGCAGGACCTGAAAATTGGATATTAAGTCAGTAAAGTCTTCCTATATCCTCTACACTCAGCACTCATGGCTATCTGCTGTATACTCCTATACACCATATTCCTGGCATATATAGTAATGACCATATTAGTGCTTCAGTAATATTGTTACAGACCCCGTGCAACGAAATCTCATTCAACTTTATATAATGCTAAGGGTAATATGTGTCTATGATGGACTACAAAGTATATCCCATTCTTACACACTGATCAAGTAATAAATTGTGCATAATGCAATATAAAGGGGTTGTCTCAACAAGCGATAATAGTTTATTTTTTATCAATGAACAAAATGCAAAATTAATGAACAAAACAGTAATGTAAATCCCATCAATATGTGGTGTGACCACCCTGCGTCTTCTTCTAGGTACACTTACAAAAACTCATGGATTTTGTATAATTAGTCAGTTGTCTGAGCAACCCATTTTGCGAAACAGGAGATAATGATTCTAATTATCATTGGGGGCTTAAACTTGAGGAAGGAACAGCCAAACCCTGCTAAAGGTGAGGTTATGAAAGATAGCTTCAGGTCATACACAAAGGCAAGACTGAGCATATAGCAACAAGACTCTTTCAGACTTTCAGACTCCCTACACTCATCACTGTCCCCAATCTCTTCTTTGTCCTGTCCTGATCTGGCTGTATATCACTTCAATGACACTCTTAGAAGCACCCTTGACCAAGTAGCTCCCCTCACCCTCAGAACCTCCAAACACAGAGTGAAACAGCCCTGGCTCACATCGCAAACCCGATTTCTCCAGCGATGCTCTAGGTGTGCTGAACGCTTATGGAGGAAAACACGCACACCAGAAGACTTCATACACTTCAAATTTATGTTAAGGACATATAACTCTGCCCTTCACCTCGCCAAACAGACCTACTTCACCACCCTGATCTCCTCACTATCCAACAACCCCAAGAAACTTTTTGACACCTTTCACTCCCTCCTCAGGCCAAAAGCACAAGCCCCTATCACAGACATTTGCGCTGATGACCTTGCCTCCCACTTTATAGAGAAAATAGACAATATCCGTCAGGAAATCCGCTCCCAATCACCAAATTCAGTGACTCCCATCCCTCCCTGCATTCCCCCTGGCTCACTCTCCACATTCGATCCCATCACAGAAGAAGAAGTCTCCAGGCTCCTCTCCTCTTCTCGTCCGACTACATGCACAACCGACCCCATTCCCTCACATCTCCTCCAGTCTCTCTCCCCAGTCGTCACAACTCACCTAACTACAATCTTTAATCTCTCCCTCTCCTCTGGCTTTTTCCCCTCCTCCTTCAAACACTCTATCATTACTCCATTACTAAAGAAACCCACCCTCGACCCATCCTGCACAAACAACTACAGACCAGTCTCCAATCTCCCCTTCATCTCTAAACTCGTGGAGCGCCTGATATACTCACGCCTTACCCGTTACCTCTCCACTCACTCCCTCCTAGACCCTTCACAGTCCGGTTTCTGCCCCCTACATTCGACAGAAACTACACTCATCAAAGTGACCAATGACCTTCTGACAGCAAAACGTAATGGTGACCACTCTCTGCTCATTCTTCTCAACCTTTCTGCAGCTTTCGACACTGTTGACCATCCTCTCCTACTCTCTAGGCTCCAGTCACTAGGCATTAAGGACACTGCTCTTTCCTGGTTCTCCTCCTATCTTTCCGACCGCTCCTTCAGTGTTCTGTTCTCTGGCTCCACTTCATCTCCTCTTCCTCTCACTGTTGGGGTACCTCAGGGCTCAGTCCTTGGCCCCCTTCTCTTCTCTCTCTATACGGCCCCAATTGGACAGACCATCAGCAGATTTGGCTTTCAGTACCATCTTTATGCTGATGACACACAACTGTACACATCATCCCCTGACCTTACCTCCGCTGTACTACAGAACGCCACTGACTGTCTGTCTGCAGTCTCCAACATCATGTCTGCTCTCTATCTGAAACTCAACCTCTCCAAAACTGAACTTCTTCTGCTCCCACCATCTACTAACCTCCCTAAATCTGACATTTCCCTCTCTGTGGGTGGCACCATAATAACACCCCGACAGCAGGCACGCTGTCTGGGTGTTATGTTCGACTCCGATCTCTCCTTCACCTCCCATATACAATCTCTTGCCCGCTCATGCCGCTTACACCTAAAGAACATCTCTAGAATCCGCCCTTTTCTCACCATGGAAACAACAAAAACTCTCACTGTCGCCCTGATCCACTCCCGCCTGGACTACTGTAATGCTCTATTAATTGGCCTCCCTCTCACTCGACTCTCCCCTCTCCAGTCTATCCTTAATGCAGCAGCCAGGGTTGTCCATCTGGCTAATCGTTACTCAGACGCGTCCGCTCTTCGCCAGTCATTACACTGGCTGCCAATTCATTACAGGGTACAATTCAAAGTACTTGTTCTCACCCACAAAGCTCTCCACAGTGCGGCACCCCCTTACATCTCCTCCCTCATTTCTGTCTATCGGCCTAACCGACCGCTGCGCTCTGCAAATGACTTTCGACTAACCTCTGCCCTAATCCGTACCTCCCACTCCCGACTCCAAGACTTCTCCCGTGCTGCGCCAATCCTCTGGAATGCTCTACCCCAAGATATTAGGATCATCCACAATTTGCATAGTTTTAGGCGCTCGCTCAAAACGCATTTGTTCAGAGCGGCCTATCACATTCAGTAATCAAAGTCATGTTATGTTTGTGTGTGTGTAGCCCATTCACTATCTCCATCTAACCCCCACCCCCTGAAGATGGCTGGACCGTCATTGTAAATACATCATTGTAAATACAAACCTATGCTTTGTATCTCCCCCACCTCATTGTAGATTGTAAGCTCCACAAGCAGGGTCGTCTTATTTCGCTTTAATTATTGTATTGTTAACGTTGTTACTTATGACTGTTGTGTTTGAAACTGTTCAACTGTAAAGCGCTGCGGAATATGTTGGCGCTATATAAATAAAGATTATTATTATTATTATTATTATGGTAGTTACAGTGCATCAGCAAGGTGTCTTCCAAGCAAAGATTTCAAAGCAGACTGGGGTTTCAAGATAAGCTGTTGAGGCTCTTGTGAAGAAACACCAAGAAATGGACAACGTTGAGCACCGTGGACTTATCGGTCGGCCAAGGAAGCTTAATGCAGTAAATGATAGACAGATAAGGTTTACTTGACTTCAAAATCATAAGTTGGCCACAAGTGCCATCAGGTCTGAACTGTTAGCAACCAGTGGGACCCAGTTACACCCATCTACTGTTTATCCAGGACAGGTCTTCATGGAAAAATTGTGACCAAAAAAGCCATACCTTCTTCATGAAAACAAGGCCAAGTGACTCAACTATGCAAGAAAACAAAGGAAATAGGTGCAGAAAAATGTCAGCAGGGGCTCTGGCTTGATGATGTGAAATATTTGGCTGTAATAAGCAATTTGTTCACTGAAAGACTGGAGAGCGGCACAATAATGAGTGTCTTCAGGCAACAGTGAAGCACGGTGGAGGGTCCTGGCCAGTTTGAGACTTCATTTTAGCAAATAGAGTTCTAAATTTGGTCAGGATTAATGGTATCCTCATTGTTTCATTGTTGAGAAATGCAAGCAGATACTTATCCATCATGTAATACCATCAGGGAGGCATGTGACTGATTACAAATTTATTCTGCAGCAGAAGAACAACCCCGAACCTACAGCCGATGTCATTAATAGCTATCCTCAGCGTAAAGACTAACAAGGAGTCCTAGAAGTGATGATGCGGCACCCTCAGAGCCCTGATCTCACATCATCCAGTCTGTCTGGGATCACAGGAAGCATTTGCACAGCCGACATTGACAGAAGATCTGGGGTCAGTTTTCCAAGATGTTTGGAATAATTTCCTGCCGAGTTCCTTGTAAAACTGTATGCAAGTGACAAGTTCCTAGAAGAACTGATGAAGGCTAAGGGCGGTCACCAAATAGTGATAGGATTTAGATACCAAAGAAAAAATGGAGCCAAGAGCAATAAATAAAATATATAATTTTATTGTTATCCAAAAGATAAAATACAAGTTTGTAATAGATCAATCACATATTTAAAGATGTATAAGGGAATCAGCAACACCCAGTTACCACACATGGATGAGGAGGGTTAAAAAATGGCAATATGTGGGCACATGCATATAATGATAATGCAAAAGGATATAGATAGTATTCAAATTTCGTTACCCTCCACAGATAGGGAGGCAAATACAAAAAATATATTTTTTATATATGCATATATCCCAGATATGAAAAACACAATTTCTACTTATCATGTGTATAAAGTGCATTAAGGCATAATAGAGTGATCCCAAAAAGGACCTACAAATGATCAGTTACAAATACTGATAATGACCTAATAAAGTGCATTGACAAAGATAATATTCAAAAATTGATAACCCATCACAAATAAGGAGGGGAAAAATTTACAAAAAATACACATATATATATATACTGTATATATATATATATATATAATACCCTTTAAGTAGTAAAAAGGGTACATAATTCCATCTCAACAATCATATAAAGTGCAGGAGTACATAATAGTGTGATCAATCATAAGACCTACAAAATAGAGCATAGAATGTAGAGAAAGAAGAATGCTGCCTGATATCGCTGAAAAGAATAATGTGATCCTATGACCGGGCCAACAAAGTAACTATGAACCAGTGTTAATTGTGGTTACTATCCTGATATATCAGGCAAGGACTGATTATATGCAATGCATGAAAATTCTAAAACTTTTTGCCAAGGCCAACCTTTCCATGACGTGGACTGCGGGAATGTGTCCTAAATCCCATCAGGTACACTGTTTAAAATAAACTATTGACACTTCTATTTTCTAAAACATTCTTACTTTGCCACTTTTTTTCACAACTCCCTAAAACTTTTGCACACTACAATATGTATGCATATATTCATCTCACACATATCTGCATAGAGGAAGCAGCCGGCAGCCGCTCCTCGTCAGTGTGAACTCTTCTATTCTTCCTGTCTCTCTTTCTCACATGTTGCTATTACTTTAAGCATCTCAAAGCCCCAAGGTTGTCAGCTCCAAAATCCACCAGCAGCTTCTTGGCAAGTTCTATATTTTCCCCCGCTAGTAAACATGAAAGGGCGAGAGTGCCAGCTATTTCTGCAGGAACACAGGGCACAGCTGCCTCCCAGTCTCAGGGCCAGTCCATTCTCAGCCGCTGAAGGAAGGCTGGAAATGTAGAAACAGGATCTGCAGGGAGGATAATGAAGCAAGTGACATCCACAACAGCTTCTCTGTGCCCATGGTGCCGATGCTGGAACCTGAGAGACATGCCAGATATTTCTACAGAGCTCACCGAGTTTACAGAGTGGCACCTAATTATTTTAGTGTCAGATGGTGAAAGCGGATATAAGTCACTTCTAATGATGAGAAAAATATTAAGATTTGAGAGTCCTTGGTGGTCGATACCTGTTAATGGCAAATTGAAAAGATGGTAACAAAATGCAAGCTTTTGAGACTATTCAGATCTCTTCATCAGGTGAAGAATGCATATGGTGGCAAATGCTAAGTGGGGGGTCTTCTACAGATTTTGGATTTGAGCTCAGGATGAAGTTGCCTTATAGTAAATCTTATTAGCCAGAATATCAACTAGATCATTCCCCATCTCTCCTGAACAGAAGGACATGGCATGGTTTGGTGATAGGTGTAAGACAGCTAAGAAAGAGCCCACCATGGTCTCAGCATCCACCCCGGCTGCCACCCGTGTCAGCTGAGAGCCTAAGTCAATGCCTGCTTGCCTCTCAAAGGAGGCAATCAAGTGGCTAAACAGCAATGTGGAACGTGCTGCCCATCACACGCACCCTATAGAGGGTCAAGATAGAACCCATGAGAGACAATAATTTCATAAAGAGGTGCACTGTGTAAAACAATCTGATGACCCCAACAATTACTTGACAAGCAAGGACATCTAAAGTGTTAGCAGTGGATTAATCAGCGTAACATCCAGAGTCAGCAACACAGAATGTAGATTTATTCATATCCAGGTTGAACAGCTTACAGCATGAAATGTGATCAGTCTGGTATCTGCTGTGGCTTGCAGCATGGGAGCATTACAACAACAAGAAGGGAAGAGAAGGAGGGGGAATCCTGTCTGGTTTTTTTTTTTTTTGTCACTGAACTTTGTTAACAATCTCACAATATGCACAATATATAAAACAGTACAGTAGTAGTTGTTGCAATACATACAGATCAATATGCATTATTCCAACACCCCCCACTCAACAACTACTTATCCTCATAGTCACCATTTAAAAAGGCAGTTTTAATATCCAAATGTCTGACATTCATCTTTTGTACAGCAGCTACAGCTAAGGCCTCTTTCACACTTCAGTTTTTTACAATCAGTCACAATCCGCCAGGTTTTGAAAAAAACGGATCCTCAATTTTCTTTTGAGGATCCGTTTTTTCCCCCATTGACTTCCATTAATGGCGGATTGTGACGGATTGCTGTCCGTTGCATCCGTTTTTTTTGAGGATCCGCCAAAAGTTGCTGTCCGTCACCATCCTCAAAGATTTCAAAACGGAGCTTGCAACGTTTTTTTCTATGGCGGATCCTCCAGACACTCATTTAACCCGAAATTCTTTCTGGGTGCCGGACAAAAAAAAAAAAATTCTCTCTCTCTCTCTCTCTCCTTTTCCATGCTGCGATTCCTTTAAAATTCTTCATTTGTCGGATCCGTCAAAAAAACGGACAGGTGGCATCCGTTGTCATCAGTAATAAAACGGATCCGCCATCCGTCCTTTTGGCGGATTTTGACTGATGCAAAAAACTGAAGTGTGAAAGAGGCCTTACAAAGCTCTGAACGTGGTCTGTTTAGCGACTGGAGCAAACGTAGCATCGTAATCTTCGCCATACTTTTGAGAATATCCTTTTGCCACCAACCTTGCTTTAAATCTGTGGACTTTACCTCCAGAGTCATATTTGGTTTTGAAGACCCACTTGCACTTGATTGCCTTTTTGCCCTGTGGCAGCTTGGTGAGTTTCCAAGTTTGAAGCTGATGAAGCGATTTGATTTCCTCATTAGCAGCATTCATCCACTTTGCTCTTTCATGGACAGGTAGTTCTTGCATTTCATCCCATGACTGCGGCTCTGATTCAGGTAGTGTCTTGACTCTGTAGGATAGACGTTTAGCTGGTACGCCTCTGTTTGATCTTGAAGATCTCCTGATTTCAGATTCACCTGATTTTTCTGTTGTTCCGGTTGAAGAATCCAGCCAGACCTCTACATCCTCCTTGTTATTGTCTTGTAATTGTGACTTCAGCTGGACTACTGGCGTGATGTCACAAAACTTGGGGGGACACAAAGTTCTCATCAATCACTACTTCTCTACTTATTGTGACCTTGTTTGTTTCTGGGTGTAGAATCCTATAACCTTTCTGGGTTTCACTGTAGCCTACCAGGATCCCTTCCTTAGCGTGAGATTCCCACTTAGTTCGCCTTTCTTTGGGAACATGTACAAGCTCTTTACTTCCGAATATTCTTATATGATGTAGTTTTGGCTTTCTGCTGTTCCATTGCTCAAACGGAGCTTTCTCTGTAGCTTTACCTGGTAGTCTGTTCTGAAGATAGCAAGCTGTCATGATTGCTTCACCCCAATATGCTGTGGGCAGATTTGCATCAAACAACATACTTCTTCCACTTTTACTGAGTGTTCGGTTCCTTCTTTCCACGACACCATTTTGCTCAGGATTGTATGGTACAGTGGTCTGAAATAGGATTCCATTTTTCTTTAAAATGCTCTGTGTCTCATTACTTGTGTATTCAGTCCCATTATCTGCACGTAGAATCTTTGTCATTCTCCCAAATTTATTATATACCTCAGCTAGATATACTTCAAGTTTCTCTGGAGCTTCTTTCTTGCTGTGAAGCAGAAGGACAACTGTATATCTTGAATGATCATCAATAAATGTGAGAAAATACCTCTTCTTCCCAGGAGTCTGAGTGCTCATTGGACCACAGACATCTGTATGTATTAAATCTAGTGTCTGTTCTGTTCTTGTAGTACTTCTCTTAGGAAAAGCTCTTCTAGACATTTTCCCTTTGATGCAGCTAGTACATTTCATTATCTGGTTACATAGATCAATTGTAATGTCCTCAGCTAGTTGCTTTTGAACTAACTTCCTTATTGCTTCTGGGTCTCTGTGTGCTAGGCGCCTATGCCATACATGAATGCAGTTATTGTGCCTTTCTTTCTGAGCAGTATACACACACTCTTTGCATTTGAGCTGGTAAAGTTCATTTGTGATTTTTCCTTCTGCTAGTGTGTGGCCCTCTTTTGAGATGATGCAGCTATCATGCTTAAATGTAACTTCATTTCCTTGTTTTGTGAGTTTCTTCACAGATAGTAAATTACTCTCAAGACTAGGCACATAGAGCACATCTTTTACTGGGATCTTCTTGCTTTGTGTTGGTGAGATTTGACAATCAATATAACCATCTCCTATACCTTGTGAAGTCATGTACTGACCATTAGCCATAATCACTTTCTCTGACTTAAGGGCATGTCACACTAAGAGATATCGCTAGCAATATCGCTATAACTTGTGACGTTATAGCGATATTGATAGCGATATCTCTGTGTCTGATACTTACCTACGACCCGCTCCCCCGCTGGTTATCGCTGATCGCGCGAGAACGTCCAGGACTGTTTCTCGTCGTCAGCTTCCTGCGGCGCTTCCTGCTGTGACGACGAGCGTGGAGCCGGGCGGGAGGACGCAGGATCGCCTGGTGTGACAGGTAAGTAGCGACCCCCGTCCCCAGCGATGTCGCTAGTGAGATCTGCCTGTGTGGCAGCTCACTAGCGACCACTTAGCGATGCACCAGCGATCCTGACCGCGTCATATCGCTGGTCGGGATCGCTGGTGCATCGCTAAGTGTGACAGTACCTTTACTTTGGTTAAGCTTAGAAAAGAAGTCCCTGTTATTAGTCATGTGACTAGTTGCTCCAGAGTCTATACACCATGCATGCTTTGATGTATTTACACTGACAGTAAATGCAGTTTCAGTATTCACAGAATCATTTTCTGCAGACACAGCACTTTTAACCCTTTGAAGACTGCTTTGCTTTTTCAGCTGATTCATTCTAGCTTTCCAGACTCTGCAGTCGGCTTTCAAATGTCCTGATTTCTTGCAAACAAAACATTCACGTGTTTCTTTTAGGTGCTTTCTGTTATCATTTAGATTTTGTGTCTGTAAAGCAGATTCTGCATCGCATGTCCTGCTGTTTACACCTTCCGCTTTCCGCTTATATTCATCTATGAGCTTCCCTCCGACATACTCCAATGTAAACTCATCATCTGGGCGCGCAACTAGTGCGGTTACAAGCGTGTCATAGTTTTCTGGAAGACCACTAAGCAGTAATGCGGCTACATGAAAGTCCTTCAAATCTTCCCCAATGCCTCTCAGGCGTTCTACAATCTCTAGAATGCTTGTTATGTAGTCCTGCATATCCTGGCCATTCTGTAGTTTAGACTGGTACAATTTTCTCATGAGATAAAGTTTATTGCTTAAATTTATCCTCTCATGCACCTTTTGCAGCTGCTCCCACATTTCTCTTGCAGTTTCACTTTTACACACATGCACAATCTGATCATCATCTATACTGAGTGATATGGTACTTTGCGCTTTCTGATCCATCTCTATCCACTCATGTGATACTGGGTCAGGTTTAGGCTCCTGTATGTATTTCCACGTACCTTCTCTTATCAGCAGCATTTTCACTTTGAATTTCCAGGATTGATAATTCTGGTTAGTGAGACTTGGTACTGTAAACTTCATGGAGTTGCTGCTGCTGGTGGCCATCTTTGCTGTCTTCCTTTCCTTTCTTTTCTCTGTGCTCTGGGGATCTGGGACTCTAGGACTCTGGGCCCATAACTTGTTAGCAGCGGATTAATCAGCGTAACATCCAGAGTCAGCAACACAGAATGTAGATTTATTCATATCCAGGTTGAACAGCTTACAGCATGAAATGTGATCAGTCTGGTATCTGCTGTGGCTTGCAGCATGGGAGCATTACAACAACAAGAAGGGAAGAGAAGGAGGGGGCATCCTGTCTGGTTTTTTTTTGGTTTTTTTTGTCACTGAACTTTGTTAACAATCTCACAATATGCACAATATATAAAACAGTACAGTAGTAGTTGTTGCAATATATACAGATCAATATGCATTATTCCAACATAAAGAGCCCAAACCCAATGGGTCATGGCATTTGACCAGGTTGGCCTGGTTATTATTATCACTGCTTAGTAATGACTTGTTTGCATGTATAATGGTTGCCACTCAGTGCAGACAACAAGAGAACAATCCATGGACATGAGTAAGCCTTAAGAGCAAGCACTGAAAGCATCTTGCTGAATTTCATAGTACAAAATGGACTCCAAATTGTTATTTACACTACCATGCCTCTTTCCATCATTACACCCCCCCATCCATGTCATGCCATGTTCCAGTTCCAGCCCCATGAATGTGTGTGTGGATACTGGGGATCAGTGTCATGACTGTATAAAGATCTGGAGAAGTTTCAGGAGACTTCTGCAATATCTTGGAGATCTGCCAGATTTTCTGGTAGTCTGGGTGGTCTCCCCTGTGTGGTCACCCACACATTTCAGGAGAGTTGGTGAGTACGAAATAAAGTGATGGTCGACTCAGTACATTACTACATTAGTTGAAAGGAGGTTTATGCCAAAATAGACCAAGCCTGGGAGATGTTTGAACGTCTAGAGGGAGCAAATATCTAGTGAACATCAAACACCTATGTTCTGAACATTAGGGGTGAAGAATCTACTTCCCCACCACCATGGATGTCTAGCCAAATATCTGTTCTCTACCGATGTTAAAGAACTTCTGCCCTTTGATCTTCTGCCCAACACCATGTGAATATTTGCATGGAGCAGAACAGATTATCCTTATACTCCAAGAGAAGCAATCAAACAATCACTAGATCCACAACTAACTAAATTGGATTTTTCAGACCCAGATCTGTAATACAAATCTACTAGGCCCAGAAACAAAATTTTAATAACGTGTAATTTATAACATTGGAGTGACAGAAGGGCCTTTGAGCACCTGCAACACTTAGGCATCAGGAACCGAGTCTGCTACCTCTCCACCCTTCTAGCTATGCCCCTGTTCAGATTCCAGAATCATTCCATCGTGGGGACCAATGTTGGAGACCTGAAAAGGATAGAAGAGTAGGGTTCACCTCAGTAGTCTCTATCTCTGGTGTATGCTTCACTTTTATAGCATCAGGCTGAGATCGCAATCATAACTGGGTCTTTAGAGTTAAGTACAAGGCCCTACGGACTAGACAGGGTTCAAGGTGACTAATCTACTTCAGATGACTACCGCATTGACATTGGATCCCCCGCAGAAGGATGACAAAATGGGGCAACAGAACAAGTATTTACAGTGGATGCTAATCAACAATAAGTTATCTCAAAAACAAACTTGAGCCAAAACATATACATTACAATAGCTTCAGTAATGTTCTTCTTGATCATTGAAACAACTGCTTGCTCTTGTACTTACTGACCACAGCCATACAACAGCTGTAGTAACCGCAGCTGTCGCCATTGCTAGGATCTGCAGAACCAGGCATCTATCACTAGATGAAAGATCTCTATGATGCTCTAATTTGCTAGTGGTTCAGAAAAAGTCTACATTGTTCTATAAGGCCAGGTCCTGAGAATTGGTGATAAGTATTTGATCACTGATGGGGGTACTAGATACGGTATATAAAGAGTCTTATTACTAATGCTCCATGTGAAAATGTATGAAAATTAGCTCTCTCCCAAAAGGGAGATGACTGTCTCACTAGCTGACATCAATAGGTGGCATTAGTGATGTGGTTTTCTTCAGTCTCGAAACAACAAATTTACAATTCTGTATTTGATTTGAAGATGCTAAGAATCTCCTCACCTTCTGTTTTTCTTGTTATTTTCTTGTATTTGTGTGTGCTTGTCGTGCACCTGGTTGTACAGCACTGCAACATATGTCAGCAATATGCAAATAAAGTGTAAAAATAACAAAAACTTATTTTTTTTATCTTCCCTTATACTGTATATGCTGATGAATGTAGTGTACATGATGAATATCTAACATGACATTTACCTGCCAAATCTTATGTTGGTTCCCTTTGTGCTGAGCATTTGAGGACTGGACTCCACAAAATCTGGAAAAGAGTCCTGTAATGTCTGGAACCAGCAGCAGGTCCTTTTACATTTTTTAAGTTGTGTAGTGGCTGGACCGTACAATACAAGCAATTGTTACCATGCACCTTTCGTGTCTCCCCTATTTCCTCATAGATTGTATCTTGCGAGCAGGGCCCTCACTCCTTTTGGTATCACATGTGGTCTACCCCTTCCTGAAGAAGTGCCTGTAACTTCGAAACGCGTAGAAATGAATAAAAACTATTATTAATTTATTAAATTGCATCTTGGACTGGCATCTTTCCACCATCCAACAGCGTGGAGAATGTCCACAAAAGCACTTCTGATACGGTTGGAGATATATTTGACACAGAACTTTCCTTTATTCCCTTTATTCAATCAATCACTTGCTCATGTTACCTACATCTTAAAAATGCAGTGATTCTAGAGCAATGCCCCCATCCCTTATGGGAAATATGCAAAAACATGTAAATCAACAGCCGCGGAGACACCATCACATGTTTCTCAACGCAAGCAATGACTAGCCAGGTCTTTCACCGGGAAGGAACAACCACGGGAAGGGCAGTCTCCAATGAAGGAAACCACCTATGCCAAAACATGGTATCCATCCACAGACAGCTGTTTCGGCGTATTGCCCCTCATCAGTGTGGAGTAGGAAACTGGCTAGTAGGAGCAATGCCTAGTAAAAGACTGCGAAAATGAGGATGAGTGACCTCATGGAGATCAACATCCAACACTGCGGAGACACCATCACATGTTTCTCAACGCAGTGATTCTAGAGCAATGCCCCCATCCCTTATGGGAAATATGCAAAAACATGTAAATCAACAGCCGCGGAGACACCATCACATGTTTCTCAATGCAAGCAATGACTAGCCAGGTCTTTCACCGGGAAGGAACAACCACGGGAAGGGCAGTCTCCAATGAAGGAAACCACCTATGCCAAAACATGGTATCCATCCACAGACAGCTGTTTCGGGGTATTGCCCCTCATCAGTGTGGAGTAGGAAACTGGCTAGTAGGAGCAAAGCCTAGTAAAAGACTGCGAAAATGAGGATGAGTGACCTCATGGAGATCAACATCCAACACTGCGGAGACACCATCACATGTTTCTCAACGCAGTGATTCTAGAGCAATGCCCCCATCCCTTATGGGAAATATGCAAAAACATGTAAATCAACAGCTGCGGAGACACCATCACATGTTTCTCAACGCAAGCAATGACTAGCCAGGTCTTTCACCGGGAAGGAACAACCACGGGAAGGGCAGTCTCCAATGAAGGATGGATACCATGTTTTGGCATAGGTGGTTTCCTTCATTGGAGACTGCCCTTCCCGTGGTTGTTCCTTCCCGGTGAAAGACCTGGCTAGTCATTGCTTGCGTTGAGAAACATGTGATGGTGTCTCCGCGGCTGTTGATTTACATGTTTTTGCATATTTCCCATAAGGGATGGGGGCATTGCTCTAGAATCACTGCGTTGAGAAACATGTGATGGTGTCTCCGCAGTGTTGGATGTTGATCTCCATGAGGTCACTCATCCTCATTTTCGCAGTCTTTTACTAGGCATTGCTCCTACTAGCCAGTTTGCTACTCCACACTGATGAGGGGCAATACCCCGAAACAGCTGTCTGTGGATGGATACCATGTTTTGGCATAGGTGGTTTCCTTCATTGGAGACTGCCCTTCCCGTGGTTGTTCCTTCCCGGTGAAAGACCTGGCTAGTCATTGCTTGCGTTGAGAAACATGTGATGGTGTCTCCGCGGCTGTTGATTTACATGTTTTTGCATATTTCCCATAAGGGATGGGGGCATTGCTCTAGAATCACTGCGTTGAGAAACATGTGATGGTGTCTCCGCAGTGTTGGATGTTTATCTCCATGAGGTCACTCATCCTCATTTTCGCAGTCTTTTACTAGGCATTGCTCCTACTAGCCAGTTTCCTACTCCACACTGATGAGGGGCAATACCCCGAAACAGCTGTCTGTGGATGGATACCATGTTTTGGCATAGGTGGTTTCCTCCATTCGAAACTGCCCTTCCCGTGGTTGTTCCTTCCCGGTGAAAGACCTGGCTAGTCATTGCTTGCGTTGAGAAACATGTGATGGTGTCTCCGCGGCTGTTGATTTACACCTACATCTTAAAAACATCTCCATAATCCAACCTTTTCTCATCTTTGAAATTGAAAAAACTCTTATGGTTGCTTTTATTCATTCTGGACTGGACTACTGCAGCTCTCTTCTGATCGGTCTACTTCTAACCAAACTTTCTGCCCTCCAATCCATCCTAGTTGCGGCATTCAGGGTTGTTTTTCTGTCCAGCCTTTAGACCAATTCCTCTACCCTGTACCAGTCACTGCACTGGTTGCCCATTCACGACAGAATACAGTACAAAGGAATACAATAAAAACATCTCTCTCACCTACAAAGCTCTCCACAGTTCTGCACACTCTACATCTCCTTCCTCATCTCTATCAACCTACATAAGCTCTCCACTGTGCAACTGATCTAAAACTAACATTGCTGTTTGAACATGTCTCCGCTTAATTGTAAATGGCTGTGGAATTTGTTGGTGCTATATTAATAATTATTTTTTTATTCTTCAATTACTATTTTCTGGCTGAAAGAGACACTGCCATTAGAGAATCCCACTGCCATGAAGGGGGTGCTTGGTCTGTACAAGGTTTAGATTTGCCAGGACCCATCGCACTGTTTCCACCAGCTTGTCTTCTTCTCATAGTGCCTCCTGGTGCCATCTCTTCCCCAGGTCAGTGACATGCACAAGCACCTGGCTGTCCTCAATATGTAAAAGAAGGCATGATTCATCAGACCAGGCCGCTTTTCTTCCATGTTCGGACCCCAGATGGGCCAACTCTCCACTGCACTCCTTGGGTAGCCATGAACCTACCAGATCAGCCTTCTTGGAGATGCTCTGAAAGTCAGTGGTTTTATTCTTATGAATGAGGGATATTTTTAGCAAGACAGTGCCACCAAAGATATAGCAAGAGAATGAAGAAGTTTGGTTCCTCGAGATGAGGACCTGAACATAAAGCAGATCTGAAGAAAATGCAAAATCTCTACTTTCAGAAGAAAGGGAAACTATAGTGAATTGTATTCTGACATTTTTATACCAGCAATACCCCATGTTTGTAGACCAAACATTATATTTTGCATCTGTCCATCATCTTAATATGCCGCTTTACTTCTGCTTTTGCCGTCTGACATAAAAACCCATCATCAGGGTGTAAGTATGGCTCGTGACGTCAGCTTGCAGCCTTAAAATAAACCCTGTTTGCGTTCAGGGAAAATCCTCGTTCAGATAATTTGTGGAAATAGTATCCGTCTCAATGGAATTTAATGACTGCAGATGATGACGGCCACAGACCGGTCATTAGAATAATGACCTCCTTGCTGTGTTTTCGTCAATTGTGCCTGGCGCACGTTCACTGCAGCTTCGAATATTCGCAGGTTTCAGGTGACCGCAGATTTGATTAGTTAATTTAATCAGATCCCATGAAGCGTAAGCTAGTGGTTTGCTGGATGACACCTTGCACTTTTGGTGTTTTATGGCTATGTCCTTGTGGTTGGGATAAAATTCTATTTTCTAGGTTTAAAAGTGGTCGTGCATCACTCTAAACAAAGGAGCAATACACCTTTGTTCCATTTTTTACCCTAAGTGTTGTCATGTTGGAAAAAGTAGTGTTTGTCAATGATAGGAACAACTGTTCCCGTTCAGGCTTCCGGAACGCACTGCCGCAATCCAGCTAATTAATCGCAGCTCAGCCCCTGCTAAAAATATCCCTACGTTTATCAGGTGAAAATATGGGAAGCGAACAGCATGATCTACAGAGACTCTGCGTACTGGATCGCACAGCCAAGCTTCATTTTTCTGGCCTGTGCTTCCTCTTATTTCTCACACTGCACAACCCTACAGATCCGGGGGATGGGGTGCCATTGGCGTAACCTTAAAGCCCCCGTTACACACTGTGATATCGCTAGCAATATCGCTGTAAAGTCACCGATTTTGTGACGTTGCAGCGATATTGCTAGCGATATCGCTGTGTCTGATACTTACCTCCGACCGGCTCCCCCGCTGCTCATCGCTGATCGCGCGAGAAGCTGCTGGATCATTCCTCGTCATCCACTTCCTGCGGCGCTTCCTGCTGTGACGAGGAGCGACGCGTGGAGCCGGGCGGGAGGACGCAGGATCGCCTCGTCTGACAGGTAAGTAGCGATCCCCGTCCCCTGCGATGTCGCTGGTGAGATCTGCCTGTGTGGCAGCTCACTAGCGACCACTCAGCGATGCACCAGCGATCCTGACCGCGTCATATCGCTGGTCGGGATCGCTGGTGAGTCGCTAGGTGTAACGGTACCCTAACTCAGTAGTAACTGGGTAAGAAGATGTACACTTAAGACTTCAATGCAAGCAAAATTTTCCTTTACGGGGCAAAGGTTCAACAATATATTACTTGGCCAGTGCAAAATGGCTTGTTGACCCTCCTGTCGGTACATTCACAGCTAACTGCAGGGCAGTGTGGGGCGGTAGCCACAGGTGAGGCACTCGTCTCTTGATTTTACGCCCAGGAAGTCTACATGAGACTGTGGGTCCTGGCTGGGTGTTAGTGCTGTGCGAGCCTTAAGCCTATGCAGGCTGCCTATAGCTGGTAGTGTTGACACGGCCAGGACCATAGGTTCCACAGTTCAATAGAGGAGACTCCCGTTGTAAAACACAGTCTTTACTGAATGGTAACTTGGAAAATCTTATGTACAAGGGGTAGCAGGGTACAAAGTCTTATGGACGTTTCCATTTCAGTATAAAGCATTTTTATTCACATGCTTTCTTTCTACTGTAGTCTACTCCAGGGCCAATGATGCACAGTGTTTCGCCCTACTTTGTCACAGCCAAGTTTGTTACCACAGTCCCGATTAGAGAGTCTCTCTACTTTCGCAGTGTTTCCGCATCCTATACCTTCCACTACTGGCGCCCTGGATCTTCCACTCTGGACCCCCACTAGTCCCACAATCTCAGGCCTGTTTAGGTCTGTTGCCTTTGGCATTTTGCAAGCTCAGGTTTTCTCGAGACACATCGTCCTATCCAAGGACTTCTTTTCTGGAAGGCCACTCAACAGTTACTTCAGGATCTCAATATTCCCTTGACCCTTAGTCTCCTTTTCCTGTAGTTCATCCAATATAGCAGCACTGCTCACAGACTCTTCCTACTTGCATTTGAAGACTCTATCTATCTGTGGGAAACAGTCACTTGACCTATCACTAAGCCCTTACTACTATGGGCTAGTCCAAAACATCAATTCTAACTTACCCTAATGTCATCGTCACCAACCCTTACATAACCATCCCTCAAACTTTGATCATGATTATATGTCTGCAAGTCTCAGCGAGAGCAGATTGGCCTTGAAAACTTCAAAAAACATTGTGACATGGTAGTGTAGTATTGGTGGAGGTGATGGTCTGCTCCCTGACACTCTAGAGGGTTTAAATGTGTGTTTCTGAAATCAGAAACCT
Source organism: Dendrobates tinctorius (assembly GCF_039654945.1). Lineage (NCBI taxonomy): Eukaryota > Metazoa > Chordata > Amphibia > Anura > Dendrobatidae > Dendrobates > Dendrobates tinctorius. The sequence continues at coordinate 29,840,551 of NW_027361788.1, read as the reverse complement.
TGGGGCTGCAGTTTAGCCTAGGTAGGGTTAACTGTAACGGCCGGTCCAGTTGAGGGAGAGGGGAATTGAGAGTAAGGCTGAGTTCACACGTGGCGTTTTTTTCGCGTTTCCGCGGCGGTTTTAACCGCGCGATTTTGCTGCGAAAACGCAAAAAATAAGCATCCCATGCATTCCTATGGGATTCCGCAATGCTGTGCTAATGCTGCGGTTTTTACCGAGGCGGAATCGCTTCGCGGTAAAAACCGCAGCATGCTCATTAATTTGCGGAATCGCGGCGATCCCGCACCCATAGGAATGCATTGTTCCGCTTATTTCCCGCATGTGGCTGTGCACACCATGCGGAAAGTAAGCAGAACAATTGCGGATGGTACCCATGGTCCGGAGGAGAGAAGACTGTCCTCCGGGCTTTGGGTACCATATCCCTGTAAAAAATAGAATTTAAAATAAAAAATATTGTTATTCTCACCCTCCGACGTCCCGCGCAGCCTTCCCGCTTCTCTTCACGCTCTCGTTCCCAGTAGTCCTTTGCGAAAATGCTCGCGATGACGTCCCTTCTCGCGGGATCGCGAAGTCTCGCGGTCATTCGCGCGACGTCATCGCGAATTACCGCAAGACGTCGCGATCCCGCGAGAACTGACGTCATCGCGGGCATTTTCGCAAAGGATTACTGGGAACGGATGCGCGGGACGTTGGAGGGTGAGACTAACACCCTTTTTTATTTTTTTTTTACATTCTATCTTTTACTACTGATGCTGCATAGGCGGCCTCAGTAGTAAAAAGTTGGTCACACTTGTCAAACACTATGTTTGACGAGTGTGACCAACCTGTCAATCAGTTCTCCAAGCGATGCTACAGATCGCTTGGAGAACGCTAGCATTTTGCAAGCTAATTACGCTTGCAAAATGCTAGTTTTTCCGCGGGAAAATCGCGGGAATTTAAAATGCGATTTTCCCGCGGACTGGAATTCCGGAATTCTCGCGGTAATTTCCGCGAGAGTTCCGGTACGTGTGCACTTAGCCTGAGTGTTAAGTTCAGGAAGTGACAGTTTTTTGAGAGGAGTAATCAATAGCAAAATCAGAGGTTGCTAGGGAAAACGTGGGCCTAATTCTCAGGGCAGTGAATTGCCAGAGAACCCCTCAGAAAGAGTCCCTTTGAGATAGACGTTGGGGGCCTGGGGGAACACTCTTCCTGTGAAGCTGCAGGAGATATTGGACTCATACTCTCAAAGGTGGAGTGAGATGTAATCCGAATATACTGCTACAAGTAGAGAAGAATTCCTAGTGCTAGGCAACATTGCAAGAGAGATACTCTATTCATACCGAGAACTAAGGCTGGGTTCACATTGCGTTAATGGTGTGCGTTTAACGCATCCGTTACATAGCGGCATTAACGCATCCATACACTACTATAGACGAGCGCATCGCTAGCGCATGTCATATTCGGCATACGTGAGCGATGTGCCGTCATTCTGTGACGGTCCCTCGGATGCGGTCTGCAGCGTTCGGGGGTCCGTCACTGCTAGCATCTGCGCTAGTGAGATTGCATAATGCGATCCAAAAAAAGCAGTTGCACTAGCGCAGTCCGTTTAACACATATGTTGAACGGACTGCACTAATGCAATCTGAACCTGGCCTTAGGCTGAAGTTGTATCTGGTACCTGTGGGAAAGATGATCATAGAATCATAGAATCTTAGAATCGTAGTGTTGGAAGGGACCTCCTGGGCCATCTGGTCCAACCCCCTGCTCAAAGCTGGATTCGCTAAATCATCCCAGTCAGATGTCTGTCCAGCCTCTGTTTGAAGACTTCCATTGAAGGAGAACTCACCACTTCTGGTGGCAGCTTGTTCCACTCATTGATCACTCTAACTGTCAAAAAGTTTTTACTAATATCTAATCTGTGTCTCCTCCCATTCAGTTTCATCCCATTGCTTCTAGTCTTTCCTTGTGCAAATGAGAATAAAGTTGATCCTTCTACAATGTGACAGCCCTTTAGATATTTGTAGACAGCTATTAAGTCTCCTCTCAGTCTTCTCTTCTGCAAGCTAAACATTCCCAAATCCTGCAACCTTTCCTCATAAGACAGGGTTTGCAGACCGGTCACCATTCTGGTTGCTCTTTTCTGAACTTGCTCCAGTTTGTTGATGTCTTTTTTCAAATGTGGTGCCCAAAACTGGACACAATATTCCAGATGAGGTCTGACCAAAGAGGAGTAGAGGGAAATAATGACTTCACGTGATCTTGACTGTATGCTTCTGTTAATACATCCTAGAATTGCATTTGCCTTTTTTGCTGCTGCATCACACTGTTGACTCATATTCAGTCTGTGATCTATTAGTATACCCAAGTCTTTTTCACATGTGCTGTTGCTTAGCCCTATTCCTCCCATTCTGTATATGCTTTTTTCATTTTTATTGCCCAGATGTAGTACTTTGCATTTTTCCCTGTTAAAAACCATTCTGTTAGTTGCTGCCCACTTCTCCAGTTTATTTAAATCTTTTTGAATCCTCTCTCTCTCTCTTCTCTAGTATTAGCTATCCCTCCTAGCTTTGTGTCATCAGCAAATTTAATCAGTTTACCCTCATTTCCTTCATCTAAATCATTGATAAAGATGTTGAACAATACAGGGCCCAGGACAGAGCCCTGTGGTACCCCACTAGAGACATTCTTCCAACTGGATGTGCAGCCATTTACGACCACTCTTTGGGTCCGATCAATAAGCCAGTTATGAATCCACCTAACAGTTGCCTTGTCCATTCCATACTTAGTCATTTTTTCAATAAGGATTGTATGAGATACTTTATCAAATGCTTTGCTGAAGTCAAGATATACTATATCTACAGCATTTCCTTGATCCACCCAATCAGTGATTCCGTCATAGAAGGAAATTAAGTTAGTCTGACATGACTTATTAGTTACAAACCCATGCTGACTCTGTTTAATCACTTCATTTTTATCCAGGTAATGAAATACATGTTGTTTAATTATTTGATAAAAAAAGATCTTTAACCTGTTAGGCGTTATACTGTATGCTTGTTTGTAAAGACTGTCAATTATCCATTAAAAGTTGAATTGTTTTTATGGAATCCATGTCTCCTGGAGTTAGACCGGGTTCACACTTGCGTTTGGCTAGTCTACGTATTGCTGCGTACTTCTTCCCTTAAGCTCCGCCTACTTCCGCATGCGTCCTGCGACGTCCTGCGCACCTATCTTTAACCTTGTTGTTTTGCCCGTCGACTGCACAGAAATGCAACATGTTACGTTCGGCAGGCAAGTCAAAATGCTGCATGCGGATGCATCCGCATACGACACATGTCCCTGCGTTCCCAATGTTAAAGATAGGTGCACAGGACGACACAGGACGCATGCGGAAGAAGGCAAACATAGGCGGAGCTTAAGGGAAGAAGTACGCAGCCATACGTGTTGTGAGTTCATTTTGACCTTCGCCATTGAGGTCTGATGAACTCCCTCCTCTGGTGAAGGAAGGTAGTGAGACTGATTACCAAACACCTGGGCAGCTAGATGATAACTGGGTGGCTGGAATTGAGGACTGGATATAAGGCTGCCGACGCCCTTCTTCCTGGCTGGTGATTTTCCTGCTGGATTCTTGGAGACCAGTCTGATTCCTGCATCTCAAAGCTAAGTTTTTCTGCTCTGCTTTGTACTCTTCAGTTTTGTTTTTGTCTTGCCTTGTTTTTTGGGAGTTCTGCCATCCCCGGCCGGGGTTGAGCTGAATTCCATTTTTGTCTCTGATCTGTTGATCTTTTGCTCTGTCTTCAGAATATACCTGAGTGCTGATATAGTCTTTTGAAGCCTAGCGACTTCAGGGCCGGTTTTTCCTATCAGTTGGTTGGCTCATTTTGATAGGGTTTTTGCGGATGGCAGACAGCAGCTTTCCTATCCTGTTCTATGTATTTAGCTTGGGCCCCATCATTTGCTCAACCTATCTTTCTATCTGTGTTAGTGTTTTCATCTTGCTTCACCGTCATTATATGTTGGGGGCTGCCTATTGCTTTGGGGTCTGCTCTGGGGCAGTTTAGTTTTTCCCCTTTCTGTCTTTAGGCTATGTAGCTCTCCGGCTGTGATCGAGGGGTCTAGGGCACCGTAGGAACCCCCCACGGCTACTGCTAGTTGTTGTGGATAGGTTCAGGGGTCTGCAATCCGATAGCTGCCAACCTCTCTGGTTTTTCTGGACTTAGCTGGTATTTTTTTTTCCTCCTTTGGTGACTCATCATAACACATACGTAGACCAGCCAAACGCAAGTGTGAACTTAGCCTTATTACTGCCGAGGTTCCAGAAGAGGAAAACCTTGAGCCAACGGAAGCCAGAGGCTTTTGGGTAAGTGTTATGCACCCCACACACCCACACACAGCAGGACACCAGAACAGGGACACATGTTGCCTGTAGGATGCCAGAGCAAGTGGAAGCATAAGCTAGCTCATGGCTACCTCACCAGTTATCTTATCGTAGAACATACCTCCCAACTGTCAAAGGCAAGAAAGAGGGACAAAAACTGGCAACATTTTTGTTTGCTAAGCCAAACCTTTGACTTCACCCAGTCCTTCTTGTGGTCTCACACAGATATTGTACTCCTTGTGTATCCCCTTTGTGTTCCCAACCTGTACAATACCCCTTTCGTGATCGTCATACAGTTTGATGACTAAAAAAAAACCCCCAATAAACACAGTATGATGCTACCACAGTGAGCACACACAGTATAATGCCACCACCTACACATTATTATGCACTCACAGTATCCCCCTCACATTATGATGCCCCACAGTTCTCTATATATATTATAATGCTCCTATGGTTTCCCCTCACAAAGTATCATGCCCCTACAGTGCATTCTTCCAGGAACTATGATGCCCACGCAGTATATTCCCACACACATGGTATAATGACCCCACAGTATCCCCCCCACAAAATAATGTACCCACAGTAACCACCTTATACTTTACAAAACTTGAAAAAATACCTAGCCCCCTGAACAGTATAATGCCCCCATCCTGCCCCTCACACACTAACTCTGATGGTCCCTCACAGTGCCTTGCACTCAATATGTTGCCTCCACATCACTCCACCAGAAAGGAGGTTAAAAAATGACTCTCCCAAATCCATTCCCATGATGAGCTGAGCAGATCTGCACCACTCTGTTCTGATTGAGGTTTCGCACCACCTGCCCCTTCCTGCGCTGAGCCTCATATTGCACACAGGGCATGAACAAGGCATGACTGATGACGGCTCCCTGCTCCACCAATCTCTGCCATAAGAAGGGTGTAAAAGGTAACTGGTCACTTCCCATTAAGATGGGTCCTGACTTAGGCACATATTAAAACACAACCACAAAACTAGATATGTGTCTTATAGATAAAACTTGAAATATTCACATATGCTGTGTAGTGCTGACGGAGACTATGTCAGAGAGTGGACCCTCTGGATCGCGGATCCGGAGCCCCCGGGTCGAGCACACCAGGTGAAGACCGACCCCTATACAGGGACCGTTTGGGGCAGGACCACAGAGGACGGAGGCGCGACAGCCGGAACCAAGAGGGACGGCTCCACGAACAAAAGGCCTAGAGAAGCAGCGGACAAAACTACTAGCAGGGACAGGTGGCTCAGGGAAGGGCTGAATACGGAAAGACCAGAAGAGGAAACAAGGCGAACTGGAGACAGGGGACGGCACATGGAATGGAGGAACAGGAGAGCCTGGACCGACTGGGGAGAGCGGGGAGGTCGACACAGAGAAAGGCAGGAAGGATAGGCAGGACAGGACTAACTACAGACGAACTGTAGGGGCCAGATTGCTACACAATCATCAGGCGTCCTCCTAACAGCGAGGACGCCTGAAATATACCAGCCCCCGGAAGTGCGTGTGCCAGGCCGGCCCCTCAGCGCCACCCACCGCTGGAGACAGAGGAAGGGAGGGGGCGCGCGCGTGACAGAGAGCTGGAGCCAGGAGCCGCAGTGAGGGAGCGTGGACGACGGGCACGAGGCCGGACGGGAGCGCGCAGGTAGGAAAGCGCTGCGGTGCGCGCTGCCCTGGAAGGGACATCGGCGGGCATAGCCGCCGATGTCACAGTACCCCTCTCCTTACATCCCCTCTTACTGAGATTGGCAAAAAACCTTTTCAGAATCCGGGGAGCATTGACATTCTCCCGGGGTTCCCAGGACCGTTCTTCGGGACCAAAACCCACCCAATCGATAAGAAAAAGGGTCTTACCCCGGACTCTTTTCATAGCCAGGATGTCTTTGACCTCGAAGACGTTGTCCGAGATAACAGGTGAAGGAGGGACGATGGAAACTGGTTGAAACCAATTCAGGACTATGGGTTTCAAGAGCGAGACATGGAAGGCGTTGGGAACCCGGAGCGAAGCAGGCAACCTCAGTTTGTAAGCCACTGCATTAATGCGTTCAATTACTTCAAATGGCCCAATGTACCGAGGACTCAGCTTATAAGAGGGAACTCTCAGACGGATATGTCGAGTTGAAAGCCAGACTTGGTCACCTGGATGGTACGGAGGCACGTCCCTCCGTCTTTTGTCTGCATGCTTCTTGATTCGGTTGTTGGCACCCTTGAGCGCGTCCCTGGTCTCTCTCCAAATCTGCAAGAATTCTTTAGCAAGAGAATCGGCTGCGGGTACTCCTGTAGACGTGGAGAAAGGTAATGGAATACCTGGGTTTTGACCGGTTACCACAAAAAAAGGTGACTTGGTGGTAGATTCGTTGGGATGATTGTTGTGCGAGAATTCAGCCCAAGGTAAGAGCGCGACCCAATTGTCCTGATGGGCGTTGTTGAAATGACGTAGGTAGGTGGTTAACACCTGATTAATTCGCTCCACTTGCCCGTTGGTCTGAGGATGGTATGCGGAGGAGAAGTCGAGAGATGTACCTATAAGCCGGCAGAGAGCCCTCCAGAAGCGGGATGTGAACTGGACCCCCCGATCAGACAGAATCCGCTGAGGAAGACCATGCAGCCTGAAGATCTGGTGGATGAAGATCTCGGCCAACTTCGGAGCGGAAGGTAGTCCCGGTAAGGGAATGAAGTGGGCCATCTTGGAAAAACGATCTGCTACGACTAAGATGGTGGTACATCCGGCTGAGCGGGGTAAATCAGTTACAAAATCCATGGCGATCTGCTGCCAGGGGGCCTCAGGGACTGGCAATGGGTGAAGAAGACCGGCGGGCAAGGTCCTAGCCACCTTGTTCTGGGCACAGATTGTGCACGAGGCAACATAGTCCATCACATCCTGGCGAAGCGTGGGCCACCAGTAATACCGAGACAGCAGTAGAAGAGTCTTTTTAGACCCAACGTGCCCTGCAATTTTGGAGGAATGTCCCCAGCCCAACACCTCCGTACGTCTGTTCTGAGGGACGAAAGTCTTACCGGGCGGAGGAATAGCAAAATTCACAGGGGCCACGGTGATCATTTTGGTGGGCTCGATAATATGGGATGGGACTTCATCCTTCTCCGATGACTGTAATGACCTGGAAAGGGCATCGGCCTTGATGTTCCTATTACCAGGACGGAAATGAAGTTGGAAGTCAAAGCGGGAGAAGTACAGGGCCCATCTGGCCTGCCGGGCATTGAGTCTTTGGGCAGACTGCAGGTATGCCAGGTTCTTGTGGTCAGTGAGGATGGTAAAGGGATGTACAGCCCCCTCGAGTAAATACCGCCATTCAGCCAAAGCCATCTTAATGGCCAGTAATTCTCGGTCTCCAATGGAATAGTTGCACTCCGCAGGTGAGAAGACTTTAGAAAAGAAGCCGCAAGGAACCAACCGTCCGGATGAAGCCTGCTGGGACAGGACTGCTCCAGCTCCAGTGGAGGAGGCATCCACTTCCAGGACGAAGGGCCTGCTGGTCACAGGCCGATGCAAAATGGGTGCTGACGCAAAGGAACGTTTCAGGGCTTGGAAAGCGTTTTCAGCTTCAGGGGACCAGCTGTTGGGCTTCATTCCCTTGCGGGTCAAGGCCGTGATGGGTTTGGTAACCGTAGAAAAGTGAGGCACAAACTGACGGTAATAATTTGCGAATCCAAGGAACCGCTGGATGGCCTTAATCCCCACTGGACGGGGCCACTTGAGTACCGCACTGAGTTTTTCGGGATCCATCTTTAGGCCGGAATCAGTGACGACATATCCCAAGAAGGGCAGTGACGACTGCTCAAAAAGGCATTTCTCAATCTTGGCGTAGAGTTGGTTCTCTCGGAGGCGGTGCAAGACCAAGCGTACGCTTTTGCGATGGGAGGGCAAGTCGGGCGAGAAAACGAGAATGTCGTCAAGATAGATGACCACACAGGAGTAGAGTAGATCCCGGAATACCTCGTTGATAAATTCTTGAAATACAGCGGGAGCGTTGCAGAGGCCGAAGGGCATAACCAGGTATTCATAATGCCCGTCACGGGTATTGAAGGCCGTTTTCCACTCATCCCCTGCACGGATCCGGACCAAATTGTAGGCCCCCCGCAAATCCAACTTCGTGAAGATCCGGGCTCCTCTCAGACGGTCAAAGAGCTCAGGAATCAACGGAAGGGGGTAACGATTTTTAACGGTGATATTGTTTAGACCCCGGTAATCAATGCAAGGCCGCAGTGATCCGTCTTTCTTCCGGACGAAGAAGAAACCTGCGCCCGCAGGAGAGGAGGATTTCCGGATAAACCCCTTGGACAGATTTTCTTGGATATATTCCGTCATAGCAGAGGTTTCGGCAGGAGAAAGAGGGTAAGTTCTACCTCTGGGAGGAACCGCTCCAGGAATCAGGTTGATGGGGCAGTCGTAGGGCCGGTGCGGAGGCAGGGAATCCGCCTCCTTTTTGCAAAAAACATCAGCGTAGGCGTGGTATGGAGCAGGAAGGCCGGAAAGGTCCGTTGGCCTAAGCTGAGGATGGGAACGAACCAGGGTACGTAAACAGCTAGCATGGCAGGGGTGCCCCCAACGTAGGATCTCTCCGGAGCGCCAGTCGATGACTGGCTCATGCCGCCTAAGCCAAGGAAGTCCTAAGAGAATGGCATGGGATAATTGAGGCAGGACATAGAAGGCAATCTTCTCTGAATGAAGTGCGCCAATCTGTAGCTTTACTTCAATGGTAACCGTGGTAATGAGCCCAGGAAGAGGTTTGCCATCGACGGAGGTGATTGCTCGAGGGTTACTTAGGACGACCACGGGAATCTGGAGTTTGTCAACCTCCTCCTGGCGAATGAAGTTGCCTGCTGCGCCCGAGTCCACATACGCCTCCACAGAGCCACGCCCCCGACCTGCAATAAGCAGAGCTGAAAGAGTAAGTGGGAGAGAGGGGGTCATATTACCTAGGGGGCCCTCTCCTACCTGGCCTAGGCGGATGCGTTTCCCGGTCTCTCAGGACAAGTGCGGACGAAGTGATTGGCCCCTCCACAATATAGGCAAAGTCCCTTAGACATCCTCTCCTTACGGCGTTGTTCGGACAGCTTGATGCGATCCACCTGCATAGGCTCGGGGACAGTGTTACTAGGAAGGGCAACGGTGCGCGGAATGGGAGCTTGGTATAACCTAAAGGACCTCCTCTCCCTGGCTGACTCTCTAGCGCGTTCCTGAAAACGCAGGTCAATACGGGTAGCCAGGGAGATGAGATCCTCCAGGGTGGTAGGGAGGTCACGCCCGGCCAACTCGTCTTTGATTTTACAAGAAAGGCCTCTCCAAAACGCACCAACCAGGGCTTCGTTATTCCACCCCAGCTCCGAGGACAGGGTCCGGAAACGGATGGCGTATTGCCCTACAGTAAGGGATCCCTGGCAGAGGTTAAAAAGGGCCTCTGTAGAGGAAGCAAGGCGTCCGGGTTCATCAAAAACCTTACGGAACGTTTCCAAAAAACTCTGGATGTTAGTCACCACCGGGTCATCCCTCTCCCACAACGGATTCACCCAAGCCAGCGCCTCCCCCTCTAGATGGGAGATAATAAAGGCCACCTTGGCACGGTCCGTGGGGTATTGTTGGGGCAGAAGATCAAAGTGCAATCTGCACTGATTTAAAAATCCCCTACACAATTTTGGGTCCCCACAGTACCTAGGCGGCTTACCAAGACGGGGAGGAGGGCAAGAGACAGCGTCCCGGGCTTGGTTAGAAGCGGCCGCAGAGGACTGCAAAGAAAGCAGCCGATCATCCACGGACGCCATATACCCCAAAATGTGAGATTGCGCATCGCGCTGCTGTGCGAGCTCCTGCTGGAGACTGACTAAGAGGGGTGCATGCGCTGGGTCAGCGGTTTGCAAGGCGGAGAGCCGGGTGTCCATGGACTTCATGAATGACATGATACGGGTCTGATTTTCCCTTAGGAAAAGCAGTTCCTTTTGAGTGGCCGCCGCGGCACCGGCGGGGTCCATGGCCTGATGATACTGTAGTGCTGACGGAGACTATGTCAGAGAGTGGACCCTCTGGATCGCGGATCCGGAGCCCCCGGGTCGAGCACACCAGGTGAAGACCGACCCCTATACAGGGACCGTTTGGGGCAGGACCACAGAGGACGGAGGCGCGACAGCCGGAACCAAGAGGGACGGCTCCACGAACAAAAGGCCTAGAGAAGCAGCGGACAAAACTACTAGCAGGGACAGGTGGCTCAGGGAAGGGCTGAATACGGAAAGACCAGAAGAGGAAACAAGGCGAACTGGAGACAGGGGACGGCACATGGAATGGAGGAACAGGAGAGCCTGGACCGACTGGGGAGAGCGGGGAGGTCGACACAGAGAAAGGCAGGAAGGATAGGCAGGACAGGACTAACTACAGACGAACTGTAGGGGCCAGATTGCTACACAATCATCAGGCGTCCTCCTAACAGCGAGGACGCCTGAAATATACCAGCCCCCGGAAGTGCGTGTGCCAGGCCGGCCCCTCAGCGCCACCCACCGCTGGAGACAGAGGAAGGGAGGGGGCGCGCGCGTGACAGAGAGCTGGAGCCAGGAGCCGCAGTGAGGGAGCGTGGACGACGGGCACGAGGCCGGACGGGAGCGCGCAGGTAGGAAAGCGCTGCGGTGCGCGCTGCCCTGGAAGGGACATCGGCGGGCATAGCCGCCGATGTCACATGCTGATGTATACCATGAGAGTCACCCTATACATTAGATCAAAAACTGGCGACTGAGGCAAATGCTCATCTATTATAGACTTGTATTGTGAAATTGCCTGGTGGTGTAGAGTAGCGGAGAAATTAATATAACCTTGTAAGAGAAGAAAACAGGATGGCACTCACCGTTCTCTTGTAGCAATTTACTTTATTTCATAAAACGAGGCATAGGTCCGTCTTTTACACATTGCTCCTGTGCCGATGCCTATGCCTTGTTTTATGAAATAAAGTAAATTGCTACAAGAGAACGGTGAGTGCCATCCTGTTTTCTTCTCTTACAATGATATTTCATGTTTTTTCTACATGGGATTGAGCACCCATTCTATAGGAGAAAAAGGTGTGTTATTGACCATGGATGTGAAGTCACAGGTGCTATCATCGAGGGTAATTTTTTCTCACATAACGGTGCCGGATATTTTTCTTCTTCTTATATAAATTAATATAACCGTTCCTGGGGTAGAGTAGTGAAGGCATTAATATAATCGTTCCTGGTGGTCTAGAGTAGTGATAGTGAAGAGATTAATCTAACCATTCCTGGTGGTCTGTAGTAATGAAGGGATTAATCTAACTGTTCCTGGTGGTCTAGAGTAGCAGAGAAATTAATATAACCATTCCTGGTGGTCTAGGGTAGTGATGGGATTAATCTTACTGTTCCTGGTGGTCTAGAGTAGTGATAGTGAAGTGATTAATCTAACCATTCCTAGTGGTCTAGAGTAGTGAAGGGATTAATCTAACCATTCCTGGTGGTCTAGAGTAGTGATAGTGAAGTGATTAATATAAATATCACTGATGGAAGGGCATTATTATAACTATCCCTGGTTGTCTCAAGTTAGCAAATTCATGTGACTGTCCCTGGTGGTCTAAAGTGAGGGCATTAATGTAACTATCCCTGATGGTTCAAATTGAGTGCAGCATTAATGGGGATCTGTCACCAGTTTTTTGGTCTATCAACTAAAAATATAATCCAACTAGCTGAAGAGCCCAGCGCTGCCCGGGCATAGTAACTAACTACGGTTAGTTATAACAAATTATAATGATTATATATATAAAGCTGAGTGTATAGCCCTGCCCACTCCGCATAGCAACATTCACTATAATATCCCATATCATCCTGTCAGCTAGAGCTACCAGACTACTACCCCTAATATCCCACATCATCCTGTCAGCTAGAGCTACCAGACTACTACCCCTAATATCCCACATCATCCCATCAGCCAGAGCCACTGGACTACTACCCCTAATATCGCACATCATCCCATCAGCCAGAGCCACTGGACTACTACCCCTAATATCCCACATCATCCCATCAGCCAGTGCCACTGGACTACTACCCCTAATATCCCACATCATCCCATCAGCCAGAGCCACCGGACTACTACCACTAATATCCCACATCATCCCGGGAGCCAGAGCCACTGGACTACTACCACTAATATCCCACATCAACCCATCAGCCAGAGCTACCGGACTACTACCCCTAATATCCCACATCATCCCGTCAGCCAGAGCCACTGGACTACTACCCCTAATATCCCACATCATCCCATCAGCCAGAGCCACTGGACTACTACCCCTAATATCCCACATCATCCCGTCAGCCAGAGCCACTGGACTACTACCCCTAATATCCCACATCATCCCGTTAGAGCCACCGGACTACTACCCCTAATATCCCACATCATCCCGTCAGAGCCACTGGACTACTACCCCTAATATCCCACATCATCCCATCAGCCAGAGCCACTGGACTACTACCCCTAATATCCCACATCATCCCGTCAGCCAGAGCCACTGGACTACTACCACTAATATCCCACATCAACCCATCAGCAAGAGCCACCGGACTACTACCCCTAATATCCCACATCATCCCGTCAGCCAGAGCCACTGGACTACTACCACTAATATCCCACATCAACCCATCAGCCAGAGCTACTGGACTACTACCACTAATATCCCACATCATCCCGTCAGCCAGAGCCACTGGACTACTACCACTAATATCCCACATCATCCCGTCAGCCAGAGCTACTGGACTACTACCACTAATATCCCACATCATCCCATCAGCCTGGAGTCAGAACCAGAGCGCTGAGTGGATTTGCCCTGACTTCCATACCAATGATCCCTTTAATAGAAGCCTGGGGTGAGATTCAGAGCGCTGAGGGATTTACCCTAACTTCCATACCGGAGATCCCTTTAAGAGAGGCCTGGGGTCAGTACCAAAGCGCAGAGTGAATTTTCCCTCACTTTCGTACCGAGGATCCCTTTAAGAGAGGACTTGGGTCAGAACCAGAGCGCTGAGTGGTTTTGCCCAAACTTCCATACCGGGGATCCCTTTAGGAGATCCTGGGATCAGAACCAGAGCACTGAGTGGATTTGCCCTGACTTGCATACCAATGATCCCTTTAATAGAACCCTGGGGTCAGAATCAGAGCGCCGAGGGATTTGCCCTAACTTCCATACAGGAGATCCCTTTAAGAGAGCCTGGGGTCAGCACCGGAACATTTGAAGGCAATTGCCCTGACTTCCATACCGGGGATCCCTCTAAGAAGGGCCTGGGGTCAGTACCAAAGCGCAGAGTGGATTTGCCCTAAATTCCATACTAATGATCCCTTTAAGAGACCCTGGGGTCAGAACCACAGAGCTGAGTGGAACGGTCCTAACTTCCATACCGGGGATCCCTTTAAGAGAGGCCTGGGGTCAAAACCAAAGCCCTGGATGGATTTGCTCTGACTTCCATACCAATGATCCCTTTAAGAGGGAAGATGTGCCTACGGGATGGAGGATGTGTGATGGGGATATGGGAATGGGAGGGTGGATTAATTTCTGTCATGTGCTCTTTGCTCCTTTCTGGGGGGCAGACAATGGCTGGGAGCTTATGTTCCCAGGGATGCTATATTTCTCCCATCATGTCAGTGTCTGCTGAGGTGTTGTCAAGTGGGAAAACTGTTGGTCACAGCAACCAATCACAGCTCAGCTTCTTTTAACACACACACACACACACACACACACACACACACACACACACACACACACACACACACACACACACACACACACACATTCATTCATTTTTATATATAGAGATAGAGTGTGAGGTAAACATTACCCAACTACTTGTGAAACCCCCTTACTCCCCATGAATCCCCCATAAAAACTTTTTATATTGCTATCGCGCTGTATGTAAATATCCTCGGTCCGGTCCGATGGGCGATAATTCTGGTCCCTCTCTCCACCCCAAATCAGCGTGCTGTACGCATTCCGTTCTGTGAATAACGTTGTCCGCGTACAGGTCCCGCGTGTGTGCATTCAAATTGCCTCCCGCGCGTGCGCAGTATGTTTTGCCCAACTGCGGGGAAAGCCGGAAAGCATTAGTGCGCATGCGCCGGTGAACTATGTCTCGGAACACAGCAAAATTCTTTTGGGACATAGTAAATTCGCACGCGTGGGAGGCAATTTGAATGCGCACACGCGGGACCTGTATGCGGACAACACTATTCACAGAACGGAATGCATACAGCACGATTTGGGGTGGAGAGAGGGACCAGAACCAACGCCCATCGGACCGGACCGAGGATATTACCATACCACGTGGGGGCAATATAAAAGGTTTTTATGGGGGATTCATGGGGAGTCAGTGGGTTTCACAAGTAGTTGGGGAATGTATACCTCACACTCTATTAGATGATAATTTTAGTTGATAGGCCAAAAAACTGGTGACAGAGTCCCTTTAAAATAATTATATCTGTCTAATATATAATATAATATCTATCCCTTGTGGTCTATAGTGAGGGCATTAATTTAGCTATCCCTGGTGGTCTAAAGGGGGGCATTAATACAACTGCCTCTGGTGGTCTAAAGCGAGGGAATTAATATAACTATCCCTGGTGGTCCAGGGAAGTGAAGGTATTTACTAGTATATTTAGATTGCTACTAGAATTCCAGTCTTGCGGGTGGCTTAGAAAAGGTTGTAACCCCAAAAGCAGCCCTGCCTCTGAGCTCGTTGCTTATTTTTAAAGTGCCCGATGCTGTCATTTTGCCTCTAGATCCTATGAGGTACATAAGTGATACATACAATTGTGCCCAAAAGTTTACATACCCCGGCAGAAATTTTGCTTTCTTGGCCTTTTTTTCAGAGAATATGAATGATAAGAAAAAAAGCTTTTCTCCACACATAGTTAGTGGTTGGGTGAAGCCATTTATTGTCAAACTACTGTGTTTTTTCTTTTTAAATCATAATGACAACCCAAAACATCCAAATGATCCTGTTTCAAAAGTTCACATACCCTGGTGATTTTGGCATGATAACATGCACAGAAGTTGACACAAATGGGTTTGAATGGCTACTAAAGGTAAGATCCTCATCTGTGACCTGTTTGCTTGTAATCAGTGTGTGTGCATAAAAGCTGAGTGAGTTTCTGGGATCCAGACAGACTCTTGTGTCTTTCATCCAGCTACTGACGTTTCTGGATTGTGAGTCATGGGGAAAGCGAAAGAATTGTCAACGGCTCTACTGGAAAAGGTAGTTAAACTGTATAAAACAAGAAAGGGATACAAAAAGATATCCAAGGAATTGATCATGCCAGACAGCGGCATTCAAAACGCATCCCGTGCGTTCCAATTCACCAAACAATTTTGCCCCTATCTACATAATGGGGAAAAAGTGAAAGGAAAAGTGTTGGAGGCAAATTGACAGCTGCCAGATGTGAACAAGGCGAACTGAAAGAATGAGAGCGATGGCGCCAAACAGTATATACCGTACAGTTGCTAAGGTGGGGCCCTGACATGGGATACTCACCACACACGGGGATATGAACACCCACACAAAATGCGCCACACACTACCACGTGCTTCAACACATATACCACCCTCAGCCCACATTTCACCACACATACACCAACCTCGCCACATAAAAGTCGAAACACAAAAGTCGCCACTCAAAACTCGCCACTCTGTCCCAGAGCTGTTTAAAAGATGAAAAATGAGCTGTGATTGGTTGCTATCAGCAACAGTTTTCTTTGTAGACAGTTGTGGTAACTGAGGCCTATTATTCTTATCATTTCTATAGTGTTATCATCCTTCTGTAAAGCTGGAAATAACACAATTTATTACCGTGCCAACACAGACCACCCTCTGACACAGACTGCAGGGGGAGCCTAGTATCACACAGGATAGGATTAGATACACGGCTCAGCAGTCAGTATCACACAGGATAGGATTAGATACACAGCTCAGCAGTCAGTATCACACAGGATAGGATTAGATACACGGCACAGCAGTCAGTATCACACAGGATAGGATTAGATACACGGCTCAGCAGGCAGTATCACACAGGAGAGGATTAGACACATGGCTCAGCAGGCAGTATCACACAGGATAGGATTAGATACACAACTCAGCAGTCAGTATCACACAGGATAGGATTAGATACGCAGCTCAGCAGACAGTATCACACAGGATAGGATTAGATACACGGCTGAGCAGTCAGTAACACACATGAGAGGATTAGACACATGGCTCAGCAGTCAGTATCACACAGGATAGGATTAGATACACAGCTCAGCAGTCAGTATCACACAGGATAGGATTAGATACACGGCTCAGCAGACAGTATCACACAGAATAGGATTAGATACACAGCTCAGCAGTCAGTATTACACAGAATAGGATTAGATACACAGCTCAGCACACAGTATCACACAGAATAGTATTAGATACACGGCTCAGCAGACAGTATCACACAGGATAGGATTAGATACACAGCTCAGCAGTCAGTATCACACAGGATAGGATTAGATACACGGCTCAGCAGTCAGTATCACACAGGATAGGATTAGATACACAGCTCAGCAGACAGTATCACACAGGATAGGATTAGATACACGGCTCAGCAGACAGCATCACACAGGATAGGATTAGATGCACGGTTTTTATGTGCAATATAATCATTATAATTTGTTATAACTAACTACAGTTGGTTACTATGCCCAGGCAACGCTGGTCTCTTCTGCTAGTATATAATATATGCCCTGCCAGTGATCCCTGAATGACCCTTTGACTGCCTGTCTCTTCTCAGTACCGGCTTGCTGTATGTGGAGGTAAGGAATGAAGCAGCTTCTTCACCTTCCTTGGGAAGCACCAGTGGGAGGAACGTTATTAATGAGACGGGAGCTGAGCTATTGATGGACAGATCTCCAGTGAGTCAGACTTCTATTGAAATAGATTTAGCTACTGTTGCCACACAGTGGAAGTCTGATGTCCTACCTGAATGCAGAAGTCATAGAAAAATAAAGCAAGCGCAATTCTCAGCACAGCTCGCTTCCTATCCAGACTCCCGGCATGTGAAGCTAAAAACGGAAAAGACTAAATACAAAACATGCCAAAAGAGACAAATTAATAAAAGAAGCAGTGAATATTCAATTGAAATATAGTAATACTAATAATAATAACAGCAATAATAATTATATTATTATTAATAATAATAATAATAATAATAATAATAATAATAATAAATCTGGGAAAATCGGGTGAAAACCAAAATTTCCAATACAGGAGTTTTCATAACTAGGTAAGTCTGGTAGTCCAATGTTGCACATGTCCGACACTTTTTCTATTGGGAGTTCCGAATACAGCTTAGCTATTCCCTTCTCTTGGAGTTCCGAATACAGCATAACTGCTCACGTCTATTGGAGTTCCAAATACAGCATAGCTATTCCCTTCTATTGGAGTTCCGAATACAGCTTAGCTAGTCACTTCTCTTGGAGTTCCGAATACAGTGTAACTACTCACTTCTATTGGAGCTCCGAATGCATTTTAGCTATTCACGTCTATTGGAGTTTCAAATACAGCTTAGCTATTCATTTCTGTTGGAGTTCCGAGTACAGCTAAAGTATTCACGTCTATTGGAGTTCCGAATACAGCTTAGCTATTCCCTTCTATTGGAGTTCCGAATACATATTAGCTATTTCCTTCTATTGGAGTTCCGAATACAGCTTAGCTATTCCCTTCTATTGGAGTTCTGAATACATCTTAGCTATTTCCTACTATTGGAGTTCCGAATACAGCGTAACTACTCACGTCTATTGGAGTTCCGAATAGATTTAGCTATTCACTTCTGTTGGAGTTCCGAATACAGCTTAGCTAGTCACTTCTATTGGAGTTCCAAATACAGCTTAGCTATTCACTTCTATTGGAGTTCCGAATACATCTTAGCTATTCCCTTCTATTTGAGCTTCGAATACAGCGTAACTACTCACTTCTATTGGAGTTCCAAATACAACTTAGCTATTCCCTTCTATTGGAGTTTCGAATACATATTAGCTCTTCACGTCTATTGGAGTTCCGAAGACAGCTTAGGTATTCAGTTCTATTGGAGTTCAGAATACATCTTAGCTATTCAGGTCTATTGAAGTTTCGAATACAGCTTAGCTAGTCACTTCTATTGGAGTTCCGAATACAGCTTAGCTATTCCCTTCTATTGGAGTTCCAAATACAGCTTAGCTATTCACTTCTATTGGAGTTCCGAATACAGCTTAGCTATTCACGTCTATTGGAGTTCCAAATACAGTGTAACTACTCACTTCTATTGGAGTTCCGAATACAGCTTAGCTAGTCACTTCTATTGAAGTTCCGAATACAGCTTAGCTAGTCACTTCTATTGAAGTTCCGAATACAGCTTAGCTGTTACCTTCTATTGGAGTTCCGAATACAACTTAGCTATTCATGTCTATTGGAGTTCCGAATTCAAATTAGCTATTTCACTTCTATTGGAGTTCCGAATACAGCTTAGCTATTCACTTCTATTGGAGTTCCGAATACAGCTTAGCTGTTCCCTTCTATTGGAGTTCCGAATACAGCTTAGCTATTCACGTCTATTGGAGTTCCGAATTCAGCTTAGCTATTCACGTCTATTGGAGTTCCGAATTCAGCTTAGCTATTTCCCTTCTATTGGAGTTCCGAATACAGCTTAGCTATTCACTTCTATTGGAGTTCCGAATACAGCTTAGCTGTTCCCTTCTCTTGGAGTTCCGAATACAGCTTAGCTATTCACTTCTATTGGAGTTCCGAATACATCTTAGCTATTCACGACTATTGGAGTTCCGAATACAGCTTAGCTATTAATGTCTATTTGAGTTCCGAATTCAGCTTAGCTATTCACTTCTATTGGAGTTCCGAATACAGCTTAGCTATTCATGTCTATTGGAGTTCCGAATTCAGCTTAGCTATTCACTTCTATTGGAGTTCCGAATACAGCTTAGCTATTCACTTCTATTGGAGTTCCGAATACAGCTTAGCTGCTTATGTCTATTGGAGTTCCGAATACAGATTAGCTATTCCCTTCTATTGGAGTTGCAAATACAGCTTAGCTATTTACGTCTATTGGAATTCTGAATACAGCTTAGCTATTCACTTTTCTTGGAGTTCCGAATACAGCCTAACTACTCACTTCTATTGGAGTTCCGAATACTGCATAACTACTCACTTCTATTGGCGTTCCAAATACAGCGTAGCTACTCACCTCTCTTGGAGTTCCGAGTACAGCGTAGCTACTCACTTCTATTGGAGTTCCGAATACAGCCCAGCACATTTGCTCAGCTATTTTCAAAATTATCATAGACGTCCGAAGATGAGAAAGTTTCCTTAAAGAGGATCTGTCTCTACTCACAACATATCACTTTTAGTAAATACTGGGATTGCCAAAGAAATGACAATTCTGGATCATCTGTTTCTCTGTTATTCCCCCTGCAAATTGATGAATACATTGACTACTGAATGACACAATTTTTCCATAGTGAAGGGGGAGTGTCTCTACATATTCTGATAGTATAACCAATGATTAGACAGTGTCAGGATGTGCAAAGACAAACCCACAAGCGGTAACACCCATTTATCAATTTATGCATAAATTTCCCGGAGGAATAATAGAGGAACAGCACAATGCAGAGTTCTAGAAAAAACAGTCCCAGAATTATTTTTTCATGAAGAATACAAGTATTTACTAAAAACTGACAAGTCAGCAGAAAAGACAGGGGTTGACTCATTGGGGGTATATCGGATATCAATATAAAATTAGTGCAGATTCCACTCATGTGACCTCCACTGAGCACTAGATGAGTATATGTCCCTTTCGGAAAATTGCTTAATGCTATATTAATCAGGTAGGGCAGATAGCCCTGGTATCACCAATGTTGCAGAGGATCAGTGCGATCAGCCAATGTAGCCTGGACATCACCAGTGCTGCTTGTCAACAAGGACCAGGGGCAGTGGCAGGGAGGCAGTACTGGAGCAGCAGTGTGTGAATGATGCAAATTTCATTCATTTTAGACCTGATTCACACAACTGTATGAAAAATCGTCAGATTTTCATACAGCAAAAAAGAACAATTTTCATCCGTGAAGTAATCTGTATTCCATCCATTTGCCATCAATATGTCATTGTAATGATGAAGCGGGGGCCTCTATCTGCTCTACTTTCCAATCTGAGTATAGCTTGAAGGTCGAGCTAGGATTTTCAGGTCACATGAGATTCTCACCTAGGAAACTGTGATTCTTGTGTGGGGGCATTATACTATGGGAGGGGCATCATACCATGTGTGGGGTGAATTGAGGGAAAGATCATACTGTGTGGAGGTAAGATATTGACGGAGAATCATACTGTGCGCAAAGAACAGTGGGGACATCATACTGTGTTGTGGATAGAATGGGATCATCATACTGTGTGTGGGTGGAATCTAGGGGCATTATACTGTGTGTGTAGGGACCACTGTGGGGATCATAATGTATGCGAGGGACTCTTTGGGGGCTGTGAAAGGGGCATTTTACTGTGTGGGAACAGTAACGGGTTTCATTACGAGCAATATTTCTGTGCGGGTGCAGGACTGGATGAAGTTTTGTAAAGTAGAGTGTTAGTTTACAATAGATGGTGTATAGACAGCAGAGTCTCAGTGTATCCTATGTGATGTATAGACAGCAGAGTCTCAGTGTATCCTATGTGATGAATATACAGCAGTCTCTGTGTACCCTATGTGATGCAGACAGCAGAGTCTCAGTGTATTCTATGCGATGTATAGACAACAGAGACTCAGTGTATACTATGTGATGTATATACAGCAGAGTCTCAGTGTATCTTATGTGATGTATGTGATGTATAGACAGCAGAATCTCAGTGTATCCTATGCGATGTATAGACAGCAGAGTCTCAGTGTATCCTATGTGATGAATATACAGCAGTCTCTGTGTACAATATGTGATGCAGACAGCAGAGTCTCAGTGTATTCTATGCGATGTATAGACAACAGAGTCTCAGTGTATACTATGTGATGTATATACAGCAGAGTCTCAGTGTATCTTATGTGATGTATGTGATGTATAGACAGCAGAATCTCAGTATATCCTATGTGATGTATAGACAGCAGAGTCTCAGTGTATCCTATGTGATGAATAAACAGCAGTCTCTGTGTATCCTATGTGATGCATAGACCGCAGAATCTCAATGTATTCTATGTGATGTATAGACAACAGAATCTCAGTGTATCCTATGTGATGTATAGACAGCAGAGTCTCAGTGTATCCTATGTGATGAATATACAGCAGTCTCTGTGTATCGTATGTGATGTATAGATAGCAGAGTCTCAGTGTATCCTATGTGATGAATAAACAGCAGTCTCTGTGTATCTTATGTGATGTATAGACAGCAGAATCTCAGTGTATTCTATGTGATGTATAGACAGCAGAGACTCAGTGTATTCTATGTGATGAATATACAGCAGTCTCGGTGTATCCTATGTGATGTATAGACAGCAGAGTCTCAGTGTATCCTCTGTGATGAATAAACAGCAGTCTCAGTGTATCCTAGAGGAGAGAGGGCAAGAGAGGGGTGTGGGCTGATCATACTGCTGCCACCAGTTTGTCAGGAGAATGCAACTGCGCCTCCAAATATCAGGACAATTACGCAATTAGCTGACAAGTGATGGACGAGGTCACGACCGTTTCCACTACTAGGCCAGTTATTGGGGAACTCACAATCATTTTGAATCTCATAGTTGAGTTCTACCTATGATAAAAGTTACAAGCCTCTCTCATCTTTTTAAGTGGGAGAACTTGCACAATTGGTGGCTGACTGAATACTTTTTTCCACACTGTACATAGAGAATTACTCTATGTAAAAGCTCATGTTAAAATCACATTTCAGTCGGTCGGATTGGCCTGTCTCACTTGCTTCCTGCTTGTGATGTTTTTTGTCTTTTTAGTTGTTACAAGCAGGAGGCGGGGGTGATGGGCTGAAGCTGCATCTTATAGGATACATTGAGACACATCACTTACTGAGTGCGTGAGAAGAGATTTATAACTGCAGCTATGCATAGACTTACCTATTATATCACTGCTAACCTTATAAGGCACAAATAGCTACATCCACATGGGAAAATATATGGAAAAACAAAAACTGCTGTCCACCAAACAAAAAAAAATGTGCCACCAACCACTCCTCTTCAGTTCCTCCTTGCGATTAGGAGAGAATAGAAGACATCATTCCCTGATTTGTCAATCAATGGGTCTTCTAGCTGTTGGACCCTCATCGATTTGTCAATTACCATAGGTGATCACTTTTGTAGAACGGAGTGCCCTTTAAGATGGGTAAACATCAGTGAAGTATCTAGCTAGCCACCTCTACAAGTCACTCAATATTGAGATATTGTAAAATAGGAACCATCAATATAGAGAAATGCCCGGATTCCATTAGAGCGCAGTCTTTGTAATTGCTCACTAATTCCACATACATCTGCCTATTCCACCAGTTTCCGAATTGCAAAAGGACAAGTAAAAAATATAATTTCCCATAATGATGTTAAAAGATGCTGGGTCAGGATTTCTGTACTGGCACAGATCCCATTTTACAGCATGACATACAGCTTCCAGCACCGGCAGAACATTATGCGTTTCACAGTATGAATCTCGCAGCCACCTTCAGTCCGGAGCCATTAATTGCCATATAAACAGGAATAGGAACCGTTTACATGTTCGGTAATTTATGAAGACCACATGCGCTAGTACCTGTGTCGCCGGGTGATACATTTCAGGATTTGCAAGCAAAAATCTGATTGAATTGCTTTCAGTATCACCATCAGACTTTTAAGGCTGTGGGGGTCCACACGGCGTCGACTTTGGTCACATTTCACTAAGTGCAATCCGGCTGTAAAAGACCCCCAACAAAATCACAGAAGGAGGTATGCTTAGTTGCTGACACTTAAAGGGGTTTTCTACTTTTAAAAAAGTGGCCCCAAACTTTTCCTGCCGTGTAAAATAAGAAAATCATAAGTACTTCACCTCTCCGGGTCCAGCACTGGTTTCCCGCCGCTTCTTCAGTCTCAATTTTTTGACTGGAGCAGTGACGCTATGAATACTGAGCACATCACTGCTGCAGCCAATCACTAAGGTCAGCGGGTTGTGCCGTCTACCTCATCTGAGACGCTGAGCTCAGTGATTAGCTGCAGCAGGGGTGTAAGCTGTCAAGGTGATATATATCATTGCCGCAGCCAAAACATTGAGCTCAGCGGCTCGAATGAGGCAGACAGCATACGCCGCTGAGATCAGTGATAGACTGCAGTGTTGATATGGTCAGAAGTCATGACGTAACTGCAGTAGCCAAAGCAGTGAAGAAGAAGCAGCCAATTCTGGATCTGGGGTGGGTGAGTACTAGCTGATTTTTTTTTTTTTATTTCACACAACAGGCAACATTTGAGGTCCACTTTTCTAACAGTAGAAAACCCCTTTTAGGGTAAACTATGACCAGAAGGTAGCAGGTTGGGAATTTGGTGGGTGTGGATATTTTAGAGCCCTGAAAGGGGTATTCCTATCTTCAAGATTCAATCCCAACATGTAGTAGGTATAATAATAATAATATTAACAAATACCTTCAATTAGAAATCTGATTCGCCACGTTGCTTAACCCATATGCAGGGCACTGCAGTAGCTTAGGTATCCATGGCTATTACCAATAAAAACTAACTAACTGTCACTATATGAGTGGTCAAAACCATGGATGCCTAGGCTACTGCAATGGATTGTCACTCCTTGGGGAAGCCACCTGTTGAAACGTACGTTGGATTCCCTGGATTCTTACATCTGGCAGCATACTCTCCGTGTTCTTATAGAATATATATGCATGTATTGATTCCTATGGGGATATCTACACAAGATTAAGTTATTTATTCATCCACTTGGATTTATCATGAAGTATATACTTGAATGTAGACGTCACCCCCAACACTGTCTCCTTGTCATGAGGCAGGGTAAACACCATTGATTGTTACACTCTATACACTTCTAGGTGATTTTCCTATATAGGATTCTGTCCCCTCTGTATGTTTTTTATTCTGTCTTTCGTGGACAGGTTTAATCCTTGTAATAATAATAAAAAATATGCTTTTATTGAATAATTTCTTGGTGTTTATGCACATTTCTTGTTAGACTTATTAGAAATTAAAAAAGGGCAACTCTGCCTTGGGGCCTCTATGCCATATAAAACCCAAGTAAAAAAAAAAAGTTTAATTTGAGATTTTCATGCTAGGAAACATAGAGAAATAGATAATCTCATTGCACAATGCAATATTTCCAATAGGGCCACAAAATATAACAGGTATTTCATAGTATGTCTTTTCATATGGCCTCCTGGGCTCAGGGCACTGGTGCACCGACATATCAGGGAGCATAGCATAGTGGAAGCCTTTAGTTGGTGCCCCGGCATGTGACTCAAGCTTAGTTTTATAGGAAGTCAGTATTTTTTTCAGTATGAGCAGAAACTAGACCATCCAAAAGTAAGTCACACAAATACGGTGACCCTAGGACACAGGCCTGGTGCCTCAATCAACACCGCTATCCACGGTGCTGCCATTCCATCACAGTTCACCTATCACAATCTCAAAAAATGCGGTTCAAGAAGAGACCATGAAACCTATTTGCTCTCCTGATCCTCCTGGTTCATATACAGAAGTTTCAGATCTGCTGTGATGATGGTATGGAAAGAGATTTTGGGTGACACAAATTTGTAAAAAGCCTGAAGGCAACACCTATTGGGCCATGATATTGATACAGTGTCCGAAAAAACATGACGGGGGATTGTTATACAATATACAGGAAGTTCTTATCTGGGTGACTCCTAGAAAAAGGCGAGTCATCACTTTTCTATATTAATTCAGGTCCACCTCAGCCCAGCCAGAGCTGAACACTTCAAGATTACGGACTGAAGTTAATATATTTTTCGGCTTGATGAAGGCGACATGGTGGGGAACGGGGGCCATCCTGCAAACGCAGCTGATTTGTAATGTGGCCATCAGGCAGATTATGCTCTCTGGATAACCTGGCGGTTTATCAGGAAGGAATCCTGCTTCAAGCAGAAAGTGGACTGTCAATTACTAGGACGGACCTCAGTAATGGAAGCTGAAATGTCACCGACCTGTCCCCAAAAGGCAGAGCTCAGCACAATCTCCCCCGATTTGGAGCTGTTTTGATGACATGTGATTCAGTTTACTCCTAAATTTGTGTACTGAAGGCCTGTGCAATAATTCGAGGAGGACCTGTCCACCGGTGAGGAGCACGCTTGCAGTGAGGCAGTGGCTTTAGAGCGAGAGCCTTCTTGTCCAAGCCTTAGATTCGGCATGGCTGTTTATCACGTAGGGACCAGTCCATGTGTCATGGTGCACAAGGGAAAACACTGAAATGGGTTGTCAAATGTTCTTTCTTCAGGAGCACAGCGATCCTCTGCCTCTCAGCTTCCTACATGTGGGAGAGCGGTATACTCCTGAAGATTCACTGTGTGGCATGGTCACACTGCTAATCTGAATTGTGCGTTCTCTGAGAAAGCTAAGTCTGCAGCATGAACAGATTAAGAGTAGCTGGGGCCCCGAATAGTTTAGAAGGCGTGGGCCCCCCATCCTCCAATATCTCATGTGATGTCAGATGACCTCCTTTGATAAATCATGTGATAAGTCATGTGATTAACACACAGTATCTCTGGTGCAAATCTGTAAATGCGAAACAAGAGAGCTAGCGGGGTGCTAACTTTGTGCATATTTTTTCCCTTATGTACAGCGCTATTGATAACATAGCCCTATACATAATAGAGCTGGGGTGGGAAATTAATTTTCCAGAGCGGCCACATGATAGAACATGACTATTGTGGAGGCCGAACCAATAAACTGAAATTATTCGGCTCAATATTAATATTAACATGAATTATGATTATTATTGTTTATTAATATCAATTTAATCAGTTAATATTGAGCATAATTAAATATAATGACTGTATATCATATGAGCTCATACAAAGCCCTCTATATACATTATGAGCCCCTATATCCAGTATGAGCCCCAATATAGCTCCCTAACACAGAATGTACCCCCACATAGCCACTATAAATAGCTAGATACAGAATGAGCCCCCACATTGCCTCCTATATAGAGTATGAGCCCCTCACATAACTCCCTATATACAGTGAGCCCCCACATAGCTCTCTATATACAGTATACACCCCTAAATAGCTCCTATATATAGTAAGAACCCCCTCTATAATTCCCTATATACAGTATGAGCCACACATAACCTCTCTATATACAGTATAAAGCCCTAAACAGCTCCTATATATAGTAAGAACTCCTATATAATTCCCTATATACAGTATGAGGTATACATAGCCTCTCTATATACAGTATGAGCCCTCACATAGGCCCCTATATACAGAATGAGCCTCCACATAGCTTCTTAGAATCGGTAGCTCTCTATATACCGCAAAAACCCCTACATAGCTCCTATATATAGTAAGAACCCCTACATAGCTCCCTATATACAGTATGAACCCTACTTAGCTTCACGATATATAGTATAAACCTCACATAGCTTCCTATATATAGTAATAGTAAGAGCCCCCACATAGCCCACAATAAACAGCTCTGGCAAAAATTAAGAGACCACTGCAAAGTTTTATAAAAAAATGAGCTTCTTTACATGTCTGACAGCCATTCCATTCCAGTGTCAGTTGAATTCCAACCAGAGTACACCTCATTCTACTTAATGTGCTTCTGATTAGGTGATCACCTGAACCAAATCTTATTTAATGAAGGAAAGTATAAAAAACCCTGTTGTGGTGTTCACAATCCTCTTGCAATAGGACAAGCTGGATGGCAAAACAAGTGCTAGTAATATCTCAAAAGTAATAGGAATGAAAAAATAACTTTTAACCATGCCAAAGGAGTTGAAAAGACAAGTCTTGAGTGAGGAAAAGAAGGGCTCGATTCTGGCTTTACTAGCAGAGGGATACAGTGAGCATCATGTTGCCTCCATGCTTAAAATTTCTAAGATGGCAATCGATTACAACAAGGTCAAGCAGCAGACATTGGGGACAACAAAGCTACGGACCGGCAGAGGGCGAAAACAAGTCTCACTGACCAGAATGACCGTCGACCTATTTGAATGTCACTCAGCAACCGCAGGATGACATCAAGTGACCTACAAAAGGAATGGCAAATGGCAGCTGGGGTGAAGTGCACGGCAAGAAGTTTGTAACAGGCTACTACAGGCAGGGCTCAAGTCATATAAAGGTAGAAAAAAGCCTTTCATCAATGAGAAGCAAAGGAGAGCCAGGCTGAAGTTTACCACAGACCATAAGGATTGGACCATAGAGGACTGGACTAATGTAATCTTCTCTGATGAGATTAATTTTCTGTTTTGCCCAACACCTGATCATCTAATGGTTAGTCAGAGACCTGGAGAGGCGTACAAGCCACAATGTTTTGCACCCACTGTGAAATTTGGTGGAGAATCGGTGATGATCTGGGGATGCTTCAGCAAGGCTGGAATTGAGCAGGTTAATCTTTGCGAAGGACGTATGAATCAAGCCGCATACAAGGTTATCCTGGAAAAACAATTGATTCCTTCTGCTCAGGCAATGTTCCCCAACTCTGGGGACTGTTTTTTCCAGCAGGAAAATGCGCCATGCCACAAAGTTAGGTCAATCAGTGTGTGAATGAAGGACCATGGGGGAACATACCGCCGGTTCAACCGGTGCGACTGCACCGGGGCCCAGAGGCTCCAGGGGGCCCCGGCAGGGCTGCTAATGATGAGGGCAATCTGGCTGGTTTTTCCAGGCCCAAGGCTCCAGGGGGCCCCTGGCCAGATTGCCCTCAAGTGCGGCGGGCAGGAAGCAGGAGCGGAGCTGCAAAGATCCCTCCTGCTTCCTGCCCGGCGCCAGCGCTTCCTGTCTATGAGAGCAGCACCGCTGAATGATGTCATCATTCAGCGGCCGCTGTGCCAGAGCGAGGAAGCAGCCGGACGCAGTGATGCTGCGGACAGGTGAGAGGTGCTGTCACTGTGTGTGTGTGTGTGTGTGTGTATATATGTACTGTATGTGTGAGTGTGTGTGTGTGTATGTATGTATGTATGTGTGTGTATGTATGTATGTGTGTATGTAGTATGTGTGTGGATGTGTGTGTATGTGTGTGTTTGTGTGTGTGTGTGTAGATGGAGAAGAAGGCCGTGATGGGGAGAAGGCCATGATGGGGTGATGGGGAGAAGGCCATGATGGGGTGATGGGGAGAAGGCCATGATGGGGTGATGGAGAGAAGGCCATGATGGGGCGATGAGGAGAAGGCAATGATGGGGTGATGGAGAAGGCAATGATGGGAGTCATGGGGAGAAGGCAATGATGGAAGTGATGGGGAGAAGGCAGTGATGGGGAGAAAGCAATTATGGAGGTGATGGGGAGAAGGCAATGATGGGGTGACGGGGAGAAGGCAATGATGGGGTGATGGAGAAGGCAATGATGGGAGTGATAGTGAGAAGGCAATGATGGGAGTAATGGGGAGAAGACAATGATGGGGAGAAGGCAATGATGGGGTGGTGGGGGAAAAAGAAATGAGGATGGGGTGGTGGGGGAGAATGCAATGATGGCAGTGGTGGAATGGGCCATTATGGGAGAGGTGGGGGAGAAAGCAAAGATGGTGGTGTGGGAGAAGACAATGATGGAGGTGGTGAAGAGGGCAATGATGGGGTGGGGGAGAGGACAATAATGGGATGCAGGGGGAGGAGGACAATGAGGGGTGTGGGGGATTGAGATGGGAGGAAGGGGGACTTATAATGGCCTTAGGAACAGGGGAAGGTGGAGGAAGACATTATCGCTTATTTTGTATAAAACAGTTCCTTAGTTTATAGTGTACTCACTTATTATGTCTAACAGAGTCCCTTAGCATATAGTGTACTCACTGATTCTGTATAACACCATCCTTAGCTACATAGTTTGCTCTTTTATTAGATATAACACTGTCCCTTATTACGTACCATCCTCTCTAGTTATATATGGTGCCGTCTCTTATTATATAGCTTCCTCTGCTGTCATATATAGTGCTGTCTCTTACATAATGTATTCCTGTTAATTTTGTTATTCACAGCGCCCTCTTTTATTATATAGTCCCCTCTCTTTTTAGATATAAAATGACTGCTGATCGAGCAGCCGGTGACCAGACTACCAGTCCATCAGCTCCTCCATTAGAAAGGAAGCTTTCCCATGCTCCATCAGCCATCATTGCATTATACAGCTAACAAGACAAGACGGTATGTAATAAAAAACAGGGATCTATATAATCCAATATGTAAGGGACTGTATTGTACACAACAAGAGAGGGCACTGTAAAAGGGACAGCAATATACATAATAAAGGAGAATATGTAATATATACTGTACATGTATGTTTGTGTGGCTATAATATACAGTGCCTTGCTTTTGCCCCCTGGAACTTTTCAACCTTTTCCCACATATTGTTACGGATTGTGCTAAGATGACGGATAATGTGATAATAACACGGAGTGGACCCTCTGGGTCACGGCTCCAGAGCCCCTGCAGGCGAGCTGGCCAGGTGGAGCCACCCCCTATACAGGGAGTGTTAGGGGCAGGCCCACAAGGGATGGAACCGTGACAGCCGGAGCCAAAGGGGCGACTGGGGTGGAGAGTCAGCGGAGCAGCGGTACGGAATAACAGCGAACACGTAGCCAGAGGGAGATACAGACGTGGAGGGTTCAGGACTGGCGGAAGCTGGAAGCTGCAAGAGAGAGGGAGAGGTAAGAACCAAAACGGACAAAGAGACCAAGGACAGCAGGCACATGGTCAGGATAGCAGAGACAATGGCTAGGGGAAGGTGCCAGAGGAGAGACAGAGACAGGGGCGCAGAGGTAGCGAGTGAGGAAGCAATTAGCAAAGGCACAAGCAGGGCAACGGTGAAGAAGATACAGAGCCTGGGAGCGTAATGAGCGCTGGCCAAACGGACAGCGACACGAGAACGATACGCAGGCGTCTTACCTGGGAAGACGCCGGGAAGAAATAGGCAGTGGGCACCGCCATGTTGGGGGCGGAGCCACCGCGTCACCTGATGCAGTCAGAGCGCTGGCCGTAGGAGTGTAGGACCGACGTCGCAGAGGCCGGATGTCAGGAGCGGGGACGCGCCGTGGAACGGGTGTGCGCCGGGAGGTGCGCATGGAATCACGCAGGTGAGTATTGGCACCGGCGGACGTGACAGTACCCCCCCTCTACTCCCTCCCCTCCTAAGGCTGTCGGAAAATCGTTTCATGATCAGAGGTGCATCGATGTTTTCTCGAGGTTCCCAGGACCTCTCCTCAGGACCGAAACCTTTCCAATCGACCAAAAACAAGGTTCGACCCCTAACAGTTTTCATGGCGAGTATATTTTTAACTTCAAAGGTATTATCAGAACTGCTGGGTTGGAAATTTTGAGAATCAATTGGGTGGAAGTGATTAAATACCGCAGGTTTGAGGAGGGATACATGAACAACATTAGGGATCCTTAAAGAGGCGGGCAATTTTAATTTGTAGACCACGTCATTTACACGCTTCAGGATTTCAAAAGGACCGATGAAACGTGGGCCCAATTTATAGGAAGGGATTTTTAGCCTGATATATATCGTGAGGATAGCCGACCCTCTCCCCGGGGGAGTACGGGGGAGCGTCTAAATGTTTTTTGTCGGCATAACACTTCATCTTGAGACTGGCTCTCTCTAGGGCCTCCCTGGTGTCCCTCCAAATCTGGGAGAAGTCCACAGACAAGGAGTCCGCCGCCAGTACACCCGAGGTGGGGGAAACGGAAATGGGGATGCCGGGATGTTGTCCAAAAACCACAAAAAAGGGGGACTTGGAAGAAGCTTCACTGGGATGATTATTGTATGCGAATTCAGCCCACGGAAGAAGAGAAACCCAGTCATCCTGGTGGGCGTTGGAAAAATGCCGGAGGTATGAAGTTAGGACTTGATTGACCCGATCCACTTGTCCGTTTGACTGGGGGTGATAGGCTGAGGACAAATCCAGAGTTATCTTCATCAACCCGCAGAGAGCTCGCCAAAATTGGGAGGTAAATTGGACTCCTCTGTCTGAGACGATATTCTGAGGAAAGCCATGGAGTCGGAAAACGTGGAGCAAGAAAATCTTCGCCAACTCAGGGGCGGAAGGCAGACCAGACAATGGGACAAAGTGGGCCATCTTAGAAAACTGATCAATGACCACCAAGATAACCGTACATCTCGAGGATAGTGGCAGATCGGTAATGAAGTCCATAGCAATGTGGGTCCATGGAGTCATAGGTATGGGTAACGGATGCAGGAGCCCAGGAGGGCGGTGTCGAGGGACCTTGTTCCTGGCGCACGAAGGGCAGAAAGCGATGAAGTCCAAGACGTCCTGGCGAAGCGATGAACACCAATAGTGACGGGAGACGAGATTGAGAGTCTTCCTTACTCCAGCATGTCCAGAAAATTTAGATGAGTGCCCCACAAAACACAAGACCTTAGGCCTGTCTCCGCTTTGAACAAAGGTCTTACCCGTTGGCGGAGAAAGCACGCTTAGGGGGGCCACAGTAAGAATTTTGGCCAGATCGATGATATGCGCTGGACCATCCTCATTGTCCACAGGCGAAAATGAACGAGACAGGGCGTCAGCCTTGACGTTCTTATTCTCTGGCCGGAAGTGAAGTTCAAAATCAAAGCACCCGAAGAACAAAGACCACCTAGCTTGACGTGGGTTGAGTCTTTGGGCTGACTGAACATAAGCCAAATTCTTATGATCCGTGAATATGAGGAATGGATGGACGGCTCCTTCAAGAAGGTGGCGCCACTCCTCGAGAGCGAGTTTAATGGCCAGTAGTTCTCTGTCTCCGATGGAGTAATTTCGTTCCGGGGTGGAGAAAGCCTTGGAGAAGAACCCACATGTGACCACGCGTCCAGAGGAGGATTTTTGCAGAAGGACTGCTCCTGCTCCCACGGATGATGCATCAACCTCCAGGAGGAATGGCCTATTGGCATCTGGACGGTGGAGTATCGGAGACTTAGCGAATTCTTGCTTTAAATTGTTAAAAGCGACCTCAGCGTCCAAAGGCCAAGCGTTGGGATTGGCCCCTTTGCGAATGAGAGCCGAGATAGGCTTGGTCAGAGAAGAAAAATGAGGGATAAATTGCCTGTAATAATTGGCGAAGCTCAGAAAGCGCTGGATTGCCTTCACACCTTGGGGACACGGCCACTTGAGGATGGCAGCGACCTTTTTAGGATCCATCTCCAAGCCGGAACTCGAAACGATATAGCCAAGGAATGGCAGTGAGGCTTGCTCAAAGAGACATTTCTCCAATTTGGCAAATAGGTAATTCTCCCTGAGACGATGGAGAACTTGACGGACGTCTCAACGGTGGGTAGACAAGTTGGGGGAGAAGATCAAGATGTTGTCTAAATAGACCACTACACAGACATAGAGGAGATCTCGAAAGATGTCATTGACGAGTTCCTGGAATACTGCAGGAGCGTTGCAGAGTCCGAATGGCATGACTAAGTACTCGTAATGCCCGCCCCGTGTATTGAACGTGGTCTTCCATTCATCCCCAGACCATATGCGAACAAGGTTGTAGGCTCCTCGCAGGTCTAGCTTGGTGAAGAACCGTGCTCCTCTCAAGCATTCGAAGAGTTCAGGAATTAGTGGAAGCGGGTATTTATTCTTCACCGTGATGCGGTTGAGACCCCGATAATCAATACACGGACGAAGGGACCCGTCCTTCTTCTTCACAAAAAAGAAACCTGCTCCTGCAGGCGACGATGATTTCCGAATGAAGCCTTTGGCTAAGTTCTCTTGAATGTACTCAGACATAGCTTGTGTCTCAGCTAAAGAGAGAGGATGAATTCTCCCGCGGGGAGGAGTAGTACCAGGAAAGAGCTCGATAGGGCAGTCATAGGATCGGTGTGGCGGAAGAACCTCAGCTTCTCTCTTGTCAAAGACATCCGAGTAGGCCCTATATGCGGGCAGCAAAGTAGAGGGACCAGGGAGAGGACGGGAGACACCTACAGGACGCACCGGCTGCAGACACCGAGACTGACAAGATCCCCCCAGCACAAAACATTGCTGTTTCGCCAATCCAGGGTGGCCTAATGAAGTTGCAACCAGGGAAGACCAAGGAGAACAGGATGAGAGATACCGGCTAAAACATAAAACGTAATTCTCTCCTTGTGCAAGGCCCCAATCTGGAGCTCGATCTCATGCGTAACTAGCCTAATAGTCTCTTGCAGAGGATTACCGTCTACAGATGCAAGGACTTGTGGGTTCTCAAGGGTCTTCACAGGGACAGAAAATTTGGAGACTACATCGAGCCTAATAAAATTCCCAGCGGCGCCTGAATCCACGTAGGCTGCTAAAGAAACCCGCTTGTCACCCACATGCAATAGGACAGACAGAGAAAGGGGTTGAGAGGAGTCATGCACACCTAGGGAGGCCTCTCTTACCTGACCTAGGCGGAGAAGTTTTCCGGACAGGTTCGGAGCAAATGGGACCCACTGCCGCAATAAAAACATAGACCGTGGGAACTTCTCTCCTTGCGACGCTGCTCGGAGAGCTTCAGGCGATCCACCTATATAGGCTCGGGTGCAGATGCAGAGGGAAGGGCCCTAGGACGAGGACTGGGTGGTCTGCGAGGAGATGGCAGCGGGCGTGCGAGTCTTCTCTCACGAGCCCGTTCCTGCAACCGAAGATTGATTCGGGTCGCCAGAGAAATTAGATCTTCAAGAGCCGTGGGAGTGTCGCGACCCGCCAGCTCGTCCTTTATATGACCCGAAAGCCCCCTCCAAAAAGCTCCCACCAATGCCTCATTGTTCCAACCCAAATCGGACGACAAAGTCCGAAATTGAATGGCATATTGGCCTACGGTTAGAGAACCCTGGCATAGACTAAACAGAGACTCTGTGGTGGAGGCGAGGCGGCCTGGCTCGTCGAATACGCGACGAAAAGTGTCCAAAAACTGTGTCAAATGGGCAACCAGGGGGTCATCACGTTCCCAGAGGGGGTTCACCCATGCCAAAGCGTCCCCCTCAAGATGGGAGATTATGAAGGCCACCTTAGACCGGTCCGTGGGGTATTGCTGAGGCAATAATTCGAAATGGAGGCGACATTGGGTCAGGAAACCTCGGCATAATTTAGCATCACCGTTATAGCGGGGAGGTTTCGCCAACCGCGGTAAAGGGTGAGGACTAGCGACTGGAGGAGCAGCCGCGGCTGCCTGGAGCGAGAGTAAGCAGCCATCAACCGAGGCCATGTAGCTGAGAATATGGGTCTGTGCGTCACGCTGCTGCGCTAGCTCTTGCTGTAAGCCGGCCAGCTGAGCCGCATTACTAGGATCAGAGGTTTGGAGGGCGGAGAGGCGCGCGTCCATAGATTTCATAAAGGACATTATGCGCGTTTGGTTCTCTCGTAAAAAAATTAACTCCTTCTGAGTAGCCGTGACTCCAGCGGGGTCCATGGTCTGCGTATCTGTTACGGATTGTGCTAAGATGACGGATAATGTGATAATAACACGGAGTGGACCCTCTGGGTCACGGCTCCAGAGCCCCTGCAGGCGAGCTGGCCAGGTGGAGCCACCCCCTATACAGGGAGTGTTAGGGGCAGGCCCACAAGGGATGGAACCGTGACAGCCGAAGCCAAAGGGGCGACTGGGTGAGCACCAGGGAGACTAGGGTGGAGAGTCAGCGGAGCAGCGGCACGGAATAACAGCGAACACGTAGCCAGAGGGAGATACAGACGTGGAGGGTTCAGGACTGGAGGAAGCTGGACGCTGCAAGAGAGAGGGAGAGGTAAGAACCAAAACGGACAAAGAGACCAAGGACAGCAGGCACACGGTCAGGATAGCAGAGACAATGGCTAGGGGAAGGTGCCAGAGGAGAGACAGAGACAGGGGCGCAGAGGTAGCGAGCGAGGAAGCAATTAGCAAAGGCACAAGCAGGTCAACGGAGAAGATACAGGGCCTGGGAGCATAATGAGCGTTGGCCAAATGGACAGCAACACGAGAACGATACACAGGCGTCTTACTTGGGAAGACGCCGGGAAGAAATAGGCGGTGGGCGCCACCATGTTGGGGGCGGGGCCACCGCGTCACCTGATGCAGTCAGAGCACCGGCCGTAGGAGTGTAGGACCGACGTCGCAGAGGCCGGATGTCAGGAGCGGGGACGCGCCGTGGAGCGGGTGCGCGCCGGGAGGTGCGCACGGAATCACGCAGGTGAGTATTGGCACCGGCGGCGGCCGTGACACATATCATGCTTCAAACACAAAGATACCAAATGTAAATTTTTGGTGAAGAATCAACAACAAGTGGGCACAATTGTGAAGTTGAAAGAAAATGATTGGTTATTTTAAATTTTTGTGGAAATTCAAAAACGGAAAAGTGGGGCATGCAATAATATTCGGCCCCTTTACTTTCAGTGCAGCAAACTCACTCCAGAAGTTCACTGTGGATCTCTGAATGATCCAATGTTGTCCTAAATGACTAATGATGATAAATATAATGTAATCAATAGAGTTGAGCGATACCGTCCGATACTTCAAAGTATCGGATCGGAATGGATCGGACGATCTTTAAAAAAAGTATCGGTATCGCCGATTCCGATACCGGAAGTCCCATTCAAGTCTATGGGACTTCCGGTATCGGAATAAGAAAAACCCTGTTTTTGCCTTGTACAGCCTCTCTGGTGTCTGTACGGGCCTTTCGGGGGGCTGTGCCGGCCTGCCAGGGGGTCTGTGCAGGCTCCGGTGGTCTGTGCCGGCCTGCCGGTGGTCTGTGCAGGCTCCGGTGGGCTGTGCCGGCCTGCCGTGGGGCTGTGCCGGCCTGCCGGGGGGCTGTGCAGGCTCCGGGGGGCTGTGCCGGCCTGCCGGGGGGCTGTGCCGGCCTGCCGGTGGTCTGTGCAGGCTCCGGGGGGCTGTGCCTGCCTGCCGGGGGGCTGTGCCGGCCTGCCGGTGGTCTGTGCAGGCTTCGGGGGTCTGTGCAGGCATCGTCCGATGGGACTACAAGTCCCATCGGGCGATGCCTGCTACCATGACAGTGATTGACACATTAGCCAATGATGGGACAGTAGTAGTCCCATCATCCGGCTAATGTGTTGAATGTAAAAAAAAAAAAATAAAAAAAAAAATTACATGCTACATACATACAACATGCATACTACATACATGCTACATTCATACTACATAAATACTACATGCAACATACATACTACATATATACTACATGCATGCTACATACATACTGCATGCTACATACATACTACATGCTACATACATACCACATATATACTACATACATACTACATGCATGCTACATACATACCACATACATACTACATACATACTACATACATACTACATGCATGCTACATGCATGCTACATGCTACATACATAACATATATACTACATGCATGCTACATACATACTACATGCTACATACATACCACATACATACTACATGCATGCTACATACATACTACATACTACATATATACTACATGCATGCTACATACATACTACATGCTACATACATACTACATATATACTACATGCATGCTACATACTACATGCTACATACATACTACATATATACTACATGCATGCTACATACATACTACATGCATGCTACATACATACTACATGCTACATACATACCACATACATACTACATATATACTACATGCATGCTACATACATACTGCATGCTACATGCATGCTACATACATACTACATACATACTACATGCTACATACATACCACATATATACTACATACATACAATACATTCATACAATACATACATAGACATACAGTACATATAACATAGAGTAACATACTTACCAATACTTGTCACATTGTTCCCTGAAGCCATTGTCTTTTCCGGAATAAATATTAACATAACAAACCACAAAAATACTCACCCACGATCCGAAGCAGTCCACGAGTGTGTCCCACGACGATCTTGGGTAGAGAACTGCAGCATCAGCTGATGCTGCCGTTCTCTACGGGCTGCAGGAATCCAATGACGGAAGGTAGGTATCCTTCCGCACTGTATTCCTCCGCCACTTAAAAAAAAAAAAAAGTCCCTAGTCTCACTTTATGCCATTGCTGTGTGGGAATTTCCCACGCAGCAATGGCATAAAGTGAGACTAGGGACTTTTTTTTTTTAAGTGGCGGAGGAATACAGTGCGGAAGGATACCTACCTTCCGTCATTGGATTCCTGCAGCCCGTAGAGAACGGCAGCATCATCTGATGCTGCAGTTCTCTACCCAAGATCGTCGTGGGACACACTCGTGGACTGCTTCGGATCGTGGGTGAGTATTTTTGTGGTTTGTTATGTTAATATTTATTCCGGAAAAGACAATGGCTTCGGGGAACAATGTGACAAGTATTGGTAAGTATGTTACTCTATGTTATATGTACTGTATGTCTATGTATGTATTGTATGAATGTATTGTATGTATGTAGTATATATGTGGTATGTATGTAGCATGTAGTATGTATGTAGTATGTATGTAGCATGCATGTAGCATGCAGTATGTATGTAGCATGCATGTAGTATATATGTAGTATGTATGTAGCATGCATGTAGTATATATGTAGTATGTATGTAGCATGTAGCATGCATGTAGTATGTATGTGGTATGTATGTAGCATGTAGTATGCATGTAGCATGCATGTAGTATATATGTAGTATGTATGTAGCATGTATGTAGTATGTATGTAGTATGTATGTGGTATGTATGTAGCATGTAGTATGTATGTAGCATGCATGTAGCATGCATGTAGTATGTATGTAGCATGCATGTAGTATGTATGTAGTATGTATGTAGTATGTATGTAGCATGCATGTAGTATGTATGTAGTATGTATGTAGTATGTATGTAGCATGTATGTAGTATGTATGTGGTATGTATGTAGCATGTAGTATGTATGTAGCATGCATGTAGTATATATGTAGTATGTATGTAGCATGTAGTATGTATGTAGTATGTATGTAGTATGTATGTGGTATGTATGTAGCATGCATGTGGTATGTATGTAGCATGCATGTAGTATGTATGTAGCATGCATGTAGTATGTATGTAGCATGCATGTAGTATGTATGTAGCA
The DNA here is from genome assembly GCF_039654945.1 of Dendrobates tinctorius. Classification (NCBI taxonomy): domain Eukaryota; kingdom Metazoa; phylum Chordata; class Amphibia; order Anura; family Dendrobatidae; genus Dendrobates; species Dendrobates tinctorius. The sequence continues at coordinate 29,801,995 of NW_027361788.1, read as the reverse complement.
TGCATGTAGTATGTATGTAGCATGCATGTAGTATGTATGTAGCATGCATGTAGTATGTATGTAGTATGTATGTAGCATGCATGTAGCATGCATGTAGTATGTATGTAGTATGTATGTAGTATGTATGTAGCATGCAGTATGTATGTAGCATGTATGTAGTATGTATGTAGTATATATGTAGTATGTATGTAGCATGTAGTATGTATGTAGCATGCATGTAGTATGTATGTAGTATGTATGTAGTATTTTTTTTTTATTTTTTTTTTTAACATTTAACACATTAGCCGGATGATGGGACTACTACTGTCCCATCATTGGCTAATGTGTCAAACACTGTCATGGTAGCAGGCATCGCCAGATGGGACTTGTAGTCCCATCGGACGATGCTTGCACAGACCCCCGGCAGGCCGGTACAGACCCCCACAGGGTGCACAGACCACCGGCAGGCCGGCACAGCCCCCCGGCAGGCCGGTACAGACCCCCACAGGGTGCACAGACCACCGGCAGGCCGGCACAGCCCCCCGGCAGGCCGGTACAGACCCCCACAGGGTGCACAGACCACCGGCAGGCCGGCACAGCCCCCCGGCAGGCCGGTACAGACCCCCACAGGGTGCATAGACCACCGGCAGGCCGGCACAGCCCCCCGGCAGGCCGGTACAGACCCCGGGCAGTCCACACAGCCCCCCGGCAGGCCGGCAGAGACCCCCGGAAGGCCCGAAATGACGGCGCATCATGATGCGCACACACCGCGCATCATGATGACGTCAGGCTGTCAATCAACTTTGAACTTCCGATTCCGATGCCGAATTCCGATATTGAAAAAATATCTGAAGTCGGTATCGGAATTCCGATACAGCAAGTATCGGCCGATACCCGATACTTGCGGTATCGGAATGCTCAACACTAGTAATCAAGTCTCCGTATAAATGCACCTGCTCTGTGATAGTCTCAGGTTTCTGTTTGACGCACAGAGAGCATCATGAAGACCTAGGAACACAACAGGCAGGTCCGTGATACTGTTGTGGAGAAGTTTAAAGCTGGATTTGGATACAAAATAATTTCCAAAATATTAAACATCCCAAGGAGCACTGTGTAAGCGATCATATTTAAATAGAAGGAGAATCATACCACTGCAAATCTACCACGACCCGGCCGTCCCTCTAAGCTTTCATCTCAAACAAGGAGAAGACCTGAACCCCATTGAAAACCTCTGGAATGTAATCAAGAGGAAGATAGATAGTCACAAGCCATCAAACAAAGAATAACTGCTTAAATTTTTGTACCAGGAGTGGCATAAGGTCACCCAAAAGTAGAGTGAAAGACTGCTGGAAAGCATGCAAGACGCATGAAAGCTGTGATTAAAAATCATGGTTATTCCACAAAATATTGACTTCTGAACTCTCCCTGAGTTAAAACATTAGTATTATTGTTTCTAAATGATTATGAACTTGTTTTCTTTGCATTATTTGAGGCCTGTAAGCACTGCATTTTTTTTGTTATTTTGACTATATCTCATTTTCTGAAAATAAACACAAAATTTAGTGTTTGTAAATTCGAAGACATATTGTCAGTAGTTTATAGAATAAAAGAGCAATTTACATTTTACTAAAAAAATATACCTATAAAAAGAAAAATCAGACAAACTGAAAATTTTGCAGTGTTCTCTTAATTTTTGCCAAAGCTGTATAAAAAACCACATATCCTCATATTTACAGTATTAGCTCCACAAATCCTCCCATATACAGTTTTAGCCCCCACATAGCTCTCTATATACAATATGAGCCCCAATATAGCCACCTATGTAAAATATGAGCCCTCACATAGCCCGCTATATACATGTAAACATCCCATACACATATTTTAAAAAAGAGAAACCTAACACGTACTCACTTCGCTCCCGTTCCCCCAACATTCTGTTCCGGTCACAGGGTGTCACTTCTTCTTTTGTCTGGCTGATGACGTGATTGGGCAGGTACATCACAGCAGAGGCGACAGATGCTCCTCTGGATCTGTGCTGTCATTCTATATTGCTGCCAGTGGAGCTCCAGGAAAGCTCCCTGCACGGGAAAATGCGCCGTAGATGGCGGCACACAAAACATTAAAATGGGGCAATCTGGCCATGGATCTCCCCTCCCGGAGAATTGGGCACTGGGTGGTGATCTAGATTGCCCAAATTATAAATTGCCTATGCTCTGCCACATCAGAGGAGCACAGGGGCATGGATTCAGTGTTCCAACCAACGTCAGAGTGGCTCTTGCAAGCTCTATGGCAAGCACTTTATACAATGCCTTGTATAGAAAGCCAGTCTCTCTGGGGTGGCCAGTAGCCTACCTGGCAAGCCGTAAACTATCGAAATAAAAGTTACTTTACAAAGAATAAATAGCAAAGTTTCTTGTTATTACAAACACTTTGCAATCCGAACCATTTTAGAATCAATTGAAAGAACCCCTTAAGAATCCCATCCAACATGCTGTATGACAGAGGCACCTTATTAATGTTACTAGATGGAGGTCCAATGCTATTGCATCGGGGGGGCGGTGACATCCCGATGGGGGCAGGCTTTGCAGCACCGAGAATCTCTCCTCCCCAAGCGCTCACCCACCTATCCACTCTCTCTTTCTACCATGTGCTGAGTTCTCCTGTCTGTGCTCTCTCCTCGGACCTGTCTCCCCCCTGTGCACTGTCTCTCTCCCCCCTGTGTGCTGTATTTTGTAGGTCCAACGACACGCTGTAATGTGTATTTTTTTATATTCTAATTTTCACCGATTCAATTCATTCTAATTTTCACTGATGTAGTTGAGTCTAATCTTCACCGATTCAGAGGCTGCTGGCAGGCTGCCAGCGCATCACAGCATCTGTCAAACAATGACATGCTGTGACGCAGTTCATAAATAAACAGATAAATCAACTGCGCACGCGCTCCCTGCGTTCGCGCATGCGCAGTTAATGTGACTGGCCACCGTCATCTGCCTGCTGGGATCCAGCAACGGCCTGGATCCCAGCAGCGGTCTGTATTCCAGCGGCGGCCTGGATCCCAGCGATGGGGAGGGGTCCTTGCGTCGGGGGTGTCCCTGCGGCAGGGGGTCCGGCAGTGACCCGCTGGTGGCACTGTGCGAGGGGCTGGTACCACCAGTGGGTGCCACGTAGGAACATCCATTACTTGGGTGTTCCAATATGGCGGTCGGCGTACTTCAGGTCGGCATGGTGAATTATGGGATTCGAGGACGTCTGGACGGAAGTGGATGACGTACAATTTTAGGTAAGTATAATTAAGATGTGATTAGAGGGCCTGTTATTCCCTAACTAGTAGAAGCCAAGATTGGTGACAATCTATACTTTATGGGCAATAGTATTCACCCGAACATGTCTTTATGGTCCTTGTGCTCTGGGGCACTGTTATGGGGAACAGAAAAGGACCTTCCCAAACTGATCCCACCAAGCTGGAAGCTACAACTGGTGACCATTTCTTGTGCTGAAGCATTAAGATTTCTCTTCATTGGCACTAAGGGGTCTAGGTTGACTCCAGAAATAAACATAGCATTATCCTCCTCCACCATCTGTACAACGGAAACAATGCAGTCAGGGGGTAACGTTTTCCTGGCATCCACCAAACCCAGACTCGTCCATCAGACACAAATAGAGAAGTGTGATCCGTCACTGAACAGAACACATCTCCTCCAGAGCCCAGTGGTGGCGGCTTTACACCACTCCATCCGATACTTAGCATTGTGTTTGGTGATGTAAGGCTGCATGCAGCTGCTCTGCCATGAAGGTCCTGACAGGGGTGCTGTGTTTGAGCTCATGTTATACCAGACGAGGTCTGAACTCTGCAGTTATGGAGTCAGCAGAGCGTTGGTGACTTTTCTGTCCTCTGCTCTTCAGAACTCAGTGACCCAGCTCTGTAATATTAAGGGGTCTCCACTTTGTGGCTGAGTTTCTGGGGTTCCTTCCACTTCTCAATAATATCACTCACAGGTGACGGTCCGGACGGGGAAGATTTAAGAGGAAGAAACATCATGAGCGGACTTGTTACCCCGGTGGCTCCTATTACAAGACCGTGCCGGTATTGCAGCAAAAATGATCTACATGCTTATGTTGTTTGGTTCAAAATCACGAGATCTGAACACTTACCTGAGCCTTATATGGCGGCACTTTTAGTGCACTATATTGCATTATAATTAGGGCTCTTACTCACATGCAAGAAACTCGGACAAGTCTCGCACGTCAATACCCGGCACTGCTGTCGGCACTCAGATCGAAGCGTTCAGCTGCATGTATTTCTATGCAGCTGAACGCTCCAATCCGAGTGCCGGCGGCAGTGCCGGGTATTGACGTGCGAGACTCATCCAAGTTTCTTGCATGTGATTTTGAGCCCTTATTATAACAATGTCTAGATTTATTTTTGCCTCTTTCTTCTTATCTTGGTCCTGTTGTTCTATTGGGACTACGGAGGTAAGGAAGGGTTATGGTATAGAAAATTCCAGATCTGACCCAATCATTGGCACAAAATCGTGCCTCTAACGGTTCTCACACCATGTCTTCACCTCTATGGCGAGTGAAGCTTTACCAAAACTCTAAGATTTCCCATTTTTCCAATATCATCTCAAGACATATTTTTAACAGGAAAGACAAGAAGATCGAGAATGTCACGGTAGCGGAAACATAAAAAATAATGTTCCAACGTGGAGAAGAAAACTAAGCGTAGAAATGGGGAGATGATGAAGGATGGGGGGGATAACGGGAGGGGTGGAGGGCACCTTCACAGTTCTCATCCTGCTTTTCTCAGCTCTAATTAGGAATGAGCTCAGCAGCGCGAAGCAGCAGTGAATTAATTCAGCCTCGTTTGCTCCTTTACAAACAAATAGGCTCTCTGCAATGAGCTGGGAGGAAGGAGCCGGGTGGAGGAGATGAGCTCCAACACTGCGTTTGCAAAGTGCAAAACCCTGCTACTGCAGAAGCTGCTACATTGCCCGCTGTGCAGCACTGAAAGGGTTAAACCTAAGCGCTCCAAACTTATCATTTCGGTGTCATATAGTGGTGCTGTTGTGACCTGTGCGTTGCTTTGCCCCTCTTGGCGTTAAAGGTCAGGGGTCCGACCACTATAACTATATTCAGGGGGTGTTATGTACTGGTGTTTTCCTTGGGCCCCCTAAAGCACTAAAGCTTTGTCGTGAGTGCTACTTCTGCCCACTAACAAGGCTTGTATGATACAAATAAGGTTGGTTTTTACATGACCAAATAAAGGCCGGACCGACTGCAGGTTTCTTGTCTTGTGTCGAGGGAGGTCCGGAAATCTTGGCCCACACATAGACGGTGAATGTCACATGCGTAATACCAGCTGGAACATGGCAAACTAAATTTTAAGGAACCCTGGTTACACAGAGTGAAAAGGACTAGTTTCCCTGATACATTTTACTAGCATTAAAAAAAAAAGGTTTTGCTGTTATTTTATTACAGTCGCTCCGTTCAGTATTCATTTTTATTTTTTTTATTTGAAATCAGCCATAGGGTTCCAGCTGGTTTTAGGCAAAGTGGAGCCCTAGGCAAAGTTTAAAATGGGGCCCCAAATGCTAACATATTGCTCATCACACACAAGCATTTCGATTGTGTTTACAAGCGCTGAGTTCAGGCCGCTAAATGAGTGTGATCGACAATATTGAAGTCGTTCAACACTTGTTTCCCGGCCTCTTTCCACCGTCTGGGAAAGAATGATGGGAACAGAATGATCACTAATGGATCAATCTGTCCCCATACAATATCATGTTAGCAGCAGCATATCTACAGTTTACACCCCATAGTCCTCCATATAATATAATGTGCCCCATAGTCCACAATATAGTATAATACACTCCTCAGTACTCCATATAGTATGATACACTCCCCATAGTCCTCCATATAGTATAATACACTCCTTATAGTCCTCCATATATTAAAATACACTCAGTCCTCCATATACTAAAATACACTGCTCAGTCCTCCTTATAGTATAATACAATCCTGATAGTGCTTCATATAGTATAATACACCACCAGTCATCCATGTAGTACAATTCATTTCCCATAGTATAATGCACCCCATAGCTCTTCACATAGTATAATGTATTCCCTATAGTCCTCGATACAGTATAATGCAGCCCACATTTAGTATAATGCAGCCACCCCATAGAGCATAATGCAGCCACCCCACAGAGTATAATGCAGCCCCGCCATGCAATATAATGTAACCCCCATAAAATATAATGCAGCCCCTCTCTTAAAGTATGATGCAGCCACCCCACAGAATATAATGTAGCCCCTCATAGAATATAATGCAGCCCCTCCATAGAATATATGGCAGCCCCCTCAGAGTATAATGCAGCCCCCCATAGAATATAATGCAGCCCCCCATAGAATACAGTGTAGCCTCCTCATATAGAATAATGCAGCCCCTCAGAATATAATGCAATCACCCCCCATAGAATATAATAAATATAATACAGCCCCCCCATAGAATATAATGTAGCCCCAAATAGAACAGAATACAGCCCACCTCCCCATAGAATAGAATGGAGCCCCCCATATTATATAACACAGTCTCCCCCATATAGTATAATGTACCCCCCATGGTATATAACACAGCACATAGTATATAGCACAGCCCACATAGTATATAGCACAGCCCACATAGTATATAGCACAGCCGCATAGTATATAACTTATTGCATATAACACAGCCTCACATGGTATATAGCACAGCACCACATGGTATACAGCCCAGCCCCACATGGTATACAGCACAGCCCCACATGGTATACAGCACAACACAGCCCCCTCTCCCCCAGTACAGCATCATGGTATACAGCACAGCCCTATATGGCATACAGCACAGCCCCACATGGTATACAGCACAGCATAGTGCCCCCTCCCCAACACAGCCCCACATGGTATACAGCACAGCCCCACATGGTATACAGTACAGCACAGCCCCACATGGTATACAGAACAGCCCCCCTCCCCCAGCACAGCACCATGGTATACAGCACAGCCCCACATGGTATACAGCACAGGCCCCTTCCCCAACCACAGCACAGCCCCTCATGGTATACAGCACAGCTCCCCCTCTCCAGCACAGCACCATGGTATACAGCACAGCCCCACATGGTATGCAGCACGGCAGAGCCCCCCTTCCCCCAGCACAGCAACATGGTATACAGCACAGCCCCACATGGTATGCAGCACAGCACAGCCCCCCTCCCCCAGCACAGCACCATGGTATACAGTACAGTCCCACATGGTATACAGCACAGCACAGCCCCCCAGCAAAGCACCATGGTATACAGCACAGCCCCACATGATATGCAGCACAGGCCCCCCAGTACAGCACCATGGTATACAGTGCAGCCCCACATGGTATACAGGACAGCACAGCCCCCCAGCACAGCCCCACAAGGTATACAGCACAACCCCCCAGCACAGTACCATGGTATAGAGCACAGCCCCCCCAGCACAGCACCATGGCATACTGCAAAGCCCCACATGGTATACAGCACAGCACAGGCCCCCCCTCCTCCAGCATGACACAGCCCCCCCTCCCCCAGCACAGCACAGCCCCACATGGTATACAGCACAGCACAGCCCCCCTCCCAGGCACAGCACCATGGTATACAGCACAGCCCCACATGGTATACAGCACTGCCCAGCACAGCACAGCCCCCCTCCCCCAGCACAGCACCATGGTATACAGCACAGCTCCACGTGGTATACAGCACAGCACAGCCCCCCAGCACAGCACCATGGTATATAGAACAGCCCAACATGGTATACAGCACAGCACCATAGTATACAGCATATCCCCACATGGTATACAGCACAGCCCCACATGATATACAGCACCACATGGCATATACAGCACAGCACCCCCACAGCACAGCACCATGGTATACAGCACAGCCCCCCCAGCACAGCACCATGGTATACAGCACAACCCCCCCAGAACAGCACCATGGTATACAGCACAGCCCCCTCAGCACAGCACCATGGTATACAGCACAGCCCCCCAACACAGCTCCATGGTATACAGCACAGCCCCCCAGCACAACACCATGCTATACAGCACAGCCCCCCAGCACAGCACCATGGTATACAGCACCATGGTATACAGCACAGCCCCCCACAGCACCATGGTATACAGCACAGCCCCCCAGCACAGCACCATGGTATATAGCACAGCCCCCCCAGCACAGCACCATGGTATACAGCACAGCCCCCCAGTACAGGTCCATGGTATACAGCACAGCCCCCCAGCACAGCACCATGGTATACAGCACAGCTCCCCCAGCACAGCACCATAGTATACAGCACAACCCCCCAGCACAGCACCATTGTATACAGCACAGCCCCCCCAGCACAGGACCGCACAGCACCATGGTATACAGCACAGCCCCCCTTCAGCACAACACCATGGTATACAGCACAGACCCCCCAGCACAGCACCATGGTATACAGCACAGCACCATGGTATACAGCACAGGCCCCCCAGAATGGCTCCACAGTCCAGTACTCACTGTCGCATTAAAAAACCCACTATCTTCACCTTCTCCTTCTGCCCGCGCTGCTCCCGGCTCCTGTCTCCTACTCTGCCTGGTACACAGTGAGTGCACGATGACATCACGCAGTGTCAGAGGCAGAGCGGGGAATGATGGGAGAGGGAGCTTCAGCTGATGCTCTCTCCTCCATCATTGCTTTGAACTACGCCGGTACAGTTCAATGCACGGTGGGGGGAGTCGTTGCTGGCGGCAGGCGGACCCCCCTGCCTCACGGGCCCCATATCTGCTGCATGATGTGCCGCTAGCTGGAAGCCCCTGGGGGAGTGGGGACCCTAGGCAGCTGCCTGGGCTGCCTGTCCCTTATGTCGGCCCTGGGTTCCAGAGATGTTGGCATTTTTATGCAGTATAGATTGTTATGTTATTTCCCAATGGGGGTGCTAACAGGATCCTCAGGGGCTTGGCTTTATACTACACTGCATTATTACCTTGTGAGCCACGCCCCCTTGATGAACACCATAAAAATTTGAACTAAATAAAAAGGCTCATATGCCTGGAACAGTACTGAAGATTTATGAAAATACCAGGAGCAGTGGGGATAAAATAGGAAGAAAAACATTAGCTGTGAGAAACTTTAAGACTTTTTTTGTTGCTATTTTTTTCTGCAGCAAAACCTGATCTTCTTGGCAGGAAAGAAGCTGAGCTGCGGCAAAAACGCATGTTTAGGTGCGTTTTTTGATGCATTGTTAGTGCGCTTTTTTTTTTTTGTCCATGCTAAAGTCATGACTTTTCTGCAGCAAAAACGCTGCAAATAATGACACCTGCATTTTTGGTGCGTTTTTGTTGCGTTTTTGCAGCGTTTTTTCAACACCCATTCAAGTCAATGGGTGAAAACCCTGAAAGAAGTGACATGCTCTATGCCCAAAAAACGCAGCAAAGCACAAAATCCTGATCACACAAAATACCAATGTGTGTGCATGAGATTTCTGAAATCTCATAGGTTTTGCTGGTAATGGAAAAAACAGCTGAAAATTAGCATAAAAATGCAGCAAAAAAGTCCTGTGTGAACTTACCCTTAATCAGGAGATATTTTCAGACTCTGAGTGTCCACAGCAATGTTTACAATCAATGACAGCAAGCAGATATCTTGGAAATGTTAAATGCAGTCTTAAATTTTAATAAGGTTTACATAACAGATACGGTCTAGATCGGACCGACCTTCCAATCATTTATACACCCTAAGCAACATATATCCTACATAGAAGAAGAACATGTGCTCATTATAGGCTGCATGGGTAGGAAATTGATCTCTGGGACCCCAACTTCTGGCCTATTTCTGAAATCAGACAAAATGTTAAAATAAAAAGTTATATATTGTTATTATATATTGTTTTAATTTTTATTTATTGTTTTTACATTTTTGTGTGGTTTTTTTCACACTAATTTATTACTTTGGCCGTATAACGTAACCTTAGCCCTAACCCAAAATCTAACCCTAAAACTAGTTACGGTTAGAAATATGGTGCAAAAATATACCGCAATTCTTTTTTTAATATATACATACAGGATACACTTTTTTTACATTTCAGATAGCACTTCTAGCAGATCTCTGTCTTCCTTTTCAGAGTGCCAGGAGGGGCAAAATGATGCGAGCAAGTCCAGTGCACCACGATTCGATACTGTTTACAGTCATTACCTGACCAGCCCGTGTCTATGCAGAGTGTAACAGTCGAGTTTGTCATCGGCACTATGCTCTGCATAGGCAACGACCAATGTGACAAGGAATCTCATTATACTGTGACTATTGGCATTTTGGTCGGGGCCTATGCAGAGCGCAGCAGCTGATGACAAGTTCATCTTGGTTTCTGCGCTCTGCATAGGAACTGACAGCAGTAACTGAGATGACACAGCTGCTACTGGCTGCTTTACTTATTCAGCTCGCTGTACGTTCTGCATGCACTTACGTCATGAAAACTTCCAGAAAAAGGAGGAGGAGGGGATTCAGCTCATAAGGGATAGTACTAGAGGAATACCGTAAATTTATTGAGCTTCAGTACCAAATCTGTAAAAGTGACCTCCAAGGGCATACATAGAAATCTGGGAGCCATGTAGTTAAGATCCCAATAAGACCCCCATCTACTGAGCTCCCAGCTTCCACTAAACAACCCATGGGGTTCCCATGACTGCATTGTGGGGTCCTATGGTGGTGACAGGAGTGTCCCCTTTTCTAACCCCTTAGATCCCACAGTCGATGTTTACCATAGCACCAAAGGGATTAAACTACTGCATTCAGAGCTATCTATAATTGTCACCGGGGGTTGTCTGCTGTGTAAAAGAGCCCATCCCCCGAGGGGCATGGAGTGGGTTCAGCATGTGAACCACTTCATGCAAATCCTCCCAACCTTTGCTATACATATACAGCATATGTTGGGATGCTAAGGGGATGACAGAGCCATTCAGCTCCAGACCCCCCAAGCTCATAGACCCTAAGCAGTCGTGTGCCTTGCAGCTATCGGCATTGCCCTCTGCCATGTGGATCATTTATAACATTGGTGTTCTCTTTTGTAGCTGGGAGGCTGCTCAGGCACCAGGACCTAGGACCCCTTACTGCAGCCCCCCTGGATATTCTTGGGAACTGTCTATAACTCATTTCAATAGAGGGCGACATGAGGCAATTATATGGCGGTAATATTTCCTTTCCTTCCTGGCCCTCACTGAGACCTGGCTGACACCCTCTTACACGACCTCCCCTGCTGCACTGAGTTACGGTGGCCTCCAATTTACCCACACTCCTCACTCTGGCAACAGACATGGCGGGGGTGTGGGTTTCCTTCTTTCGAATAACTGCTCCTTCAACCCTATCCAACCCCCCATCCTCCCTTCTTTCGAGGTTCACTCTGTCCGTATCTACTCTCCCTCTAATCTCCAAATGGCTGTCATATACTGACCACCAGGCTCAGCCACTGCCTTCATTGACCAATTTTCCACCTGGCTTCTTCACTTTCTCTCTGCTAACATCCCCACCATCATCATGGTTGACTTTAATATCCCTACTGACACCCACTGCCATCCGCCAGCCAGCAGCCTCCAAACTCCTGTCCCTTTCCTCATCCATCCTTTGGACTTACTCAGTGGTCCTCCACAGACACCCACACAGACAGACATACACTAGACCTCATCTTCACCCGCCTCTGTTCCCTATCTAATCTCACAACCTCTCCCTTCCCCCTATCTGACCATCATCTACTCACCTTCTCATCCTTGTCCTCTTCACCCGCCCCCATGTCCAACCTCTAGCACATCCTCGCAGAAACATTACACACCTAGACAGTCATAGACTCTCAGACTCTCTTCTACCTCTGTCCTCCATATCTTCACTCCACGACACAGACAGCGCCACCGCTTTCTATAATACCACCCTCACATCAGCCATAGACTCAGTCGTCCCTCTCATGCATGGCAAAGTGCGACAAATCAATAGGCAACCTTCCCCTCTGCCTTCAAACATGCCACCATCACATCCATCCTCAAAAAAACTAACCTTGACCCAACTGCTATGCACAGCTATCGTCCCATATCACTGCTCTTGTTTGCTTACAAACTCCTTGAGCAGCATGTCCATGCTCATCTTTCCTCCCACCTCTCATCTAACTCTCTCCTTGACAACCTCCAATCTGACTTCCGCCCCCACCACTCCACCAAAACTGCCCTGACCAAAATTACTAATGACTTACTCACAGCCAAAGCTAACAGACAGTTCTCCATCCTCCTCCTTCTCGACCTGTCCACTGCCTACTGCTACTGATTCTTTCTTCCCTTGTCATCAAAGACCCTGTCCTCATACCTTTCCGACCGCACATTTAGCGTTTCCCACTCCCACACTACCTCCTCATCCCGCCCTCTCTCTGTTGAAGTCCCTCAAGGCTCTATCCTGGGGCCCCTACTTTTTTCCATCTATACCCTTGGCCTAGGACAACTCTTAAAGTCCTATGACTAATCCACCTTTCTCCTCGCTACTCCTCTGTTTCTCCTCTCTGCAAATCCCTCCACTGGCTCCAATTCCCAACAAATGCAGTTCAAACTACTAACACTGACCTACAAAGCCATCCACAACCTGTTCCCTCCGTACATGTATATCTCTGAACTAATCTCCCAATATCTTCCCTCACGTAATGTTTGATCCTCCCAAGACCTCCTACTCTCCTCCACAGTTATTCGTTCCTCACACAACCGCCTCCAAGATTTCTCCCGAATATCCCCCATCCTCTGGAATTCCACGCCTCAACATGTCCGATTATTCACCACCCTCAGATCCTTCAAATGGAACCTGAAAACTCATCTCTTCAGGAAAGCTTATAGCCTGCAATAACCATTCTGCTTCCTAACCACCGCCCGAGTCAACGCCTCAAAACCACCAGAGCTGCTGCACCCCCGACCTTCTGTCTCTTCCCTACTATCCCGTAGAATGTAAGTCCACAAGGACAGGGTCCTCTCTCCCCTCTGCACCAGTCTGTCATTGTAAATTTGTTTACTGTTAGCGATATCTATAACTTTGTATGTAACCCCCCTTCTCATGTACAGCACCATGGAATTAATAGCGCTATATAAATAATAATATTTAGCCACTCTTTAGTCCTGAAAATATAGGGAATTTCTATAAGGGTATGGAGGTTTCAGGTGCCCAGCCCTAGTACCAGTGGGCCCCCAGGTCCCCCACATTCCACCATCATCTGCAGGGCTACGTGAGACAGTCTACATGCTACAAAACCCGCACCTCCGGCTGTGAAGACACGTCGTGAACATACAGCTCACACTAATTAGAGAAGAACGGTCGGACAGCAGATGCCGGCCTCAGCGGATGATTCAGACACTAATGATATACGCCGTATACTGGAAGGCAATACGTGTATCAGAGGCCGCTGTGTTCTCATTACTGAGTATTTATAGCAGCACATACCGCAGCGCTGTACAGAGATTACGCCCACATCAGTCCCTGTTCCCACAGTCTGGTTTTTCCATCGCTCTGACACACTACGGCTATATTGAATATCACAATCATTCTCTTGAAAGAGCAGCAGTTTGTGCTCCACAGCTGCTCTTCATTTTGTGATTGCAGGAAGTGGCAATGATAGTCATCTAATGTGGAGTAATGGTGCTGACTCCTCTCACCCCCTGCATTCAAATATACAGAGACCCTGCCCTGATGTAATGGACGTGCATATGAAATCTGTCTCTCCCACCACAGCCATGCCTATCCTCAGATAGAGGGGTAAGTGGGACGATGTTGGGTACAGTTGGGATTCCTCCATACATAGATGTGGAGCGATCTCACTGACATCTGTGTTTCAGCCCTTCTTCTAAAGTGCCCCAAAAAAGCGTTCAATAGAGGTGGAGACATCATATGGTGGCAAAATACTATGTGGGGGATCAAATGGGGGCATAATACTATGTGGGGGATCATATGGGGGCATAATACTATGTGGGGGATCATATGGGGGCATAATACTATGTGGGGGATCATGGGGGGCATAATACAAGGTGGAGACGTCATATGGGGGTATAATACTGTGTGGGGGGATTATATATGGTCATAATACAATGTGGGGGCATCATATGGGGCATAATACTGTGTATGGGCATCATATGGGGGCATAATACTATGTAGGGGCATCCTATGAGGGCATAATACTGTGTGGGTGCATCATTTTGGGGCATAATACTGTGGGGACATCATATGGGGGTACAATACTGTTCGGGGCATCATATTGGGGTACAATACTATGTGTGGGCAATACATGGAGCTAATACTGTGTGAGAGCATTACATGGGGCATAATACTGCGTTGGGCATCGTGTGGGGACATACTGATGTTGTGGGCATCATTTGGAGCATAAAACTGTGAGGGGGACATAATACTGCATTTGGGCATTACATGGGTGCAAAATACTGCGTGGGATCATCATACTGCATGGACAATACTGTGGGTGTATTATAGTGTGTTTTATATTGTGTGTGGCGGGTACTGTGGGGTGGCAGAGGGGACCGTTGCCCCAGGCCCAGTCACATGTAGGGGCCCACTGGGAGACATGGCCAGTACTGTGGTGTCAGGGAGAGGGGAGCACAATGCCGGCCTTCTTGTTTGACAGACTCTGCAGCACAGTGGCAGGTTGCAGAGCCTGTCTGTGCAGTGTACGGTGCTTCTGTCTCACCGGAGGAACCACTTCCTGGCCAGAGCAGTGCAGGCTCTGGTTGTCTCAGCCACACTGGGTCCTAGTGCCCTCTGTGTGCATACACTGGACACTTCCTGGTCCTGCCTCAGTCGCTGCCTGCAAGCTGGTAAGTAGGAATGGAATTTATTAAATTCATTCAGCTTAGGCATGTCATGGTCACTGTGGGGTGAATGTGAGAGGATGGGGGTATTGTGAGGTAGGGGGGACAGGGCACAGGACACAGGGGGTGAATGTGAGAGGATGGGGGTATTGTAGGGAAGTGGGTACAGGGCACTTGGGCTGAAAGTGAGAGGATGGGGTATTGTGGGGGAGAAAGAACCCAGCACTGGGGGGTGAATGTGAGAGGATGGGGGTATTGTGGTGTCAGGGGGATGGAGCACTGAGAGGTGCATGTGAGAGGATGGAGTATTGTGGGGGGAGAAGGGACACAGAACTAGAGGGTGAATGTGAGAGGATGGGGGTATTGTGAGGCAGGGGGGACAGGGCACTGGGGGTGAATGTAAGAGGATGGGAGTATTGTGGGGAAGGGGGTACAGGGCACTGGGGCTGAATGTGAGAGGATGGGGTATTGTGGGGGAGAATTGACACAGCACTGGGGGGTGAATGTGAGAGGATGGGGGTATTGTGTGGCAGTGGGGACAGGGCACAGGGGGTGAATGTGAGAGGATGGGGGTATTGTGTGGCAGTGGGGACAGGGCACAGGGGGTGAATGTGAGAGGATGGGGGTATTGTGTGGCAGTGGGGACAGGGCACAGGGGGTGAATGTGAGAGGATGGGGGTATTGTGAGGCAGGGGGGATAGGGGCACAGGGGTGAATGTGAGAGGATGGGGGTATTGTGTGGCAGCGGGGATAGGGGCACAGGGGTGAATGTGAGAGGATGGGGGTATTGTGAGGTAGGGTGGACAGGGCACAGGGGGTGAATGTGAGAGAATGGGGGTATTGTGAGGCAGGGGGGACAGAACACTGAAGGGTGCATGTGAGAGGATGGGGGTATTGTGGGGTCAGGGGGACAGAGCACTGAGGGGTGCTTGTAGGAGGATAGGCTGTTGGGGTGTGGGAGGGGGAAAGGGGGAGGTAGGGGTTTTTTTTACTTGTGAGCTCGCTAATACTTTAATAATAGATTACTCTTTCAGTATTAGTATAACAAGGTATAACAAGGGCACAGATAGACGGCCGTATAACTCATGTGAGGATCGCAACGCAATCTTTGGACTGGCCGGTCCCGCTCCTGACATGAGCGTGATGGATTACTATGCAGCTGTCACACTCAGGTGTGGAGAGCCGACAGTCAGTCTGAGGATTGCGATGCAATCCTCGCAGGAGAAATACATCCATCTGTCTGCCCCCTAACAAGTATAACCATACAGTAACCACGAACTGTATTCTATTTAATAATAAGCAATTAATTATTATTATTATAAAGTTATTAAAGGCTCGGGATAATTGTCTGCAGTCACTCTGAGACTACAGACCACAAAATTATGATAGGGTGCGCCTGCTGTCATGAGACCCCAAATCCACTGGTGCAATCAGGAGGTCATGCAACCATGTTTGCTATTTTCATATTTCGACTAGATTAGTTTGACTTCACTCAATAGAAGATAATTGGGAGAAACCGAAAGAGTCATCACACCACCCCCTGCTCCTCACATCAGCGATGCTGAGGCCATTACTGCTGTAGATAGGGGACTCAGTTAAATACTAAGTGGGCACTTAAGAATAGCTTTTATTTATAGGGACACCACTAGGGTAACGACCACAGACGGTGCTGAGGCGGCTGTCAGTCATTGGGGTGAGGTTACAGCCGCCACTGTCTATACACAGAGCAGTGACTGAAACCGTGCCAGCGCAACCCCTGAGACTGAAGAGCAAGGCTGCCAGGAGGAATAAAGTTAATTTCCTTCTGGTAAAGGGGCTCTCAGTGCAGGCGCCGCAAGGTGTCAGAACGCTATTAACTATTATGCTGTGTATTGGAGGAGTAGTGGGGACATCATTATATGTATAGGGGAACTCTGGGAGGCATCATACTGTATGTATGGGAGCTGCAGGCCCATCATACTGTATATAAGGGAGCTATGGGCCTACCATACTGTGTATAGGGGAGCTGTGGGATCATCATACTGTGTATAGGGGAGCTGTGGGATCATCATACTGTGTATAGGGAAGCTGTGGGATCATCATACTGTGTATAGGGGAGCTGTGGGATCATCATACTGTGTATAGGGGAGCTGCAGGCCCATCATACTGTATATAAGGGAGCTGTGGGCCTACCATACTGTGTATAGGGGAGCTGTGGGATCATCATACGCTGTATAGGGAAGCTGTGGGATCATCATACTGTGTATAGGGGAGCTGTGGGATCATCATACGGTGTATAGGGGAGCTGTGGGATCATCATACGGTGTATAGGGGAGCTGTGGGATCATCATACTGTGTATAGGGGAGCTGTGGGATCATCATACGGTGTATAGGGGAGCTGCGGGCCCATCATACTGTATATAAGGGAGCTGTGTGCCTACCATACTGTGTATAGGGGAGCTGTGGGATCATCATACTGTGTATAGGGGAGCTGTGGGCCCAGCATACTGTATATAGAAGAATTATTGTTATAGGGGCTCTCAGTATTGTGACCATCAAAGTTGCACATGGAGTATTATTACTTTCTAGGGACAAAATTTGGAGGTCACATGCACAGGAAATTAATATTTTCCAGGGGGCAATTTTACCATCTAGAGAGCACAAAGGAGGCATTATTACAATGTAAGGGGCACAGTGGTGGCATAATATGTGGGGCAGTAAGAGGAGCTCTGTTTTTGTACCATACAGTAGGTGCAGTAATAGGGGCACATACGGCAGCAGCGGCTCAGCATTGGGGTATCGGCAGGATGAGGGGAGTTTGTCCAGGTTGGGAATACATTTGCACATGGAAACACAAGAAGCAATGGGATGAAACTGAAAAGGACAAGATACACATTAGATATTAGAAAGCACTTTTTGACTTTGAGGGTGATCATTGAGTGGAACAGGCTGTCACTAGAGGTGGTGAGTTCTCCTTCAATGGGAGTTTTCACACAGAGGTTTAGTGAATCCTGCATTGAGCAGGAGGTTGGACACGATGAACCTGGAGGTCCCTTCCAACTCGAATATTCTACGATTTCATGATTCTACATGTGATCGGTGCTGGAAATGTGAGAAGACAAAGATGTGTCTTTGTTGCAATCTCTGCAGATGAGTCCTGGCTGGAAAAGTCGACATGTCGGTCTGGGCCAGATGGAAAAGTGAATGACTCCACCAGAAAGAACGTCCTCTGTAAGTCACCATCTATAACTGTGCAGTAATCTCTATATGTCCTGCAGGACTGGTATCTACCACTATATGTCACCATAAGGCAGTAATATCAGTGCTGGTCTTTAGACTTTTATTTTCAATAACAGGGCAGACATCTCCTGAGGTTCCCCTATACCACCATAGTTATAATCATGATTACCTGGTTAGGGGCCACAGGTGGACACAGACAGAAAGGGCCCCTGTGCAAGAACAATATATGATCCCTTTGCAGCCCAAGAGCTCCTAAAAAATAAAAAATTGCACCTTTTTGGAGGTAGAAATGGCCCCCTTACCTCTTGGTCCCATGTGCGGCCACACAGGTTGCTCCAATGATATGTCCAGGCTCGGACTGGCCCATAGGGTAACAGGGCAATCCCCCGTGGGCCCCTGTGCAGATTTGGGCCCCTAACCCCACTGTATGGGCAGTACTTGGCATAATTCACTTGATTCACTTTGTACAGAAAAAAGCAGCATCTCATCATTCATTAACCAAACTACCTAGCTTATTATTATTTAGTGATTATAGTTACATTTGTGAACAACGGCAGAGTAATATTTGTATGTATGTGAAAAGTGGGCCCCTTCAAAGTCAGTCACTGGTGGGCCCTTGGCACCCCAGTCCGACACTGGATATGTCATCCTGTTAGGGGCCCACTCAGATGTTTCTGAACCCCTAGCTACGCCTCTGTTGGGAGGCCTCCCTGCTACACATAAGATAATCAACCAGTGCATAGAAAATGGCTGACTCCGTCCACTGTTTCTTATGTATATGGATATTTTTCAACCAAAATAGATACAACCTACATAACACTCCAGAAAAGCTAAAATCCTCCAGACGATTTATCCTTTTAATGCAGGGAACATGGTTAAAATATTTGAAAAAAATATAAAAAAAATGAATATTGCAAAACTTTTTAGCCCCTGTATTGGGATAGTGCAGGCGTCCAGGTCAGTACTAAGCAGACGCACGCAGGCAAGCATGGAAGGACACCAATTAAAGTGCATAGAGGAGCTGGCTGTATTCATCAGGCCGCCTGAAAGCCGCCTGTGCGCCTGTCCCCCTAGCTGACGGATTAGGCATTAGACAATTAGGTTTCACACAAAAAAATCCTCCATGCCGCCTTCTCCCAATCCATCTGTGAGGCAAAGGCCGCTGCACACAGCTGCGCTACCCTGAACACTTGGAGACTGACTGCCCCACGCCTTTCACATCTTTCAGCGCTGGTTTCCAGAATGAAAAAAAGGTCCCTGAAGAGATGACACAATCTCCGAAGCTCTGGTTAACCCCTAACTGCTTGGCTTTACCCCCCCCCCAAAAAAAAAAAAAATCACGCTGTGATTCCCTAACAGAAGAAACACATACCGTACTTGAACTTGAAATGTGCGAAAAACGTAACGCTTTGATTTGGTTTAGAGGAACAATAAACAAAGTGTCCAAAAATATATACAAAAAAATCTCGTCCCATATTGCAATTAAATCTGAAAAATATACAAAGAAATCTCTGTATATCAGCAGATTAGCAAAATACGTCCTTCTCAGTGTTCTGTTTGTGGCTGCAGCAGGAGCCTCCCCCCTCAATACTTTAAAAAAAGATCATTAGGGCCTTCCCCTTTAATGAATGGGGTGGTGCTTCAGCCTGCCACCAGCAAATGATGGAGGTCATCAGCAGCATTAACCAATTTGTTCTCTCCAGAATGTCCCTTTAACATTCACTGAGGTCAACTATTTATTTGTTAAGTTTAATAATTTATGTCTAAGTTTCTTTAAAGAGGACCTGTCACCAGGTCAGAAGTGGCGACTTTTTGATCATATTTTATTCCTAGTGCTCGAGTACCGTATATCTTTTTTTTTTTTTAATTCCGCCATACGGTTCCAGAGATATGGGCCTTTTTATTTAGCTCGTGGCTCATACGCTAATAATGAAGAGGAGCCTAAAGACACGCCCCAGAGGATCCTGACAGCCACGTCGTCTTAGAAAAGACCATAAATATAAGCACTAAATAAAAAGGCCCATATCTCTGGAACCATATGGCGGAATTTAAAAAAAAACAACAAAATATTAAGAGGATCAGCGGGAATAAAATAAGAGTAAAAAGTGGCAACTTTTGAATTAGTGACAGGTCCTCCTTAAAGGGTAAATTTAGTCTTCCCCCTGTTCCTTGATAGATACAGTTAAAAACAAGATATTGGGGCTGTTTGTGATCTAGGACCAACTCTTATTTCCAGAATGAAATCTAAGCCCTTTGTCCCTGCTGGGTTATCCTGCTGATCACTGAAGGTCTCTGCAGCAGGACACCTTTGTAACAAGGAGGGATTGTCAAAAGTGAACAATCCCTTTAAAAGTGTCTCTATCAGCTTCAGGATACATCAGAACTGGCGATTCAATAATCAGAAGTGATTATTTAAAGAGTTTCTAGGATTAGAAAACAATGTCTGCTTTGTTCCAGAAACAGTGCCACCCTATCTGCTGGTTGTATATTGTATTGCAGTTTAGCTCCATTGAAGTGAATGGCTGCAATACCACAAACAGCCTGATGACTGACGTGGCGCTGTTCTTATAAGTAATCATATCTTCTCCTTTTCACTATCTATCATATAAAAAAGGAATAATAATAAGTAATATCAGATTTTACTGTATTTTCTGCACATTTTTCCTGGCTTGTCACTGACTATAATTGTAAAATAAATAAATAAAGATGTGAGACATGTTTACGACTTATGGACTGGAGGTAAATTTTGCTCCTACAAGGACTCGTCTTGAATTTATGGCAACCTCCTGACATATCTCTTGTAACATTCTGCAAAACATTACATCTGCGGGAAGAACATCAGCCGTTTCTGCATATGGAGCAGTTTAACAAATCTGTCTTATGTCTTCATCACTGTTCCCGCTCAATGAACGTGACGATGAGGCCGAATATCTAACTACACCCTGCATGGGTCTGGGGCAACATGGCAGCACTTACGTCACAATAAAACCATTGGATTTTTTTCATTGGTCACACTCGCTTGGTCTATTTACCATAATGAAATCCTGGAATAATATTGTGCTGTCTAATAATTCCTTTCCTGTCATTTTTTTATTATACCACAAATATCTAGAAATGTAGGAGCTATTGGCCCACATACATTATACGATATACATTCATTCTAGTTTAAAGGGGATCCGTCACATCCCATAAATATGTATTTATTGTTGCCAGGTGTAAATGCCGCTGCTCTCCTGAATCCGGCGTTGTTTTTCTTTTGTTCCTGCGCCTTTCCGTTCCTGAGATATGGCCTCTTTTTCCCTGTATAAAATTTAGTCTTCTTAGCCAAGTGGGCGTGGTCCCCAACATGCCTATTTGGATAACAAGACTAGATTTCTATACGCGGAAGAGGAGGCCATATCTCAGGAACGGAGAGAAGCAGGAACAAAAGAAAAACAGCGCCGGATTCAGGAGAACAGCGGCATTTACACCAGGTACCAAAAGAATTACATATTTATGAAAAGTGACAGGTTACCTTTCATCTGGCATCTGTTAATCCAGGCAGTCTGATAATAGAGCACATATTTTGCAGGATTTCTGAAGGTCTAAAGCAGATGATTGATGTGAAAAATGTTGTAAAAATTCAGAGTTAGGATATTTTTGCACAATGTTTGGATGAAATCGTTCGAGAAAGCTCCCGGTGAATGTATCAATAGCCTCCATCCACCCAATGGAGGTCAAAACGTTGCGTTTGGCGCAGGTCGGCGCACCGTCAAAAGGACGCATGCACCGGCCTGCGTAACCAATGCTAAAGATAGGGTACGCAGGTCGCATGCAGCGTCCTGCGCCCATAGGCGGAGCTGACCGGAGGAGGCGCGGAAGGGGGCGGAGCTTTACGCCGAGCGTACGCTGCTCCTCCTAAAGCAAATGTGAAAGTAGCCTAAGAGCTATAACCATTTTATTTTTCTATCCATGCAGTTCTTTCAAGGCTTGCTTTTTTGCGCACGGGCTGAAGTTATAACCATAATTTGAGGTCCATACAACTTTCTGATTTCTCATTATTGCATTTATTTGGGAGACGGAGTGGCCAAAAAAAAACAAATTCTGCCTTTTCGATCTTTGATTTGGTGTTTACCAGAATGTGAAAAATATTATGAAATCTTGAACAGTTCTTCATATGGCGATACCAAATACAGTATTTTAGTTTTTTCATATTTTTATATTTATGCACATTTTGAGATAGAGTGATATGAACTTTTATAAAAAACATCCTGGTAAGTAACACATCGCTGGAAACAGGGTCTCTGTCCCCAAATTATGCTGCTCTCAGAATACACAGCAAAAACCTACTACTGACTGATTCCCTTTAAAATCAGAGGTAGCCATCATACGGAATGGTATAACTTCAACATATATCCTGAATATGATGTGAACAGAACCTAGTATAGATAAATTATAAAAAAAATCAAGATTATCAGACAGTTGGAAAAGCATATAAGACAGAGCACAAGCAACGTAACCCAAAGCATCAAAGCTAAGAAATTCTACAACCATACAAAAATTCTACCGTTTTGTGTCTACAGCTCCTGTGCAGCATTATGTGTCTCCATAGCTACAGACTACAAACAAACCAATGTAGTCAGAACAGCAAGTCATACTGACCTACATTCACAAGGTTAGCAGTGGACACGTGGAGGAGAGCGTGGCGACACGGGTCTGTAACCGTAGCAATGCCTAGAACCACATAGAAGCTGGAAACACAAAACGAGAGAATATTTGTTTAGTGAAAATATTTACAAAAAACTGCTTAATTTTTGGAACTGTTTGATCATTTAGAATAGTGTAGAATCAGAGAGCACGAGGTTCCATTGGTTCTTGAAAGGAATTTCGGTACAGATTTGTTATGTGTTATGTACAGTGTATACAGACGTCTCATGGAGTGCGGAGAATATGTATCTGCGTCATTCTAGCGTAAAACTTTTAGCGCCACATCGGTGTCCGCAATGTGTAAACCGCTCAATGCATAATCGCCGCCTGCATTTTAATTGAAGGCAGCGCAGACGTGACGAGCTGCGATGTGGCATTATATAGGACCCCGTGACCCCACCGGCATTGTAGCGGGTAAGTGCAGCTGGTGCTGGAGGTAGATCTAATAGCACAGTCTCTGCTGAAGGCACAGCGTGATCCCTGGGGAGGCGGTAATGAAAGGGTAGAAACATACACGGCCGAGCCGGGAAACTCAATAACTCTGAGAGATGTAGCAGAGCCGGGTTTGTTTAGCACATCTTATTATGGTATCACAATGTGATTTGACGACAAAAATGAATTTGGACTGTTAGCTCTCGTGCCTCGCTCAGATGTTGTTCTAATCTATAGAAAATGCACACCGAGATTTTTCAATGCCAGTGTAACAGTTTTTGGATTCCTATATTATTTATGATTTGTTTATTAGATCATTGTTTTTAGGCAATTCCATAAGAAAACATTATTACTGGGATTTCGTTATTTAAAAATGTCATCGCTAACAAGAAAGGCTGAGAAACAAAAGGAAAACCTGCAATGCTATGAATTCATCTAGCTCTCTATTATCTATCTATCTATCTATCTATCTATCTATCTATTGTGTGAAAACATGTTTGCTTCCTTCCTGTTTTTCTATTTTGCATGTTTGTCACACTTAAATGTTTCAGATCACCAAACAAATGTAAATATTAGACAAAGATAACACAAGTAAACACAAAATGCAGTTTTTAAAAGAAGGTCTTCATTATTAAGGGGAAAAGAAATCCAACCCCACAGAGCCCTATGAAAAAGTTATTGCCCTTCCCCCCTTAAAACATAAATTAGCTGTGATTTATCACATCACTGAGAATCAGATTTTGCATTCCCTAGGCACACGCTGGCCTGATTACTGCCACACCTGTTCTCAATCAAGAAATCACTTAAATAGGACCTGCCTGACAAAGTAAAGTAGACCAAAAGATCTTCAAAAACTGGACATCATGCTGCGAACCAAATAAATTCTGGAACAATTGACAAACCAAGTAATTGAGATCTATCAGTCTGGAAAAGGTCAGAAAGCCATTTTTAAAACTTTTGGACTCCAGCTAACTACAATGAGAGCAATTATCCACAAATGGCGAAAACATGGAACAGTGGTGAACCTTCCCAGGAGTGTCTGGTAGACCAAAATTATCCCAAGAGCGCAGCAACGACTCATCCAAGACGTCTCAAAAGACTCCACAACTACATCCAAAGAACTGCAGGTTTCACTTGCGTTATTTAACCCCTTCACCCCCAAGGGTGGTTTGCACGTTCATGACCGGGCCAATTTTTACAATTCTGACCACTGTACCTTTATGAGGTCATAACTCTCGAACGCTTCCATGGATCCCGGTGATTCTGACATTGTTTTCTCGTGACATATTGTACTTCATGTTAGTGGTAAAATTTCATTCAAATAACTTGCGTTTATTTGTGAGAAAAACGGAAATTTGGCGAAAATTTTGAAAATTTCGCAATTTTCCAACTTTGAATTTTTATGCCCTTAAATCACAGAGATACGGCACACAAAAAACTTGATAACTAACATTTCCCACATAATTACTTTACATCAGCACAATTTTGGAACCAAAATTTTTTTTTGTTAGGAAGTTATAAGGGTTAAAAGTTGACCAGCGATTTCTCATTTTTACAACACCATTTTATTTTTAGGACCACATCACATTTGAAGCCACTTTGAGGGGTCTATATGATAGAAAATACCCAAAAGTGACACCATTCTAAAAACTGCACCCCTTAAGGTGCTCAAAACCACATTCAAGAAGTTTATTAACCCTTTAGGTGCGTCACATGAAATTTTTTGAATATTTAAAAAAAAATGAACATCTAACTTTTTTTCATAAAAAAAATACTTCAGGTTCAATTTTTTTTATTTTACCAAGGGTAACAGGAGAAATTGAACTGCAAAAGTTATTGTGCAATTTGTCCTGAGTACGCAGATACCTGATATGTGGGGGGGGAGCGACTGTTTCGGCGCATGGCAGAGCTCAGAATGGAAGGAGCGCAGTTTGACTTTTTCAATGCAAAATTGGCTGGAATTCAGATTGGACGCCATGTCACGTTTGGAGAGTCCCTGATGTACCTAAACAGTGGAAACCCCCTACAAGTGACCCCATTTTGGAAACTAGACCCCCCAAGGAACTTATCTAGATATGTGGTGAGAACTTTGAACCCACAAGGGCTTTACAGAAGTTTATAACGTACAGCGGTACAATTAAAAAATCATATTTTTTCCACAAAAATGATCTTTTCACCCCAATTTTTATTTTCCCAAGGGTAACAGGACCCTAAAAGTTATTGTGCAATTTGTCCTGAGTACGCTGATACCCCACATGTGGGGGTAAACCACTATTTGGGCGCATGGCAGAGCTCGGAAGGGAAGCAGCGCCATTTGACGTTTTTGGCTGGAATTGAGATTGGACACCATGTCGCGTTTGGAAAACCCCTGATGTACCAAAACAGTGGAAACCCCCCACAAATGACACCATTTTGGAAAATAGACCCCCTAAGGAACTTATCTAGATGTGTGGTGAGAACTTTGAACCCCCATGGGCTTCACAGAAGTTTATAACATAAAGCCATACAATTAAAAAATCATATTTTTTTCCACAAAAATGATCTTTTCACCCTCAATTCTTATTTTCCCAAGGGTAACAGGACCCTAAAAGTTATTGTGCAATTTGTCCTGAGTACGCTGATACCCCACATGTGGGGGTAAACCACTATTTGGGCGCATGGCAGAGCTCGGAAGGGAAGCAGCGCCACTTGACGTTTTGGGCTGGAATTGAGATCGGACACCATGTCGCGTTTGGAAAACCCCTGATGTACCAAAACAGTGGAAACCCCCCACAAATGACACCATTTTGGAAACTAGACCCCCTAAGGAACTTATCTAGATGTGTGGTGAGCACTTTGACCCCCCCAGTGCTTCACAGAAGTTTACGCCCGGGCGTGAAAATAAAAAATTCGTATTTTTTCCACAAACATGATCTTTTAGTCACCATTTTTTTATTTTCCCAAGGGTACCAGGAGAAATTGGACCCCAAAAGTTGTTGTCCAATTTGTCCTGAGTATGCTGATACCCCATATGTGGGAGAAAACTACTGTATGGGCACACGTCGGGGCTCGGAAGGGAAGTAGTGACGTTTTGGAATGCAGACTTTGATGGATTGGTCTGCGGGTGTCATGTTGCCTTTGGAGAGCCTCTAATGTACCTAAACAGTGGAAACCCCCCACAAATGACACCATTTTGTAAACTAGACCCCCCAAGGAACTTATCTAGATGTGTGGTGAGCACTTTGACCCCCCCAGTGCTTCACAGAAGTTTACAACGCCCGGGCGTGAAAATAAAAAAATCGTATTTTTTCCACAAACATGATCTTTTAGTCACCATTTTTTTATTTTCCCAAGGGTACCAGGAGAAATTGGACCCCAAAAGTTGTTGTCCAATTTGTCCTGAGTATCAATACCCCATATGTGGGAGAAAACTACTGTATGGGCACACGTCCGGGCTCGGAAGGGAAGTAGTGACGTTTTGGAATGCAGACTTTGATGGAATGGTCTGCGGGTGTCATGTTGCCTTTGGAGAGCCCCTAATGTACCTAAACAGTGGAAACCCCCCACAAATGACACCATTTTGTAAACTAGACCCCCCAAGGAACTTATCTAGATGTGTGGTGAGCACTTTGACCCCCCCAGTGCTTCACAGAAGTTTACAACGCCCGGGCGTGAAAATAAAAAATTCGTATTTTTTCCACAAACATGATCTTTTAGTCACCATTTTTTTATTTTCCCAAGGGTACCAGGAGAAATTGGACCCCAAAAGTTGTTGTCCAATTTGTCCTGAGTATGCTGATACCCCATATGTGGGAGAAAACTACTGTATGGGAACACGTCGGGGCTCGGAAGGGAAGTAGTGACGTTTTGGAATGCAGACTTTGATGGAATGGTCTGCGGGTGTCATGTTGCCTTTGGAGAGCCCCTAATGTACCTAAACAGTGGAAACCCCCCACAAATGACACCATTTTGTAAACTAGACCCCCCAAGGAACTTATCTAGATGTGTGGTGAGCACTTTGACCCCCCCAGTGCTTCACAGAAGTTTACAACGCCCGGGCGTGAAAATAAAAAATTAGTATTTTTTCCACAAACATGATCTTTTAGTCACCATTTTTTTATTTTCCCAAGGGTACCAGGAGAAATTGGACCCCAAAAGTTGTTGTCCAATTTGTCCTGAGTACGCTGATTTCCCATATGTGGGAGAAAACTACTGTATGGACACACGTCGGGGCTCGGAAGGGAAGCAGTGACGTTTTGGAATGCAGACTTTGATGGAATGGTCTGCGGGTGTCATGTGCGTTTGGAGAGCCCCTGATGTACCTAAACTATTGAAACTCCCCACAAGTGACCCCATTTTGGACACTAGACCCCCCACGGAACTTTTCTAGATGTGTGGTGAGCACTTTGAACCCCCAAGTGCTTCACAGAAGTTTATAACGCTCGGACGTGAAAATAAAAAAATCATTTTTTTCCACAAAAATGATATTTTTGCCCCCAATTTTTTATTTTCCTAAGGGTAACAGGAGAAATTGGACCCCAAAAATTGTTTTGCAATTTGTCCTGAGTAGGCTGATACCCTACATGTGGGGGTAAAACACTGTTTGGGCGCATAGCAGAGCTTGGAAGGGAAGGAGCACCATTTGACTTTTTCAACTCAGAATTGGCTGGAATTGAGATCAGACGCCATGTTGCATTTGGAGAGCCCCTGATGTGCCCAAACAGTGGAAACCCCCAATTCTAACTCCAACCCGAACCCCAACACGCCCCTAACCCTAGCCCTAACCCTAGCCCTAACCCTAACCCTACCCTAACCCTACCCCAACACACCCCTAGCCCTAACCCTAGCCCTAACCCTAATGGAAAAATGGAAATAAATACATTTTTTTTATTTTATTATTTTTCCCTAACTAAGGGGGTAATAATGGGGGGTTTGATTTACTATTTATGGCGGTTTTTATGTTTGGCGGCTGTCGCACGCTAAAAGACGCTTTTTATTGTAAAAATAGTTTTTGCATCACCACATATTGAGAGCTATAATTTTTCCGTATTTTGACCCACCGAGTCATGTGAGGTCTTATTTTTTGCGGGACGAGTTGACGTTTTTATTGGTACCATTTTCGGGCACGTGAAATTTTTTGATCGCTTTTTATTCCGATTTTTGTGACGCAGAATGAACAAAAACCAGCGTTTCATGAATTTCTTTTGGGGGGGGGTGCGTTTACACCGTTCCGCGTGCGGTAAAATTGATAAAGCGGTTTTATTCTTCGGGTCAGTACGGTTACAGAGATACCTCATTTAGGTCGTTTTTTTATGTTTTTGTCGGTTTTATGCAATGAAAACTATTTTATATAAAAAATAATTATTTTGCATAACTTTTTTATTTTTTCACTGATGATGCTGTATGGCGGCTTGTTTTTTGCGGGACAAGATGACGTTTTCAGCGGTACCATGGATATTTATATGCGTCTTTTTGATCGCGCGTTATTGCACTTTTTGTTTGGCGGTATGATAATAAATCATTATTTTTTGCTTCGTTTTTTATTTTTGTTTTTTAAGGGGTTCGCTAAAGGGGTTAACTATTGGGACAGTTTTATAGGGCAGGTCGTTACGGACGCGGCGATACCTAATATGTGTACTTTTATTGTTTTTTTTTTATTATTTTCAAAAAATGAATTTATTGGTGAATATTTTTTTTTTTTTTTACTAATTTATTTGGCGATTTTTTTTAATTTATTTTTACACTTTTTTTTAATTTTTTTTTTACTTTATTACATAGTCCCAGGTGGGACATCACTGTCTTGTGACAGATCGCTGATCTGTCACATCACAGATCACTGTGACAGATCAGCAATCTGTCACAGGCAGTGCACAAGGCTTCCTCATGCCTGCGCTTTGCAGGCACTGAGGAAGCCAGCTTCCCCAGGCCCCCGAAGGCCCCCGTCGCCATCTTGGATTCGGGGGCCTGGAGGAAAGGAGCCCCCCGCAGCAGCGCTGCACATTGCGCTGCCGTGGGGGGCTCAGGGAAGCACGGAGGGAGCCCCCTCCCTGCCGATGCTTCCCTTTAACCCCCGGTACACCGCGATCATGTTTGATCGCGGTGTGCAAGGGGTTAACGTGTCGGGGGCGGTCCGTGACCGCCCCTGACACATTGTGCCGGGTGTCAGCTGTGATAATCAGCTGACACCCGGCCGCGATCAGCGGCGCTCACCACGTGGGCGCCGCTGATCGCGGTAGACGTACTATCCCGTCCCTGGTCATACGGGCCCGGGTACCGTGGACGGGATAGTACGTCTCATGTCAGGAAGGGGTTAAAGTCAGTGTTCATGACTCCACCATAAGAAAGAGACTGGGTAAAAATGGCCTGCATGTCAGAGTTCCAAGGCTAAAGCCACGGCTGAGTAATAACAAAGGCTTGTCTCAGTTTTGCCAGAAAACATCTTGATGATCCCCGAGACTTTTGGAAGAATACTCTGTGGACTGATGAGACAAAAGTTGAACTTTTTGGAATTTGTATCTCCCATTACATCTGGCGTAAAAGTAACAGCATTACAGAAAAGTAACATCATACCAGCAGTAAAATATGGTGGTGGCAGTTGTGTGGTGGTCTAGAGCTGTTTTGCTGCTTCAGGACCTGGAAGACTTGCTGTGGTAAATGAAACCATAAACTCTGCTGTCTACCAAAAAAATCCTGAAGAAGAATGTCTGGCCTTTGACCACATTTTGCGAGTTCACAGCAACAGTTTCCAAATGCAAATACCACACCTGAAATCAGCTCTAGACCTTTTACTTAATTGATCATGGATTAACAAGGAAAGTTCCATGCAGCCGATTAAAGAGTTTTTGACTGAGCCACCGTGCAACCCAAGCAACAAGTATACTCGCTCATCACTAGTAGCTATCTATTAAAGAGCTATAATTCCTAAACCGTTCCTCCAATTAGGGTGTGAATACCCTCAAATTAAAACAGAGTCTGCACTTCCAGCCCATTTTGATTATATAACTGTATCTTGAATATGTTTTGGTAAACAGCTAAAATGATAATCTATCGATCTATCTATCTATCTATCTACCATCTGTCTGGAAGATAAACAGAACCTATGTATTTCTCCTCAGGTCATTAAAAAGTACAGAACAGGGAGCGCAGCAGGGTAGGAGATCAAGTCACATGCTTACAAGCACCTTAAAAATGTGTGTGTCTGTGAGGGGGGGTGTAAGTAGGTTGTGGGATGCAGTGACAGGCAGGAGGCAGAGTAGAGTCAACACTCCCAACCATCCCGGATCCGGCCGGAGGTTTAGGCTGTGTGCACACGGTGCGGATTCTGCTGTGGAATTTTCCGCGCAGATTTTGCTAAATCTGCAGGTAAAATGACCTGCATTTTACCTGCAGTTTTAGTGCATTTTTTGTGCGGATTTCCCCTGCAGTTTTCACCTGCAGATTTCTATAATGGAGCAGGTGGAAAACTGCAGCAAAACCGCACAAAAGAAGCGACATGCTGCTTCTTTTATTCAGCACCAAATCTGCGTGGAAAAATCTGCAGCATGTGCACAGCGTTTTTTGTTTTACATAGCCTTAAATGGTACTGTACATCACGTAAAGTTCTGCTGCAGTTCTGCAGGGCCAAATCTGCTGCAGAACTGCACAGAATCTGCACCGTGTTCACAGGGCCTTAGGCTGAGTGCACACGTATTTTTTAGCCCTGCGGATTTTTCCGCGCAGAATTGAAGAAAACCGCTGGTCAATTGTCCTGCATTTTTCCATTTTTAATGCGGTTTTCTTGTGGTTTTTGTGTGGTTTTCCACTGCGGTTTTCCCCCTGCGGATTTGGAGACTGGGGAGGTGGAAAACCGCACAATACAAGTGACATGCTGCGGATTTTGTACCGCAGGAAAACCGCGAGGAAAAATCCGCAGCGTCTGCACAGCGTTTTTTTTTTCTATTGGCTAAAATGCTACTGTACATCATAATGCGGATGTGCAACGTTTCTGTGCGGTAAAATCCGCTGCGGATCCGCTGGATATCCGCATCGTGTTTACACAGCCTTACTTTTCCTGCACTGCACTGATATGCTGCCACGCCCCCCATGCACCGACCTCATCCATTCCTTGCCCACCCAGAGAGACCCACCGGAGACCCTCACTGCTAAAAATCCCAGCAATGACATCGCTATTAGTGATGTGTCGTTCGTGAACGATCCAACACAAAGAGCCGGCTCCCTGCTGTGAACGATGGGAGCCGTCACCCCAGTGAGAGCCACTAAAATCCCTGAATGGCTCTCACTGGGTGTAAAATCCTGGTGTTCAGCAGCTGTAACTCCCCCTCGAACAAAACTCCACCCACTCAGCAAATTCATTGGTTCCTAGAAAGTGGGTGGGGTTAATGTGGTAGGTGGGCGGGGTTTCGGACGCCCGAACACATGTAATAGGGATCCATAGGATCCAAAACGAGCCGTCTCTTTTTGGTGAGCGGAGCCATCAGAGCTGGATCACCAAAAAGAGCCAGACTACCCATCACTAGTCGCTATGCTGTTCTGTGCGCACAGGACCTGTGATGAGGTCACAAGAGGGGAGGAGTCAGGGGTCACATGGTCAGGGGCTTCAGTGTATGAAGACAATGCTGTGCTGGCTGTAATGGTGCTGGATGAGGGGAAGTTTATGTGGGGTCAGGAGGGGTTTACAGGGTGCATGTAGCAGAGCTGTGTGTGTATGACGTGTATGGAGCGGAGCCATGTGTGTACGAGGTGTACAGAGCAGAGCCGCTTGTGTATGGGGTGTGAGGAGCGGAGCTGAGTGTGTACAAGGTGTACGGAGCGGAGCCATGTGTGTACGAGGAGTAAGGAACGGAGCCCTGTGTGTATGAAGTGTACGGAGCCGTGTGTGTATGGGGTGTACAAAACGGAACCTGTTATGAATGAGTCACCGTAGGAGGCAAAAACAGAAATACTAGCTAAGTCCAGAAAACCAGAGAAGTTGGCAGCTATCGGATTGCAGACCCCTGAACCTATCAACAACAACTAGCAGTAGCCGTGGGGGGCTCCTACGGTGCCCTAGACCCCTCGATCACAGCCGGAGAACTAAATAGCCTAAAGACAGAAAGGGAAATCTAAACTGCCCCAGAGCAGACCCCAAAGCAATAGGCAGCCCCCAACATATAATGACGGTGAAGCAAGATGAAAAAACACACAGATAGAAAGATAGGCTGAACAAATGATGGGGCCCAAGCTAACTAAATAGGACAGGATAGAAAAACTGCTGTCTGCAATCCGCCAAAATCCTATCAAAACAAGAGCCAACAGACTGATAGGGAAAAAAGCCCTGAAGACGCTAGGCTTCAAAAAGACTATATCAGTACTCAGGTATTTTCTGAAGACAGAGCAAAAAGGAATTCAGCTCACCCCAGCAGGGAATGGCAGAAATCCAGAAAAACAAGGCAAAACAAAACCAAAACACAAATGCAAAAAGCAGAGCAGAAAGCTTAGCTTTTGAGGAGCAGAAATCAGACTGGTCTCCTAGAATCCCTCTGAGAAATCACCAGCAAGGCAGAAGGGCGTCGGCTGCCTTATATCCAGTCAGCAATTCCAGTCACCCAGTCATCATCATCCTGCTCAGGTGCTTGGTAATCAGCCTCACTACCTTCCTTCATCAGAAGAGGGAGTTCATCAGACCTCAATGGTGAAGAGGAAAATGAACACACAACAGGAACCCTGTTTGTACGGAGCTGAGCCGTATGTATACGGTGTACGTAGCGGAGCAGAGCTGTGTGTATGATGTTTACGGAGTGGAGTCATGTGTGTACTGAGTGGAGCCGTGTGTGTGCGAGGTGTACGAAGCAGAGCCGTGTGTGTACGAGGCATGCATACAAAGCGGAACCGTGTGTGGATGAGGTGTGCGAAGCCGTGCATGTACAAGGTGTGTGGTGGGGAGCATTCATACCTCCCAACTGTCCCGCATCCAGCGGTACAGTCCCGATTTTGAGAGTCTGCTCCGCTGTCCAGGCCGAAAGCTTACTTTTCCCGTGGACACAGGAGTACATGGCGGAGCCCAGAGGAGCACTTTAAAACTCGCACGTGACGTTCTACAGCAAGTGCCATGCTGGAAGCTGATGGGAAATGAGGTCATTTTGGGAGGAGATTGTGACAGAACCATGGAGGCACTTCAGGGAATGCATCAGATCCATCACCGTGTCCTCCGACAGCGCGGACAGCGGGATCGCATTGGAATCGGGGATGCCAGATATGTGAGCAGATCATATGTCCTGCACCAGGAGGCTCAGGTGGGCACTACAATGGGAGTCGGGCTGCTTTAGTATCTTTATTGAATCTTTCTCTCTCTGTTCTCTCTGTTTCTTTCTCTCTGTTCTTTCTTCCCCTCTCTAATCTTTCTTTCTCTCTGTTTCTTTCTCTCTCTGTTCTTTCTTTCCCCTCTTTCATTCTTTCTCTCTCTGTTTTTTCTTTCTTTCTTTCTCTGTTCTTTCTTTCCACTCTTTCTTTCTCTCTCCTTTCTTTCCCCTTTTTTATCTCTCTGTTACTTCTTTCCCCTCTTTCTTTCTCTCTGTTCTTCCTTTCTCTGTTCTTTCTTTCTCTCTCTTTATTTCCCTCTTTCTTTCTCTCTCTGTTCTTTCTTTCTCTCTCTGTTCTTTCTTTCCCCTCTTTCTCTGTTCTTTCTTTCTATTTCTATGTTCCTTTGTTTCTCTCTCTGTTCTTTCTTTCCCCTCTATCTTTCTCTTCTTTCTTTCCCCTCTTTCTCTCTCTCCTTTCTTTCTCCTCTTTCTTTCTTCCCCTCTTTCTTTCTCTCTTCTTTTTTCACTCTCAGTTCTTTTTCTTTCCCCTCTTTCTTTCTCTCTGTTCTTTCTTTCCCCTTTCTCTCTCTGTTCTTTCTTTCTCTCGGTGTTCTTTCTTTTCTTTCTTTCCCCTCTTTCTCTTCTTTATTTCTTTTTCTCTCTGTTCTTTCTTTCTTTCCCCTCTTTCTCTCTGTTCTTTCTTTTGCTCT
Organism: Dendrobates tinctorius; assembly: GCF_039654945.1. NCBI lineage: Eukaryota > Metazoa > Chordata > Amphibia > Anura > Dendrobatidae > Dendrobates > Dendrobates tinctorius. Next base: position 29,767,841 of record NW_027361788.1, on the reverse strand, counting down.
CTGTTCTTTCTTTCTCACTGTTCTTTCTTTCTTTCTCTCTCTGTTCTTTCTTTCCCCTCTTTCTTTCTCTCTCTCTGTTCTTTCTTTCACTCTCTGTTCTTTTTATTTCCCCTTTCTTTCTCTCTGTTCTTCTTTTCTCTCTGTGTTCTTTCTTTCCTCTATTTCTTTCTCTCTGTTCTTCTTTCATTCTCTCTGTTCTTCCTTTCTCTCTCTGTCCTTTCTTTCTCTCTCTGTTCTTTCTTTCTCTCTGTTCTTTCTTTCTCTCTCTTCTTTCTTTCTTTTTCTCTCTTCTTTCTTTCTCTTTCCCCTCTTTCTTTCTCCCTCTCTGTTCTTTCTTTCTCTCTCTATGTGCTCCTTCTTTCCCCTCTTTCTTTCTCTCTCTCTGTTCTTTCTTTCTTTCCCCTCTTTCTTTTTCTCTTTCTTTCTTTCTTTCTTTCTTTCTTTCTCTCTCTGTTGTTTCTTTCTTTCCCCTCTTTCTCTCTCTGTTCTTTCCCCTCTTTCTTTCACTCTCTGTTCTTTCTTTCCTCTCTTCTTTTTCTCTCTCTGTTCTTCCTTTCTCTCTGTTCTTTCTTTCTCTGTTCTTTCCTCTGTTTCTTTCATTCTCTGTTCTTTCTTTCTCTGTTCTTTCTTTCTCTCTCTGTTTCTTTCTTTCTTTCTCTCTCTCTTCTTTCTTTATTTCTCTCCTTTCTTTCTTACTTTCTCTCTGTTCTTTCTTTCTTTTCCTCAGTACCAGTCAGTATGCCCATAGTACCAGCCACTATGCCCTCAGTACCAGTCAATGTGATCAGCAGTGCTAAATGGGTGTGATTGGGGAGTGGATATGGGTGTGACTATTTGTGAAATGGGTGTGGTCAGGGGCATGGCCTAAAATTTGCCGTGCCGCAGTGCGCGCGCCACAGCCTTTGTCACACTTTCCCTTCGTCAAAAGTTGTGAGGTATGGTTAACAAGATGTAGCAATTTTAATAGAACAGATTTTTTTCACTCCTTGCAGGGAGGTAAACAGTTAAAGAGTAAATGATAGAAGTAATAGACATAAAACAAGAGTAGTCCAATGAAAGAACTTATCATGTCCTGTATGATCCTCTGCAGCAGATGATTAGAATCGGAATAGTCTGGGAGTAACATCCTCAGACGGAGTCCTTTAAACGGTGGTCTGTCTTCTGGCGGCAGCGGTCTGTCTCCGATACCTTCCGCTGAGCCCCTAGTTCATAAACAAGTGCGCCCGAAGCAAACGGCTGCAGCACTCCCAGAGGCAAGCGGAAATGGGTAAGAAGCAAGTGGCAGGAAAGCCCACAGGAGTCTGTCCGGTACCCGGCTCTCCCTCCTTTGCACATTCGCCGTACTCACAGTCACTAAGCGCATGGCACCACTCTCTCCGGCAGTTACAGAGGTAATGTCACCTCTCTGCGCAGCGGTCCCACTGCGGACGGTAGGGACCAAACAATGTGGCCTATAGCGGCACAGACACTCGAGGGACAGCGCGCGCTGCTCACCTGTCTGCACGCTGCTGCTGGTTGGTGCCAAACTGCCTCCTGCTGCACACGCTTTTGCTTTTATCTCACCCGCCTCTCCGGGTCATAATGTTTGTCCGGCTCCTCATTTCTTTCACCAGGCAACAAGGGAGGCAGCCTCAACAGTTCTGGAAACGGCTCGGTACAGGTACTCGCAGCCCGGTCCTCTTCCTTACAGGTTTACAAAACTTTACATCTGATACTGAACTACTCATGATTGAAATTGATGTAAGATGTTTGCAGAGATATGTGTAAGCATGCAGCATAGTTGTTTGCAGCAGTACTGTCAGTGTATGTGTGTATAGCAGAGCTGTGAGTATATATACTGTTTCGGCAGTAGAGCTATGTGCATGCAGCAGTGCTGCCAGTGAGTGAGTGTGCGCGGCACTGCTGTGTATATACAGCGGTTCTGTCAGAGCAGGGTCAGACTGGACCACAGGAGAACCGGAGGATTCTCTGGTGGGCCCAGGCACTGACACCTGCTGGCATACAGGGCTAACAGATGCTCCAGGGGCCACCAGTCAGTGGCATGTCGCTAATAGCAGCACACCACGCAGCTGCTATGGGGGCCCTCAGTGAGTCCTGGTTGCATTATACCCTATGAAGGGGCTGCATTATACTCTATCTTTATATGAGGGTTGTGCATTATACCCTATGATGGTGGCAGCATTATACTCTATGAGGGGGCAGCATTATACCCTATGAGGAGGCAGTATTATACCCTATGAGGTGGCTGCATTATACTCTATGATGGGGTGCATTATACCCTATGAGGGGTGAGCATTATACCCTGAGAGGGGTGCTGTATTATACCCTATGATGGGGGCAGCACTATAGCCTATGAAGGAGCTACATTATGTTCTGTGGGGGGCTGCATTACAGTCTGAGGGGGCTACATTATATTCTTTAGGGGGATACATTATACTATATGAGGGGGTGCATTATATTTTATGAGGGGGCTGCATTATACCCTATGGGGGCTACATTATATTCTATGGGGGGGCTACATTATACCTTATGAGAGGGTTGCATTATATTCTGAGGGGGATACATTATATTCTGTGGGGGCTGCATTATACTATATAAGGCTGGCTGCATTATGCCCTATGAGGGGGCTACATTATTTTCTCTGAGGGGGCTACATTATATTCTATGAGGGGGCTGCATTATACTATATGAGGGGGCTGCATTATACTATATGAGGGGGCTACTTTATATTCTATGAGGGGGCTACATTATATTCTATGAGGGGGCTACTTTATATTCTATGAGGGGGCTACTTTATATTCTGTGAGGGGGCTACCCCAACCCCTGATACTTAATTAAGACGTGTACTACCTTATATTATACCCTGATATTAGCACGTTTTACCGCACAATTGGTGGACTTGTATCTACTTCTTTGTAGCTACACGGTGGGCCCCAAGAATGATTTTCTCTGGTGGGCTCAAGGTGCTTCAGTCCGACGCTGTGCCAGAGTGTGTATGTGTGTGCGTGTATGTGCAGCAGTGCTGTGTATATACTGCAGTTCTGCCACTTTGTGTGTATGTGTGTGCCTGTGTGTGTAGCAGTGCTATGTGTATACAGCAGTGCTGACAGTTTGCATTTGTGTAGTAGGGCTATGTGATTGCAGCAGTGGCTTGTGTGTGCCTGTGTGCAGCAAAGCTGTGAATGCATATGTACTTTCTGTGCAGCAGGTCTATGTGAATGCAGCAGAGCTGTGTGTGTATATTTACTATTTGTGCAGAGGAGCAATGTGTGTGCAGAAGTGCTGTTTGAGTGTGTGTGTGTGTGTATATATATATATATACTGTATATACAGATGTGCTAAAAAGTTTACTCCCCGGTAGAATTTTTGCTTTCTTGGCCGGTTTTCACAGAATACTCACTCATGGTTAGTGGTTGGGTGAAGCCATTTATTGTCAAGCTGCTGTGTTTTCTCTTTTTAAATCATAATGACAACCCAAAACATCCAAATGACCCTGATCAAAAGTTCACATATATTCTCTGAAAAGCAAAAATTCTGCCGGGGTACGTAAACTTTCGAACATAACTGTGTGTGTATATATATATATAAAATTTATTTTACTCAATTATATAGCACCATTAATTCCACAGCGCTTTGCAGACATTATGATCACTGGCATCGATAATCTAGCTCCCGATCAGTATGTCTTTGGAGTGTGGGAGGAAACTGGAGAACCCGGGGGAAACCCACGGAAACACGGGGAGAAAATACAATCTCCTTGCAGATGTTGTCCTTGGTGGGATTTGTAGATATACAGTGAGGAAAATAAGTATTTGATACACTGACGATTTTCAAGTTTTCCCACCAACAAAGAATAGAGAGGTCTGTAATTTTTATTGTAGGTACACTTCACCTGTGAGAGACAGAATCTAACAATAAAAAACAGATAATCACATTGCATGATTTTTACTTAAGTAATTTGCATTTCATTGCATGACATAAGTTTTTGATACAATAGAAAAACAAAACTTAATATTTGATACAGAAACTTTTGTTTGCAGTTAAAGTGGTCAGACGTTTCCTGAAGTTCTTGACCAAGTTTGCACACAGAGCAGCAGGGATTTTGGCCCACTCCTCCATACAGATTTTCTCCAGATCTTTCAAGTTTCAGGACTGTCGTTGGGCAATATTGAGTTTCAGCTCCCTCCAAAGATTTTCTATTGGGTTCAGGTCTGGTTACTGGCTAGCCACTCCTGGCTAGGACCTTGAAATGCTTCTTACGGAGCCACTCCTTAGTTGTCCTGGCTGTGTGTTTAGGGTCATTCATATGCTGGAAGACCCAGCTATGACTCATCTTCAATGCTCTTACTGAGGGAAGGAGGTTGTTGGACAAGTTCTCGCAATACATAACTCCATCCATCCTCTCTTCAATACGGTGCAGTCATCCTGCCCCCTTTGCAGGAAAGCACCCCCAAAGTATGATGTTTCCCCCACCATGATTCATGGGTGGGACAGTGTTCTTGGGGTTGTACTCATCCTTCTTCTTTCTCCAAAAATGTCGAGTGGAGTTGATACCAAAAAGTTCAATTTTGGTCTGATCTGTCCACATGACCTTCTCCCATGCCTCCCCTGGATCATCCAGATGGCCATTGGTGAACTTTAAATGGGCCAGGACATGTGCTGGGGGACCTTGCGTACCTTGCAGGATTTTAATCCATGACAGCGTAGTGTGTTAACAGTAATGTTTGAGACTGTGGTCCCAGCTCTCTTCAGGTCATTGACCAGGTCCTCTGTGTAGTTCTGGGCTCATTCCTGACCTTTCTCAGAATCATCCTTATCCCGCTAAATGAGATCTTGCATGGAGCCCCAGACTGAGGAAGATTGACAGTCATCTTGTGTTAAAACCATTTTCTAATAATTGGGCCAGCAGTTATTGCCTTCTCACCAAGCTGCTTGGCTATTGTCCTGTAGCCCATCCCAGCCTTGTGCAGGTCTACAATTTTGCCCCTGGTTCCCTGGTGTCCTTAGACATCTCTTTGATCTTGGCCATGGTGGAGAGGTTGGAGTGTGATTGAGTGTGTGGACAGGTGTCTTTTATAGAATGAGTTCAAACAGGGGCAATTAATCCAGGTGGTAATGAGTGCAGAGTAGGAAGCTTCTTAAATAAAAACCAACAGGTCTGTGAGAGGCAGAATTTTTGCTGACTGGTAGGTGATCAAATAATTTCATGCAATAAAATGCAAATTAATTATGTAAAAATCATACAATGTGATTTTCTGTTTTTTATTTTTAGATCATGTCTCTCATAGGTGAAGTGTACCTACAATAAAAATTACAGACCTCTCCATTCTTTGTAGGGGGTAAAAAAATGCAAAATCTACAGTTTATCAAATACTTATTTTCCTGCCTGTATACAGTATATATATGAAGCAGAGCTGTGCACGCCTGTAGCAATACACTGGTGCCATACGAAGACCTATTCGGAGAGATAGATTTATGTGTGGAGTGGTTTGGTCCCGTGGGTGTTATTCCTGCATGAGGTGACATGGCGGCAAAGCTCCTGTACTGTACACTTTGGCATGTGAGTGGTGGTGGCATTGTATACTACTGCTATTTAGGCAGATGTATGGAAATGTTACTTCCCCAATGCATGACACTATATGGCTCCATTACGGCCATATATAATGTTACAGAAAGTAACAATCAATACTGCCACCCTGGGTCCGATATCCTCCGCACAAGGCGGCAACTACCTGGACTAATTCTTTACAAGTATCAGACTTGGACATTCCATAATCCCATGGATTCCTCCAGCCCCTCAAGCTTGTAATGTGAGTAATCCCAATAATAACATTTTATTAGAAAATTGCCATAAATGCAATTCCCCAGATTGATATTTAACGTGACGTCACCCAGGGTTTCGCATAATTTCTTTATCTTATAGCGGAGGGCAGTAGCCATTCAAGGGTGTTTTTCCATGATACATTTGCATTATGCTGGAAGCACCAAGGTTGGTCACAGCTTTAGTGGTGAGGCTTTGAGAAAAGCAGCAATAAGGGAGATTTACTACTCTGAGCCCTATTAACTGGGCCATCTGGATCCTCAGCATCAGCATGAGTTATTGGAGACCACAGCCTGATCTGCTAAATGTGTGCGGGCAGAAAGGCAGCAGAAGATGAGCGTAGACCGCCAGGATTACTTCTCCTCCTGTAAGCTTCATCAAAGGTAAACAGGAGGAGATATAGCGCCATCACTTACACCTGGATTATAATGTCAGGACACAACACAGGCCCAGGTGTGAAAAAGAACTACAAGTCACAGCAAACACCAAACTTATACTGCTAACTAGAGTTGAGCGAAACGGGTCGAAAAAATTCAAAAGTCGCCGACTTTTGGCAAAGTCGGGTTTCATGAAACGAAACCCGACCCTAGGATGAGGTCGGCCACGAGGTCGGCGACTTACGCGCCAAAGTCGCGTTTAAAAGTTTGTTTTGCGCTCTTTTTCAGCCAATCAGGATCCACGGACACTGTGGGCAACGTGATGACCTAGGCACGGGTCACCACCATCTTTCAGAAGGGCATGCAAGTGATTGGCTTGCTTTGGTGGGCGTCACAGGGGGTATAAAAGGGCGTGCACGCCGACCGCCATCTTCTGCCGATCTTAGTATAGGGAGAGGTTGCTGCTGATTCTGTAGGGAGAGCGTTAGGCAGGGAAGAAGACAAAAAAACTGCTTCTGCTGCTAGCGATTTGGCCTGCACAACACACAAGTCACTGTGTGTGCAGTGCAAGGGGAGGCTATATTGTGGTGTATCAGTGGTGTTGGTTGTTGGGCTGCCTTTTAAGGCTTCCTGACACGCTGGCATTGCTGTTTACCCACTGCTCCACAAACTGCTTTTTTAAAAGCAATCCAATCTCCCTTATCCTCTAGTCACTTTTGTCACAGCTGTGCCATCGAGCGTGTCACATAGCGCTCAGATATCAGTGGGCCTCACACAATCCACAAGTGTCCAGTGTCCAAAAGTGTACGCAGAGATTCAAAATCTCCATTATCCTCTCGTCACTTTGGTCACAGGCAGCTGTGCCATCGAGCGTGTCACATAGCGCTCAGATATCAGTGGGCCTCACACAATCCACAAGTGTCCAGTGTCCAAAAGTGTACGCAGAGATTCAAAATCTCCATTATCCTCTCGTCACTTTGGTCACAGGCAGCTGTGCCATCGAGCGTGTCACATAGCGCTCAGATATCAGTGGGCCTCACACAATCCACAAGTGTCCAGTGTCCAAAAGTGTACGCAGAGATTCAAAATCTCCATTATCCTCTCGTCACTTTGGTCACAGGCAGCTGTGCCATCGAGCGTGTCACATAGCGCTCAGATATCAGTGGGCCTCACACAATCCACAAGTGTCCAGTGTCCAAAAGTGTACGCAGAGATTCAAAATCTCTATTATCCTCTCGTCACTTTGGTCACAGGCAGCTGTGCCATCGAGCGTGTCACATAGCGCTCAGATATCAGTGGGCCTCACACAATCCACAAGTGTCCAGTGTCCAAAAGTGTACGCAGAGATTCCAAATCTCCATTATCCTCTCGTCACTTTGGTCACAGGCAGCTGTGCCATCGAGCGTGTCACATAGCGCTCAGATATCAGTGGGCCTCACACAATCCACAAGTGTCCAGTGTCCAAAAGTGTACGCAGAGATTCAAAATCTCCATTATCCTCTCGTCACTTTGGTCACAGGCAGCTGTGCCATCGAGCGTGTCACATAGCGCTCAGATATCAGTGGGCCGCACACAATCCACAAGTGTCCAGTGTCCAAAAGTGTACGCAGAGATTCAAAATCTCCATTATCCTCTCGTCACTTTGGTCACAGGCAGCTGTGCCATTGAGCGTGTCACATAGCGCTCAGATATCAGTGGGCCTCACACAATCTACAAGTGTCCAGTGTCCAAAAGTGTACGCAGAGATTCAAAATCTCCATTATCCTCTCGTCACTTTGGTCACAGGCAGCTGTGCCATCGAGCGTGTCACATAGCGCTCAGATATCAGTGGGCCGCACACAATCCACAAGTGTCCAGTGTCCAAAAGTGTACGCAGAGATTCAAAATATCCATTATCCTCTCGTCACTTTGGTCACAGGCAGCTGTGCCATCGAGCCTGTCACATAGCGCTCAGATATCAGTGGGCCTCACACAATCTACAAGTGTCCAGTGTCCAAAAGTGTACGCAGAGATTCAAAATCTCCATTATCCTCTCGTCACTTTGGTCACAGGCAGCTGTGCCATCGAGCGTGTCACATAGCGCTCAGATATCAGTGGGCCTCACACAATCCACAAGTGTCCAGTGTCCAAAAGTGTACGCAGAGATTCAAAATCTCCATTATCCTCTCGTCACTTTGGTCACAGGCAGCTGTGCCATCGAGCGTGTCACATAGCGCTCAGATATCAGTGGGCCTCACACAATCTACAAGTGTCCAGTGTCCAAAAGTGTACGCAGAGATTCAAAATCTCCATTATCCTCTCGTCACTTTGGTCACAGGCAGCTGTGCCATCGAGCGTGTCACATAGCGCTCAGATATCAGTGGGCCTCACACAATCCACAAGTGTCCAGTGTCCAAAAGTGTACGCAGAGATTCAAAATCTCCATTATCCTCTCGTCACTTTGGTCACAGGCAGCTGTGCCATCGAGCGTGTCACATAGCGCTCAGATATCAGTGGGCCTCACACAATCTACAAGTGTCCAGTGTCCAAAAGTGTACGCAGAGATTCAAAATCTCCATTATCCTCTCGTCACTTTGGTCACAGGCAGCTGTGCCATCGAGCGTGTCACATAGCGCTCAGATATCAGTGGGCCTCACACAATCTACAAGTGTCCAGTGTCCAAAAGTGTACGCAGAGATTCAAAATCTCCATTATCCTCTCGTCACTTTGGTCACAGGCAGCTGTGCCATCGAGCGTGTCACATAGCGCTCAGATATCAGTGGGCCTCACACAATCCACAAGTGTCCAGTGTCCAAAAGTGTACGCAGATTCAAAATCTCCATTATCCTCTCGTCACTTTGGTCACAGGCAGCTGTGCCATCGAGCGTGTCACATAGCGCTCAGATATCAGTGGGCCTCACACAATCTACAAGTGTCCAGTGTCCAAAAGTGTACGCAGAGATTCAAAATCTCCATTATCCTCTCGTCACTTTGGTCACAGGCAGCTGTGCCATCGAGCGTGTCACATAGCGCTCAGATATCAGTGGGCCTCACACAATCCACAAGTGTCCAGTGTCCAAAAGTGTACGCAGAGATTCAAAATCTCCATTATCCTCTCGTCACTTTGGTCACAGGCAGCTGTGCCATCGAGCGTGTCACATAGCGCTCAGATATCAGTGGGCCTCACACAATCTACAAGTGTCCAGTGTCCAAAAGTGTACGCAGAGATTCAAAATCTCCATTATCCTCTCGTCACTTTGGTCACAGGCAGCTGTGCCATCGAGCGTGTCACATAGCGCTCAGATATCAGTGGGCCTCACACAATCCACAAGTGTCCAGTGTCCAAAAGTATACGCAGAGATTCAAAATCTCCATTATCCTCTCGTCACTTTGGTCACAGGCAGCTGTGCCATCGAGCGTGTCACATAGCGCTCAGATATCAGTGGGCCTCACACAATCTACAAGTGTCCAGTGTCCAAAAGTGTACGCAGAGATTCAAAATCTCCATTATCCTCTCGTCACTTTGGTCACAGGCAGCTGTGCCATCGAGCGTGTCACATAGCGCTCAGATATCAGTGGGCCTCACACAATCTACAAGTGTCCAGTGTCCAAAAGTGTACGCAGAGATTCAAAATCTCCATTATCCTCTCGTCACTTTGGTCACAGGCAGCTGTGCCATTGAGCGTGTCACATAGCGCTCAGATATCAGTGGGCCTCACACAATCCACAAGTGTCCAGTGTCCAAAAGTGTACGCAGAGATTCAAAATCTCCATTATCCTCTCGTCACTTTGGTCACAGGCAGCTGTGCCATCGAGCGTGTCACATAGCGCTCAGATATCAGTGGGCCTCACACAATCCACAAGTGTCCAGTGTCCAAAAGTGTACGCAGAGATTCAAAATCTCCATTATCCTCTCGTCACTTTGGTCACAGGCAGCTGTGCCATCGAGCGTGTCACATAGCGCTCAGATATCAGTGGGCCTCACACAATCTACAAGTGTCCAGTGTCCAAAAGTGTACGCAGAGATTCAAAATCTCCATTATCCTCTCGTCACTTTGGTCACAGGCAGCTGTGCCATCGAGCGTGTCACATAGCGCTCAGATATCAGTGGGCCTCACACAATCCACAAGTGTCCAGTGTCCAAAAGTGTACGCAGAGATTCAAAATCTCCATTATCCTCTCGTCACTTTGGTCACAGGCAGCTGTGCCATCGAGCGTGTCACATAGCGCTCAGATATCAGTGGGCCTCACACAATCTACAAGTGTCCAGTGTCCAAAAGTGTACGCAGAGATTCAAAATCTCCATTATCCTCTCGTCACTTTGGTCACAGGCAGCTGTGCCATCGAGCGTGTCACATAGCGCTCAGATATCAGTGGGCCTCACACAATCCAAAAGTGTCCACTGTCCACAAGTGTGTGCAGAAATTCTAAATCTCCCCTGTCCTATAGACACCTTGTACCTTGTTTTACATTACTATATAGTTTGTTGGATTTTGTCTACATTTCTACCAAAAATGAGGAAGGCTGGTGGAAGAGGCCGTGGAATTGGGCGGGGGTTGACAGCTGGTAATGATGGTGTTGGTGGTGGATCTGATGGTAGTGGCAAGAGCAAAATAGGACCGAATGCAGGAGGTGCTGACCCTGCGTCATCGTCTGGCTACATAAGGCCTCGAACGCTTAGTTTTCTAGGAGTTGGCAAACCGCTTTTAAAGGCAGAGCATCAGGAAAAAGTTTTGTCTTACATTGCTGACTCAGCCTCCAGCTCTATCGCCTCCTCTTCTTCAGTTGTAAAAAGTAAAAGCACTGAGTCGTCATTGGAGGCTCATGTTCATGAACCACACCTTTCCTTGTGTCCTTCACCCCAACCAAGATTGAAGGATGACGCAGGCCATACTACTGATTACTCCATGGAGCTGTTTTCACATACCATGCCTGGATTATCAAGTCAAATGGTGAATTACCCAGGCCAAGATGAATCTGACATGGAGTGCACTGATGCACAGCCGCTGATGGATGATTCTGCTGGTACATTCACTCAGAGCACTACATTGTCCTCGCAGTGTACAGAGCCAGATTTTGACCCTGATGAGACTCAGGTGCCCCTTCCCGCACACTATACCACCATACACGGTGACACAGAGAAAGGTGCACATGACATAGAAGAGGAGGTGATGGATGACCCAGTTGTTGACCCAGATTGGCATCCATTGGGGGAAGAGGGTGCTGCTTCCAATAGCTCAGATGAGGAGCATCCACAGCAGACATCGACATCGCAACAGCTGTTATCTGGCAGGCCCGGAGCACTCCAAAGACAGGTTCCAAACATCAAAAGAGTTGCTGGACAGCTTGTCCAGAGGGTCAAAAGATCACAGCGTGCTAGGCCGCAAAATGTCTGCCAAAGTAGGAAGAGTGCAGTGTGGCACTTTTTTGAACAAAATCCTCATGATCAGGCCAAGGTTATCTGTAAGAAGTGCGCAAAGACCTTTAGCCGAGGGAAAAATCTGAAAAATTTGAATACCAGTTGCATGCTTAGACATTTAACCAGCATGCACTTGCAAGCGTGGACACAACACCAAACCTCAAGTGCCACATGTGCAACTGATCACAACGAAGGTAGTCAGCAACGCTACATTGTTTCCCCCACTGTAAGCCCACCGGTTAGCACAGCAGCAAATGTTGAGGTGTCGTTGCAAGGCCACAGCAGTCAGGGAATCCCACTGTTATATCAACGAAAGACTGATTCTAGGCCATCAGAAAGAACACCAACTCCATCACCATCATCAACCCTCTCTCAGTCCGCCCTGTCCACCGCTACTTCCACCATATGCAGCTCTCAAGTCCAGCTCACCCTCCCAGACACTATGAGTAGGTCAAGAAAGTACTCAGTCTCTCATCCGCGTACACTGGGTTTGAACGCCCACATTGCCAAACTAATCTCGTTTGAGATGATGCCCTTTCGGTTGGTGGAAAGCACAGCTTTCCGCGAACTCATGGCCTATGCAGTACCACGCTATGACCTACCCAGTCGCCACTTCTTCTCTCGCAAAGCCATCCCAGCCCTCCACCATCATGTGAAAGACCGCATTGTCCATGCACTCAAGCAGTCAGTGAGCGGAAAGGTGCACCTCACAACTGATGCATGGTCCAGTCGGCATGGCCAGGGCCGTTACGTGTCCATCACTGCGCACTGGGTTAATGTGGTGGATGCAGGGTCCACAGGGGACAGCGGTGGTGGGACAGTGCTGCCTAGCCCACGGTATAGGAAACAGTTGGCTGTAGGCGTTCGACCCTCCTCCTCCTCCTCCTCCTCCTCCAGAAGCGAAAGCTCGTCCACAGAGCGCAGTCGTACGAGCACTCCATCTGCAGCTGCCACTGTTGCACACGATGTGTCCCCCTATCGAGCAGCTAGTGGAAAGCGTCAGCAGGCTGTGTTGCAGATGATGTGTTTGGGCGACAGACACACCGCCGAGGTGCTGGCCGAGTACTTGAAGCGACAAACTGAGTCATGGCTGGGCAGTGTACATCTTGAGGCAGGCAAGGTAGTTAGTGATAACGGCCGTAATTTTGTGGCAGCCATAGCCCTTTCAAAACTCAGCCACATACCTTGCTTGGCTCACACCTTGAACCTGGTGGTGCAGTGCTTCCTCAAAAATTATCCGGAGTTAACAGCCCTGCTCCAGAAGGTGCGAAGACTGTGCGCGCACATCCGCCGGTCGCCTGTACACTCCGTTCGTATGCAGAAGCTGCAGCGATTGCTCCACCTTCCCAACCACCGCCTCATTATCGACATTGCAACAAGGTGGAACTCCACCCTGCACATGGTGGAGCGGCTGTGCGAGCAGAGGCAGGCCATAATGCATTTGTGGGAGGATACACGGCCAGGCACTTTGAGAGCAGACATGGAGTTGATAGGCGTGCAGTGGTCGAAGCTGAAAGACCTTTGTAAAGTCCTTCAGTGTTTTGAGGAATGCACACGGCTGGTAAGCGCAGACGACGCCATCCTAAGCATGAGCATCCCACTTATGCGTCTGCTCATGCAAACTTTGACGCACCTTAAGGAGCAGACGTCTGCAGCCAATGTTGATGAGGAGGAAGAGGAGGAGGGAATCCTTGATGACATTCAGCCATTGTCTGCTCAGGGACCTCTCCTGGACGAGGTGGAGGAAGAAGAGGAGGAGGAGGAGGAGGATGATGGGGATGATTACTTAGGGGAGGAGGATGCATCTCGTGGGGCAAGTGAAAATGTTGGCGTGGCAAGGTGTGGTACAGGGTTTGTGCGTGACTGGAGGGATGTGGATTTGCCAGAAAGTGCTCCTCCACCCAGCACTCGCAGTGCATCATTGACACCGGGAACATTGGCCCACATGTCAGATTATGCCTTGCGGATCCTAAAAAGGGACCCCCGCATTGCCAAAATGATGAACGATGACGACTACTGGTTGGCCAGCATCCTGGATCCACGCTATAAAGGCAAATTACAAAACATCATGCCACAGGAGAACCATGACCTAATATTGGCTAATAAACAAGCAACTCTGGTAAATCGGTTGCTTGAGGCATTCCCAGCACACAGCAGCGGTGATGGTTCTCACACGAGCCGTACGGGCCGGGGGCAGCTTGGCAGAGGTGTTCGTGGTGCACACAGCAGAAGTGGCGTTGGAGACAGGGGTTTCATGACAATGTTGTGGACTGATTTTTCAAATACCGCTCACACAACTGGTAATACTGCATCGATGGAAAGTGACAGGAGACAGCAGTTGTCAACTATGGTTACAAACTACTTTTCCTCCCATATCGATGTTCTCCCACACAGGTCATTCCCCTTTGACTATTGGGCCGCTAAACTGGACACCTGGCCTGAATTGGCCCAATATGCCTTACAGGAGCTCGCTTGCCCAGCTGCAAGTGTGCTATCGGAAAGAGTCTTCAGTGCAGCTGGATCAATCCTGACAGAAAAAAGGACCCGTCTGTCAACCCAAAATGTGGATGATCTAACCTTCATTAAAATGAACCACGCATGGGTTTCCAAGGATTTTGTCCCACCTTCTCCTGATGACACATAGGGTGACAGAAAAATGGCTTGCTTTGGTCCACCTCTTCCTGGTACTTCACCTATTTCGCCTTTTGCATCAGCTGAATGTCCAACATCAACATATGCCACTTTCTAAAACTCCCTAACTGTGCTGCCTCCCCCCCCATGGCCGGGGTAACCACCTAGCGCACGACACCGTGCGAGTGCCGTTGCCCTGGACAGGTGGGTAGGCCGACTCTTGGGCGCGGGCACTGGCACAGGGTCCCTCATAGTGCAATCAAGTGTCTCTGACGGTGGTGGTGCACACCCGCTGTCAGACACACCGCTGTACTATGAGGGGCCCAGTGCCAGTACCGACGCCCAAGAGTGGGCCCCCCTTGCTTGGGCAGGGCCCCAGCATTTGCAATCTTTACCTCTCCCTGCTCCTCCGCTGTGTAATCTGGGCCGTCAAATCCATACTGTGCCTGACACCGTCTGAGCCTGCCTCCTGAGACATATATTTTGAATGTGTACGCTATCCATACATGTTATCCGGGGATACGGTACCCTTTCTAACCTTTGTGCAATGACGTGCAATCCATACTGGGCCTAACACCGTCTGAGCCTGCCTCATGCTGTATAGACATATATTTTGAATGTGTACGCTATCCATACATGTTATCCAGGGATACGGTACCCTTTCTAACCTTTGTGCAATGACGTGCAATCCATACTGGGCCTAACACCGTCTGAGCCTGCCTCATGCTGTATAGACATATATTTTGAATGTGTACGCTATCCATACATGTTATCCAGGGATACGGTACCCTTTCTAACCTTTGTGCAATGACGTGCAATCCATACTGGGCCTAACACCGTCTGAGCCTGCCTCATGCTGTATAGACATATATTTTGAATGGGTACGCTATCCATACATGTTATCCGGGGATACGGTACCCTTTCTAACCTTTGTGCAATGACGTGCAATCCATACTGGGCCTAACACCGTCTGAGCCTGCATCATGCTGTATAGACATATATTTTGAATGTGTACGCTATCCATACATGTTATCCAGGGATACGGTACCCTTTCTAACCTTTGTGCAATGACGTGCAATCCATACTGGGCCTAACACCGTCTGAGCCTGCCTCATGCTGTATAGACATATATTTTGAATGTGTACGCTATCCATACATGTTATCCGGGGATACGGTACCCTTTCTAACCTTTGTGCAATGACGTGCAATCCATACTGGGCCTAACACCGTCTGAGCCTGCCTCATGCTGTATAGACATATATTTTGAATGTGTACGCTATCCATACATGTTTTCCAGGGATACGGTACCCTTTCTAACCTTTGTGCAATGACGTGCAATCCATACTGGGCCTAACACCGTCTGAGCCTGCCTCATGCTGTATAGACATATATTTTGAATGTGTACGCTATCCATACATGTTATCCAGGGATACGGTACCCTTTCTAACCTTTGTGCAATCACGTGCAATCCATACTGGGCGTGAGAACGGCTGGCGAGCTGTTAAGCAAGCTACAGCACCTGTCCAGACAAGTACAGGGATTCCCTAGCGAGGAGACTTATTTGATTGTTTTCAATGTTGGGACAGCAATTTTTGGGGAGCACTATACTCTGGAGAATGATAGATGGGGCCCACCATACACTGGAACATTCCAAAGGTGGACATCAGACACTGGAGCAGCATTTACAGGGCCCATTATACACTAGAGCATTAGAAATGGGGCCCATTATGTTTGGAGCATTATTTGGGCCCATAAGACAGTGGAGCTTCATCCATGGGGACCAACATATACTGTAGCATTATGTGGAGCTCATCATATACTGTTTCAGACATTATATGGGACCAATGATTCTGTATGGAGAAATAGATGGGCCTCATCATGAGATGTAAAAAGTGAGGTATTTTTCATTGTACTATACCGCTATTTATCTGCCGTATCGGAGCATGATGAGTTGTGGTATGTGTTAAAGGGGCGCTCTTTCACCCAGGGCACATGAAAACCAGGAGCCAGCCATCCCCCCCAACAGTTTGTAGCCAAATAACCCCCATTTTTCAGTGCGTAACTTGTATTATGAAGTTAATTAAGGTTGACAAGCTTAAGAAAGAAGAATTGATGCTTTTGGCATTCAAATGGGCACTGTAGGTGTGTTTCCTGTCCTCCTCTCAGTGCCGACTTTTATTCCCCATTGACTTACATTGGGTTTCGTGTTTCGGGACGACCCCGACTTTTCCCTATAATCGGACGATCTTGCTCGACCCGACTTTCGGAAAAGTCGGGTTTCACGAAACGAAACGCGACCCTAAAAAACCAAAAGTCGCTCAACTCTACTGCTAACTCATCTATCCATGCATCCTCATATCTATCTATCTATCTACAGTGGGGCAAAAAAGTATTTAGTCAGTCAGCAATAGTGCAAGTTCCACCACTTAAAAAGATGAGCGGCGTCTGTAATTTACATCATAGGTAGACCTCAACTATGGGAGACAAACTGAGAAAAAAAAATCCAGAAAATCACATTGTCTGTTTTTTTTTCATTTTATTTGCATATTATGGTGGAAAATAAGTATTTGGTCAGAAACAAGCAATCAAGATTTCTGGCTCTCACAGACCTGTAACTTCTTCTTTAAGAGTCTCCTCTTTCCTCCACTCATTACCTGTAGTAATGGCACCTGTTTAAACTTGTTATCAGTATAAAAAGACACCTGTGCACACCCTCAAACAGTCTGACTCCAAACTCCACTATGGTGAAGACCAAAGAGCTGTCAGAGGACACCAGAAACAAAATTGTAGCCCTGCACCAGGCTGGGAAGACTGAATCTGCAATAGCCAACCAGCTTGGAGTGAAGAAATCAACTGTGGGAGCAATAATTAGAAAATGGAAGACATACAAGACCACTGATAATCTCCCTCGATCTGGTGCTCCACGCAAAATCCCACCCCGTGGGGTCAGAATGATCACAAGAACAGTGAGCAAAAATCCCAGAACCACGCGGGGGGACCTAGTGAATGAACTGCAGAGAGCTGGGACCAATGTAACAAGGCCTACCATAAGTAACACACTACGCCACCATGGACTCAGATCCTGCAGTGCCAGACGTGTCCCACTGCTTAAGCCTGTACATGTCCGGGGCCATCTGAAGTTTGCTAGAGAGCATTTGGATGATCCAGAGGAGTTTTGGGAGAATGTCCTATGGTCTGATGAAACCAAACTGGAACTGTTTGGTAGAAACACAACTTGTCGTGTTTGGAGGAAAAAGAATACTGAGTTGCATCCATCAAACACCATACCTACTGTAAAGCATGGTGGTGGAAACATCATGCTTTGGGGCTGTTTCTCTGCAAAGGGGCCAGGACGACTGATCCGGGTACATGAAAGAATGAATGGGGCCATGTATCGTGAGATTTTGAGTGCAAACCTCCTTCCATCAGCAAGGGCACTGAAGATGAAATGTGGCTGGGTCTTTCAACATGACAATGATCCAAAGCACACCGCCTGGGCAACGAAGGAGTGGCTTCGTAAGAAGCATTTCAAGGTCCTGGAGTGGCCTAGCCAGTCTCCAGATCTCAACCCTATAGAAAACCTTTGGAGGGAGTTGAAAGTCCGTGTTGCCAAGCGAAAAGCCAAAAACATCACTGCTCTAGAGAAGATCTGCATGGAGGAATGGGCCAACATACCAACAACAGTGTGTGGCAACCTTGTGAAGACTTACAGAAAACGTTTGACCTCTGTCATTGCCAACAAAGGATATATCACAAAGTATTGAGATGAAATTTTGTTTCTGACCAAATACTTATTTTCCACCATAATATGCAAATAAAATGAAAAAAAAACAGACAATGTGATTTTCTGGATTTTTTTTTCTCAGTTTGTCTCCCATAGTTGAGGTCTACCTATGATGTAAATTACAGACGCCTTTCATCTTTTTAAGTGGTGGAACTTGCACTATTGCTGACTGACTAAATACTTTTTTGCCCCACTGTATCTATCTATCTATCTTTCAATCCTACCATCCAAATACATAGTTCTCGAACAATCAAAGCTTTTCCACCAGATTTCTTATGTAAAACACTTTGAAAACTCGAGAAATGTTTCCTTACTCGTAGTTCCGCAAAAAAAATTGCGACTGTGGGTAATTTCACGCTTGTGCTGGTAAAATCCGCTGAGCTTGCTCGGGATGGTGCATGGCGTTGACAGACTGAAAAATTCTTCAAAAGAAACCTTCAACTCAACTCCCTAACTGGAATAACATTTCTGGAGGAGAAGCATGCCAGCGATAAGATGTACTTAGTCAGGCCTGGGCAAACTGCAGCCCACGGGCCACATCCGGCCCTTTGGCTGTTTCTTCGGACCAAGACAGCCAAAGGGCTGAAACAGTGGCCCACCATGCCCTTCACGCCCACCGTCCATCCAATGCCCACTGTCACTGCTATCTCCATCCTCATGATGCAGACAGAGGTGAATACATTGATGGAGGACTAGGCCCCCAGCCCCATCTTCCACCAATCAGCGTGTGAGACAGCAGATACGATGATGTCATTTCATCATGCTGCTGCGGAGACTATATGCACAGGAGGCAGAAGCAAAAAGAGGGGAATGGTAGCAAGGTGAGTATGTAGTGTTGTTTTTTATGTGTAAGAGATATTTGTATGTATATATGGAGGCTATGTGGGGCTCACACTATATATGGAGGCTATGTGGGGCTCATTGTATATAGGGAGGCTACGTGGGGCTCATTGTATATATGTAGGCTCTGTGGGGCCCACACTGAATAAATTGAGGCTATGTGGGTCTCACACTATATATGAAGGCTACGTGGGGCTCTCACTGTATATATGAAGGCTATGTGGAGCTCACACTGTATATATGGAGGCTATGTGGGACCCACACTGTATATATGGAGGCTATGTGGGGCTCACACTATATATGGAGGCTATGTGAGGCTCATTGTATATAGGGAGGCTATGTGGGGCTCATTGTATATATGTAGGCTCTGTGGGGCTCACACTGTATAAATGGAGGCTATGTGGGTCTCACACTATATATGAAGGCTACGTGGGGCTCTCACTGTATATATGAAGGCTATGTGGAGCTCACACTGTATATATGGAGGCTATGTGGGGCTCACTGTTTCTATGGAGGCTATGTGGGGCTCACACTATATATATCGAGGCTATGTGGGGCTCACACTGTATATATGAAGGCTATGTGGGGCTCTCACTGTATATATGAAGGCTATGTGGGGCCCACACTGTATATATGGAGGCTATGTGGGGCTCTCAATGTATATATGGAGGCTATGTGGGGCTCACTGTTTATATGGAGGCTATGTGGGGATCACACTGGATATATGGAGGTTATGTGGGGCTTATACTGCATATATGGGGCTGTGTGTGGGTTCATACAGTATATAGGGGGCTGTGTGCAGGCTCATATGGTATATAGGGGGCTGTGTGTGGACTCATATGGTATGTAGGGGATGTCAACATACTTCATTTTGCTCAATGTTAAGTGATACAATTAATATTACTATGTAGAGTTACAGTATAATTAGTATGCTAATATTAATATTGAGCAAAATAATTTCAGCCTATTGGTTCGGCCTTCACAACAGTCACAGTTTCTCATGTGGTCTCTCTGGAAAATTAATTTCCCACCCCTGGCCTCAGTGATTAGGTAGCGGGCACCCTCTTAATGAATTAGGTGCTTCATCATTGTTCTCAATAGCACAGGTCCTGTTTGCATAGAGCAGTGCGCTGCCGAGAACGATGATCTCTTGTGCAGCACAAAAGATCTTTTCACTCGACAAATAAGCGGTTTTCTTGTTTGTCGGGTGAAAGCATCTTTTGTGCTGCACATCAGGCAGCCCTGGAAACACTAGTTCATGATAATGATGCAGAGTAAATGGAAATTATATTGTGAGCCCCAATGGGGACAGTGATGGCAATGTAAGTAAGGATCCTGTTACACTTAGCGACGCACCAGCGATCCCGACAACGATACGACCCGGTAGGGATCGCTGGTGCGTCGCTAAATGATCGCTAGTAAGCTGCCAAACAGGCAGATCTCTTCAGCGACGCAGTAACCGTCCAGCGATCCTCAGCGGTCGTTGGTACCTTGTCACACAGCAGCTTTCCTGAACGATTCCCGCCTGCATCCCTGAGTACTGTGTCGCCAACGAGGTCGCTCGTCGGCGTGAAACACAGCGATGCATGCTGGCCAGCGGGACGCCGATGATGAAAAAATGGCCCAGGCCTTTCGTGCACGATCAGCGATATCCAGCGGGGGGGCTGGTCGCTGGTCAGTGTCACACAAAGCGAGATCGCTGGTGAGATCGCTGTTGCGTCACAAAATCGGTGACGCTTCAGCGATCTCGCTATGTGAGAAAGGGGCTTAAGACGCTATGGAATATGTTGGCGCCATTATAAATCTTTTTATACATAATTTCTACATATCTATCCATCTAACGGGCACCTCTATGGAATCTGTGCAAGTATAGTCATCTAGGCATTAAAATGGCGCCAACTCCCAATATCTGTGTGTACTGGAGTGTTAGACCCTTGCCACCACTTTGTCTACAGGAAGTCAGAGCGTTTTTGTGCCTTTAGGTGATACTTAAAATTCTCCTTTTTTATGGGTTAATCTTCTAGAATATCAAATGACACTAATCTCCTGTCATAAATCAATACAAAAAGAGTTCAGTATATATAAGAGCAATTGCCAATAAGCGATTGCCAGGTAGCACGGTCATTCCTTTCCTTAAAACTTGAATTTCAACCTAACAAGGAGACTCTTAACCCATACACTTGAGCTAATCACTTTTACTGATATCATGGAATTGTATTCTAAGCAATTGTCCAATGTACTACTACTATGGGAATTTCTTTCCAGGCAGCAGAGCGAGAAGAAGCTATATTAAGGTATTGCGTTCCAAATTTAGAGTTTCCTCCTGCATCATGTATCACCTATAGGTGTGGAATCATTATCATTGGAACAAAGCGATTATTTCTGCCTGCAAATTGGGATTTTTCACAACCTCATTAACGCTCATGGCTATCTCTAGGCAAGCGTGTAATAACGTAAATTAAGAGGGCAGCGCGTGGCAATGGATGAAAGAGCCCGTAACTGACTATATATCATATGTATGGTTATACCGCTTTAAAATGCCGTGCCGCTTTAAGAAATCGATTATAAGGTCGCAATTTACATTTTGTACAGGAATTGGGAAATTACTGTCCGGGTTATGCTGCTATAGGAAAAAATAGATTATAAATTTAGGACTTTATATACAAGTTCCATTCTGGTCATGTGTGTCAGTTTTGCCTGCAGTCTTGCATTCTACTCATGAACCAGGAGGAACAGGATGAGCCAATGCAATAGATAGCATTGTATGGAAATGTGAGACGATGGCTTTGACTATAAAACAAATTACATGGATTTGGATGGATGTTGCTTCGAATAGGCGGCTAGCTAAAGAGATGACGAGAGAGATTAGCACATAATCTGTGTTGATTAGAAGAGATACAGATGATTATGTTACTCTGCTCTGATCTGATTGAACGTATTCGCTAAGGCTAAATTTACAAAAAAAAAGCTAGTATATTCAATTATTCTCCAAAAAAAACCTTATAAACATATTTATGTATTTACAAACATATAAATATCTTTATCAATGTCTATATTTCTTTGTTCCCCATGACAACACTTCCAGTCCTCTGCTCTTGCTAGTAAACATTGTCAATGAGGACTACCATCCACATCAATGTCTATATATTTCTTTATTCCCCATGACAACACTTCCAGTCTTCTGCTCTTCTTAGCGATGTCAGGATCGCTGGTACATCGCTAAGTGGTCGCTAGTGAGCTGCCACACAGGCAGATCTCACTAGCGACATCGCTGGAGACGGGGGTCACTACTTACCTGTCACACCAGGCGATCCTGCGTCCTCCCGCCCGGCTCCACACATCGATCGTCGTCACAGCTGGAAGCTGACGACGAGAAACAGTCCTGGATGTTCTCGCGCGATCAGCGATAACCAGCGGGGGAGCCGGTCGGAGGTAAGTATCACACACAGCGATATCGCTAGCAATATCGCTATAACGTCACAAGTTATAGCGATATTGCTAGCGATATCGCTTAGTGTGACAGTACCTGTAAGCACTATCAATGAGGACTGTCATCCACACCATTAGCTACAGTAGTAATTAAATAGTACGTACAGTTGTGGCCAAAAGTATTGACACCCCTGCAATTCTGTCAGATAATACTCAGTTTCTTCCTGAAAATGATTGCAAACACAAATTCTTTGGTATTATTATCTTCATTTAAATTGTCTTAAATGAAAAAACACAAAAGAGAATGAAGCAAAAAGCAAAACATTGATCATTTCACACAAAACTCCAAAAATGGGCCAGACAAAAGTATTGGCACCCTCAGCCTAATACTTGGTTGCACAACCTTTAGCTAAAATAACTGCGACCAACCGCTTCCGGTAACCATCAATGAGTTTCTTACAATGCTCTGCTGGAATTTTAGACCATTCTTCTTTGGCAAACTGCTCCAGGTCCCTGATATTAGAAAGGTGCCTTCTCCAAACTGCCATTTTTAGATCTCTCCACAGGTGTTCTATGGGATTCAGGTCTGGACTCATTGCTGGCCACCTTAGAAGTCTCCAGTGCTTTCTCTCAAACCATTTTCTAGTGCTTTTTGAAGTGTGTTTTGGGTCATTGTCCTGCTGGAAGACCCATGACCTCTGAGGGAGACCCAGCTTTCTCACACTGGGCCTTACATTATGCTGCAAAATTTGTTGGTAGTCTTCAGACTTCATAATGCCATGCACACGGTCAAGCAGTCCAGTACCAGAGGCAGCAAAGCAACCCCAAAACATCAGGGAACCTCCGCCATGTTTGACTGTAGGGACCATGTTCTTTTCTTTGAATGCCTCTTTTTTTCTCCTGTAAACTCTATGTTGATGCCTTTGCCCAAAAAGCTCTACTTTTGTCTCATCTGACCAGAGAACATTCTTCCAAAATGTTTTAGGCTTTTTCAGGTAAGTTTTGGCAAACTCCAGCCTGGCTTTTTTATGTCTCGGGGCAAGAAGTGGGGTCTTCCTGGGTCTCCTACCATACAGTCCCTTTTCATTCAGATGCCGACGGATAGTACGGGTTGACACTGTTGTACCCTCAGACTGCAGGGCAGCTTGAATTTGTTTGGATGTTAGTCGAGGTTCTTTATCCAACATCCGCACAATCTTGTGTTGAAATCTCTTGTCAATTTTTCTTTTCCATCCACATCTAGGGAGGTTAGCCACAGTGCCATGGGCTTTAAACTTCTTGATGACACTGAGTGCGCACGGTAGACACAGGAACATTCTGGTCTTTGGAGATGGACTTGTAGCCTTGAGATTGTTCATGCTTCCTCACAATTTGGTTTCTCAAGTCCTCAGACAGTTCTTTGGTCTTCTTTCTTTTCTCCATGCTCAATGTGGTACACACAAGGACACAGGACAGAGGTTGAGTCAACTTTAATCCATGTCAACTGGCTGCAAGTGTGATTTAGTTATTGCCAACACCTGTTAGGTGCCACAGGTAAGTTACAGGTGCTGTTAATTACACAAATTAGAGAAGCATCACATGATTTTTCGAACAGTGCCAATACTTTTGTCCACCCTCTTTTTTATGTTTGGTGTGGAATTATATCCAATTTGGCTTTAGGACAATTCTTTTTGTATTTTTTCATTTAAGACAAATTAAATGAAGATAATAATACCAAAGAATTTGTGTTTACAATCATTTTCAGGAAGAAACTGAGTATTATCTGACAGAATTGCAGGGGTGTCAATACTTTTGGCCACAACTGTATCACATCAATTGTGCTTCTAATCAACCAATGTTCCCTATGACAACACTGACTGGCAGGAGCAGAGATCTTACAGCGTTGTCATCAAAACCAGGATGAGACCGCTGTAGTCGTTCTTTTCATGACATGATTTTACTAGTAACTAAAAAACACTTTTTCCATCCTTGGAGATCAGAATCAATCCATTTTGGTTATACTTTTTGAAGTTCTCCTTTATGATCAACTAGAACTTATTTAGAACTTCCCCTTTAACTGAACCATGAGTGGGATAGGAGGTTTTAAAAGTTCCTCAGGGGTGTGACGTAAAACAAAATGCCAACTACTTTTTGTGTTATGGTCACTTTTAGGGGCTTCGGAGCATAATTTGGGGGCACAGATCTTCTCTCGTTGACCCTTTCATCTTTTTTTCTGTTCTTTCCAGCAGGTCTAGAAGCTGAAGCCTCCATGGATTAGCCATTATTATTAGGGGGCTACACATTGCTCACTACAGTGACCCCTCTTCACTTTCGATTTTACCTTCTCGACTTCCAATGGCTACGTCTTTACAGTTCAGGGCTTGTTTTTTTTGGCTGAGGGGCCTGTAGTTTTTATCGTTACCATTGTGGGGTCCATACCATTTTTTAAATCTCTTTTTATTCTAATTTTTTTCAGGGGGGATATAGAAATAATTAAAAAACAGCTATTTGACCATTCCTAATTTTTTTTTATTTTGGCGATCACTTTATGGGATAAATGTTCTGAAGCTACACACGCACACACGCTGTTCCATGTGTACGGTCTAGGAAAGGTAGGATGATTTTAACATTTTCAACCTCTTGAGCGCAGCAGTCGCTATTGGAAGCAGCATCTAAGGGGTTTCGTTGCTGTGATCAGAGCTAGCTTTGTAATTTTGTCCAACTCTTCTTCCCACACGTGGTGCACCGAGGGCCAAGAGGGCCCTAGGAACTGACGCCGGCCCCGACTACAAGAGAAATGTTGTATTACATGACACCTATTAAAATGTCCTGCAGAACAGGAGCTGCTCTCTGTACTTTGTCTTAATGGAGAAGAGTCCTAGGCATGTGCCGCTGTCAGTGACCCCTAATAGAACAAGGGTTAACTGGGGTGGAGCTTAAATGTCCCAATCCGGCGCATTCAAATCTAAGAATACACAGGTTGTAGCTGTAGTACTCGCAGGTACGCAGGATGCAGTGACGAGACGGGAGCCGGAGGGAGCTTAGAATGCAACCTTTATATAGGGGCTATCTCGAGTAACTAGCAAGCTAACAACAGTTGTCCTCCCAGGGATCAAGCAATAATACACAGGTAACAGGGTAATAACTACCCGGTCGGGACCGGTAACTATGAGGCGGCGGTATGGCCGACTACGGATCCAAGAACTACGATTGATC
This sequence comes from Dendrobates tinctorius, assembly GCF_039654945.1. Lineage (NCBI taxonomy): Eukaryota > Metazoa > Chordata > Amphibia > Anura > Dendrobatidae > Dendrobates > Dendrobates tinctorius. Next base: position 29,742,366 of record NW_027361788.1, on the reverse strand, counting down.
AGTGACAACGTGTCACTTATCCTCCTCTGATGTCCAGCAAAGTGGTGGTCAGTGTCTATTCGGTGTCTTAGCCGCTGGGTCCAGCCGACGAGGAGCTGACGCAAGCTTCTGGCGTTCCTACGCCCAGGTGGAGCGTGGGCTGTTGTGAGTTCATTTTCCCCTTCACCATTGAGGTCTGATGAACTCCCTCTTCTGGTGAAGGAAGGTAGTGAGGCTGATTACCAAGCACCTGGGCAGGATGATGATGACTGGGTGACGGGAATTACTGACTAGATATAAGGCAGCCGACGCCCTTCTGCCTTGCTGGTGATCTCTCTGAGGGATTCTAGGAGACCAGTCTGATTCCTGCTCCTCAAAAGCTAAGTTTTCTGCTCTGCTTTTTGCATTTGTGTTTTGGTTTTGTTTTGCCTTGTTTTTCTGGATTTCTGCCATTCCCTGCTGGGGTGAGCTGAATTCCTTTTTGCTCTGTCTTCAGAAAATACCTGAGTACTGATATAGTCTTTTTGAAGCCTAGCGTCTTCAGGGCTTTTTCCCTATCAGCCTGTTGGCTCTTGTTTTGATAGGGTTTTGGTGGATTGCAGACAGCAGCTTTTCTATCCTGTCCTATTTAGTTAGCTTGGGCCCCATCATTTGCTCAGCCTATCTTTCTATCTGTGTGAGTGTTTTTTCATCTTGCTTCACCGTCATTATATGTTGGGGGCTGCCTAATGCTTTGGGGTCTGCTCTGGGGCAGTTTAGATTTCCCTTTCTGTCTTTAGGCTATTTAGTTCTCCGGCTGTGATCGAGGGGTCTAGGGCACCGTAGGAACCCCCCACGGCTACTGCTAGTTGTTGTTGATAGGTTCAGGGGTCGGCAATCCGATAGCTGCCAACTTCTCTGGTTTTCTGGACTTAGCTAGTATTTCTGTTTTTGCCTCCTACGGTGACTCATTCATAACAGTGGGCACAACAGGCCCCTGAAGAGTTCCTCTGCGTTGCGCCTCCCGGTGGAGGCGAGATGGCGGTGGCTGGAGCCCTGGACGTGTAGGTCGCAGCCGCAGGCTGAAATCGGGCAGCAGCGGCCGCAGGTGGCGCAGGCAGGCCCCAGCCGCGGGCTGAATTCAGGTAGTGGTGGCCGCGGGTGGCATCAGGCAGGCCACAACCGCGGGCTGGAGTCGGGCAGCAGTGGCCGCAGGCGGCAGTGTGCAGGCCACAATCGCAGGCTGGAGCCGGGCAGTGGCGGCCGCGGGTGGCAGCGGGCAGGCCACAGCTGCGGGCCGGAGTCAGGCAGCAGCAGCTGCAGGCTGGAGTCGGTCAGGCCGCAATGGCGAGCCGGAGTCGGGCAGTGGCGGCCACGGGTGGCAGCAGGCAGGCCGCGACCGCGGTCTGGAGTGACGGGAGCGGGAGCGCGGTCGTACGGTCGGCATTCCTCGGCAGAGCTTCTCGGTACTGTCTCCTCCCTGACTATGGTGAGTCTCCCTCCAGTCTCGCTAGTCCTCGCTCACTCCTTCTGGCTCTCTGGCGCCACCTCGGCTTCCTGCTCCTTCTCTCCCGTTCTGTCGAGTGCCCCTTGCTGGCGTTCTCAGTTCCTTTTATATCTGCTCCGTCCCCAATCCTTCTAGAACTATCCTTGGTCCGTCCTCTAATTATGTCCCTCAGAAACAGTTTCCCTAGGAACCTTGGTGACAGTCTCCTTGGTTCCCGGTTACACAGTGGGGACTCTCCCTCCTACATAGCCCCCTTCACTGAGATGCAGTACCAGACACAACCTGTGGACAGATATGGTGCTATTTCCAGAGGACTTGACCTGTTACCTTGACACAGAATCCCAGAACCTTTACTAATCTACATAACGATCTATGGCGCCATAATTCTTATAATTTACAGCCCATTATTTTCTCCCTGGTGAAACCGATGTAAATGATGGTGACAAGATGAAATCTCATTATCTCAGCCCCAACGGCTCATTTGGGGGTCCCATTGCCCCCTTTTTGTTTCTCGTCCATCGCTTTCCTTCCCTCTTCGCCTCGTCCTGCTACCTGCAAAGGTGCAGCAGCCAGCAGATTTTAATGAACAGAAGGGGGGAAAAAATGCGGCAGCCGTCCTTTCATCAGTGTATCCGTGGTAACCTCCTGCAGGGATCCGCGCTCCGCAGAGCTATTGCAGGCCTCAGCAAAAAGTATTCTATTTTCTGCTGCTTCCTGTTCCTCTTTGGCGTGTCGTCATAGCAACCATGTTAGCTCAAGGAGATTTGCTTCACTTGCCGTCTTCTTGCACTTCTCCCGGCTGCCTCCTTCGGTTTATTATATTCTTTTAGACGCCGCAGACTTTTTTTTTCCCTTACATTTTTTTTTCCTTACGCTGCCGCGGCTATAGAGGCACAGCGCGAGCAGATTATCAGGGAGAACGGTTACATCGCTGATTGGAGATTTCAGAGCAATGTGTTATTTGCTTCTGAAAGAAAAATCCATGAGGTTTTTATTTTTTTCGGCAGCCGGAGAACATTGCTTTTTGGCTTTTTATTCTTTGCGGACGTTTTTTACGAGACAATTTGATAGTCTTGTTATTACCACTGGACGTAGGGGTTGCAACAAAATAAACCCCCCTTTTGCACCATCGAAGCAATAATTTAAAGGGACAGCATTCCTCATCTTTCTTAGATCCGTTGTTGTTCCTAGTTATCAACTATTTCAGACTTTGAAGGGAGGAATAATAGGGATGGATGTAATGTTGTGTATTATTGTATTATTGGCAGGAAGTTTCCAAAAATGTTCTTCTCTTCACTTTCACCCAAACACTGCTATTCCTGCCCCACCATCATTATTTCAGGCATTGTCTCTACTTTTGCCCCTCTGATTATATTTGTCCCTCTGAACACTACTTATGTCTCATGGTTACTATTTATGCCTCATCACTACCCCTGCCCCTTTAATAGCTTCTTTAAAAGAATCTGTCAGTTACCATAAATATGTATTTTTTTTACCTGCTGTAAATACCGTTGTTCTCCTGAATCTGGCTGTTTTTATTTTCTTCCTGCCCCTCTCTGTTCCTGAGATATGGCCCCATCTTCCCTGTATTTAAGTCTGGCCTTGTTATCCAACTGGGCGTGGTCATTAGACGCTGTCTTCACTCTACTGAAACTGCCCTCACTAAAGTCTCTAATGATCTTCTAATAGCTACAGTAAATCTAATGGTCACAACTCCATGCTAATGTAGGGGAGAGGGCCCCGGAAAAAGGGCCCGCCGTGTGGTCTGAGCCGGAACTAGGGGGGCTGTCACCCGGGTTCCCAGGAGGTACGTTCCCAGGGGGAATGATTGCAGGCCAGGACCAACAGTCGACCAGGAAACGTGGGTGCGGGTCGAAGAAAGGGGTCGAGGCAACTATAAAACGAGCGGTAGAGACCAGCAGGGGATACTCGACGGGGAGAGGCGAGGGAGACGAGAGACAGGAGGGAGGAGTCTAAGTGGCGTCCAGGAGCGAGAGTGAGTCAGCACTTTTGACACAAGAGAGACGAGGGCTCACCTGACCAGGGAAGCGGACGGTGCCGAGCAGCACGTGGAGGATATCCAGAGAGACCAGCGGCCGCCACTACCACGCTCCATACCGCGGCTGCGGCCTGTACGCCGAGACCCGTGACCGCCTCTGCCTCGCCTCCCGACGAGGCAACCCCGGCGGTGGGGGACCGGCCCGGGGCCTGTACCGCCCACCCAGCACCAGGGCGGGGGAACGCCCGAAGCCTTCAGCAACTCTTCTTTGGCTGGACCCGGCGGCTGAGGCGCCAACCAGACATCTCCCGAACAACAACTCTGCAGGACATCAGAGATCGATAAGTGACACTCCATTTGTTCCTATTTAGTCCAAGGACCTGTAGCCGGCCATATCGTGGCCATATAGTAGCCACTTCTCACCGTACCTTTTAGTATTGTGTTACTTGTGTATTTGTGTCTGGCTTCCCTTCGTGGAAAACCATTGTTAGCTTTCCTCTTTATCCATATATATAAAAGTTGAGTTTAACCCTTGCTTTGTCTCCGGCTCGTCACTGCATACTGCGTACCTGCGAGTACCACATTTATTCTCTTGGATCTCTCCGCAGCATTCGGCATTGTGGATCATCAGCTCCTCTTCACTATGCTCCGTTCCATCGGCCTAAAGGACACCGTTCTCTCCTGGTTCTCCTCTTATCTCTCTGACTGCTCCTTTACTGTGTCTTTTGCTGGCTCCTCCTCCTCTCATCTTCCCCTTACTGTTGGGGTTCCTGAAGGACCGGTTCTAGGCCCCCTACTCTTCTCTTTGTACACTGCCCCTATTAGTCAATCAATCAGTAGATTTGGATTCCAGTACCATCTCTATGCTGATGACACCCAATTATACACTTCTTCTCCTGATATCACGCCTGCCTTTTTGGAAAACACCAGTGATTGTCTAAACGCTGTGTCTAATATCATGTCCTCCCTCTATCTGAAACTGAACCTGTCAAAAACTGAACTCCTCATGTTTCCTCCCTCTACTAACCTACCTTTGCCCGATATTGCCATCTCCGTGTGTGGTTCCACCATTACTTCCCAGCAATATGCCAGCTGTCTTGGGGTCATACTTGATTCCGAGCTTTCATTCACCCCCTGCATCCAGTCTCTGGCTCACTCTTGTTATCTGCACCGCAAAAACATTTCCAAAATTCAACCCTTTCTTACTGTCAATACTGCAAAAACTCTAACTGTTTCTCTTATTCATTCTCGTCTGGACTATTGTAACTCTCTACTAATCGGTCCCCAACTTACCAAACTCTCCCCTCTCCAATCCGTCCTGAATGCTGCAGCTAGGATCATATTCCTCACCAATCGTTATACCGATGCCTCTATCTTGTGCCAGTCTTCACACTGGTTACCCATCCACTCCAGAATTCAGTATAAACTTATTACCATCATCCACAAAGCACTCCATGGCTCAGCCCCACCCAACATCTCCTCCCTCATCTCAGCCGACCACCCTACCCATGCCCTCTGTTCTGTTAATGACCTGAGGTTAACATCCTCAATAATCAACCTCCCACTCCTGTCTCCAAGACTTTTCACGTGTTGCGCCAATTCTTTGGAATGCACTACCCAGGTTAATATGATTAATCCACAATCCCCACAGTTTTAAGTGTGCCCTAAAAACGCATTTGTTCAGACTGGCCTATCGCCTAAACACATTAACCTAAATATCCCTGTGTGGCTCATTCAAAATTTTTTACCATAACCAGGTTCCTTGCATCATGTTATCACATGCTTTATGCATTTAATAGCCCTCTGTGTCTGTACTGTTACATATTTAGACTGTTAACTGGTTCATGCAGCAACAGGAACACCCGATTCTTACACTATGGCTGGTCCGAACAATAAAAGCAATTGTTACCATCAGCGTTTCGTGTCTCCCCTTTTCCGCATAGATTGTAAGCTTGCGAGCAGGTCCCTCATTTCTCTTGGTATCTGTTTTGATCTATGTGTTTATTGGTATGCTGTAATGTCTATTGTCTGTAGAAGTCCCCTCTATAATGTAAAGTGCTGCGGACAGGGGTGGATTAAGGTTAGCCAGGGCCCCGGCTGTTCAGACTCTGTGGGCCCCCGGTCATATGACGGGGTCGGGAAGTCACTAGTTTTCATGACGCATATGGTGCGTCAAGGGGCGGGAAGGGGTTAAATACTGAGGTAAAAAACTCCGCAAATACACAATGTGTACACGAGGCCTCACAAATACTGAGGTAAAACACACCAAATACTCAGCGTGTCCATGAGGCCTTACAAATACTGAGCGAAAAACTCACCAAATACTCAGCGTGTGCACGAGGCCTTATAAATACTGAGGTAAAAACTCACCAAATACTCAGCATGTACACGAGGCTTCATAAATACTGAGGTAAAAACACACCAAATACTCAGCGTGTGCACGAGGCCTTACAAATACTTTAAGGCTTCCACCCAGCATCTAGTCTTGACTCACCTGTACCTAACATCGAAACCAGCTAATAGTCTGCAATCACCTGCTGACTTGGACCCATAACCTGTCAGACAAGTTACTTCACATGAGTCACACAGAGGCTTCTGCTTCATGAACTTCCCCAGATAGAAGAAGCAGCCTCCGGTGTGCAGCCTGTGGCTGGATACACAGGAAGAGACGCTCCTCGTCACAGGCTGTGCTCAACATGGCAGCAGAGGGGTTAACGCCACAGACAAGTCACTGTCTTCTCACACACTGGACACGACACTGCATCTGGCGACGAACAAGCGCACACTGCACAATGTTAGTCATGTCCCAGATGTTCAGCATGTGGAGGACCAAGGGGGGACAAAAAAGACCCCAGGATTGGAACAGGAGCATGGAAAAGTGGACGGCGGTCAGAGGGGCAGGGTTTATATAGGTGTCTGAGTAAGTATATATATATACATATATATATACAGTATATATATATATATATATATATACATTTATATATATACACACACACACATATTACTACATGCGGGCAGCGCACACATGCACAATCCTCAGGTTGTATAACTTTCAACTGGTCAAAACATTAGTCTCAGTAGGCCAAGAAAGAAATGTGGCAGGAATAAATTACACCTCATAGTAACTTATGTGTGAGGCAGAGGTGACAAGACCCACCATCTCGTGCCCACTTTACTAGAGGTGCCCACTGCCTAAATATAACAAAGTTGATGGAAACAGATGACTTCGACTATGATGATTGGTTACCGGCCACCCAACCACACCCATTTTACAACTAGTCACACCCATGTCCACGCCCCAACCACACCCATTTAGCACTGCTGATCACACTTACTGGTACTGAAGGCACAGTGGCTGGCATTATGGGCACCATGGCTGGCATTGTGGGCACAGTGGCTAGTACTGTGGGCACACTGACTGGTACTGAGGAAAAGAAAGAAAGAACAGTGAAAGAGAAAAAAGAAAACAGAGAGAGAGAAAGAAAGGAGAGGAAAGGAAAGAGAAAGAAAGAACAGAGAGAAAGAAGAAATAGAGAAACAGAGACAAAGAAAGAAATGACAGAGAGACAGAAAAAGGGACAGAAAAAAGAACAGAGAGAGAGAAAAAAGGAAAGAAAATGAACGAAAGAAAAGAGGGAGAGAGAAAGGGGGAAAGAACGGAGAGAGAAAGAAAGAAAGAAAGAAAGAGGGGAAAGAAAGAACAGAGAGAGAAAAAAAGAAAGAAAGGGGAAAGAAAGAAAGAAAGAAAGAACAGAGAGGGAGAGAGAAAGAAAGAGGGGAAAGAAAGAGCAGAAAGCGAAAGAAAGAAAGCAAGAAAGAACAGAGAGAAAGAAAGAGAAGAGGGTAAAGAAAGAACAGAGAGAGAAAGAAAGAGGAAGGAAATAAAGAACAGAGAGATAGAGAGAAAGAAACAGAAAGAAAGAACAGAGAAGTAGAGAGAAAGAAAGAGAGGAAAGAAAGAGAGAGAGAAAGAAAGAAAGAACAGAGGGGGAAAGAAAGGGGGAACAGAAAAAAAGAACAGAGAGAGATAAAAAGAGGGGAAAGAAAGAACAGAGAGGGAGAGAGAAAGAGGGGAAAGAAAGAATAGAGAGAAAGAAAGGGGAAAGAAAGAACAGAGAGAAAGAAAGAGGGGAAAGAAAGGGAACTGATAGAGAAAGAAAGAAAGAAAGAAAGAACAGAAAAAGAAAGTAAGAACAGAGAGAGAGCAAGAAAGAACAGAGAGAGAGAGAAAGAAAGATTAGAGAGAGAAAGAAAGGGGAAAGAAAGAACAGAGCAAAAGAAAGAACAGAGAGAAAGAGAAAGAAAGAGGGGAAACAAAGAAAGAACAGAGACAGAAAGAAAGAAAGAACAGAGAGAAAAAAACAGAGAGAAAGAAAGAAAGATTCTATAAAGATACTATACCAGTCCGACTCACATTGAAGTGACCACCTGAGCCTCCTGGTGCAGGACATATGATCCACTCACATGGCCGACATCCCAGAGTCCAAGACGATCCCGCTGTCCACGCTGTCGGAGGAGGACATGGTGATGATCTGAAGCATTCCCTGAGGTGCCTCCATGGTTCCGTCACAATCTCCTCCCGAAATTACCTCATTTCCGGTCAGCTTCCAGCACGTCACTTCCGATGGAATGTCACATGCGAGTTTTCAAGTGCTCCTCGGGTCTGTGTACTCCTGTGTCTGAGGGAAAAGTAAGCTCCAGGTCGGGGTAGTGGGGAAGACTCTCAAAATCTGGGACGGTTGGGAGGTATGAGTGCTCCCCATCATACACCTTGTACACGCATGACTCCACACACCTCATACACACACAGTTCTGCTTTGTATGCCTCGCACACACACGACTCCGCTCCGTACACCTCGCACACACACGGCTCCACTCAGTACACACATGGCTTCACTCCATAAACCTCGTACACATGTGGCTCTGCTCCATACGCCTTGAACACACATGGCACCACTTCGTAAACCTTGTATACATGCGGCTTTGCGCTATACACCTTGTATACATGCGGCTCCGCTCCGCACACCTCGTACACACACGCGGCTCCGCTCCGTACACCTCGTACACACACGCAGCTCTGCTCCGTACAGCTCATACACACGCGGCTCCGCTCCGTACACCTCGCACATGCGCGGCTCCGCTCCGTACACCTCACACACACACGCGTCTACATCCACCCTGTAAACCCCTCCTGACCCCACACATACACTTCCCTCATCCAGCACCATGACAACCAGCACAGCAGGCCAGATTGCATTCATTATAGGTGGCATGCCAGGCAGGGAGCGATCATGCAACTCTGCTGACTACAGCAGAAAATTGCACTGAAGCTGCAGGAACACATCCTCAGCTTCCTGCCCGGCGCTTTCTCAGTGACATAGGCACGTTCGGCTTGATGACGTCAGTGTGCCGCCTTGGCCGGACCACTGCTGTAACGGTACGGAGTCACTTTATTAATTGTGGGGGGTAGTTATAAAATAACAAAAAGGTTCGTGACGCCAGCTGGAATGTTCTCCTGGTATGGCTGGGCACTGACGAAGGTCCCTGGTAGTTAGGTGGTGATGGACAGTGCCAAATGATTAACCCTATCTCAACTAGGGTTGGCTCCCAGGGGAGTTGGAGCAGGAATGGTGCGGCAGAGAAAAATCAGCCTTAGGGTGTGTGCACACGTTGATCCGCAGCGGTTTTGGTCCTGCGGATCTGCAGCAGCTTTCATGCGGCTTACAATACCATGTAAACCTATGGAAAACAAAATCTGCTGTGCACATGCTGCGGAAATTTCCATGCAGTTTGGCTGCGGTTTATTTTCCGCAGCATGTCACTTTTTTTTTTTGCGGGAACAACGAACATACAAAAATCTCTCTCTCCTTCCACAATCTGCACAGCCCAAACCGCAATAGAATCTGCATCAATTCCTCTGGACAAAGTATAGGAATCCTCAGGGAAAACTGCATGCGTTTTAACATGTTGTTTCTGCCAAGCGATGCGGATTTTTCTGCAGAAAAAATCTGCAGCATGTGCACACACCCTTAGACAGGGTAATGATTAGTTTGTATCTTTTCTGAAATTCCACAAACAGTTCCAGAAGTTTCCATACAATTCACATACAAGGTTTCGGTCAGGCATGCATGCAGAGAGTTCAACTTCTCTGCTGTGACTTCCTGCTGCTTATTCTACTTCTGGTGCACGATTCCTTGGACCACCAGGGGTCCAAGGTAAATGGTTACTGGATCTGTGATCCCTTCCACCAAGCAGGCAGCTCCAATCCTGTGGAAAACACTTTTTTTTGCAGCAGTGTCCCTGATTCTATGCACTACCGAACTCCTGGGCAAAAGCACACTACTGCTCATTATATGACAACTGAGCAGTCTTTCAATTTAGCACGACCCTGGAAGTCTCTGTGCTCTAGAGACTGATACCCTGTCTCATGCAGCTTGTCCTGGCAGGGAGGGCATGCTCCTCTCCTCTGACTGCGGAGCTCCAGGTTCCTACCTCACCACTGATCTGCACTTTGCAACCTCTCAGAAGCACCTCCTGCCCCTGAGGCATCATGCACGCTTCCTGGTTTAGGCAAAAGTGCACAATCTTCCAGTAAAGGATGAGGTAGAATGTGTGGATGCATCCCAGCAGACAAACCAGCCCTCACAATAGCTGGCAATACATATATAAGTATATCACACATGCAGGCATTTTGTGGAGCTACTGACACGGGCACCACATCAGCATGCAGGGCGCCTGTGTCAGTTAGAGAGTTGACGGTGAAGGATAAAAAAAACGTGATGCCTCGGGGGAATGGACTGAGTTTTTTTTTCTATGCACTGGGTAGAGGACAATGAGGATGTGGGGGAGAAGAGAATGAAGGGATGTGGGAGGAGGACAAGGATGGGATGTGGGAGGAGGACAAGAATGGGATGTGGAGGAGAGGACAATGATGGATGTGGGGGGAGGATAGTGATGGATGTGAGGGAAGGACAATGATGGGAGTGGGGGAAAGGACAATGAGGAGATGTGGGGAGAGGGAAATTATGGATGTGGGGAAGAAGAAAATGATGGGATGTGGGGAGAGGACAATGAGGGATGTGGGGAGAGGACAATGAGGGGGTGTGGGGGACAAGACAATGAGAGATGTAGGGGAAAAGACAATGATGAATGTGGGGGTGGGGACAATAATGTGAGTGGGGGAGAGGACAATGATGGATATGGGGGAGAGGACAATGAAGGGAGTGGGGAGAGGACAATGATAATTATCGCTAAGAGGACAATAATGGGATGTGGGGGAGAGGACAATGAAGGATGTGGGGTAGTGGACAATGATGGGATGTTGGGGAGAGGACAATGATTGGATGTGTGGGACAAGACAATGAGAGATGTAGGGAAGAAGACAATGATGGATGTGGGGGTGAAGACAATGATGGGAGTGAGGGAGAGGACAATGATGGGATGGGGAGAGGACAATGATGGATGTGGGGGTGAGGACAATGATGGGAGTGGGAGAGAAGACAATGAAGGCGGTGCGGGAGTGGACAATGAGGGATGTAATAGAGAGAACAATGATGGGGGTGGGGAGATGAGCATGAGTGATGTGAGGGATAAGAACAAGTGTGGGAGGAACGGCCCCCGTCGAGTGCCCGGGCCGGAACCATGGGAGCCGTCATCTGGGTTCCGGGGGAAACTGTCCCCAGGGGACAGGATTCAGGGACGGACCACTGTGACAGACAGATGGGCTGGGGGAGGGACCAATATAAAGAAGGTGGGGAATTCCTGGGGCGATGAGTCAGCAGACCGACACAGAGAGAGCAGGAGACAGTGGAAGCTGCTGCAAGGGAGAGCGACTCACCAGAGCAATGGAGGACGCTCACCGAGGACTCCAGAGGGAAGGTACCGAGGCGACTATCTGGGACTTGCTTCCCCGCTCCAGCCCGCAGCCACTGCGGCCCCAGTCCAACCCACGGCCGCTGCGCTTCCCCTCAGCCCACAGCTGCGGCCTGCTCGCGGTCACCCGCGGCCGCTGCCGTCCCGCCTGAGCCCGCATCGGTGGCCTGATCCCCGCCGCCAGCAGCCGCTCAGTCCTCATGAGTGGCCGCGACAAGTACAGCACCGCCGGCGGCCATCACTGTCCCGCTCCGGTCCGCGGCAAGGGCGGGCCTCTGCTGACCGCGGACTCCCCGTTGCAGCCATTAGCTGCGCAGGTGGCCTGTCACCCGCCACCACAAATCGCTGCCGCTTGCCCCAAGCCGGGGGCTGCGGCCCAATCATCCAAGGACCCCGCTGGAGCCTGTGGGGCTCCAGTGTCATCAGTGCGCCGGAGCGCGCGAAGACTTCGCCATCGTCTCAGCAACTGGGCCCAGCAACTACTACGCCGAAAGACCACCAACCTGAATGGTGAGGGACATCTGAACAGCTAAGTTGACTTTATGATTAAGGACCCATAGTCGGCCATACCGCGGCCCTATAGTGACCGGCTATTGCCGGAAGTAGTCATGTTCTATCGTTTGTGTTTATTTGTATTGAGCCCCTGCGAGGGCAACCCGTGTTCCCCCTTTTTGCCGGTCTGGCCGAGCCTGAGAAAAATCACATCTAGGCCCATAAACGTTATTATAAAAACAACAAACCGTCTCGCGACTCGTCATTGCATCCTGCGTACCTGCTATTACCACACAATGAAGGGATGTGGGAGAAGGACAAAGATGGGATGTGGGAGGAGGACAAGGATGGGATGTGGAGTAGAGGACAATGATGGATGTGGGGGGAGGACAGTGATGGATGTGGGGAAGGACAATGATGGGAGTGGGGGAGAGGACAATGATGGGATGTGGGGGAGAGTGCAATGATGGCATGTGGGGGGAGAGGACAATGACGTGATGTGGGGGAGAGGACAATGATGGGATGTGTGGCATAAGACAATGAAAGATGTAGGGGAGAACACAATGATGGATGTGGGGGTGAGTACAATGATGGGAGTGTGGGAAAGGACAATGAGGGGATGTGAGGAGAGGGCAGTGAGGGATGTTGGGAAGAGGACAATGAGGGATGTGGGGGAGAGGACAATGATGGATGTGGGGGTGAGGACAATGAGTGATGTGGGGGATTGGGATGGCATTAAGATGGGCTTAAAATGGACTTATGATGAACAGGAGGGGAGGAGGACCTTAAATATGGATGTAAAATGAATTGGGTGGTGGAGAAGGAAGTGTTTATAAAATGGAAAGAGGGAGGTATATCTAAAGAAGAATATAATGCTGTCTGCAGAACCTGCAGGGCACAAATCAGATTACTAAAGCTGACAATGAATTGAGGCTTGCAAGAGACTTCAAAAGCACTAATAAAGGATTTTGGGGATATGTCAAAAGTAAAAGAAAAGTCAAAGATGCTATAGGATTTTTACAGGATGAAAATGATGAAATGGTAAGACAGGATGTTGAGAAGGCCAAACTTTTAAATCCCTATTTTGCATCTGTTTTCTCTCAGAAAGGAAATGTAACATCAACTGATCTTCACTGTCCTATTAAGGGAATAGAAGAATCCAGGATATCTATAAACAGAAAGATAATGAGGAAACACTTAGCTAACCTAAATGAATTCAAGTCTCCAGGTCCAGATGAATTACACCCCAGAGTACTGAAGGAGATAGCAGAAGAAATTTTTGAACCCCTCTCCATAATCTTTGAAAATTCTTGGAGAACAGGAGAAGTCCCAGAAGAATGGAGAAGAGCAAACGTTGTTCCTATCTTCAAAAAGGGGAAGAAGGTGGACCCAGGCAACTATAGGCTGGTGAGTCTGACTTCTATACCAGGAAAGATCTTTGAACAAATTATTAAACAACATGGATGTCAGTACCTGGATAAGAATGAAGTGATTAAACAGAGTCAGCATGGGTTTGTAACTAATAAGTCATGTCAGACTATCTTAATTTCCTTCTATGACGGAATCACTGACTGGGTGGAGCAAGGAAATGCTGTAGATATAGTATGTCTTGACTTCAGCAAAGCATTTGACAAAGTATCTCACACAGTCCTTATTGAAAAAATGACTAGGTATGGAATGGACAAGGCAACTGTTAGGTGGATTCATAACTGGCTTAGTGATCGGACCCAAAGAGTGGTCGTAAATGGTTGCACATCCAATTGGAAGAATGTCTCAAGTGGGGTACCACAGGGCTCTGTCCTGGGCCCTGTATTGTTCAACATCTTTATCAATGATTTAGATGAAGGAATTGAGGGTAAACTGATTATATTTGCTGATGACACAAAGCTATGAGGGATAGCTAATAATAGAGAAGAGAGAGAGAGGATTCAAAAAGATATAAATAAACTGGAGCAGTGGGCAGCAACTAACAGAATGGTTTTTAACAGGGAAAAATGCAAAGTACTACATCTGGGCAATAAAAATGAAAAAAACATATACAGAATGGGAGGAATAGGGCTAAGCAACAGCACATGTGAAAAAGACTTGGGTATACTAATAGATTACAGACTGAATATGAGTCAACAGTGTGATGCAGCAGCAAAAAAGGCAAATGCAATTCTAGGATGTATTAACAGAAGCATACAGTCTAGATCATGTGAAGTCATTATTGCCCTCTACTCCTCTTTGGTCAGACCTCATCTGGAATACTGTGTCCATTATTGGGCACCACATTTTAAAAAAGACATTAACAAACTGGAGCAAGTTCAGATAAGAGCGACCAGAATGGTGACTGGTCTGCAAACCCTGTCTTATGAGGAAAGGTTGCAGGATTTGGGAATGTTTAGTTTGCAAAAGAGAAGACTGAGAGGAGACTTAATAGCTGCCTACAAATATCTAAAGGGCTGTCACATTGTAGAAGGATCATCTTTATTCTCATTTGCACAAGGAAAGGCTAGAAGCAATGGGATGAAACTGAATGGGAGGAGACAGATTAGATATTAGAAAAAACTTTTTGACAGAGTGATCAATGAGTGGAACAGACTGCCATGAGAAGTGGTGAGTTCTCCTTCAATGGAAGTCTTCAAATAGAGGCTGGACAGACATCTGACTGGGATGATTTAACGAATCCTGCTTTGAGCAGGGAGTTGGACCAGATGGCCCAGGAGGTCCCTTCCAACTCTACCATTCTATGATTCTATAAGGGTGCTAAGTCCATGATAGCATCATAATGAATTGTGGGATGCGGAGGATGCTATCAGGCACTTAAAATTTATTGAGGAGTGTGAAAGGAGGGGGTAAGATGCATAGAGGTGTAAATGCCACTGTTCTCCTCAGCATGGTGGCTTGATGGATAGCACTGCAGCCTTGCAGCGCTGGAGTCCTGGGTTCTAATCCCACCAAGGACAACGTCTGCAAGGAGTTTGTACAGTATGTTCTCCCTGTGTTTGCGTGGGTTTCCTCTGGGTACTCTGATTTCCTTCCAAAGATATACTGATAGGGAATTTAGATTGTGAGGCCCATCAGGGTCAGTGATGACAATGTGTGCAAACTGTAAAGCGCTGCGGAATATATAAAAGATTATTATTAATCTGGCATTATTTTCACTTTGCTGCTGCACCTCTCCATTCCTGAGAAATGGCCCCTTCTTCCATGTTTATAAATTTAGTCCTTTTAGCCAAGTGGGCAGTATCATCAACACTTCTGTGGGCGTCTTCTTGACTACTACACTCACTTGGTAAAAATACTAGATTTATATGAAGAGGGGGCCGTATCTCAAGAACCGAGAGGCGCAGGAACAAGAGAAAAACAACACCAGATTCAGGAGAACGGCGGCATTTATACAAGGTAAAAAAATACACATTTCTGGCAGGTGACTGGTCCCCTTTAAATCTAAATATACTCAATATATGTGTGAAGAATTTCCACACTCCCGCATCCAGGCACATGTGTCATTATATATCCCATTATTATGGATACAGGGTATCTTGTCAGCCTTGCAGTGTTTCCGATATGCGAGTGAGTGCGGCTGGGTAGTGGTGATGGAGCCGCGTGGCAGAGAGACTGCTCGTTAGCGTTCTTTGTGTTCATTAACATTCATGCAGTGTCGGCTTCTCCTGCAAACATGCCAGGCCTACATATGAGGAGTATGGGGCTTTATGTACCACAACGAGGAGAAGCGTTCCACCAGGCATGGCTTTTCTTTGGTGCGTGCCTGAGAAAATTGTGATAATTGACGTTCTTCTGCTTCGCACACAGCGTTCGTTAAAAACTGATAATTTTTTGGTGTCAGCTGGTGCTGCAAAAAGCAGAGGACGCCTGGGTTATTGGGTATGAAGTAGAGCAGATATGAAGAAATATTCATATTAAAGGGGTTCAGTTTTGCTCATTCTTAAGATCTCTGCTTGGCGCCAGTGAATGGGAACATCCAGAGGATATAAAACTAATCGTTCTCATAGCAGAGAGCTTGTTACAATTATGTCCAGTCGGCAAAATGCGATAAAAAGACACCAATGTCACAAAATCTCTCAGCTGATTGTTTGCTACAGTGTATCAGTGCAGGTGAAATGTATCAATCTGGCATCAAGGATACAAATGAACCAACTCTTCCCTGTGAGATGTAATTTCAGTTTCTGGATGTAAACCAGAATGTTTCCATTCATTGACAGCAAACGGTTTGAAAATGGCAAAGACACTTTAACATGTGCATTTTTACTAAAAAAAAATCTTTTTTTTTGTCTTGTCTTTCTTTTGGCGCTGGTGGATTTTGCACCAAATTTATCAAAATGTGGGAACGTTTTGTAGTTTGGTGCAAATTCTAAGATATTCTTTTTCAATTTTTTTGTTAAAACAATTTTGGTGAAAAAAGTTGTGAAATCCCTTCAATAAGCTTTAAAATATCTCACATTTAAGTTTGGAAGCTATCCCCTATTAATAGGATAGGGGATAACTCCAGCACCAATGGGGGTCTGACTAGTGGGATCCCCTCGAATCCAGAGAACCTGAAGAATGGAGCAGTAATCCATCGTGCACATCTCCACTACATTCATTTTTAGGCCGGGGTCACACTAGAGAGAAATACGGACGAGTGAGAGGCGTAAAAACCACGCATTGCAAACGGACCAATGATTCTCTATGGGGCAGCTCCCATCAGCCGTATATTTCTCGCGTGTATTTTACGGTCCGTGCCAATCGCAGCATGCTGCGATTGTCAGCATACTACGCCCGTAGTACGCCAATGCAAGTCTATGGGTGCACAAAAACAACGCATTACACACGGACCACACGTGTGACTTGCGAGAAATGTGCAAGACTTTGGCAGGTGACAGGAAATGGGTCAAACAATAATCAGGAAGCTTAGACATGCTAATTAGCTCAAAAAGCGCTCCAGACATCCAGGAAGTATGCCTCCACGGAGTACAGCATCATGGCACCCTACTACCTTTATGTGGAGATGCTGATTGTATTAGTGCAGGAGCGCCCGGAAATCTGGGACCAACATCATGCCCATTATGCCAACCGGGCAAAAAAGGAGGCGTCATGGAGGCGCATATGTCGCCAGATGTTCTATGATTTTGGTGATCGGCCATGTGAGGAGCAGCAGCAAATGAGTAAGTACAACCAAAAAAAGGGTTGAAAATTACCTCGCATCAAAAATGGCTTTTGGAATAAGGCCCCCCCCTTCCTTCCTGTGCTTGGCCTTTTTGCCTCTTGAGGCCTGTAGATTTTTATTTGACCCATTGTTTTACCCTGACATAATTGGTCCTTGTCCACAAGCTCCTCATCCTCATAGGCAAACAATTTAAGAGTAGTTACTTGATATCTGAGCTTTTGTGACCATGTGTATCTGGCCTGGTTGCCCCAATTATATATGCCATCCTGGCTAGAAAGCAAACCCTAAAAGGCCACATGACTATGCAACTTTTTGCAAATTTTATTTAGCAAATATGTGAAATGTAGAATATTGCCTGTCACATTGCAGTTGAAGATTTGATGAGACGCTGGCGCAGCATCCGCGACCAGTACAGGCGGGAACGTCAGCAGCGGGCCAGGAGATCTGAGACCGTAAGTACATACCTCACACCACATTACACAGATACTTTATAGTGCCAAAACTAATGTTTTTTGTTTTGGCTATTTTATATTTCATAACAGAACTCAGTCTAACCTTATGGAAAGGGAAACTGGGTCAGATACAGAGCCCATCATCGATCCTATGGCTGGAGGGGAAGAGGTGGCTGGCCCGTCTTCTCCCCCTCCAAGAAGCATGGGTCAAGTTTCTTCTCCTGATCACCCTGTGCCTGCCCTTGCATGTGGACCTACACCACAAACCCCACCACCAGGACCACATCCACAAGCAGGACCGTCTGCTGCAGCACCATTCGCCATACATGATGATCAGGGCAACATCAGCAGCAGCCCAACTGCCCAGCTACAGGGCTCCCCACAGCCTACTGGACCATCCCAGCGAGGAAGAAGAAGGCACCAGATCCCTGCCCAAGATAGCCGTACAAATGTTGACACGGGTACTCAACTATCTTGCTAGAGTGAATAATGATGATGGGGAGGAGGCGTACTCACGCAGCCTGGCCCGTTATCTTCGGTCCCTTCCCCGTGAGGTGAGGCTACGTATTCGAGGCTGTTTTCAGATCCTGCTTGATGCAAGCACACACCCCAATACCCCATATGAGTTATTTAAATATCTGGAGAGGTGGCAGCTTTCCCCACGGAATCTGATGTGCCTTAGACCACACACACACACATGCTTGCTCAATCAGGTTCTGAGGATCCTCCAACACGTGGGCCTACACCTCACCCCCTTCCTCCCCCTACCCAACCTTGCCCACAGCAGCCACATATGTCTGCCTCTAACCAACCTCACCAATATGGCCACTTGTTCCCACCCAGTGTTGGAGGCTGATTCTAACATGGTTGGGGACGATATGGCTATTTTGGTGGGTATGAGCCACGGGCCTACCAGCCCCAACAGGAGGCCCCTCTCCAGTATCAGTCTGCCCAGTACCCACCACAATCACAGGAGGCAGTACTACCCACATCATGGGCAACAGGATGCCAAGTTGGGCAAAATAGTCAGCAGCAAACACAGGCTGGTCTTCCACCTTCTCCTCCCCCGACCTACCACCATTTGTAATGTTGGAATATTGTTTTTGCAATTTTTTTGTTTTTTTTATTTTTTTTGTTCTGCAAATGTGTTGTTTGTAACTTTTATAATCTGCAAAAAGGCCACTTTGTGCCATTGCCACATTTACCATATGGCAATAATATGGTTTCAATACCCCCCCAAAAATTGGCAAAAGTAAAAATTTGTCAACCCAATTTTACGTCTCTGTCTCAATTATGCAAAAAGTTCACGACGTACTAACATACGCTTACCAAGGCAATTACAAAGTGAGAGAAACATAAGGTGTTGAAAAATATATATTTACACAGACAAAAAGCAAAAATTTATAACATAGACACAGCATGCTCATGCCAAGAAGTTTCCCCCTCAGGTGACATAAAATAATTTGTGAAAATATCACGCACTTTGAGACCAGAGAGCGTACGTTGAGGTTTGACATGTGGTCTCGCCCTACGCACATTGTCCGACCCACGCACAACACCAGCAGAGGATGAACAATCATGTATCCTGGTGAAGTTATGAAGAACGACACATGCTTTTATAACTTCATTCACATTTTGTTCACTCAGCTGAATGGCAAACTGGAGGACCCGCCATTTGGCACAAAGAATGCCAAAGGAACACTCCACCAGTCGCCGAGCACGTGATAGGCGCAAGTTAAAAATTCCGAGCTGGTGGTCCAGGTTGCGCCGGGGATATGGCCTCATTGCATTGTTCGTTAACTGAAAAGCCTCATCTGCCACAAGGACATAAGGGACTGATTCTTGAGTTGAGCCTGGTAGCTGGCATGGTGGGGGTAGATCCAACTGGTTGGTGCGTAGCCGCCGACCCATAATGGAAGTATTGAAGACTCTTGAGTCTCCCGTCCTTCCATAGGCCCCAATGTCGACAATTATAAACTTGTATTGAGGGTCGGCCAGAGCCAACAATACAACAGAAAAGTATTGCTTATAATTGAAGAATTGGGAGCCAGAGTTTGGCGGCTTACGCACCCGGATATGCTTCCCCTGAAGGGCCCCAATACAATTTGGAAACTGGCATTCCTCCTCAAAGTCCCTTGAGATCCTCAACCAGTCTTCCATCCTGGGCTCGGGCATGACGAGTTGATGTAGTCTTGACCATATTTCACTACATGTCGACCTGACTATGCCAGAAATGGTAGATCTTCCAATCAGAAACTCATGGTGGAGGGCGGCATAAGACAGGCCAGTAGACAGGAAGCTGAAGAACAACAGAAATGTAACATTTAGAATCCAAAATGAGAAAAACAACAGCTACATACAGTACATAACAAACATTTTCTTTTTTCAGATCTACTAACACACATATATTTTCAAGCATAATGTCTACGTGATATTCAGTATATATTACACGTAACATTCTGGTCTGTAAGTTTAAATATATATGGACTAAGATGAGGCCAAAAAAATAAGCAAAAATAAGAAAATGCACATACTTTGGGCAACACATCATGAACATAGAGAATGTGGTTGCGTAGTACATACCGTAATGTGAGAAGTCGCTCCCCTGCAGATATAGCTTTGAGCATCCTTGTGTCCTGAAATGTTATCCCAGGGCGCACTGTCTCTAAGAGTAGATCAAATGTTGCAAGGCTCATGCGACAGTATTGAAAACATTTTTCTGGATGCTCCCACAGAGAATAGAGCCAGTGGAAATGACCTTTTGTGAGTCGTTGCCTCAAAAGTGGATGGACCCACATGCGTCTCCTCCTCCGCGGATCCACTATCACTGGGTATGGCTGACCAAAGCGGCGTGACAAAAGCCAGTGGAAGAGAACCTGCTCAGTTCTGTTGAAACTCAGACTGTCTGCCATGTTGGCCATACAACACCAACACACCTAGTCAAGGTAAGGTCAAAAATGGACAGAATGGAGGCAGTCACATTTTACAGAGCCAATAAATAGGGTGTAGGCTAATGATTTAAATAGTTAGCAGGCCTCAAAACCGTTAAATGTCCATTTTGCAAGTTGGCGAGAAAATCTCGCAATAGGGATTTCTTACGGATTACATACAGATGCTTACATGCGCAAAATACGCGACCACACCTTGATTATGGATAACATACGGAGCATTATTTAGGGGGCATTTCTCCGTATTACACATGTAAACTACGGACCGTATTTTGCATTGGTTAGTGTGACCCTGACCTTAAAGGGACCCTCGGAGATAGCTGAGTGCTGCGCTCAGCTGGTCTGGGGGTCCCAGCAGTCAGACCTCCAGCAATCGGGAATTTATTACATATCCCATGGATAGGAGATGACTCCCAAACTTAAAGAATACCTTTTTATTCAACTGTGGAAAAAAGACAGATTTTGTACTCTACTTGAATACTGGAGTATCATTGCGCAAAAATTTAGAGACAATTCGAAAAAGCCACAAATAATGAATGAGGATAAAACATTTGAATAACCAAAACCACAGCCAAAATGGCAAAAAAGAGGTAACTTAAAACCATGTGGATAAGCAAAACTTAAAAATAGCAAACATTAAATAACAAAAAAGTGCAAATAAAAAATTGCAACCATTTTTACTTCATGCGCAAAGCAATAATGAATCAGCACCTGTATAATAGAAAGTTACAAAAGGTGTAATATTTCATTTTTTAGGAGCCTACAAAAACTGCGTATGACGGTTATAGACTATGGGACTAGAAAAACTTGACCACCTTCTTCCAACATTGCCACCCCTGTCTACCAGTTATGTGTGATAAAGCAGCTCAGCCTCATTTCTGTCTATGGGGCTAAGCTGCAGTACCAGACACAACCTGTATATGTGTGTGGTGCTGTTTTTAGAAGAATTTTTCTAATCTTGGAAAACCCCTTTAATTCTCGCCCTCAATTCTATATTAATAAGGACCCCAGCGGGATGATATCTAGAATACTTAGATGATTACTGTGGGGTTCATAGGATCTGGAAGTTGCGGTGCTATTAGGGATGCTATGAATGGCAGCTAAGTGAAACTGGCTTTACTCACTGGACTGGGGTGTTTTATGGTACCTATCTGAAAATACCTGGCATTTCCAGCCTGGGATTCTTTAAGTACTGCACTCGGAAGTGTTAAGTGCTGCTACAAGTGTGTTCTTGCTGTAAAGACTGAACAAAGCCAACTCTATAACAAATGGCCAAAAATGGAAATTCCTGAGACGTCTCATGCGCTGTTCAGACCTGAGTCTAACATGTTGTAGAGTGTGTAATGTGAGCCGAGTGTCTACGTGATTGTGTGATCCTCCGGTCAAAATTGAATACATGATGAGAGCATTAGCAGTCCAGGGGTTCCTTGTGGAGAAGGCGCCTGGTTCTGTTTGGTCCCATTGCCCATGGTTGGTGAGAATCCATAAAGGACTTCCCTCTTCATAAAATCTGCATTACTAGCAAAAAGAGAAGGGGGGATTAGCCTAAGGGTCACTGAAAACAAATATCACGACCTTCTGCCCCTTCTGCTCTGGCTCCAAAATTGGGGGTCATGCTACTTTTCTTTGCACTGATATTTTTACAATGAAGTCATTTTTGGATGTTCTTCACTTCTGAAAATGCATATACCATTATTTCCTATTATATTTTCGGTATCTGAACAAAGAAGAAAAAAAAAGTCCTATAGGGGGCGCACATAAAAGTCCTATAGGGGGTGCACGTAGAAAAGAGGGGGCTTATAGGTACTATAATATACTATAGGACCGCCTCTCTTTTTTTTACAATTTTTCTTTATTTGGGTGTAGGAGTGCTAAATTTCTAAATTCGGCCAGGAAAATGAGTCCTGGAATCTGACTGGTCTTGATAGCTTGCACCCCACTTTTTTGTTTTTGGGCAGAATCCTTATTAACCTGTCTTAAATGTACCTGATTTTTTTTACTTTCAATCAATTCATCAAAATCTGAGTTTTTTTTTTTTTAAAGGACTGAGGTAATGACATAGAATGTAATAACCCCCGGTTCTCAGGAATGGTATGAATGGTTGAAGGTAATGTCTGTCGACAACCGATAATTTTCAAGTTTCAAGTTCAACCTGCAATGTAAAGTAGCTGTTAAGAAAAACACAGCTGTCCTAGCCTTGCACTCGCAGGTTTACCATGTTTAGTCTAGGAAGGGGCACAGCTGCAAAGTAAGTTCACATGTGCCCACCCAGCTTACTTCACACGTCAGACCCATCCCTGAAGGCAGTGATACATACTGTATATCTGTATAATGCAAAAAAAGACATGTGACAAAACATTTGATTTTTAGTTTACATATATCACTGCAACAAAATCACACACAAAAAAGGCAAATTCTCTTTATTTCTATGGGATTTAAAGGACAAGTTCAGCCTGGAGAACACGAGTCATTTAAGTTCGCCTATTCCCCTCAATAAATAGTTTCAAGAACAATTTACCTTGCTGGCCCCATATTGCTCGGCTTTGTCCTATTCCCCTAGAAAAGAACAAAATAAAATTAACTAAACTCCCACATTCCCCTAGGCAAGAAAAACCCTAGAATAATGTAATTTCCCCAATTGCGATAGACATGAACTCTCGAGTGAACTACAGGTGCTTCTCACAAAATTTGAATATCCTCAAAAAGTTAATTTATTTCAGTTCTTCAATACAAAAAGTGAAAATCATATATTATATAGAGTCATTACAGACAGAGTGATCTATTTCAAGTGATTATTTCAGTTAATGTTGATGATTATGGCTTACAGCCAATGAAAACCCAAAAGTCATTATCTCAGTAAATTAGAATAATTAACAAAAAACACCTGTAAAGGCTTCCTAAGTGTTTAAAAAGGTCCTTTAGTCTGTTTCAGTAGCTCCACAATCATGGGGAAGACTGCTGATTTGACCAATTTTTCAGAAGGCAGTCATTGACAGACTCCACAAGGAGGGTAAGCCACAAAAGGACATTGCTCAACAAGCTGGCTGTTCAGTGTACTGTATCCAAGCATATTAATGGAAAGTTGAGTGGAAGGAAAAAGTGTGGTAGAAAAAGGTGCACAAGCAACTGGGATAACCGCAGCCTTGAAAGGATTGTTAAGAAAAAGGCCATTCAAAGATTTGGGGGAGATTCACAAGGAGTGGACTGCTGCTGGGGTCATTGCTTCAAGGGCCACCACACACAGACGTAGCATCCAGGACATAGGCTACAAGTGTCGCATTCCTTGTGTTAAGCCACTCATGACCAATAGACTCTGCCAGAAGCCTCTTACCTGGGACAAGGAGAAAAAGAACTGGACTGTTGCTCAGTGATCCAAGGTGTTGTTTTCAGATGAAAATAAATTTTGCATTTCATTTGGAAATCAAGGACCCAGAGTCTGGAGGAAGAGTGGAGAGGCCACAATCCAAGCTGCTTAAGGTCTAGTGTGAAGTTTCCACAATCAGTGATGGTTTGGGGAGTCATTGTCATTTGATGGTGTAGGTCCACTGTGTTTTATCAAGTCAAAAGTCAGTGCAGCCGTCTACCAGGAAATTTTAGAGCACTTCATGCTTCCCTCTGCCGACAAGCTTTTTGGAGATGGAAATGTCATTCTCCAGCAGGACTTAGCACCTGTCCACACTGCCAAAAGTACTAATATCTGGTTTACAAACAACAGTATCACTGTGCTTGATTGGCCAGCAAACTCGCCTGACCTTAGCCCCGTAGAGAATCTATGGGGTATTGTCAAGAGGAAGATGAGAGACACCAGACCCAACAATGCAGATAAGCTGAAGGCTGCTATCAAAGCAACCTGGGCTTCCATAACACCTCAGCAGTGCCACAGGCTGATCGCCTCCATGCTACGCCGCATTGATGCAGTAATTGATGCAAAAGGAGCCCCGACCAAGTATTGAGTGCATTTACTGAACATCCATTTCAGTAGGCCAACATTTTGGATTTTAAAATCATTTTTCAAGCTGGTGTTATAAAGTATTCTAATTTAATGAGATAATGACTTTTGGGTTTTCATTGGCTGTAAGCCATAGAATCATAGAATCATAGAATCGTAGAGTTGGAAGGGACCTCCTGGGCCATCTGGTCCAACCCCCTGCTCAAAGCAGGATTTGCTAAATCATCCCAGACAGATGTCTGTCCAGCCTCTGTTTGAAGACTTCTATTGAAGGAGAACTCACCACCTCTCTTGGCAGCCTGTTCCACTCATTGATCACTCTAACTATCAAAAAGTATTTTCTAATATCTAATCTGTGTCTCCTCCCATTCAGTTTCATCCCATTGCTCCTAGTCTTTCCTTGTGCAAATGAGAATAAAGATGATCCTTCTACAATGTGACAGCCCTTTAGATATTTGTAGACAGCTATTAAGTCTCCTCAGTCTTCTCTTCTACAAGCTAAACATTCCCAAATCCTGCAACCTTTCCTCATAAGACAGGGTTTGCAGACCGGTCACCATTCTGGTCGCTCTTTTCTGAACTTGCTCCAGTTTGTTGATGTCTTTTTAAAATGTGGTGCCCAAAACTGGACACAGTATTCCAGATGAGGTCTGACCAAAGAGGAGTAGAGGGCAATAATGACTTCACGTGATCTAGACTGTATGCTTCTGTTAATACATCCTAGAATTGCATTTGCCTTTTTTGCTGCTGCATCACACTGTTGACTCATATTCAGTCTGTGATCTATTAGTATACTCAAGTCTTTTTCACATGTGCTGTTGCTTAGCCCTATTCCTCCCATTCTGTATATGCTTTTTTCATTTTTATTGCCCAGATGTAGTACTTTGCATTTTTCCCTGTTAAAAACCATTCTGTTAGTTGCTGCCCACTGCTCCAGTTTATTTATATCTTTTTTAATCCTCTCTCGCTCTTCTATAGTATTAACTATCCCTCCAAGCTTTGTGTCATCAGCAAATTTAATCAGTTTACCCTCAATTCCTTCATCTAAATCGTTGATAAAGATGTTGAACACTACAGGGCCCAGGACAGAGCCCTGTGGTACCCCACTTGAGACATTCATCCAACTGGATGTGCAGCCATTTATGACCACTCTTTGGGTCCGATCACTAAGCCAGTTATCAACGTTAACAAAATGTAACACTTGAAATAGATCACTCTGTTTGTAATGACTCTATATAATATATGAGTTTCACTTTTTGTGTTGAATAACTGAAATAAATTAACTTTTTGATGATATTCTATTTTAGTGAAAAGCACCTGTATGTTCTCATATTCCTTTGGAGAAAAGGTGCCAAAGGATGATATGTCTCCCTCTTACTCAGTATAAGAAAAAACATAGGGAGACCTAAGCTCCCCTATCCCCCTAACCAAGGTAAACAATAGAGTGGTCTTAGTTCCCCTATTTTCCAGTGCAAGAAGTGATCAAACCTCTCCCATTGCCCTAAATAAGAAGCAACATAGAGTAATTTTAGTTCCCTTAGACAATAGGAGCCCAAGAATAAACTATGCTCTTCAATTCCCATACACAAGAAAGGAACCACAAAGTATTTCAAGCTTTCTTACTCCTTTACACAAAAGAAAGTCAGAATTATTTAAGTTATGTATTTCCCTAAAATTCCTCTATACAAGAAGTACCATAGCGTGATATAAGTTCCTTGAGACAAAAAAAGTCATAGAGAGATCTAAGTTACTTTAAACAAGAAGAACCATTGTGTGATCTAAGTTACTTTAGACAACAAGAAGCAGAGAGTGATCTAAGTTTCTCTAGACAAGAAGGGCCATAGAGTGACCTACATTCCTTGAGGAAAGAAGAGCCATAGAATGATCTAAATTTGTTGAGACAAGAAGAACCATAGCGTGATCTAAGTTCCTTGAGACAAAAAGAACCTGTGCCGATGGTCACTACTTATGGACATGCTGTGAGGTGTCACAGAGTTTGAGGATAAAAGCCAGGAGGGTATATAATAAACAGAGGGATGAGGCAAAGGCGTAGTCATGTCACAGTCTGGGGTGAGAATTCCAAGAAGGTAGCAGATCAAGACAAAGGGGCTAAGCAAAAGGATGGTCAAAGGCAAATCCAAGGTTGGTCAACAAAGATCAAAATACAAGAAATCAAAGCACAGAGCAAACATACACCAAACTGACCATAGATACAAATGAGATAAGAGGCAGTCAATAAGTTAAATAGCGTGGGAATCATTCTGAACAGGAAACAGGAAACCCAGCACGCCCTGGTCCTGATTGGGTCCTGATTGGGTGACTGGCTCTCACTCACCACACTTACTGCTCAGCACACCCAAACTTCAGATTGCACAGCTGAGCTGTCTATCATGATGCTGAAAGGAGGAATCTTTACAGAACCATAGAGCGATCGAAGTTCTTGATACAAGAAGAACCATAGAGTGAGCTAAGTTTCTTGAGACAAGAAAAGCCATAGACTGATCTGTTTGTTAAGATAAGAACTAGACGGTAATCTAAGATCCTTGAGAAAAGAGGAGCCGAAGAGTGATCTAAGTTCCTTGAGACACAAAGAAGAACCATAGATTGATCAATGTTCCTTGAGACAAGAACAACCAGAGAGTGGTCTAAATTCATCGAGACAAGAAGAGCCATAGAGTGATCTAAGTTCCTCCAGACAAGAAGAACCATAGAGTGACCTAAGTTCCTCGAGACAAGAAGAGTCATAGAGTGATCTAAGTTCCTTGAGACAAGAAGAGACATAGAGTGATCTAAGTTCCTTGAGACAAGAAAAGCCATAAAGCCATGCATATTAGATAGCTGTTGGCTGAAAGATAGATCAGCTAACAGGTATCTCTCTCTACTCCCTCATACAGAAGAACACTGGAAGAGTGCACATGTGTTCTTTCTCTGTGATCTTCCTCTGACAAGATAAAGGGGTCTGCAAGAAAAGAAATGGCTTGTATGTTGAGACTTATCAAATAAGGAGACTTGTTTTCATTACCATTATGATTTTTACAGCTCTCCAACTGGATATTTGCACTCATATTCATGGCCACCAGTAGTATGGTAGTACATTTTATTTTGGCAGTTTTTGATCATTTATTGGTCTTTGTTTCATAGACATAAATGAAAAAAAATGTACATAGACCTGGAAGCTCCATGTATTTTCTTGTCTTGTGAAGTGATTGTAATTTAGTGTCGTTATGTTGTGATTACTCATCAAGGAATAATAGGGGTTATTGTCTAAGTGAGGTCGTTAGCATTTACCTTAAGATCCCTTCCACCGGATATTAGCATTTAATGAACCATAATGATTCATTCCTGTGTTTTTTGTTGTTATCTCCACTCCAGCAAAAACATAGAAAAGCTAGAAGAAAACCAACCATGGGCATAACTTTTTGTTGGCTCCTGTTGATAATCGAGTTTATGGTATCCTATTGCATGGCGGAGATCATTTACAACTGTTGCTCATAAACTTTAAACCAGATTCCCATCAGCTTGTTGAGATCGTGATCAGGAGGACTATTTTTGGCAATCTACATGCTTTTCTTGCTTGACCTGAAGTTATTACGTCCTTCTGCTTTCCTAATGTTTACTGAAAAACCCTTCATAAAGTAAAGATATTGAAAATCCTACAAGATGTAGATATTCAATTCTCACATGAAGAAGCATCCACCACAAATAGGTTCCCACAGACGTGTGTACATTGAAACCACGAACACGCATGGTACTACTGGACTGAACATGGGTTGCTCTAAGGTTCTGGGTGATCTATCTTCCACCCAGTAGGTCTCAGTGTAATATGGACCATACCATCTCAGCAAAAGTCAAATTGTCTTCCATGGGGTCCTTTTACTGAAAAAACCATCCCTGATGACCGTCAATTGTAGGCATGGCAGAGATCAGCCAACAAACAAGCAAACAGTCTTCTTTTATGAGGAATAAAAATCACACGTTCTGCAAATAATATCTAAACTATATGGGAACAGAACCAATAAATTATTCCCTTATAGTTCCAATCACCCCCCATAACAGGGTCTGTAAAGGGAAAGTGTCAAAAGAAAATGTCCTATTGTTTGTATCAGGGTTTTTTTTATGTTAAATGTATTTTATTTATAATTGTTCATAATTTTTTGTGTAAAATAAATTGGGCAATTTTGACACAGGTTACTAGGTCTAATAGACTTCTACTTCCTGTTTTTCACATGGCATTAGCAGAAATAGACTTACTCAAATCCTTCTGATTTGTATTGAAGTGTTATATGAGCATGCTCCAATCTGGGTAAAGATCATTGTGAAGAGAGGGGGAGGCGTTGAGCTGTGACATCACCTATAGTTAATAGTGGATCCTTTGTTTTCTACTGTATATAAAGTAGAGGTGTTATTATTGAATGTACAGGAGGAGCAGGTGAGCTGTGACATCACATATTGGTGGATTCTGTGTTATCCACTGTACAGTTGTGTTAAAAAAAGTTTGCTCCCTTCCTGATTTCCTATTCTTTTGCATGTTACTCACACTGAAATGTTTCAGATCATCAGCAAATGTAAATATTAGACAAAGATAACACAAGTAAACACTAAATGTTGTTTTTAAATGAAGGTCTTTATTATTATGGGAAAAAGAAATCCAAACCTACAGAGTCATGTGTAAAAAAGTGATTGCCTCCTCCCCCTAAAACCTAAACTGTTGTTTATCACAAGTGGCAAAAACATGGCACAGTGGTGAATCTTCCGAGGAGTGGTCAGCCGACCAAAATTACATCAAAAGCGCAGCCACAACTCATCCAAGAGGTCAAAAAAGACCCCACAACAATATTCAAAGAACTGCAGGCCACACTTGCCTCAGTGGAGTCAGTGTTCACGACTCCACCATAAAAAAAGAGACTGGGCAACAATGGCCTCCATGGCAGAGTTCCAAGACGAAAACCTTTGCTGAGCAATAAGAATATAAAGGCTAGTCTCAGTTTTGCCATAAAACATCTTGATGATCCTCAAAACTTTTGTGAGAATATTCTGTGGGCTGATGAGACAAACGTTAATCTTTTTGGAAGGTGTATGTCCCATTACATCTGGCGTAGAAGTAACACAGCATTTCAGAAAAGGAATATCATACCAACAGTAAAATATGGTGGTGGTAGTATGGTGGTCTGCGCCTGCTTTACTGCTTCAGGACCTGGAAGACTTGCTGTGGTAAATGGAGCAATGAATTCTGCTGTCTACTAAAAAATGCTGAAGGAGAATGTCCGGCCATCTGTTTGTGACCTCAAGCTGAAGCGTACTTGGGTTATGCAGAAGGACAATGATCCAAAACACACCAGCAAGTCCACCTCTGAATGGCTTAAGAAAAACAAAATTAAGACTTTGGAGTGGCCTAGTCAAAGTCCTGACCTTAATACAAATGAGATGCTGTGGTATGGCCTTAAAAAGGTGGTTCATGCTTGGAAACTCTCCAATGTGGCTGAATTACAGCAATTCTGCAAAGCTGAGAGGGATAAAATTCATCCAGACCATTGTAAAAGACTCTTTATCAGTTATCACAAATGCTTGACTGCAGTTGCTGCTAAGGGCGACCCATCCAACTATTAGGTTTAGGGGCAATCACTTTTTCACACAGGTCCTTGTAGGTTTGGATTTTTTCCCTTAATAATAAAGACCTTCATTTAAAAACTAAATTTTGTGATTACTTGTGTTGTCTTTGTTAATATTTACATTTGTTGGTGATCTGAAACATTTCAGTGCGAGTAACATGCAAAAGAATAGGAAATCGGGAAGGGAGCAAACACTTTTGCACATAACTATATATAGAGGTGATATAATTAATTGTGTAGGGAGGAGGTGAGCTGTGTTATCACCTATTGTGAATGGTGGGTCCTGTGTTATCTGCTGTATATAGATGTGTTATCAGTCATTGTACAAAAGGGGAGGAGGTGATCTGTGACATCACCTATTGTGAATGGTGGATACTGTGTTATCTACTGTATACTGAGGTTTTACCAGTCATTGTACTGAAGGAGGAGGTGAGTTGTGACACTTATTAATGGAGGTTCCTGTGTTATCTGCTGTATATAGAGGTGTTATCAGTCATTGTACAGGAGGAGAAGGTGAGCTGTGACAGCACCTATTGTGAATGGTGGATCCTGTGTTATCTACTGTATAGAGGTGTTATCAGTCATTGTACAGGAGGAGGAGGTAAGCTGTGACAACACCTATTGTAAATGGTGAATCCTGTATATAAAGGTGGTATCAGTCATTGTACAGGAGGAGGTGGTGAGCTGTGACATCACCTATTGTGAATGGTGGATCCTGTGTTATCTACTGTATATAGAGGTTTTACCATTGTACAGAAGGAGGAGGTGAGTTGTGACACCACCTACTGTGAATGGTGGATCCTGTGTTATCTACTGTATATAGAGGTGTCATCATTCATTGTACAGGAGGAGGAGGGGAGCTGTGACATCACCTATTGTGAATGGTGGATCCTGTGTTATCTACTGTATATAGAGGTGTTATCAGTCATTGTACAGGAGGAGGAGGTAAGCTGTGACAACACCTATTGTAAATGGTGAATCCTGTGTTATCTACTGTATATAGAGGTGGTATCAGTCATTGTACAGGAGGAGGTGGTGAGCTGTGACATCGCCTATTGTGAATGGTGGATCCTGTGTTATCCACTGTATATAGAGGTTTTACCAGTCATTATATAGAAGGAGGAGGTGAGTTGTGACACTTATGAATGGAGGATCCTGTGTTATCTGCTGTATATAGAGGTGTTACCTTTCATTGTAGACCTGTGTGTGATGAGATTGCTGAATAAACATTAACACAGAACAGACAGTGTGAATCTTGTACAAGACCTAGTGGTGGGTGTGAATATAGCGATATTGATGATAATGTATGTAAAGCGCTGCGGAATAAGATATGTGAGCAAAGCATAATAATAAAAAAATTGACAGAAGAAAAAACATTTGTATAAAAAAATGTAAACAATAGGTAATCTTCTGATAACACATTTGTTATATTGTCATTCTGCGCTCTTTTGGGCAGGATATTTGCCAGTATCAATGGACCTGATCTCTTCTTATACAGTGTACTTATTATTTGGGTCTTGGTCCTTTCCACCTTCCTTTCTTCAAAAATACCCGTTATCTCTTGATCTGCCTCCTGCTCGTCACTGCATCCCGCGTTCCTGCTAGTACCTTACACTATAACATACAATCCTCGAGTCTCCACTGTCAATGTTACTAATGATCCTTAAACAAAAAAATAAACTGGGAACACAACCAACAGATGACATCACTGAGGTGTGGAATGATGTCAACAAGGCTTCAGTAGGACCTTGGATGGTGAATGGTACCAGCTGAGTTCACCTTTTACCTATAGTTTTATTTTATCTCCAATTTTTCCAGTGCAGAGAATCTCCCAGGAACATTTATATCCATATAGTCTGTAGCACTATGCTTGACCCATGATCCAGCGCAGCCGTCACGTGTCCAGTCACTAAGCCCTCCAGATGACCATGTGTTCAGTTGTCACATTGGAGACTGGGAGACTAGAAAACATGGTGCTGTTTTTAGAAGGACATAGTGATGACAACACCCCAGGGGCCTAGCAGTTTTCCCTGAACGCTCAGCTCTGCTGCGGTAAGACGTGTTATCCATCTCAGAAGAGATTCTTAAAGCTTGTCGTGTTACTCGCTGAGTGCAAAAATAAAATGTGCGAGGAGGTCCCTGCTGCAGCCAACGTGCGATGTCAGATCTATCACAAGGAGAGGAAATTCTCTAGCCTGGGTTATTCTGTAACTAAAGGACACATTTTTTATGGGAAATTTGATTCACGGCTAATCTAAAATGACCCAAAGTCTCCAGATGCCCTGAAAAATATGTATGACAGTATTCTCTTCACATACTAATGTTATTCAGTCCAGTGCTGTGACACACACTCTGTAGTTCTTCAGTGTTTTATAGTTTTCTCTATCTCTGTGGCTAAGCTGTGAGCTGTGATGTTCACTTACTATCCAGATTCACCCTATAATAGCTGCTGCATTCCTTCCCTTGGCTTTTATACCGGTTGTGATAGTCCTTCGTGAATGGCTGTGCTATGCAATATGATGTGATAGTTACAAGTTAAATGATTTTTCTCTGGCTTATGCAATCTGTGGAAAGGATTGGCAGCTGTTTCAGGTGAAGAAAATTGAAAATTGTTGAATCACGCCAATTCAGCGAATTCCTTAAAAAATTGATGCAAATTCAATTTGCATCGAATCTTTATTGGCCATACACAATAGACTATGATAAGATGACAAACCATTTTTGGTGACATCGGTTGAGCATCTAATTTGCTTATTCAATCAATGTCAGGAAAAAAAAGATTGGGCATATTGAATTTTAACATGTCCAATCCTTTATTCTCAAGGTATAAGGATTAAAAAAGAGTTTACTGTATCTCGTTCACTTTTAACTTGTGCTTTCTGAGACCACACATTCAAAACCATATCATGACTAACAACCGAATGATTTAAAATGCGTTGGTTATGCAATCCTACAAAGTTTGTACAGTGGGTACGGAAAGTATTCAGACCCCTTTACATTTTTCACTCTTTGTTTCATTGTAGCCATTTGGTAAATTCAAAAAAGTTCATTTTTTTCTCATTAATGTACACTCTGTACCCATCTTGTCTGAAAAAAAAATCAGAAATGTAGAAATTTCTGCAAATTTATTAAAAAGAAAAACTGAAATATCACATGGTCATAAGTATTCAGACCCTTTGCTCAGACACTCATATTTAAGTCACATGCTGTCTATTTCCTTGTGATCCTCCTTGAGATGGTTCTACTCCTTCACTGGAGTCCAGCTGTGTTTAGTTAAACTGATAGGACTTGATTTGTAAAGGCACACACCTGTCTATATAAGACCTCATAGCTCACAGTGCTTGTCAGACCAAATGAGAATCATGAGGTCAAAGGAATTGGCCAAGGAGCTCAGAGACAGAAATGTGGCAAGGCACAGATCTGGCCAAGGTTACAAAAGAATTTCTGCAGTACTCAAGGTTCCTAAGAGCACAGTGGCCTCCATAATCCTTAATTGGAAGAAGTTTGGGGCCACCAGAAGTCTTCCTAGACCTGGCTGTCCAGGCAAACTGAGCAATCATGGGAGAAGAGCCTTGGTGAGAGAAGTAAAGAAGAACCCTAATATCACTGTGGCTGAGCTCCACAGATGCAGTAGGGAGATGGGAAAAAGTTCCACAAAGTCAAATATCAATGCAGCCCTCCACCAGTCGGGCCTTTATGGCAGAGTGACCCGACGGAAGCCTCATAGAATCATAGAATCATAGAGTTGGAAGGGACCTCCTGGGCCATCTGGTCCAACCCCCTGCTCAAAGCAGGATTCGCTAAATCATCCCAGTCAGATGCCTGTCCAGCCTCTGTTTGAAGACTTCCATTGAAGGAGAACTCACCACTTCTCGTGGCAGCCTGTTCCACTCATTGATCACTCTAACTGTCAAAAAGTTTTTTCTAATATCTAATCTGTGTCTCCTCCCATTCAGTTTCATCCCATTGCTTCTAGTCTTTCCTTGTGCAAATGAGAATAAAGTTGATCCTTCTACAATGTGACAGCCCTTTAGATACTTGTAGACAGCTATTAAGTCTCCTCTCAGTCTTCTCTTTTGCAAACTAAACAATCCCAAATCCTGCAACCTTTCCTCATAAGACAGAGTTTGCAGACCGGTCATCATTCTGGTCGCTCTTTTCTGAACTTGCTCCAGTTTGTTGATGTCTTTTTTAAAATGTGGTGCCCAAAACTGGACACAATATTCCAGATGAGTTCTGACCAAAGAGGAGTAGAGGGAAATAATGACTTCACGTGATCTAGACTGTATGCTTCTGTTAATACATCCTAGAATTGCATTTGCCTTTTTTGCTGCTGCATCACATTGTTGACTCATATTCAGTCTGTGATCTATTAGTATACCCAAGTCTTTTTCACATGTGCTGTCACTAAGCCCTATTCCTCCCATTCTGTATATGCTTTTTTCATTTTATTGCCCAGATGTAGTACTTTGCATTTTTCCGTGTTAAAAACCATTCTGTTAGTTGCTGCCCACTGCTCGTTTATTTATATCTTTTTGAATCTTCTCTCTCTCTCTTCTCTAGTATTAGCTATCCCTCCTAGCTTTGTGTCATCAGCAAATTTAATCAGTTTACCCTCAATTCCTTCATCTAAATCGTTGGTAAAGATGTTGAACAATACAGGGCCCAGGACAGAGCCCTGTGGTACCCCACTTGAGACATTCTTCCAACTGGATGTGCAGCCATTTACGACCACTCTTTGGGTCCGATCACTAAGCCAATTATGAATCCACCTAACAGTTGCCTTGTCCATTCCATACTTAGTCATTTTTTCAATAAGGATTATATGAGAGACTTTGTCAAATGCTTTGCTGAAGTCAAGATATACTATATCTACAGCATTTCCTTGATCCACCCAATCAGTGATACCGTCATAGAAGGAAATTAAGTTAGTCTGACATGACTTATTAGTTACAAACCCATGCTGACTCTGTTTAATCACTTCATTCTTATCCAGGTATTGACATACATGTTGTTTAATAATTTGTTCAAAGATCTTTCCTGTTATAGAAGTCAGACTCACCGGCCTATAGTTGCCTGGGTCTACCTTCTTCCCCTTTTTGAAGATAGGAACAACATTTGCTCTTCTCCAGTCTTCTGGGACTTCTCCTGTTCTCCAAGAATTTTCAAAGATTATGGAGAGGGGTTCAAAAATTTCTTCTGCTATCTCCTTCAGTACGCTGGGGTGTAATTCATCTGGACCTGGAGACTTGAATTCATTTAGGTTAGCTAAGTGTTTCCTCACTATCTTTCTGTTTATAGATATCCTGGATTCTTCTATTCCCTTAATAGGACAGTGAAGAACAGTTGATGTTACATTTCCTTTCTGA
Organism: Dendrobates tinctorius; assembly: GCF_039654945.1. Classification (NCBI taxonomy): domain Eukaryota; kingdom Metazoa; phylum Chordata; class Amphibia; order Anura; family Dendrobatidae; genus Dendrobates; species Dendrobates tinctorius. The sequence continues at coordinate 29,707,056 of NW_027361788.1, read as the reverse complement.
GAGAAAACAGATGCAAAATAGGAATTTAAAAGTTCAGCCTTCTCAAAATCCTGTCTTACCATTTCATCATTTTCATCCTGTAAATATCCTATAGCATCTTTGACTTTTCTTTTACTTTTGACATATCCACAAAATCCTTTATTATTGCTTTTGACATCTCTTGCAAGCCTCAATTCATTTTCAGCTTTAGCTAATCTAATTTGTGCCCTGCAGACAGCATTATATTCTTCTTTAGATATGCCTCCCTCTTTCCATTTTATAAACATTTTTTTCTTCCTTTTTAGCATGTGCTTAAGTTCTGTGTTCATCCATCCTGGTTTCCTTAAATGCTTCCTATTCTTCCCTCTTTTCGGAATTGTTAACAACTGTGCTTTGAGAATTTCATTTTTCAAGATTTCCCATCCTTCCTGGACATTTTTGTCTTTAAGGCTATCCAGCCATTGGATCCCTCCAATTCTCTTTCTGAATCCCTTAAAATCTGCCTTTCTGAAATCTAACCTTGACGTCTGAGTCTTCACAGGTCTTCCGCCTCTAGTTATCCAAAATTCTAAAATAGCATGGTCGCTACCTCCTAGGGTCCCAGCCACTTTTACCTCCTCAACCATTTCCTCCCTGTTTATAAGGATTAGATCCAAGGTAGCAGTTCCCCTTGTTTTCTCCCCTACCTTTTGGAAGATAAAGTTGTCAGCAAGAGAGGATAAGAATTTCCTTGACCTGTTAGTTTTGCCTGAGAGAGATTCCCAACAAATGTCTGGATAGTTGAAATCTCCCATGACAACTATGTCATATTTTTTGGAGAACTTGGCCATTTGATGCCTCTCCTCAGTGCAAGACATATGAAAGCCCACATAGAGTTTACTAAAAAAAATACATGAAGGACTCCCAGACTATGAGAAATAAGATTCTATGGTCTGATGAGATGAAGTTAGAACTTTTTGGTGATAATTCTAAGTCTGGAGAAAACCAAACACTGCCTGCTCATCACCTGCCCAATACAATCCCAACAGTGAAATATGGTGGTGGCAGCATCATGTTATGGGGGTGGTTTTCAGCTGCATGGACAGGACGACAGGTTGCAAATGAAGAAAATATGAATGCGGCCAAGTACAGAGATATGCTCTGGACCTCAGACTTGGCTGATGGTTCACATTCCAACAAGACAATGACCCTAAGCACACGGCTAAAATAACAAAGGAGTGGATTCAGAACAACTCTGTGACCATTCTTGACTGGCCCAGCCAGATCCCCTGACCTAAACCCAATTGAGCGTCTCTGGAGAGGTCTACCTGAAAATGGCTGTCCACCAACGTTCACCATCCAACCTGACAGAACTGGAGAGGATCTGCAAGGAAGAATGGCAGAGGATCCCCAAATCCAGGTGTGAAAAACTTGTTGCATCATTCCCAAGAAGACTCAAGGCTGTACTAGATCAAAAGGGTGCTTCTACTCAATGGGTCTGAATACTTATGACAATGTGATATTTCAGTTTTTCTTTTTTAATAAATTTACAAAAATGTCTACATTTCTGTTTTTTTTAGTCAAGATGGGGTGCAGAGTGTACATTAATGAGAAAAAAATTAACTTTTTTGAATTTACCAAATGGCTGCAATAAAACAAAGAGTGAAAAATTTAAAAGGATCTGAATAATTTCCGTACCCACTGTATTTGTTTTATTATTATAAAAGAAGACTTTCGATTTGAAGAAGTGCTGGAATGCATTTGAAATTAAATCAGAACTCTTTATTCTCAAGGGGGATAAATCATCATCAGAGGTGTCTGTGTAACATGGCATGGGGTGCTAGCAGTGGGTGAGGCACTCGTCATCTGCACCTCGGCTTGGAAGTGTGGGTCCTGGCCGGGTGCGTGGGTTTCTGCTGTGAGGGACGTATGCCAGGGCAGACCCAATGTAGCTCGTCTTGTAGGCTTTCCAGGACCAGATGTTTCATAGTTCAATGAGGGATACCATTTTTCCAAAATAAACTCTTTACTGAGCAGTAACTTGGTAAGTGTGTATTGGGTGTGACAGAGACTGTCTTGTACCTGCCCCCAAAGACTACAATTGTAGTGTGAATATTGACTTGTGTTTTAGTGTGTTTTATTGTATGATATGAAATTTGTAAAATGCATAGAATGTTACAAGTACTGATGCTGCTGTGTGGGCGCTGTATTGGTACTGCCTAAAGTTACCTGGTACACTCATCTCAGGGGTTGGTAAAATGTAGAAAATACTTTAGTGCTTAGCTAGTAATAGATAGGAATATTAGGATAGTGGTCAGCCTTATTAGTGACCAGTGTGAGACAGTGACCGGTATTGTTGTAAATGGCTGGTATGTGTCGCAGAGGAATAGATCCTCTGTGCTGTAAGCCTGAAATGTTGCTCTGGGACCTATAGTTCCACAAGCCTTGATTTTGTTTATACTAGGGGGGCTTACAGGGTTAGCTGGAGAGCTGGACGGGACTGGCTAACAACACACATCTCCCACCTATGGGGGTGGTTTCAGCTAAATAATGTGACCATGGTTTGGGTCACATGGGCTAGGTTGTAAGGTCCTGCAAGAGGTCAGGCCTATGTGTTGGAAGGACTTCCTGAAGAGCACATGGTGAGGCCATGTACCTGGAAGGTCTCTGTGTTGGAAGGTTATGTGAGTGGTCCGGATTCCTGAATAGCACATGGAGAGATCATGAACCTGGATGATCGCTGTGTTGGAAGGTCATGCGGGTGGACTGGATTCCTGAATAGTGTGAGACCATGTAATCGCAGAGTTTGTGACAGCACTGCGTTGGAGAAGCTCCGGACCTTCTGAGGGTCTGGACTGTTGGGAGTGCCCTTGTCCCAAGACATGAGATGGTGATACCAGTAAGGCAGCTTCCCCAGAAGCTAGGAATGACGAGGAGTCAGCGTGTGGAGCAGGAGCATCTTGATTTTTTATATTATTTGAGGTTATTGGTATATATCATTATGCACCATTATTATTTTCACCTTACCATCACAGCGGCACCATTTATTTATTTCACATCCATATCCCTGAGGATAGTGCGCTTGCGCAGGGTCTGTAGCGCCTTTCACTTCCAGGAGCGCTCCATTATTGAGCCGCATGCGCACTAGTGTTCGGCTCAAGGAGCGCGTTACCGGAAGTGACGTTACTTCAGGCTGCACAGACCGGCGCACGCGCCATAAACATCTGAAGGAACGGTTTCTTCCCTGTTATAATTAACGGCTTCCTATTGGTTCTTTGGGGTATATAATCTTGTGACACACTCACCTCTGACACGCCCCCGGAAGAAGCGATTGCGAAACGCGCGTTGGGGTTGGGGAGGTCACGCCATGCACTGTCACAGACGCCTGTTTATATGAGGTAATTGTCCATTTATATCCCTTATTGTATTTAGGATTTTTATCCATGATGATGTTAGTTAACAAGATGGGTGTTTAGGGTTCAGATTTATACATAATTAGCACTACAGCTATTATTGTGTTGGCACCAATTGTGTACTTGCAATTTGCATATAGTTAATATGGTGTTTGTACTGTAGTTGCTAATTTATGTTTATTGGCCTGAGATAGTAATATTTACAGGATTACCTTAGACATATTTTCTTGCGTCTTGGACGTATAATTCCTCCTACTGAGTTATTTTGCTTTTTTAATCATTTTAATATATTCAATAAAACGTTGTTTTTTAATCATTTCTGGGTCTCTTCAGTTCGGCAAATATTAGTATATAAGTCCGATAATTGTTGTATTCTTATGGTTTATGAAGTGCCAGTATACTTGGTATTAGGACTATTTGTTGATTGATATAGTGTGAGACCATGTAATTGCAGAGTTTGTGACAGCACTGCGTTGGAGAAGCTCTGGACCTTCTGAGGGTCTGGACTGTTGGGAGTGCCCTTGTCCCAAGACATGAGATGGTGATACCAGTAAGGCAGCTTCCCCAGAAGCTAGGAATGACGAGGAGTCAGCGTGTGGAGCAGGAGCTCCTGTAAGGTAACTCCAGACAAGGGGGTTATAGTAAGGGCAGACAAGTATCTGCAATTGGAACAGACTGTTGGTGTTTGTTGTGTTCCGTGGATGTTAATGAACTGTTCGGTGTGCGGTTGTTCACGGTGACTGGACAATGACGAGTCTGGCATGTTTAAGGACTGTGATTCAAAGCAGTATACTACAAAGTGCTATGGATTATGTGAGGTCTGTGATGTGTAACATGGTCTACAGAGGTTTATGAGTTGCATAATAAACCGCATAGACTGTTTTGTGAAAAAAAAGTGCCTGTGTGCTTTCATCCTGTTGCCAAGCAAGTGTCCCCAACACATGCAGTAAGCACCATCTTACAACAGTAATAGGAATAGTATAGGATACTTTTAAATCATTGGGACCAGCCCATCATGGGCTAAGGTGGTTAAGTAAAAAGAGGAAACACTTTAGAGAGAGTTAGAAAAAAATGTGAGGTTCATGGCAAGTAGAAGGTCAAGGTGTAATGGCTGGAGGCACATAAGTACATATAGTTCTGGCAGCATAAGGTCACAACAGATGTCCTGCGGACATTCCGAACTAGGCACTGAGGAGTGTGCCTTAATCCCTTCTATACAGAGGAAGCTGGACAGGGAACCGGAAAAAGGGAGATGCTGTGGGGCCGGACAAGGAATCTGTGGATGACAAGAGGATCAATCGTAGGGATAGTCCGAGCTGAACATAAGCAGCAGCTTGAAATGTAGTGTGTTGATGAAGTTAATGGAATTGGAGGGAGCTGTGCCTGATACTGCGTTTTAAAGACTAATGTACTTGAACTGTTCAGTAAAGTTGAACTTGTTAAAAAGAACCGGGTATCCCCTGATGTGTGTGCAGCTGATCCTGCAACCAAGGACGTAGATGTTTCTGTTCACTGGGCCCCAAGGTCAGGATTCTGCCGATCCAGTAACTGATTGCCTTGCCTCGGATGCACATTCAGTTGAAATCTATTGCCATGCAATAAGTCATCGGCTTCTTGCACGGCAACAGTTAAAAGCCGCCAGCCAATCAGAGTTCGGCAACTGATGTTGGTGCACATGTCACCAGCGTATGATATCACTGCCATTCGCCAGCACGTCCACTCCTCAAATGGATGAGGAAAGGAACGCTGTTGTAAATCAGCCAGGTAAGGAGAAACTGTTTTTAAAAAATGTGTGTGCTGAAAGCCGCAAAATGGGGACAGTATGGGAGTTCATAAGGTGCCAGGATCTAGGACATGAGTTCATAAGGGGCCAGGATGGGAGTTCATATGGGGCCAGGACCAAGGATGGGAGTTCATGTAGGGCCAGGATCCAGTATGGAAGTTCATATGAGTGCAGGATGCGAGTTAATATGGGGCCCAGGATCCAGGATGGGAGTTCATATGGGGCTAGGATCCAGAATGGGAATTCATAAGGGGCTAGGATCCAGGATGGAAGTTCATATCGGGCTAGGATCCAGGATGGGAGTTCATATGGGGACACGGTCCAAGATGGGAGTCCATACGGGGCCAGGATCCAGGATGGGAGTCCATACAGGGCCAGGATCCAGGATAAGATTTCATGAGGGGCCAGGACCCAGGATAAAAGGTCATATGGGGTCAAGATCCATAATGGGAGATCATTTGGGGCCGGGATCCAGGATGGGAGTTCACATGAAGCCAGGATCCAGGATGAGAGTTCATATGGGGCAACAATTCAGGATGGGAGTTCATATGGGGCCAGGATGGGAGTTCATATGGAGCCATGATCTGGGATGGTAGAACATATGGGGGGGAAGGATGGGAGGATAAAAGGGGAAGTATGGGAGAACATATGGGGGCAGGATGGAGGCACATGGGGCCAGGATGGGAGAACATATAGGGCCAGGAATGAGACATATGGGGGCCAGGATGGGGATAGTAGTACAGGACATGGCCAGGATGTGGGACATTATTACTGTAGGTGGTAATATTTGGTCTGGTCTTGATGTGGTGGCTTTTGTCTCTTGTATGTGGCATTATTCGGTCACTATGTGGTGGTAATGTGTGGTGTGGTGGTATTTGTCTCTTGTATGTGATATTATTCGGTCACTATGTAGTGGTAGTATGTGGTATGGTCATGGTGTTGTATTTGCTCCCTATATCAGCAGTCTCATCAGCTCTCACTCCTTCCACATGTCAATTATGTCTGAAAGAAGCGAGAGTGAACTGGCTGCTGATTCGCTGCATGGCTCACATGGTATAACAATGTCACGTGAGCCCTGGGAGACCCTCATCGCTAGAGCGGCAGGTACTGGAGGAGAGTATAAGCTGTTTTCATTTTATAGAAAAGAATATAGCAAGTGAGAAGGGATTTTTTTAAGTTATGGACTACCCCTTTAAGTATAGTATTCACCAAACAGCATATCAATATACCTCATGACACATACTGCCCAGTAGTTCAACATATGTTTCGCGCAAAGCTTTGTCAGGGGCTCCCGAGGCAGTGCTTGCTTCCAAAACCAAAATATGAAGTCTAAATAGCTTTTTTGTCTAACTAAAAACCGAATCATTGAAAAGTATTCATTTTTTTGCATTGCTCATGTCCTGAATGAACACTAAAGGTCTACAGAGACACCTCTACTAAATTTGGATCCTTTACAAATTAAACCAAAATGTGCATCCATTTTTGTTCCATTTGTAATGGATCCAGTTTTTTAAAATACTGGATCCATTACAAAAGGATGACAAGTGAACTTGTGAACAGAGCCTTACTATGCGATGTCATCTCCCTCCAATACTGTCAATTACAAAGAAAAAAAAACATGAAAAAATAGAACTTAAATTGACAGTATAGGAAAGATTAGGTACCCGAAACACATTTTTAGAATGTGATAATTTCTAACACTTCTTTGCAACAAAAGTTTTACAAATTCTCTCAAGGACTATATTGGTGCATAATTCTCTTCCCACCCAAAAGGAGGAATACAGGGAAAAAAAAAGAAAGGAATGGGGAATTTGTGTAGCATACTGCATACCAGGAGCAAATAGCTGGGGGTCGATGAGACGGGGCAGTGGTTTGTTAGACAGGAAGGAAAGTTAGAGGTTATGGAGAAACTTGATCCGCTTCCAGATGTGTATTTTCATGGAACACTTAATTGTTTCGGAGGCTTGGGGGAGCCTAATAGAATGAGGCAGGACACTCCATAAAGTAGCTGCTGCCTGCAATGATGTAGGTCATCAGCAGGCCACAAGGAAAAAGTGGAAAAATACCATTAAAGTTGAAGTAATTTTATAGGGAAATGCAGTATACTATATGGATGAGCCTACCTTACCATGTCAATTTTTAGGTCATTTTTTTTGTAACTTTGCCCCTTTCTGATTGTTCTTAGAACCACTATACCCCTAAGGAGCTGAGACTGGGGGATAAAATGCTTGTTTGCCTCCCATTTTCTTCCCGTGATCTTTCAGTTAATTTTCCCCAGTCTGCTAATTTTGTTTAGGCCCCATGAAGAGAAGATCGCACATAATGAGACACCCCTTGGTGTCTAGGTGTTGATATAGGGGGAGGCCAGGACTGTAGTCATGGCCAGAGACACTGAAGCATCTGTGTCCCAACCTTCCCTCACAGAAAACTGTAATCAGGGCCGGCGTTAGGGACAGGCAGACCAGGCAGCTGCCTACGGCTCCCTCTCCCCCAGGGGCACCCAGCTAGCGGCACATCACGCAGCCGCTATGGGGCCCCTGTGAGGCAGGGGGTCCACCTGCCGCCAGCGCTGACTCCCCCTGCCGCCCCATTGAACTTTACCAGTGTTATAGACGCCGGTAGAGTTCACAGCAATGATGGAGGAGAGAGCGTCAGCTGACGCTCCCTTTCTCATCATTCCCCGATCTGCCTCTGACACAGCGGGTTCGCGATGACGTCATCGCGCTCTCACTGTGTACCAGGCAGAGAAGGAGGCTGGAGCCGGAAGCAGCGCAGGCACGAGGAGAAGGTGCGGAGAGTTGTATTTTTTTTTAATGTAACAGTGACTGTGGGGCCATTCTTGGGGCTTGGGGGGGAGATGCGGGCAGTGCTGTATACCATGGGGCAGTGCTGTCTGTATACAATGGGGCAGTGCTGTATACAATGGGGCTGTGCTGTCTGTATACAATGGGGTAGTGCTGTATACAGTGGGGCTGTGCTGTCTGTATACAATGGGGCATTGCTGTCTGTATACCATGGGGCAGTGCTGTCTGTATACAATGGGGCAGTGCTGTATATAATGGGGCTGTGCTGTCTGTATACAATGGGGTAGTGTTGTATACAGTGGGGCTGTGCTGTCTGTATACAATGGGGCATTGCTGTCTGTATACCATGGGGCTGTGCTGTCTGTATACCATGGGGCTGTGCTGTCTGTATACCATGGGGCTGTGCTGTCTGTATACCATGGGGCTGTGCTGTCTGTATACCATGGGGCTGTGCTGTCTGTATGCCATGGGGCAGTGCGGTCTGTATACAATGGGGCTGTATATCATGGGGCTGTGCTGTATATCATGGGGCTGTGCTGTATACCATGGGGCTGTATATCATGGGGCAGTGCTGTATATCATGGGGCTGTGCTGTATACCATGGGGCAGTGCTGTATACCATGGGACAGTGCTGTATGTCATGTGGCGCTGTGTTATATACCATGTGGGGCTGTGTTATACCATGTGGGGCTGTGTTATGTACTATGTAGCTGTGTTATATACCATGGGGAGGTACATTATACATTATATTCTATGGGGGAGGCTGTGTTATATAATATGGGGGGCTACATTATATTCTATGGGGAGGTGGGCTGTATTATATTCTATTCAGGGCTACATTATATTCTATGGGGGGGCTGTATTATATTTATTATATTCTATGGGGGGGGTGACCGCATCATACTCTATGAGAGGGCTTCATTATACTATATGAGGAGGCTACATTATATTCTATTGGGGCTGCATTATACTTTATGACGAGGACTACATTGTATTCTATGGAGGGGCTACATTATACTATATAAGGGGCTGCATTATATTCTATGGAGGGGCTGCATTATATTCTATGGGGGTTACATTATATTCTGTGGAGTGGTTACATTATACTCTGTGGGGTAGCTGCATTATGCTCTAAGGGGTGGCTGCATTATACTATAAGAGGGGGGCTGCATTATATTCTATGGGGTTACATTTGTTAGGAACGGCAGAACGCACTAAATAAAAATGAATAATAAAGTGCGTTCGCCGCTCGGGGTCCACCGTGCAGTAGGTGTTACACTGCTGCTAGGTAATGACAGAGGAGCAATATGACGGTATAATGCGCACGGGTTCAACTTCAACCGAAGTGCGCAGAGCGGGCCCTGTTCACACACAGAGGCACCGCAACATAAACATACAAAAACGCTGAGCCTGTTAGTGACACAGGCCTCAGGTAAATGCACACACGGTATCTGGTCACTGGAGCAGGACCTAAGACAGAGGAGCTGCGTCCATCTAGACCTACCGTGTGTGCGGCGTCGCTACTGCGGATGCCAAGGAGGGCTGCAACTGCAGCGCGGCGTAGGACACTGCCGCTCGACGACAAAGCTAGAAAGCAAGCGCAATGTCGGACGCTAGCATAGCGGTGCGGTGTGCACAGTGGCCTAAGACTTGCCACTGACTGGCGCTGACTGCTGAACTAATTCCCTATCCACATATGTAATATCAGAGGGAAGGGGTTTTATAATGAGTCAGTCACCAGAATCATACATCCGTCACCATTCACACATAGCAAGTATAGTCTATACTAGCGCATGGCGGAACAGCCATGCACACCTTTTATAGCAGCCGGGACCTTCTGCAAGCCTCCAGATCTCTGAGATGGACCAAAGAGATCTGGAGCAGGACCTGAGCACATGACTCCCGATCTCCAATGGGAGATCATCCCATGAGCATGCTCAGTAGGAGGGAAGAAGGACTTAGCCTCAGGAGAGATTTGCTGCAAGGCAATCTCCTCTGCAATAGGTAAACAGCAGGAGACTGCAGAATGTGAGGGTCTGGATCCCTGCGGAGTAAAGGCAGAAATCTGACGCCTAACAACATTATATTGTATGGTAGGGCTGCATTATACTCTGTGGGGTGGCTACATTATGCTCTATGGGGTGGCTGCATTATACTATATGTCGGCTGCATTACACTGTATCAATGACTATGGGAATACATTATACTATATGAAGAACTATGGGGTGCATTATACTATGGAAAGTGAATTGTACTACATGGATGACTGGCAGTGTATTATACTATATGGAGCACTATGAGGAGTGTATTATACTATATGGAGGACTGAGCAGTGTATTTTAATATATGGAGAGTGTATTATACTATATGGAGGACTGAGGAGTGTATTATACTATATGGAGGACTATGGGGCACATTATATTATATGGAGGACTATGGGGTGTAAACTGTAGATGTGCTGCTGATAACAGGATACTGTATGGGGACAGATTGATCCATTAGTGATCTTCTGTCCCCATCATTCTTTCTCAGCCGGTGGAAAGAGGCCGGGAAACAAGTGTTGAATGATTTCAATATTGTCGATCACACTCATTTAGCGGCCTGAACTCAGCGCATGTAAATACAATAGAAATGCTTGTGCGATGTGCAATATGTTAGCATTTGGGGTCCCATTTTAAACTTTGCCTAGGGCCCCACTTTACCTAAAACCAGCCCTGACTGTAATCCACTGCTCAGCATACCTGCGTCTCCAGGTTCAGATCCCCCTGGGCACTTCCCAGGTGGCGATGGCCCCTCTTCCAGGTGACCCCCAGTAATGGAGATGTGGCGCCCCTGAGGGTCCAGTCGCCACAGAGGTACTGTACCTCATTCGGAGGTGTAGCATCCCACTACCCAGGTAAGGTGGAGGCAACTGATCGCACACAGACACCTGCATCCAACACACAACTTAGAACAGCAGGGCACCCTATATGACCCCTGCTTGGTTCATGAAGGATGTTGGGAGGTGGGTGGAGCTTAGGCTTAGAGCGGGAGAACTGTAGGAAACTAGGACAGTTCCCCTTATGGGGAGCAAGTGAAAGGACGTGGCTGGAGCAGCTCCTAGTCAGGAGGAGCTGCTGGATGTAGTAGTTTTGGAAGGAAGATCCCTGAAGGGGAAAGGGGTTCTCCCAGAGGCACGGGTGGAGAGTGCTCCCTGTGGGGGGACTTGTTCCACACTGATGGATGTGAGGTGGGGGAGAATCCAGGTCGCAAAAGGGTCTTGGTCCCTAGCCTAGTGGAGTGGACAACAGGACTTAACTAGCAAGCTGATAGCTGTGGCTACCTTAGGGGCCACAGCCAACCACCACAGTTATCTTTTCCGGAAAGGCAGCCAGAAAGGATCAAGGAAACGTGGGTCATGTTGTCCGACAGGATCTGCGGTAGCTGGCCTGGGACACTGACTGTGAGGTGCAGGGAAGGAAGAGACATAGAAGTCAGCACTGTGAGACGGCCAGGGAATGCAAATATTGACGGGAGTGCTGAAAAGGTGTACCTCATCTGCCTGGGAGTTGACTGGGCTCCTCACCTGGAGGACATGGCATCTGCGTGCACCAGAACTGTAAGTAAAGCCTTGGAACTGCACAACACTGTGTCCTTTGAATTCTTGCCTCGACATTCACTCAGCACTGCCACATCTACCATCAGCAACCATTTCATCCTTAACTAACCACCACTGCCCTGGGACCACAGCTCTGCCTGTGGCGAGCGATTCAAACACTGCTGCATCACACCATCAGTCCCAGAGGAACTGCACTGCAGCACTGGTCGCCTCAGACCAGAGACCACAGGTGGCGTCACTAACACTTTATAAAAAACTCTTTATTTTTCATTCCCTTGTAAATATTCCCTTTTTGGACGACCAGGGCCACGGACCGGGTCACCGCCACTGTGACACTGTCCCTTTAAGAAAGCAGTCCGGTACCGAGTATCCCCACACTCCAGAAACACAGTCCAGAATAACTTGAACGCTTTCTTTACTTAGAACTTCACACATTATATCCACAGTTGACACATCATGGAATTCACATTCAACTTTACTTGCTTCCTCAGCTTTCCCTACTTTGCTGATGCTTCTGTATGGCACACGTCCAGACCGGACCGTCTTAGACTGTTTCCCAGTTCCTTCCTGGCCTAACCTCGCCATGATGACAATTCCTTCTGCCTGTTTCGCCCCAGACTTGAAATAATCCGTCACACGGTTTAGTTGCATCTGGAAAAGCATCCGACCCGTCTGTACCATTCCTTGAAAGCTCCAACTTCCTTCTGTTCCTCACTCTAACCGGCTCCTGCCCTAAAGGTGTCTTCCAAGGCTATAAGTCACCACATCTTCCTACTGTACTGGTCCATTGCAATGATGCCCAGTGGCTGTGGATAACGTGGGCTGTCACAACTTAAACATTGAGTGGCTGCCGAGCTGTCCTGGGCCTATAGCCCATGTGGACACTTCAGCGCCCTGGCCCCATCTGACTAACTTCCCTACTGCTCTAACCTTAACTCTCGGCAGCCCCTCCTACACTTAACCCTATACAATCTACTAACTGTTCTGTATACTACAGTGCCCCTCTCTAGTGTCCAACTAAGAGCACTATGCTTTCCCTATACTGTACACGAAACATAGTGAACATTATCACACTATGTGCAATGAAGAACATGAAGACAAAGCAATGGTAATACCCAGAAGGGGTAGCAGTACCATATCACACATGAGGTAGTACATGTAACATGTAGCAATACCAATAAGCAAAATAAAGCCATGGGCGGACATGCCGCCGGTTCAACCGGTGCGTTGCACCGAAGCCCAGAGGCTCCAGGGGGCCCTGCAGGGCGGCTAATGATGAGGGCAATCTCTTGTCTAGCGGCGGGCAGGGAGAGATCCCAACAGCTCCGCTGCCTGCAAGAGAAAATAGCAGGAGCGGAGCTGCAAGGATCCTTCTTGCCCGGCGCCAGCGCTGCCTGTGTCTCTCTGACACAAAAGCAGCGCCGCTGAATGACGTCATCATTCAGCAGCGCGGCAGCTGTGCCAGAGACACAGGAAGCAGCCGGAGGGCAGAGGCGGTGATGCTGCGGAGCAGACATGTGAGGTACTGTGCTGCCTGTCACTGCTGCTGTGTGTGTGTGTGTGTGTGTGTGTGTGTGTGTGTGTGTGTGCGTCTGACTGTGTATGTGTGTGTATGTATGTAGTGTGATGATGGGAGTGATGGGGAGAAGGCAATGATGTAGAATGTAGTATGTGTGTGGAGTGGATGTGTGTGTGTGTATGTATGTATGTGTCGTGTGTTTGTGTGTGGATCGATGTGTATGTGTGAGTGTGTAGGTGGAGAATGCCATGATGGGGTGATGGGGAGAAGGCCATGATGGGGTGATGGGGAGAAGGCCATGATGGGGAGAAGGCCATGATAGGGTGATGGGGAGAAGGCCATGATGGGGTGAGGGAAGAACGCCATGATGGGGTGATTGGGAGAAGGCTATGATGGGGTGATAGGGAGAAGGCCATGATGGGGTGATAGGGAGATGGCCATGATGGGGTGATGGGGAGAAGGCCATGATGGGGAGGCCATGATGGGGTGATGGGGAGAAGGCCGTGATGGGGAGAAGGCCGTGATGGGGAGAAGGCCTTGATGGAGGTGATGGGGAAAAGGCCATGATGGAGGTGATGGGAGAAGGCCATGATGGAGGTGATGGAGAGAAGGCCATGATGGAGGTGATGGGGAAAAGACCATGATGGAAGATGGGGAAAAGGCCATGTTGGAGGTGATGGGGAAAAGACCATGATGGAGGTGATGGGGAGAAGGCCATGATGGAGGTGATGGGGAGAAGGCCATGATGGAGGTGATGGTGAGAAGGCCATGATGGGGGTGATGGAGAGGGAAATGATGGAGATGGTGGGGGAAGAGGAAATGATGAAAGTGGTGGAAAGGGCAATGATGGGGTGGGGGAGAAGGCAATGATGGTGGTAGTGGAAAAGACAATGATGGGAGTGATGGGGAAGGAGGCAATGATGGGGTGGTGGAGGAGAAGGCAATGTTGGAGGTGGTGGAAAGGGCAATGATGGGGTGGCAGGGGAGAAAGCAATGATAGTGGTGGGAGAAAAGGCAATGATGGGGTGGGGGAGAGGACAATAATGGGATGCAGGGAGAGGAGGACAATGAGGGGTGTAGGGGATTGGGATTGGAGGAAGGGGGACTTATAATGGACTTAGGAACAGGGGAAGGCAGAGGAAGACATTATTATCGCTTATTATGTCTAACACAGTCCCTTAGTATATAGTGTACTCACTTATTATGTCTAACACAGTCCCTTAGCGCAGGGTTCCCCATCTCCAGTCCTCAAGGCCCACTAACAGATCATGTTTTCAGGATTTATAATAATAATAATAATAATAATAAATTTTATTTCTATAGCGCCGACATATTCCGCAGCACTTTACATTTCAGAGGGGACTTGTACAGACAATAGACATTACAGCATAATAATAATCACATAGATCATAACAGATACCAAGAGGAATGAGGGCCCTGCTCGCAAGCTTACAGTCTATGAGGAAAGAGGTAGACACGAAAGGTGGGTGGTAACAGTTGCCCTGATTGTTCCTTTGTATTGCACAGGTGAAGCAATTATCACCTGAGCAATACTAAGGAAATCCTGAAAACATGATCTGTTGGTGGGCCTTGAGGACTGGAGTTGGGGAACCCTGCCTTATCATATAGTATACATACTTATTATGTATAACACAGTCCCTTAGCATATAGTGTACTTACTAATTCTGTATAACACCATCCTTAGTTACATAGTTTCCTTTTATTATATATAACACCGTCCCTTATTACGTACCATCCTCTCTAGTTATATATTGTGCCGTCCCTTATTATATACCTTCCTCTGCTGTTATGTACAGTGCTGTCTTACATAGTGTATTCTTGTTAATTTTGTTATTAACAGTGCCCTCTTTTATTACATAGTCCCTTCTCTTTTAGACATAAAATGACTGCTGTTGGTCCAGTCCATCATCTTCTCCATTAGAAAGGAAGCTTTCCTAGCCATCATTGCATTATACAGCTAACAAGCCAGGACGGTATGTAATAAAAACAGGGCTCTATATAATCCATCATGTAGGGAACGGTGCTGTACATAGCAAGAGAGGGCACTGCATAATAAGGCATGGCAATATACATAATAAAGGAGACTATGTAATATATACATGTATGTGTGTGGCGCGATATATATATATATATATATATATATATATCTTTGCCACCATAAAAGGAAGGGGGCCCAGACACATTTCTAGCACAGGGGCCCCAAGCTGTCAGTGTCCGTCCCTGTAAAGCATAAATACAACATTGAACATTATTAACTTAACCCCTTTACATGGACACAAGGACTTATTTTGAAACAAAATATTTGGAAAGTGTTTTTTTTAAACAAAAATTGCCTGAAAAATGTTGGAAAAAAACCCCAAACACTTGTACGACTCTTCGTAGTAATTTCTATTATAAAAACCATTTTGATGGTCGTATGTTCAGTCTTTTAAACTTTTTCTTTCGCTCGTCGGGTTTTGAAAAATACCTGAGGGAAGAAAAGAAAGTGCATTTCTCCAAAAAGTGTCCTGATGGAATCCAAATTAGGACCTGTCCAATCAGAAGGCTGTAAAAATCGTTTCAGGAAAAGAAAAACTCTACCAAAACACTTCCAAAAATGAAAAACTCCCCCAAAAATTACCCAGACAATGAGCTACTTCTTCTATCCTTCATTGCACCACCTAAAATAAAAAAAACACAGTCTGCACATGCCATGACAAGCTCCAGCATGGGACACAATTTGAATATGTTCACACATTGCGTTTTTACTGTGTTTTTTTTTTCTGCAGGCAAAACCTGCTTTCTTGGCAGTAAAGAAGCTGGCCAAATAGTTCAGAGCACCCACCCACCTACTTGTTTTCCATCTATCTCTGCCCTTCTCTGGCTCAATAAAGTCAGAGCTGTCAATCAAAATAGAAGAGGGGCAGAGATAGAGGGAAAACAAGTAGGTGGGAAGGTGCACTGAACTGTTTGGCCACACCGAGAGTGCACTGAGCGCCTGTACTAAGTTTGAAGAGTTGTTCTGTGCTGACAGACTTCCTTTAAGAAAAATATAATATCTAAAAATTTTGTAAAAAAGTTGGGATTGCAGCAAAGAAAAAAGATTGGCACATCTAAAAGTTTTCATCTGGGGATAATCAAGTGACTTTGAATGACTATTACCCTTTTTGCTGCTTGTCTCCATCGTGTCTATGTTTCCAAAATTATTTTCAGATGACTGAAGAATTTTTCAACTTTCTGTAGAAATTTGCAAGAAAACATGGACATTTCCCATGTTTTTTTGGGTGGCTGACATTTCAAAGTCTACTGTACGATGAATCCAGGCATCCTCCTAGGAGGTGGAGAAGTTGTCTTGCAGCAGCATTTATGGGAACATCTCATAAATTACCTTTACTTGCTTGTCTTTTCGAGTAGAAAGAGCTGAGTTATCAGTGGTGGAAATCCCCCTTCAAAAAGTCAAGAAACACAAAAGTTATAACTCCATCTTAAACTTGATGCATGTTGGCACAGGAGGCGACGTGCGCCTTTAGTACAAGCCAAGGTGCCTGCTATTGTAAATCAGTCTACAAGGCTCTGGGTAAAACAACATTACTAAAATGGTTTCTGCAGAAAGAAGTACGGTGGAGGCCAAGGCTTTTATTCCATATACCAGAAACTACGGCTCAATCCCTTCAGCTATAAATCGATCACACGCCTTGATAAAGGCCTTGGGTACGAGGCACCAGGAGCAATCCTTGAAGAGAAAGTACCAGACCACATTTTCTGATAGAGACGGCAGGAAGATAGGGTTTAGATGAGTTCTCCTTTCTGATTCTTGACTAGGTAGTATTTAACAATTATATTAAAGAACAAGTTCACAATATTGGAGATCAATCCTACGTCAAAAAATTAAATTAAAATATTTTTGGCATATGTATGTTTTGACAAATCGGGTGACAACCAATATGGCCACCATTATACTTCCACTGGAATTATTATATCTCCCCTATAAATATTAGGGAAAAAAACTCACCAACTTAGGGAAGTCTGGGAAAGTCCAGGAGAAAAAGGATTGGATATGTTGAATTTAAGACTGCCCACTGTGGTCAAGTACAATTTGGTTCAGGTTGCTCTAGTTTGGCCTTCCATGGCAGCCAGTCTTTACTTCTGCCCTGGCATCCTTGTGCCGCATGTCCTGGGTTAATTGAAGCTTAAGACGTTGCGTGGAACCTAGTAAGTGCCACTGGTGTCAAAAATGCTGAGCCGTAGATGCCGGGAAGAGAAGTGAAGGCTGGCCATCAAAGAGGACCAGACGGGACTGCATACCAGGGTAACATTGGGTACAAACCCATGCTTGGTTGTCATCTCCTGATCACAGCAGTATGATAGAAGGATTTTGGAATGGTGGCATTCAGGTAAATAAAATTTTGTTGCATGCAGAGCTCTAAAATGCTTGCCAGAAATATGGTAATTTGCAATTTATTAAAATTATCCTACATTTCATGGCCAATGACAAATTACCAGCCCCCCTACACCATGACTTTTTTTTTCATTATTTATTTTATTTTTTAATGAAATTCTTCATGAGAAAATCAGGTATTCTTTAAATTAGGTTACATGTATTTTTAACACATTTTGCCAATTTTTTGTTTTCAAATTACAATTTATTTAAAAAACCGAACAAATTATGAAATTTGTAATTTTCACATTTGCTTTTTATAGATTCATATTTCTTGTTCTTTTCTGGTAAGGGTTTTCAACAGGCTCATGACCAGAGGTAGAGTTATTATGACTGATAACACCTTAATACATAGAGGATCAAAAAATCACAAGAGGTGATGTCACAACTCCTCCCTTACAATGCCCTTTGCACATGCTCATTAGACACTTCAATTCAAAAAATAGTGTCAGGGTCTGTTCATTGCTGCTTATGTACATGAGTTACTTCCTGAAAACAGGAAGTTAGAGTCTAAAAAAAAAGCTCTGCGAGTGAAAATTGAAAAAAAATAAATTTTTTCATTTTTAAAATGACATGTTAAAAAATGCCAAAAATGTAAATAGTTAACACAAAAACTTTAATTAAACAATAAGTCAATTTCTGATGATAGCTTGAACCGATAATGTAATACAAGGCACAAGTAAACGTCACTCAAACTACTACCGTTTACCTTTACAAGATCAATACAAATTTGATTTATCTCCATCGTATTTTATTTTGCAATAGTTTGGAGGGCACTAATCTATGACCTCGAAGGTTCGCCATCTAGTTCTGATGGAAATATGGAAGGTGCCATTAAAGCAAAATTCTAAAGGTCAAACATTCTCCTCTAGGGATTCCAGGAATGGTTCTGAACCTTCAGTTACTATTTCCCGAATTTTTAAAAAATTTTTGCAAATACAAAAAAAGTAACAAAGTCATCTCCAGTCCCCCAAAAAGTCATCCCATCTCCGACAAAGGGTTGGTAAACTGCGCCGACAATACATATGCCTGCAATGAATTTGGACAGTCTGTTTCCTATGGAGACGTGCTACAGTCTCTTGAAATTCTACACACTAATAAAATTGTAACTCATTTGCATCTGAGATGGGGAGTGAGGAGCAGCGGTTGCTATGGTGACCATCTCCGGAGCCCCAGCTACCGGGAACTGAGCGCAGCTGAGAGCTCAGGAGATCCTAATCATGCTCCAGCTCACGCGAAACTGAGGCCAATTCATACCGGCCCCCTCTCTCCCGCTTCCATATCCAGCACGCACTCTCCTATTAAATCAGAGGAGACAGCTGCCTTTCCTGGCATTGACATTGCTACGTATGTGGCCTTTGCTCTGCCTACTCTAAAAAAGCCACTACCGAGAAGAAGCCACGGAGTACGATAAGACATAAAGAAAAAAACAAAACAAAAAAAACAAGCTTCTCCGTCAATGATCCAATATAAAGGCTCATTCACATGTCAGTATTTGGTCAGTATTTTGCATCAGTGTTTGTATGCCAAAGCCAGGAATGGAACCTACCGAGAAAAAAATATAATTGAAAGACTGATGTCTGTTCTTTGTTTTGGAGAAACTCCTGGTTTTGGCATACAAATACTGATGAAATACTGATCAAAAATACTGATGTGTGAAAGAGGCCTAATACAAACTCTTGGATCATTTCATTTAGGGTTAATCTTAAGAATTGTCTTATTTTTTGTTTTATAGACGTTACCGTTCACATTCGCAATCATAGATAAAAAATATACCCAAAGGAAAAAAAAAATAGGATATAAAAAAAGTAACAAAAAGTAGGTAAAAGTAGACAGAAAAAAATGTATAAAAAAGATGGGATTGTCTGAAAAAAGAATAAGTAAAATAGTTTAAAAAATGAAATGTGTAAAAATAGAATAAGTAAAAATAGACAACAAAATAAGATGCAAAAAAAGTAAAAACTAAAGAAGGCAGAAAATAAGATATACAAAAAAATTAAAAAGTGACTAAAATAAACATGAGAGCAAAAAGTATGATATGAAAAATTGCTGAAAAACAACAAAAATAAAAGAAATGGAAAAAATACGTTTTTTTTAAATTAAAAACGACAAAAAGTAACTATATTGAAGTAGACAAGAAAAATACGATATAGATAAAACAAGGAACCGAAAAGACAGAAAAGATATAAAAAATACCAAAAAATAGAAAGTAACTAGGAAAAAAAAATTAAAAATAAAAAGTAACACGTCAACAGCATAAATAATAAATAATAATAAAAGAAATATAAAAAATAATTATAATAAATAAAGGGACAAATAAATGATATATAGTAAAAGGGTCAAAAATAATAAATATAAGGACAAAAAATAAATGATAAAAGAACAAAAGAAAAAAGAAAGTAAAAGAAATAATAAGTAAAAAAAAGCTAAACAAAATATAAACCAAAAATGAAATAAAAACCAAAACTCTGCTGTTTGGATGCCTTTGTCGATGATAAATTTTTAATGCCTGAGCTGCAACGGGGAAAACTTTTGCAAGAGATGCAGAGGTCTACAGAACAGCTCATCAAATCAGAGCGAGTATCATTAACGTGCTGCAGTGTTCAGTAGATCTCTTTAAATATTCACAAAAGCTTAGCAGCAGTTTTTAAAACTCCCACGTCCACCCGAGAGACTGTAATCTTAGTGGCAAAAGAAACGCTTCAGGCTGTGAATCTCAGCCCCAATAATGCTGGCTGTAAAAACACCGGAATCTGCTTATGCTGTTGTCCCCGAATTGCACAGCAGGCCGAGCCTCTGATCGCCTGTGACCTAGATGCAATTTGTGCCAAATAATTTTCACAGAGGTCAAATACAGGTGAAACAAAGAAGGTTTCAAGGTCATGGACAGAGAACAACATCAAATGCTCTGAAGATGCATACAAAGCACGAAGGAAGCCGCTCAGATATGCAGACAATGTAAATGTCTTTTGAGCCATTTCTCCTCGCCTATCAGGAGCGCGGTTCATTATTCCACATGGTTTAATATCTGGTCGATTTGCGGACATCTGCAATCTTCACAAAATTGACATGATGTTCCTGATTTCATTTGCATGCTTTCATGTATACTGGAAAGTAAAAGAACAGTCATGAGTTATAACTTAGAACGTGTTGACCACGTTGGCTTGAGATCAAAATGTTCGTTGCAGTAGAGGCTCTTCTGGGTCAACAAAGACCAAGTGTTGAATGAAAGGCCATTGCTATGAAGAACTTGTGAAGACCACCTTGTCCCCACCCCGACAGTTTTTTAGACATATGGAAAAGCTAAATGAACTCTTACGTGTTAAGACTTCTCAAGATGGCTCCATTTTCTAGCTCTTGATGGAGGGCGGTAATGTCACGATGGGGGCCGGCTTTGCAGCGTTGAGAATCTCTCCCACCTATCCACTCTCTCTTTCTCCATGTGCTGAACTTCTCCTGTCTGTGCTCTCTTCTTTGACCTGTCAAAGAAGAGAGCACCATGTGCTATCCCCCTTGTCTGCTGTCTCTCTCCTTCCTGTGCTCTTATGTGCTGTCCCATTTATAATAATCTTTATTTTTATATAGCGCTAACATATTCCGCAGCGCTTTACAGTTTGCACACATTATCATCATTGTCCCCGATGGGGCTCATAATCTAAAATCCCTGTGAGGTCCACACCATCAGGCTCTTCCGTCCCCTCTCCCTCAGGGTAGCGGTCATATACCGGCCCCCAGGCTCACCCACCCACTTCCTTGACCACTTTTCAGCCTGGCTGCCACACTTCATGTCCTCAGAACTACCAACCCTCATCCTGGGAGACTTCAACATCCCCATTAACATCCCTAATTCCACATCTGCATCCCAGCTTCTATCACTAACCACCTCTCTAGGCCTCTCACAGCTTTCAACCTCTGAGACACATAAGGACGGTAACACCCTTGATCTGGTCTTCTGCCGGCTCTGTTCAATCTCCCACCTAAACAACTCACCGCTTTCACTCTCTGACCACAACATTCTCTCCTTCACGCTCACAAATCCTCGCCCACCCCAGCTCATTCCTACCTACCACACAGTCAGAAATCTACAAGCTATTAACCCTCAGACACTTTCAGATTCCCTACACTCATCTCTGTCCCCAATCTCCTCTCTTTCCTGTCCTAATCTGGCTGTTCATCACTACAATGACACTCTTAGAAGCACCCTTGACCAAGTAGCTCCCCTCACCCTCAGAACCTCCAAACACAGAGTAAAACAGCCCTGGCTCACATCGCAAACTCAACTTCTCCAGCGATGCTCCAGGAGTGCTGAACGCCTATGGAGAAAAACCCGCACACCAGAAGACTTCATCCACTTCAAATTTATGTTAAGAACCTATAACGCTGCCCTTCACCCTGCCAAACAGACCTACTTCACCACCCTGATCTCCTCACTAACCAACAACCCCAAGAAACTTTTTGACACTTTTTACTCCCTCCTCAGGCCAAAAGCACAAGCCCCTATCACAGACATTTGTGCTGATGACCTGGCCTCCCACTTTACAGAAAAAATAGATAATATCCGTCAAGAAATCTGCTCCCAACCACCAAGTGCTGTGACTCCCATCCCTTCCTGCATCTCCCCTGGCTCACTCTCCACATTTGATCCCATCACAGAAGAAGAAGTCTCCAGACTCCTCTCTTCTTCTCGTCCGACTACATGCACTACCGACCCCATTCCCTCACATCTCCTCCAGTCTCTCTCTCCAGTCGTCACAACCCACCTAACTACAATCTTTAATCTCTCCCTCTCCTCGGGCATTTTCCCATCCTCCTTCAAACACGCCATCGTTACTCCATTACTAAAGAAACCTGCTCTCGACCCATCCTGCACAAACAACTACAGACCAGTCTCCAATCTCCCCTTCATCTCTAAACTTCTGGAACGCCTAGTTTACTCCCGCCTTACCCGTTACCTCTCCATTCACTCCCTTCTAGACCCGTCACAGTCCGGCTTCCGCCCCCTACATTCGACTGAAACTGCACTCATCAAAGTGACCAATGACCTTCTGACAGCAAAACGTAACGGTGACCACTCTCTGCTCATTCTTCTTGACCTATCTGCAGCTTTCGATTCTGTTGACCACCATCCCCTACTCTCTAGGCTCCAGTCACTAGGCATTAAGGACACTGCACTCTCCTGGTTCTCTTCCTATCTCTCTGACCGCTCCTTCAGTGTTTTGTTCTCTGGCTCCACATCATCTCCTCTTCCTCTTGCTGTCGGGGTACCTCAGGGCTCAGTCCTTGGCCCCCTTCTTTTCTCTCTCTACACGGCCCCAATTGGACAGACCATCAGCAGATTTGGCTTTCAGTACCATCTTTATGCTGATGACACACAACTATACACGTCTTCCCCCGACCTTACCCCCACTGTACTACAGAACGCCAGTGACTGTCTGTCCACAGTCTCCAATATCATGTCCGCTCTCTATCTGAAACTCAACCTCTCCAAAACTGAACTTCTTCTGCTCCCGCTGTCTACTAACCTCCCTAAATCTGACATTTCCCTCTCCGTGGATAGTACCACAATAACACCCCGGCAGCAGGCGCGCTGTCTGGGTGTTATGTTTGACACCAATCTCTCCTTCACATCCCATATACAATCCCTTGCCCGCTCTTGCCGCTTACACCTAAAGAACATCTCTAGAATCCGCCCTTTTCTCACTATGGAAACAACAAAAACCCTCACTGTTGCATTGATCCACTCTCGCCTGGATTACTGCAACGCTCTATTAATTGGCCTCCCCGTCACTCGACTATCCCCTCTCCAGTCCATACTTAATGCAGCGGCCAGGATCGTCCATCTGGGTAATCGGTACTCGGACGCGTCCGCTCTTCGCCAGTCCTTACATTGGCTGCCCATTCATTATAGGATCCAATTCAAAGTACTTGTTCTCACCCACAAAGCTCTCCACAGTGCGGCACCCCCTTACATCTCTTCTCTCATTTCTGTCTATCGGCCTAGCCGATTGCTGCGCTCTGCAAACGACTTTCGACTAACCTCTGCACTAATCCGTACCTCCCACTCCCGACTCCAAGACTTCTCCCGTGCTGCTCCTATCCTCTGGAATGCTCTACCCCAAGAAATCAGGACTATCCACAATTTGCATAGTTTTAGGCGCTCCCTCAAAACACACCTGTTCAGAGCGGCCTATCACATTCACTAATCAAAGTCATTCTCTGTGTAAGTGTGCGTGTGTAGCCCATTCACTATCTCCATCCATCCTTCACTCCCGCAAGATGGCTGGACCTTCATTGTAAATACACCATTGTAAATACACACCTGTACTCTATCTCCCTCACCTCATTGTAGATTGTAAGCTCTCACGAGCAGGGTCGTCTTATTTCGCTTTAATTATTGTATTGTTAGCGTTGTTACTTATGACTTGTGTTTTGAAACTGTTAAACTGTAAAGCGCTGCGGAATATGTTGGCGCTATATAAATAAAGATTATTATTATTATTATCAGTATGTCTTTTCTGAATGTGGGAGGAAACCAGAGTACCCGAAGGATACCCACACAAACTCCTTGCAGATTTTGTCCTTGGTGAGATTTGAACCCAGGACGCCAGCGCTGCAAGGCTGCAGTGCTATCCACTGAGCCACCGTGCTGCCCAACCCATTTTAGCTGTTTCCCCCTGTGCTCTGTCTCTCTCACCCCTGTGTCTAACCGTGTACAGAACATACCACAGCTCCTGGGCAGGGGAGGAAGCAAAAGACAATACTGACATTACAGCAGAAGATCGCAAAGGATACATTTTGTGGTACCACGCAAGAGGGTAAGTGAGTATGTGAGTCTGAGTGTGTGAGTCTGAGTGTGAATGTGTGAGTGTGAATGTGAGTGTGAATGTGTGAGTGTGAATGTGAGTGTGTGTGTGTGTGTGGCGCATAGAGTGTGTGTGTGGTGCGACGGTGTTCCACTGGTGGTACCGCACAATAGGTTGGTACCAGCAGCAGTTTCCATATTGAGACACCCATCACTTGGGTGTCCCAATATGGCAGTTGGTGAACTTCCTCCGCTTGGAATTCTGGGATACAGTGACATCTGGACAGAACAGGAAATGAAAACATTACAAGGCAATTATATAAATAGATATATATATATATATATATATATATATATAAAACTCAAAGTGTGTAGTAGCCTGCTCTATACAAATCCACAGTTGTCGCCTGATTTGGGTGAAATTTGGCACACCCCCTCTCCACCCACAGGAGCAGAATACTGCACACGTTACATCTTGCTTGCGTCCCTCCGTCATGAGATTGGGGCCCCTGAAGTTAGGCCATATACTGCACATATAATGGGAAAATGTGATGGTGAAAGTAAAAGTGCTGAGGGGAAAACAACATTTGTGACTGACAGGGGCGGATTATAGCTGCTAAAGTCGTGCTAAAGGGACCGCACCACTGTAATAACCTGCAGGTATGGAGGATGTTGCCATGGATCTGAGACAGACCAAGAGTTAAAGGTTTGTTTACAAGGATATTCACTCTGCACAGGGAGGAGCAAACAAGGGGAATTAATTGCAACAAGTAACGATAATAGGGTGAATAAAGAGATAAACGTAAGCAGGAATAAACTTATCAGTCTGTGGAAGGCTTGATTGAAGGGTCTACTTCTCCAACATTGGCACCGTCAGCAGCGCCACATAGTCTCTCCAGTCTCTGTCCATGATGAGGAAATGGCCTCCGGGGAAAACAGCAGGATGCTGTTCGGTGAAAGGGGGTCCTGCTCTCACCACTCTTAATCACAAGTGCAAACTCAGTACGTGTCACCACAGGAACGTTGCCGCGTTCCCCAGTCAGTCCGGTTACTTATCTCAGGGGATCATGTCTGTCACTGCACACTCCAGACCTGCACACACTAGAGACTGTCTCTGACTTGTCACGGTCACGGAAGCTGGCAGGTCCACGTTCACACAAAGGGTGCTCACCGCGTACTGTATCTCTGTCTCAGTTCTCAGCCGGAGGACTCTCTCCGGGACTGCAGTGCAGCTGTTCTCGCTCTCTCCTGCGCCCTCTGCTATCCCGACCTGACACTGCTCATTTTCCTGTCTGCAGCCCCTTCAAACCGTTCACCGTCCCCCACGGTCAAATGGAACGGTTGGTCCAGATCTGATAATCTTCCCCCAGGAAACACTGCTGCCTGGCTTGGTGGTTCTGGGCATGGAGCAGGGGAGGTAACCCCATTTAAGTTCCTCCTTCTCTTCATCCCCTTACATTCTCCCTCTCTTTTCGCTCACCATTCCACAGGCGAGATCTTCTCAAGCTTCCGTTGACAGTCTTCCAGTCCCTGAACAATTTGTTGCCAAACGAATTGATCTTGATCATAGCAGACGGGGGGTACACCGGCAGTTGAATGCTCAGAGCGTCGTAAGTCAGAAGGAGCAATCATCTCAGGCTGCATGAGAAGAAAGGGGGATTGAGTTCCTCCTGCTGGGCCATCAGTCTCAGGCACCAGCCTCCCTTTGGTGTCCCTTGGGAAAGATTGGGAGTCTCCCTCATCTTCGGAATCAATGACAACTGTTGGAGTTGTCTGTGGGACATCAATTACTTCCTGTTCGGGATCAGGATCCTGGGACAGACAAGGTCGTAACATATTCCGATGTAGCGTGCGAGGGGGGGCACCCTCCTTCTCTTCTGGCTGGACTTCATTAACAGGACCTTTAGCATTGACTCGACATTTCACCCTGTATGGGCTCTTCTCCCAACGGTACCCTAATTTATCACAAGGGCCCTTCTCTCTTACCAAAACTC
Organism: Dendrobates tinctorius; assembly: GCF_039654945.1. Classification (NCBI taxonomy): domain Eukaryota; kingdom Metazoa; phylum Chordata; class Amphibia; order Anura; family Dendrobatidae; genus Dendrobates; species Dendrobates tinctorius. The sequence continues at coordinate 29,680,747 of NW_027361788.1, read as the reverse complement.
GTTCTCCGGCCCGCAGAGATGTCCCACGTAGAGGATTATCCTGAGGATGTTCCAGCTCCTGCAGCCTGGTCCGCATCAGATGGTGGAAGGCCTGCAGCCGATGGTGGTGTTCCTGAACCCAGGAGGACACCCCTGTCCGTGGGTAGTCCTCCTCAGGGTCTAACTCCAACTCAGTCATCTCCTTTCCGGGCCGTCCAAAGAGAAGAGAGTAGGGTGTAAAGTCGGTGGTACTGTGCTTACAATTGTTGTACACCCACACCATCTCAGGGACATATTCAGGCCATCGTGCCTTTTACTCTTCCTCCAGGGTTCTTAGCATCTGGATCAGGGTACGGTTAAATCTCTTACAAGCCCCGTTCCCCTGTGTATGATAAGGCGTTATCCGAGACTTCCCAATCTTATACAACTGGTGCAGTTCCTCCATCACTCTGCCAAGAAAACAGGCACCCTGGTCGCAGTGGATACACTTAGGACATCCATACACCTGGATGAAGTACATGCAGATGGCGTGAGCAGCGGATTCGGCGGTCTGATCTCGTGTTGGGTGTTATGATGAGTCACCGAAGGAGGAAAAAACAAAATACCAGCTAAGTCCAGAAAAACCAGAGAGGTTGGCAGCTATCGGATTGCAGACCCCTGGACCTATCCACAACAACTAGCAGTAGCCGTGGGGGGTTCCTACGGTGCCCTAGACCCCTCGATCACAGCTGGAGAATTACATAGCCTAAAGACAGAAAGGGGAAAACTAAACCTCCCCAGAGCAGACCCCAAAGCAATAGGCAGCCCCCAACATATAATGACGGTGAAGCAAGATGAAAACACTAACACAGATAGAAAGATAGGTTGAGCAAATGATGGGGCCCAAGCTAACTACATAGGACAGGATAGGAAAGCTGCTGTCTGCCATCCGCAAAAACCCTATCAAAATGAGCCAACAGACTGATAGGAAAAACAGGCCCTGAAGACGCTAGGCTTCAAAAGACTACATCAGCACTCAGGTATATTCTGAAGACAGAGCAAAAGATCAACAGATCAGAGACAAAAATGGAATTCAGCTCACCCCCGGCCGGGGATGGCAGAACTCCCAAAAAACAAGGCAAAACAAAAACAAAACTGAAGAGTACAAAGCAGAGCAGAAAAACTTAGCTTTGAGATGCAGGAATCAGACTGGTCTCCAAGAATCCAGCAGGAAAATCACCAGCCAGGAAGAAGGGCGTCGGCAGCCTTATATCCAGTCCTCAATTCCAGCCACCCAGTCATCATCTAGCTGCCCAGGTGTTTGGTAATCAGCCTCACTACCTTCCTTCACCAGAGGAGTGAGTTCATCAGACCTCAATGGTGAAGGGAAAAATGAACTCACAACAGTAACAGTACCTCCCCCTTGAGGAGGGGTCACCGAACCCTCATCCATGCCACCAGGGCGATCCGGGTGAGCCCGATGAAAAGCACGCACCAATCTTTCGGCATGAATATCAGAGGCAGAGACCCAGGAATTATCCTCCTGACCATAACCCTTCCACTTAACCAAATACTGGAGTCTCTGTCTAGCCAGACGGGAATCCAGTATCTTCTCTACCTCATATTCCATGTTACCTTCAACCAATATAGGGTCAGGAGGTGCCACCACAGGAACTACTGGTTCAACAAACCTCTTCAACAAGGACTTATGAAACAATGTGACAGGAAGAGCCAACCGAAAAGAGACCGGATTAATAATCTCCAAAATCTTGTAAGGTCCAATAAATCTAGGCTTAAACTTAGGAGAAGCCACCTTCATAGCGATATTTTTTGATGACAACCAAACCATATCACCCACCTTAAACTGGGGACCAACGGTCCTACGCCGGTTGGAAAACCGCTGGGCCTTTTCCTGGGAGAGAGTCAACTTATCCACTACTTGGTCCCAGATCTGGTGCATTCTCTCCACCACAGTGTCAACACATGGGCAGGCAGAAGGCTCCACCTGCCCTGAAGAAAATCGAGGGTGAAATCCTAAGTTACAAAAAAAAGGTGACATCAAAGTGGCAGAACTAGCTCTATTATTTAAAGCAAATTCGGCCAAGGGCAAAAATGAAACCCAATCATCCTGATCGGCAGAAATAAAACATCTCAAATACGACTCCAAAGTCTGGTTTGTTCTCTCCGTCTGCCCATTGGTCTGAAGGTGAAACGCAGAGGAGAAGGACAACTGAATTCCCAGCTTGGAACAGAAAGTCCTCCAAAATCTAGACACAAACTGAACACCTCTGTCAGATACAATGTTCTCAGGAATCCCGTGCAAGCGAACCACCTGTTGCAAAAACAAGGGCACCAACTCAGAGGAAGATGGCAACTTAGGGAGTGGTACAAGATGGACCATCTTAGAGAATCTATCACAAATCACCCAAGTAACAGTCATTCTCTGAGAGACAGGCATATCAGAGATAAAATCCATTGAAATATGGGTCCATGGCCTCCTGGGCACCGGCAAAGGCATCAACAAGCCACTAGAGCGAGAACAAGGTTTAGACCGGGAGCAAGTCCCACAGGACTGCACAAAATTCCTGACATCATGAGACAAGGCGGGCCACCAAAAAGACTGACTCACCAGATCTCTAGCACCAAAAATACCTGGATGACCAGCCAATGCAGAGCAATGAACTTCAGACATCACTCTCTTCCTCCACTGGTCAGGAACATACAACTTTCCACTGTGGCAACGCTCAGGTTTGTCCTCCTGAAACTCTTCCAGAGCACGTCTCAAATCGGGCGGGATGGCAGAAAGAACTAACCCCTCGCCTAAGATGGTAGCAGGCTTAGTCACAACAGGAGAATCAGCAAGGAAACTCCTAGAGAGGGCGTCTGCCTTGACATTCTTAGTGCCCGGAAGAAAAGAGACCACAAAATCAAAACGTGTGAAAAACAAGGCCCACCTAGCCTGTCTAGGATTCAAGCGCTTGGCCGACTCCAGGTAAATCAAATTCTTGTGGTCAGTAAGGACCACGACTTGGTGTTTGGCTCCCTCCAACCAATGTCTCCACTCCTCAAATGCCCATTTCATGGCCAACAGTTCCCGATTCCCCACATCATAGTTACGTTCGGATGGGGAGAACTTTCGGGAAAAGAAAGCACAAGGATTCATTTTAGATGTCACAGGATCTTTTTGGGACAACACCGCTCCTGCACCAATCTCAGAAGCGTCCACCTCCACCTGAAACGGGAGTGAGACATCAGGTTGCCGCAAAACCGGAGCAGAAGTGAATCTTCGCTTCAGCTCCTGAAAGGAAGAAACAGCCTCCGGAGACCAATTCAGCACATCAGCACCCTTCCTAGTCAAATCCGTCAATGGCATGGCAATAACAGAAAAATTAGCTATAAATTTCCGATAAAAATTAGCAAAACCCAAAAACTTCTGGAGGGCCTTCAAAGAAGTGGGCTGAACCCAATCATAAATGGCCTGTACCTTGGCCGGGTCCATTTCAATAGTTGACGGAGACAAAATAAATCCCAAAAATGAAATCCTCTGTACCCCAAAAAGGCATTTCGATCCCTTGACATACAGGGAATTCTCCCTCAAAATCCGGAACACAGTCCGAACATGTTCCACATGAGAGTCCCAATTCTTGGAGAAGATCAAAATATCATCCAGATAGATCATCAAAAATGTATCCACAAAGTCTCGGAATATATCGTTCATGAAGCACTGGAAGACAGAAGGGGCATTAGTGAGCCCAAAAGGCATCACCAGGTACTCAAAATGTCCCTCCGGAGTATTAAACGCCGTCTTCCATTCATCCCCATGCTTAATACGAATAAGATTATACGCCCCCCTGAGGTCAAGCTTGGTAAACCAGCAAGCACCTTTAACTCTGGAGAATAGATCAGAAATCAGGGGTAACGGATACTGATATTTAACAGTAATTTTGTTGAGGGCACGATAGTCAATACAAGGCCTTAATGAACCATGCTTTTTAGCCACGAAAAAAAACCCAACACCTAAGGGTGAAGAGGATGGTCTAATATGACCCTTCTCCAATGCCTCCTTAATATAGGATCGCATAGCCTCGTGCTCGGGTACAGATAAATTGAAAAGCCGACCCTTGGGGAATTTACACCCTGGGTTCAGCTCAATTGCACAGTCATAACTCCTATGAGGAGGCAAAGACGCAGACTCATTCTCACTAAATACATCACAAAAGTCAGCCAAATAGTCAGGAACATCATGCGACTGGGGAGAGGTGGAGAAAACAGGAGCATCACTAAGAGCACACCGACAACTCCAACTCACCACAGACAAAGATTTCCAATCCAGGACTGGATTATGGATTTGCAACCAGGGAAACCCCATAACAATGGTATCATGCAAATTATGCAACACCAAAAATCTACAATTTTCTTGATGGTCTGGGGCGACCCGCATTACCACCTGGGTCCAAAACTGAGGTTTATTCTTCGCCAAAGGAGTAGCATCAATACCCCTCAAAGGGATAGGCGTCCGCAGAGGTGTCATAGGAAATCCACAACGTTTAGCAAAATCCAAGTCCATTAGGTTAAGAGCTGCTCCTGAATCCACAAAAGCCTTGGCGGAAAATGTGGACAGGGAGCAGATCAGAGTAATTGCCAGAAGAAACTTAGGTTGAACACCACCCACAGAAAACGTGTGTGCACAACGTTTCTCTCGTTTAGGGCAGACAGAAATAATATGCGAGGCATCTCCACAAAAAAAACACAGCTTATTACGCCTTCTGAACTCCTGACGTTGCGCCCTAGACAAAACTCTATCACATTGCATAGGTTCAGACATTTGTTCAACAGGTGGCAACATCTCTCGTGTAGTTTTGCGTTCACGTAAACGCCGATCCACCTGAATAGCTAATGACATAGAATTGTCAAGACCAGAGGGAACAGGAAATCCCACCATAGTATCTTTTACAGTTTCTGACAAACCCTTCCGAAAGAGGGCTGCCAAGGCACCATCATTCCAGGTAGTAAAGACCGCCCACTTTCGGAATTTTTGACAGTACAACTCTGCCGAATTCAGAATAGGATCATCAGGTTTCAAAGAAAACGCCCAATCCTGGGGAACGCCGCGCAGCAAAGAGATGACAATTTTAACCTGCTGCGCGGAGTTCCCCGACGAGTTAGGCTTCAAGGCAAAAAATAATTTACAATTATTCTTGAAATTCAAGAATTTAGACCGATCCCCAAAAAACACATCAGGAGTGGGAATCTTTGGTTCAGCAGCATGTGAATGAGCAAGATAGGCGGAAATTCCCCACACTTCAGCAGCGAGCTGCTCCACATGATCAGACAATTGCTTCATCTCCATTGAGAGAAAAATTCCCCCTACGGCCTCAGAGATATAGAGGAAAAAATATGCACACAAAAAAAAAAAAAAAAAATTCTGACACTTTTTTTTTTTTTTTTTTTTACAATTCTCTCCTGCTATTGAGTACCCTAGGATGTGCGGTATGGCTGGTGATTCTGTTATGATGAGTCACCGAAGGAGGAAAAAACAAAATACCAGCTAAGTCCAGAAAAACCAGAGAGGTTTGCAGCTATCGGATTGCAGACCCCTGGACCTATCCACAACAACTAGCAGTAGCCGTGGGGGGTTCCTACGGTGCCCTAGACCCCTCGATCACAGCCGGAGAATTACATAGCCTAAAGACAGAAAGGGGAAAACTAAACCTCCCCAGAGCAGACCCCAAAGCAATAGGCAGCCCCCAACATATAATGACGGTGAACCAAGATGAAAACACTAACACAGATAGAAAGATAGGTTGAGCAAATGATGGGGCCCAAGCTAACTACATAGGACAGGATAGGAAAGCTGCTGTCTGCCATCCGCAAAAACCCTATCAAAATGAGCCAACCGACTGATAGGAAAAACAGGCCCTGAAGACGCTAGGCTTCAAAAGACTACATCAGCACTCAGGTATATTCTGAAGACAGAGCAAAAGATCAACAGATCAGAGACAAAAATGGAATTCAGCTCACCCCCGGCCGGGGATGGCAGAACTCCCAAAAAACAAGGCAAAACAAAAACAAAACTGAAGAGTACAAAGCAGAGCAGAAAAACTTAGCTTTGAGATGCAGGAATCAGACTGGTCTCCAAGAATCCAGCAGGAAAATCACCAGCCAGGAAGAAGGGCGTCGGCAGCCTTATATCCAGTCCTCAATTCCAGCCACCCAGTTGGGGTTACAACACCAAACTTCCTGAAGCGATCCACCATCACCAAGCAGTGTTCATAGCCTTGATGCGCTGGCCCGATCATCGAATAGTCTATCATTAGCAATACTAAAGGGTCGGATGACTTCATCATCTGCGTGGGAGCCCGCTGTTCGGGTGGCTTGGCCAGCTCACAGCTGCGGCACTGCTGACAGACTTGCTCCACCACCCCTCTCAGACGTGGGTGATAAAACAGGCGCTGCAACCATTGGAAAGTCTTCTCGGGGCCGAAGTGAGCTCCTATTTCAGCCATAGCTATCTGAGATAACAAAGACGAGGGAACCACTGCCTGCCAAGTAACACTGAGTTCTGACTGAAGGAATATTTTCCGACACAAGATGCCATCCCGCAACTGAAGTTTTTCCCACTGCCGTAACATCCGCAGCATTTCGGGCGACACAGCACTCCTCTCCTCATGACTGGGCCCTTGTTTAGCTGCGACCCACCACCTCAGCTGGGCTATTTCCTGATCCTCTTGTTGTGCTCAAACCCACTCATCACGGGATTGGTCCATTAAGCTTACACGAGACATCTCTGGCCTTTGTTCCCGCGTGGCTACCATGGTCCTGGCAGTTCCTCCAAATTCCGGAACTTTCACAGCCTCCAGCTCTTCATCCCGATTAGGCGCCGGCCTACGATAGTTTATTCGGGTAAGCATCAGCATGGGTATTCTCTGCTCCTCTTTTATAGGTGATCTTGTACAGAAATTTAGCTATTTGAGCTACCCAGCGATGTTCTAGTGCCCCGAGCTTCGCTTTCTTCAGATGGGCCACCGGATTGTTGTCCATGCGCACGTGGACTTCGGAGCCGGACAAATACTCTGCAAATTTTTCTGTCATAGCCCACACCGCCAACAACTCCAGCTTGAAGGATCAGTAGTTATCTGGGTTCTTATCGGAATCGTGCAAAGACCTGCTCACATACGCTATGACGCTTTCCTTCCCATCCTGTATCTGAGATAGTACTGCTCCAAGCCCATGCAGACCCCCATCGGTATGCAAGATGAACGGTTGAGTGAAGTCAGCGTAGGCTAGCACGGAGGCCTCCGTCAAAGATTTCTTCAAGGCTAAGAACGCTTTTTCTTGGCGCTAACCCCACTGCACGTTCCTGTTTTTGGCACAGAAGGGCACCCCTTTCAGTAGCTTGAGAAGGGGACTTGCGATGCGTGTAAAGTTCTTTACGAAGCATCGGAAGTATCCCGTGAGTCCCAGGAATGCGCGTACATCCTTCACGGTTTTTGGAGTAGGCAGCAATCTTCTCTTGAGAGGGCCTCACTCCTTCAGCCAAGACAATGTGCCCCAAATATTTAATATCTGCCGAGGTCCGAGCTGCGTGGGTAACTAGCTGTACAAGCAGGTTCACGATAGCTTCTCCCCACCCGCTGACAATGACGGGTTCCTTTTAAAAAACAAAAAACATAAAGCAAAACTGCAAGACAATTTGCTTCCAATTGGGGTTTTCTTTTTTTTACATATACTATTTATGCAGTTGGAAAAGATAGCTGTCTGTTGAAAGAATGTTTGGCAGACAGGCAGTTTATGTGTATCTCCAGCTTAAAATTGGCCAAGGGGATAAGATAAGAAGTTTACCTGCAGATCATTGGAAGATCCAGTTTAATGGCATCCATTGTTAATCCTATACACCTTAAATAACTGGATAGGGTAAAATCCGCCATAACCCCCATTCATACATCAGCTGTAGAAAGAAAATCGGACACTCCCATTCACATTCGATGGTTAGGCATTCTCAGTGTGGCTAATGGGGGCATTATGAAAGGATCAGCATTGCAAAATTGGACATGCTGGATCTTTATCTTTTTTTAAATCACATGTCGAGGGACTGTAGACACCAGGCACGTTAGACAGTCAGCCAAACCCACCAATATGGGGGCTTTAGACATTGTCTACACAGGTGTGTCAGATTCTGTCATCTTTATATAGTAAAATTTGCCTATGTACACTATGAACAATTATGTATTTGGGGGTACAGTGAGAGTATTTTTTTATTGAGGGGGCACAATGTGTCATTTTTTTATTCAAGAGCACAAGGTGTGACATTATTATTTATAAGTGGCGTAGTGTGCGGCACTGCTAATTTTAGAGTGTGTATCTATTAAATTCAGTAACTCCAATGGTATTATTTTCAGGGGCTACAGTATATTTATAGGGCACAGTGTGTGGCAGTATTATGTTCATGGGGCTCATTATGCATATGTGCTGCAAAAGCAATAAACCCAAATATCTGGATGACAAACTACAGAAAGTCAAAGCTGGGAGAAGCAGTAATGATCGTCTGGATCAGATGGAGAAGAAAGGAGAGAAAATAATCAGCGAGGACGTCACCTGTTATTCACCGAGTGTCCTTGTTTCTTCTGCCCTGATCTCATCTGTTCAGTGCTGTAGTCACATTGATCTTTGTGCTACTTATTTCTAGCGCTGTATATATTGAATATATCCATAGACACCTATTGACTCTGGGTATGCAAGAGTGCCTTTTTGGCAAATGACCTGCTTGTGCGCTGAATGGCATATCACAGTAAGCTACAATATGCCATGCAACGATATACTATAAAAAAAAGTATGCACGTACAGTACTGTGCAAAAGTTTTAGGCAAGTATTAAAACAATGTCGCAGAGTACAAATGCTTTCAAAAACACAAGCATTAATAGTTTATTTTTATCAATTAACAAAATATAAAGTGAGCAAGCACAAGAGAAATCTAAATCCCATCAATAATTGGTGAAAGCCATTAGCCTTCAAAACAGCATTAATTCTTCTAGGTACACTAGTGAAAAGTCAGGGATTTTGTAAGATTATAGTTAGGTACATGAATAACCCATTATATCAAACAGATAAAAATGATCAACATTTTCATATATAGGTTGAAACAGTCATTAACTGAGAAAAACAGCTGTGTAAGAGTCTTAAAACTGGGTGAGAAACAGACAAACTGTACTACAAAGGTGAGATTGTGGAAGACAGATTCATGTCACAGGTCAGAGCGCCGCATCAGGACACAAGGTAGTTATACTGCATCAGGAGGGTTTCTCCCAGGCAAAGATTTTCAAGCAGACTGGAGTTTACAGATGTGCAGTTCAAGCTGTTTTGAAGAAGCACCAAAGAATGGGAAATGATGTGGATCGTAGATGGTGGTCAGCAAGGAAACTTAGTGCAGCAGATGAAAGACATATCATGCTTACTTCTCTTTGAAATCAGAAGATGTCCAGCTGTGCTATCAGCAAAGAACAGGCAGCAAGAACTGGAACCCAGCTACAATCATCTACTATTCTGAGACATCTGGACAGAAGTGGTCTTCATGGTAATAATAAAAATAATAATCTTTATTTTTTATACAGCACTAACATATTCCTCAGTGCTTTACAGTTTGCACACATTATCATCGCTGTCCCCGATGGGGCTCACAATCTAAATTCCCTATCAGTATGTCTTTGAAATGTGGGAGGAAACCCACGCAAACACAGGGAGAACATACAAACTCCTTGCAGATGTTGTCCTTGGTGGGATCGGTCGTTCTCCAGGACTCCAGCGCTGCAAGGCTGTAGTGCTATCCACTGAGCCACCGTGCTGGCCAACCTATTATAGCTGTCTCCCCCTGTGCTCTGTCTCTCTCACCCTTGTGTCTGACCATGTACAGAACATACCACAGCTCCTGGGCAGGGGAGGAAGCAAAAGACAATATTGACATTACAGCAGGAGATCGCAGAGGATACATTTTGTGAGGTAAAATATAATTGATAGTAAAAATGTGAAATATTTGGCTATAACAGAAGCAGTTTGTTCACCAAAGGGAACAATAATGAGGGTCTGCAGGAACAGTAAAGCACGAAGAAAGTTATTTTTGGGGCTCCATTTTAGCAAATAGAGTTGGGAATTTGCTCAAGAATAGTGGTGTTCTCAATGCTGAGAAATACAGGCAGATACCTACAATGGCATATAAAAGTTTGGGCATTCCATGTCAAAGTTACTGTTATTGTGAACAGTTAAGGCAGTGGAAGATGAAATTATCTCTAAAAGGCCAAAAGTTAAAGATGACACATCTCCTTGGTATTTTAGGCAAAAAATATATATAATATAAGGCAGAGCTCACCGAGTGTATAGGGGGACTCTCGCTTGGCAACACATTCACGTCACACAGGAACACTTTCCGTTAAAACAGTCCAATGCAGTTATTATGGCATCATAAACCGCACCGTAAGCCATGTTCTACCTCACAGGCTTACACATAGTCCATAACATTACATAGTACACTGCTTTAATACGCTGTCACTAAACATGCTGGACCTCTTTGTCTAGTTACCGTGGGTGACCGCACGCCGAACAGTTCATTAGTGTCCATAGAACATTACGGGCACCAACAGTTATAGCCCCATGTCCGGGATTCCCTCTGAGGAGCTCCTGCTCCAGATGCTGACTCTTGGTTGGTTCTTTCTTTTGGGGAAGTGGCCGCACTGGGCTCACCATTCTGGACAGTGCCTTATTCACTAGGCCGTCTCACGGTTCCAGAACCACAGCCGGGCAGTGGCTTCCTCAGACGCAGGACGTCGCAGACTCCGCTCACACACGTGGCCTGTCCAGGTGCTATTCAGGAATCCGACCCTACTCCCAGGGTCTCCCAACACACCAGCCTCACCAGGTCCAGGGTCTCAGTGGGTGCTATTCAGGACGTCCGTCTCCTCCTGAGACCTTCCAACACTCACGCTTCACCGGGTGCTACTCAGGGATCCGTCCCTACTCCCAGGGACTCCCAACACACTCACCAGGTCCAAGGTCGCAGCAGGTGCTATTCAGGAAGGCAGCACAGCTTCCAACACCTAGACCCTCCAGGACCTTCCACCCTGAACCATTCAGGTACACACTCTCTCTCCCTGTGACCAGACCTCAGGCACATTATATGGTACATAACCACACCCACCAGTGAGGTATGGATCACATGGTCATGACCTCACTACAGGTACTATTCTACACACAGCCACACACATACAGGCTTTACATTGGGCGTTCAGACACATGCCCCTGGGTGGGTTTGTAGGTGACTGGTCCCACCCATCTCACTAAGTCACCTAGAAGCTTTCCCAATACACAGCAACAAATCCTCAGCAGTATATCTCTGCTGATTAATACATATTCCAGATTCCATCACAGGGCACCCACCCCTGTGATACATATCGGCCATTTATAATTCTGCCGCTCATCACTTCCCCATCACAATAAAGGAAATGCCTGCATGTATGTCCTGGGAAGCCCATACAGTGCCCCCTATCTGTCATAGGGGTCAATGCATCATAATATACAGTATATATATATATATATATATACACACAGACACTATATATATATATATATATATATATATATATATATAGTCATTTTTTACATTTTAAAAATTACAAAAAGGAAAACGGTCTGATTCAAAAGATTGGGCACCCTTGGAGATATGTGTGCTCAGATAACTTTGACCAAGGTTTCACACTTTAATTAGCCAGCTAGGGTTATGGCTTGTTACTGTACTATCATCGTTAGGAAAGGCCAGGTGATGCAAATTTCCCAGCTTTATAAAAACCCAGCCTCCTCTAACCTTGTGACAAAAAACAGCAGTCATGGGTTCATCTAAGCAGCTGCCTAGCACTCTGAAAATGAAAATAGTGGAGGTCCACAAAGCAGGAGAAGGCTATAAGAAAACAGCAAAGCGTTTTCAAGTTGCCGTTTCCACAGTTCAAATGTAATTAAGAAATTGCAGGTAACAGGAATAGTCAAGGTCAAGATAAGGTCTGGAAGACCAAACAAAATTTTAGTGACAGTTGCGCGAAGAATTGCTAGAGAGAGCAATCAGAACCCCCGCTTGATGGCAAAAGACCTTCAGAAAGATTTAGCAGACTCTCGAGTTGTGGTACATTGTTCTACTGTTCAGAGACACCTGCACAAATATGGCCTTCATGGAAGAATCATCAGAAGAAAATCTTTCCTGTGTCTTCATAAAATTTTCCGAGTTTCCAGGGCCGCTGAGTGGAGATGGAAGAGAATCCGTTCTACAGAGCACTTCAACGCATACAAGCAGAGCCTTGCCAGCTTCAAGTACACGCTCTCTGCCGCAAAACAAACTTACTTTGCATCCCTCACATCCTCACTGTCTCACAACCCTAAACAGCTTTTCAACACTTTCAACTCTCTACTCAGTCCCACAGCACCTCCTCAATCTCCTCTCATTTCTGCTGAAGACTTTGCCTCCTTCTTTAAGCAGAAGATCGATATGATCAGAGAAAGCTTTGGCCTGCAGCCCCCAATGCCCCTCTTAGCCGCTCAGCCCTGTTCTTCCAAAACCAGCTTCTCCACCATGACAGAAGATCAGCTCTCCACCCTCCTGTCAAGATCACACCTCACCACTTGTGCACTTGACCCACTCCCATCCCACCTCATCCCTAACTTTGCCACAAACTTCATCCCAACTCTAACACACCTCTTCAACCTTTCACTTACAAATAGTGTCTTTCCCTCATCCTTCAAACATGCCTCAATCACATCCATCCTCAAAAATCCCTCCCTTGACCCATCCTCTGTGTCTAACTATCGCTCGATATCTCTTCTCCTTTACGCCTCAAAACTACTGGAACAGCATGTATTTCTTGAACTGTCCTCCCACCTCTCCTCCTGTTCCCTCTTTGACCAGTTACAATCTGGCTTCCAACCGCATCACTCAACTGAAACTGCCCTAACTAAAGTCACTAATGACCTACTAACCGCCAAGTGCAAGCGACACTACTCTGTCCTCCTTCTCCTGGACCTGTCTTCTGCCTTTGACACCGTGGACCATTCCCTCATCTCTTGGCATCACAGACTTGGCCCTATCCTGGATCTCATCATACCTAACAGACCGAACATTTAGTGTCTCCCTCTCACACACCACCTCCTCACCTCGCCCCCTGTCTGTCGGTGTTCCTCAAGGCTCAGTCCTCGGACCCCTACTCTTCTCCATCTACACCTTCGGCCTGGGACAGCTCATAGAATTCCATGGCTTGCAGTACCACCTCTACGTTGATGACAAGCAGATCTACCTATCTGGACCTGACCTCACCTCCTTAATGACCAAAATCCCACAATGTCTGTCTGCTATTTCATTTCTTTTCTGCTCCATTTCTCAAACTGAACATGGACAAAACAGAATTCATTATCTTTCCACCATCTCACTCTACCCCTCCACCAGACCTATCCATCAATGTCAATGGCTGCTCTCTTTCCCCAGTCCCGCACGCTTGGTGCCTTGGGGTGATCCTCGACTCTACCCTCTCTTTCAAACCACATATCCAAGCCCTTGCCTCCTCCTGCCGCCTAAAACTCAAAAATATTTCCTGGATCCGTGCATTCCTCAACCATGAAACCACAAAAACACGAGTGCACCCCCTTATCATCTCCCACCTCGCCTACTGCAACCTCCTACTCTCTGGCCTCCCCTCCAGCCCTCTGGCACCACTCTTGTCTATCCTACACTCTGCTGCCCGACTAATCCACCTGTCTCCCCGCTATTCCCCAGCCTCCCCCCATGCTACGCCCTTCACTGGCTTCCTATTGTCCAGAGGCTCCAGTTCAAAACCCTAACCATGACATACAAAGCCATCCACAACCTGTCTCCTCCATACATCTGTAACATGGTCTCCTGTGTTATGGATGAGTCACCGAAGGAGGGAAAAACAAAAATAATAGCTAAGTCCAGAAAACCAGAGAAGTTGGAAGCTATCGGATTGCAGACCCCTGAACCTATCCACAACAACTAGCAGTAGCCGTGGGGGGTTCCTACGGTGCCCTAGACCCCTCGATCACAGCCGGAAAGCTAAATTATCCTAAAGACAGAAAGGGGAAATCTAAACTGCCCCAGAGCAGACCCCAAAGCAATAGGCAGCCCCCAACATATAATGACTGTGAAGCAAGATGAAAAAACACTAACACAGATAGAAAGATAGGTTGAGCAAATGATGGGGCCCAAGCTAACTAAATAGGACAGGATAGAAAAGCTGCTGTCTGCAATCCGCAAAAACCCTATCCAAAAATGAACCAACAGACTGATAGGAAAAACAGGCCCTGAAGTCGCTAGGCTTCAAAAAGACTATATCAGCACTCAGGTATATTCTGAAGACAGAGCCAGAGATCAACAGATCAGAGACAAAAATGGAATTCAGCTCTCCCCCGGCCGGGGATGGCTGAACTCCAAAAAACAAGGCAAACAAAACCAGAACTAAAGTGTACAAAAGGCAGAGCAAAACTTAGCTTTGAGAAGCAGAAATCTGACTGGTCGCCAAGAATCCAGCAGGAAAATCACCGGCAAGGCAGCAGGGCGTCGGCTGCCTTATATCCAGTCATCAGTTCCTGTGACCCAGTCATCATCTACCTGCTCAGCTGTTTGGTAATCAGCCTCACTACCTTCCTTCGCCAGAAGAGGGAGTTCATCAGACCTTACTGGTGAAGGGAAAAATGAACTCACAACACTCCTGGTACCTACCCGCACGCAACCTTCGATCCTCTCAAGATCTTCTCTACTCCCTCCTCATCACTTCTTCCCACAACCGCATACAAGATTTCTACCCATGCTTCCCCCATACTCTGGAACTCTCTGCCGCAACACATCAGACTCTCACCAACAACGGAAACCTTCAAGAAGAACCTGAAGACCCACCTGTTCCGACAAGCCTACAGCCTGCAATGATCATCGGTCTACTGAACCACCGCACAACCAGTGAAAAATAAAATAGAACTCTTTGTCCACAATGATCAAAGGTATGTGTGGAGAAAAAAGGGCACAGAATTTCAGGAAAAGAACATCTCGCCAACCATTAAGCATGGAAGTGAATCGATCATGCTTTGGGGTTGTGTTAAAGTCAATGGCACAGGGAACATTTCATGGGTAGAGCGAAGAATGGATTCAATTAAATTGTAACAAATTCTTGATGCAAACATAACACCATCTGTAAAAAAGGTTAAGTAGAAAAGAGGGTGGCTTCTAGAAATGGATAATGATCTTAAACGCTACCTCAGAATCCACAATAGACAACCTCAAAAGGTTCAAACTGAAGGTTTTACAATCCCCTGATCTGAACATCATTGAAAATCTGTGGCTACTGGCTAGACCTCAAAATAAGAGAGGATGCAAGACGGCCCAGGAAGCTCACAGAGATGGAAGAATTTTCCAACAAAGAATGGATGAAAAAAACGTGTACAAGTGACAAGCACCTATAAGAACTGATGAAGGGAAAGAGTGGGCACCAAATACTGATGGAACTTTGCATACTATTAACTTACTGAAAATTCAAAAGTTTACATACACTAAGATTCCAAAGACCTACTGATAGGGAATTTAGATTGTGAGCCCCATCGGGGACAGTGATGATAATGTGTGCAAACTGTAAAGCGCTGCGGAATATGTTAGCGCTATATAAAAATAAAGATTATTATTATGCCTTTAAACACAATTCTGGACTGCCCATATGATGATGTCATGTGTTTGGAAGCTTCTCATAGGTTTTTGGCGACATCTGAGTTAATTAGAGACACACCTGTGGATGTATTTTAATGCACACCTGAACACACACTGCTTCTTTGTGTAGCATCATGGGGAAAGTCTCAAGAAATCAGCCAAGATATTAGGAAGAGAATTGAGGACTTTAACAAGTCTGGCTTATCCTTGGGTACAATTTCAAGATACCTGAAGGTGCCTTGTTCATCTGTACAAACAATTATATGCAAGTACAAACAAGATGGGAATGTCCAGCCATCATACCGCTCAGGATGGAGACAGGTTTTATATCCCAGAGCAGAACGTGCTTTGGTCCGACATGTTCATATCAACCCAAGGAGAAAAGCAAAAGACCTTGTGAAGATGATGGCGGAAGCATGTAAGATTGTGTCAATATCCACAGTGAAATGAGTACTGTATCAGCATGGACTGAAAGGTCACTCTGCCAGGAAGAAGCCATTATTAAAAACAAAAAACATAAAAAAGCCAGAATAATGTTTGCAAATGCACACAGGAGCAATGACCTTAATTTTTGGAGACATGTCCTGTCATCTGATGAAACTAAAATTGAACTTTTTGGGCATAATGACCATCGCTATATTTGGAGGAAAAAGAGAGAAGCTTGGAAGCTTAAGAACACCATCCCAACTGTGAAACATGGGGGTGGCAGCATAATCTTATGGGGTTGTTTTGCTGCAGGAGGGACTGGTGCACTTCACAAAATAGATGGCATCATGAGAAAAGAAGATTATGTGGCAATACTGAAGCAACATCTCAAGACATCAGGAAGGAGGTTAAAGCTTGGGCGGAAATGGGTCTTCAAAATGAACAATGACCTGAAGCATACTGCCAAAATGGTAATAATGTGGCTTAAGGATAACAAAGTCAATGTTTTGGAGCGGCCATCACAAAGCCCTGATCTCAATCCTATTGAAAATTTATGGGCAAAGCTGAAAAGGCCGGTGCGAGCAAGGCGACCTGCAAACCTGGATCAGTTACACCAGTTTTGTCAGGAGGAATGGGCCCAAATTCCGACCACCTATTGTGAGAAGCTTGTGGAAGGAGATCCTAAACGTTTCACCCAAGTCATTCAGTTTAATGGCAATGGTACCAAATACTAATGAAATGTATGTAAACTTTTGACTTTGCAGTAAGTAATAAACATGCCTTCAAACATTCTCTCTCTCTCATTATTCTGGCATTTGGCAAATAGTAATCATTATGGTAATCCTAATCGACCTAAAACGGGAAAGGTTTATTCTGATTTCATGTCAGATAGTGAGAAAAACATGCAGATGTGTATTTTTATATAATGGATGTAAACTTCTGGTTTCAACTCTCTCTATATATTTTCCTATATATATACTGTATATGTATAGTGTGGCAAAAGCAGCTTAAATTCTGGCCTGCAGGGAATCTTTCCATACTTGATCCTACGTTGCTTATAATCCGGCGCAGTGAGCAGATGACATTGCACGGCTGATATACACCCGGGCCATTAGGGGTGTGCTGTAACTTAGAGACAGAGCTTAATAAAAAAAATGAGCCGAGCCATCTCCTGATCTCCTCTGTGCTCCTTGCCACGCCGCCGCACGAGTCACATTGCTGGAGCTGAACAAATCATGAAGTGATAGTGAGCAGCCTCTAGTGAGAAAAGCTGACAAAACACTGGATTCTGATTTCTATGTAAAAGATAGAAGAAAAATCCCATTTCTTGCCTGAAGAAAGTGTAAGACATCGATCTGCCACAGCTTAAGTTTCCCTGAGAAAGACAGTAAAAAAATTGAATATTTCCAATGCAAATCTTTACAGTCGGATGCTGATTATAAAAACAATGACTGTCCGGGTTATATTTGTCCCTGGGGAAGCTGTGATGATTACTATATTTATTGTCACACTCAGACCTTCTGCGATCAGCTGTGATCTGTGGGAGAACATGGCAGAAAGTGATTAATTCCTCTACAGCGCCTCCACAGGGGAAATGATGCATTACCCATGTTTAAATAAATATAGGTCCTCCAGGGCAGAGACACTCTTCATGCCTGTTAGCTTCTCTGGCTAATAAATGAGGGTCCTGAAGGGCTGACCCTTCTCTATGAACTTTGTAAAAAGTCAAGGATTACTTTTTTTTTCTAGAAAAGCACCATACCTGTCTATTGGATGCACGTGGTAGTGCAACTCAGTCACATTCATTTTATTAGAACTGCGCTGAAATACCAGATATAACATGTAGACAGGTGAGGCGCTGTTTTGGGGAAAAAAATGTTTTCCTAATTTTGGATAACTAATAGGAGCCAACATAGGTTAAAAAAATGACTAGCACTGAAATTTATTTTTTCAAAATTGATTGGAGTATTAGAGATTTCTAAACTTTGAATTGCCCTTTAAATATATACTTGGCTACTTTTTAGATTTGCTTATTGGTCTGGTTTTGCATGAATTTAATGCAATCTCATTTTAGGGTCCATTTTAAGACTGCTAAACCAATACCTCAGAGATTCTACACAGCAGAACTAAAGCTGGTCATAGGTTAAATGAGATGTCCACCTTTGGTGGCAATTCAGTTTATTTATTTATTTACATAAATGCATGTATTTTGGGCTAAAAATCATTTTTGTAATTGGGTTTCACTAAAAATGTTGCACCATTTTGCTCTTACAGGCTGTTTTACATTCAACTTTGATGTGGTCTGTGGCCATAAATCAGAGTTGCAAACTCTCTTGTCAGAATGTTAGAATTTGCTCAATGATGGATTCTAAGTTAACTCATTCTGCAGCCAGTAAGAAACAGTGTCACACAGAGGCTGTGGAAGGCAAATGGTGCAAAAAAATGTTTCTGATACCCTGCTGCAAAAATGATTTTTAGCCCAAAATGATCTCAAAGGTGGACATCCATCTCACTTCCCGGATCGGCTGACCATCTAATGTGATTGTGAATGTCCCAACTGTGTGTAGCACCTCTGCCCTGTGCCCGGTCCACCTCCCGGTACTCACCTGGTGCTTCGGGACTGTCGCTTCAGAGTTCGCTTCTGGGGTTCCTATCCCATGTCCCACGCTGCTGGCTTCTGCCTCTGCTTTCTGGACGCTGCATGTGGCCCGTAGGTCTCCTGGAGCGGCTCTGAGGTCTCTTAAAGCAGGGTTCCCCAACTCCAGTCCTCAAGGCCCACCAACAGATCATGTTTTCAGAATTTCCTTTGTATTGCACAGGTGATGCAATTATCACCTGAGCAATACTATAAGGAAATCCTGAAAACATGATCTATTGGTGGTCCTTGAGGACTGGAGTTGGGGAACCCTGCCTTAAAGAGACAGTGCGCCTTTTTCAAAAATAGGCCTCAGCCAATGGCTGAGTGTCCTGTATTATTTCAGGCACCTCTGCCCTTAGGGACGTGTCTGAGCAAAAAGTGCTTCCTTTTGCTATTCCCAGGTTCTCGGTTCCTGTGTGCCAGTGCTCCTCTAGCATCTTGCTAATTCCGGTTTGTCTCCGCAGTGTGCCCGCCAAGTTTCTCCACATCTCTCCGGACTACGTCAGTAACTTCTGCGCCAGTGCCTGCCAGCTACAGCCCGTTACCCATTCCATCCATTTGCCACCTGCCAAGTTCTCCATCTCCTGCAGTTCCTACCAGCTTCCACGTGTTTGGGGTCTAACTGGAGGTAGCACCTTACATCCCTTGGGCATTCCAACCTGGCCGTTTGAGGGGTCTTGCTTCGGGTGTCTGAGGTTCGTATAGTTACGCCCCCTTCGGAGCTCCCCGGATAGTGGTCTTGTGGTTCCATGAAAATTTCATTAAGCGAATGTTCGCTTCACCATCTGTGCCTCCGCTTCCATTCGTTACAGATGGCTCAGGCCATGGAACCCGCTGGCTCCCAACCACTTTCAGCTGCAAAGTTATACCAGGAGGTCACCCACTTGAGGGACCAGCAGGAGAAGAACACTGTTGTGAATTCTCTTTCTGGGATCCCTCTGGTGGTTACTGGAGGTAGTGGAGCTGGTCAGATTGACAGAGGCTTGCCACCTGATAATGATGATGACGATTGGAGATCTGGGTTTTCTGACTGGTGTATTTAAGACAGCTGACTTCCTTCAGTCCCTGCTGGTGATTTTCTTCCTGTGCCTTCTGAGGTCTGATCTCTGATGTCTCCTGCTCTGTTCCTACATGGTTCAGCTAAGTGGTTCATTTGCTAATCTTTTTTGCATTTGATCTGGTTTTGTCTATCTCTGCTTTGTGTGGGTCAGCTTGCTCCTGCTGGGGCTGTGCTGGATCACCGCCCATATGTTGCTGCTTGTGTCAGTTTGTTCTGTCCCCTGTTATATTGGTCCCTTTTTGCTTTGCTTTCAGTATATACCAGAGTGCTGATATAGTGGGGGTGAAGTCTTGTGACTTCAGTGTTTTTTGTGCGTCAGACGTGTTGGATTTTTCAGGGTTTTTGCGTGATTGCAGACACTGTCTTTCCTGTCCTGTCTAGTCAGTTTGGGCCCCATCATTTGCTCAGTCTATTTTCCTGCCTGTGTTTGTATTTTCATCTTGTCTCACCGACAATATATGTTTGGGGGCTGTCTATTCCTTTGGGGTCTGCTCCGGGGCTGTTTAGATTTCACCTTTCTTGCTTTAGGCTGAGTTAGTTTTCCGGCTGTGCCGAAGCGTCTAGGGCATCGTATGTACGCTCCACGTCTACTGCTAGTTGTGTGGATAGGATCAGGGGTCTGCAATCCGCTTAGTTACCAACCTCTCTGTTTTCCTGGTGGCTTAGCCTGGTCCTGCTATCCTCCTCGGTGAGCCATTCATAACAGATCACGTCTTATCTGCGGAACTTGTCGGCCCGTGTGGACTCAGCGCTGCTGGTTTCCAGGCTCCCAGCTATGCATCAGGTAAAAGACCTTGTCTGGCGGCTCCCACCGAGTTCAACAGAGATCCTGCCCAGTCCCAGGAGTTCATTAATCAGTGCACGTTGCAATATGAACTTCTGGGCCATCTGTTTGCTTCCGATCGGGCTAAGGTAGCATTCCTTGGTAGCCTGTCCTCCATCAACTGGACGGGGATAGACAATTCTTCCTTGAGGTGGATGCTTCCTCCGCAGGCGCTGAGGCGGTCCTCACTCAAAAGACTTCCACCGGGCGTATGGTCTCTTGTGGCTTCTTCTCAAAGTTTTTTTCCGCTTCTGAGAGGA
The DNA here is from genome assembly GCF_039654945.1 of Dendrobates tinctorius. NCBI lineage: Eukaryota > Metazoa > Chordata > Amphibia > Anura > Dendrobatidae > Dendrobates > Dendrobates tinctorius. Next base: position 29,659,848 of record NW_027361788.1, on the reverse strand, counting down.
ACTATTTAATTGGGGATCAAGAATAGCTGGCAATCAAGTTAGCCCTGCAAGATTGGTGTCATGTTCAAGAGGGAGCAGTCCATCAGGTCATCATATTCACCGACCATAAAAACCTAGCTTACCTCCGGTCTGCACAGCGGCTGAATCCACCAGGCCAGGAGGACCTTGTTCTTTGCTCGATTCGACTTTGTTCTACACTTTCGTCCTGCCAGCAGGAATGTCAAGGCCGATGCACTCTATAGGGCCTTTCTGCCCCCCGATTTTGGAGGAGGAGCCTCAACACATCATTGAGCCGTTCAGAATGGTGACAATAGCCACTATCAATCTGTCTCGGATTCCTCCCAGAAAGACCTTGGTATCCAGTTCGGACAGGAGGTGGGTTCTTCGGTGGAGTCACTCTTCCAAGTTGGCCAGTCATGCCAGACTGAAGAAATCTCTGCAACTCATTTCCCGTTACTAATGGTGGCCTACCATGGGAAAAGACATTGAGGAGTATGTGTCAGCTTGTCCCTCCTGTGCCCGAAACAAGACTGCGAAGCGCCTTTCCATCCGGACACCTGCCGCTTCCCATTCCTTCAGTTCCCTGGTAGCACATCGCTGTGGATTTTATTACGAACTTCCCCATCTCCTGCTTCATTATCTGAGTTGTGGTGGATCGCTTTTCGAAGATGGCTCACTTTATTCCTCTGTCTGGTCTTCTGTCTGCTCCTGAACTTGCCGACTACTTCATTCAGCATATTTTCCGCCTCCATGGGTTTCCAATCCACAATGCGTCCGTCAGTTCTCTTCGAAGTTTTGGAAGGCGGTCTGTAATATAATGAATGTGGAGTTGGATTTGTCTTCTGCTTATGACCCTCAATCCAATGGTCAGGTGGAGAGGATCAATCAGATCGTATCCGGGTTCCTTCGTCACTTCATCAACGTGCATCATGATGACTGGGTCAAGTTGCTACCATGGGTGGAGTTCTCCTATAATAATCATGTAAGTGAATCCTGTACTAACTCTCCTTTCCAGATTGTCTTTGGATTCCAACCCAGAATTCCTATTCCGATCTATGGACCTTCGGGCATTCCTGCTGCAGTCTCCCTTATTTCTCTAAAGTGTGGAGAGACACCAAAACTGTTCTAGAGAGAGCGTTGCAATGCATTAAGAAGCATGCTGACAAAATATGTCTGGATGTCCCTGGGTCGCCCTCTCAGGGCTGTGGGGTACTCGGTACCGGGCCAGTGTCAGGGAATGTGTCACAGCAGCGGTGACCCGGTCTGTGGCCCTGGGCACCCAAGTAATGGGGGAATGTAGTAATGTGGAATGGATTAGTTTGTGACGCCACCTGTGGTGCTCGGCAAGGGAGGTGTTAAGCCGACGCTGCAGACAGATCCTCTGGGACAGATGGTATGGTGCAGCAGTGATGGTATAGCCCTCCATAGGCAGTGCTGATGTCCCAGGGCAGTGTAGTTGTAATGGTTGTGGAAAGGCGCAGGCAGTATAAAGGATGGTACCCAGATGTAGCGGTGCTTGCAGTTCCAAAGCTTTACTCACAGCCTGTGGTACACAAGGGTGCCTGCCTCCGGGCCGTGTCCTCCGGGTCAGAGACTCAGCCAACCTCCAGGCCAGATGGAAAGCTCCTCTCCAACACTCCGCCAACATGTACCTTTCCTGAACGACTCCTCTATTGCGCCTTAAAGTGTGATGATCTCCAGTACCGTGGTACCCTGGAGTTCCTCCTGTCAGATGTTCCCAAGAACTCTACTCGTACGGCTGTGCACATCAGTGACACCGGTCTACAGGGGTTCCCATCCCATGTCCCGCGCTGCTGGCTTCTGCCTCTGTGGTGCCCCTGAGGGTCCAGTCACCACAGAGGTACTGCACCTCAGCCAGAGGTGTGGTACTGCGCTCTCGGGTAAGGAGGGGACACTACCCGGTACTCACACACTAGCACCCAACACTAGACCTCTCCTGGCCCTTGAGGGACTAGGTAGAAGGTGTGGGTGGAGAAAGTGGAGAAGAGGAGGAGCTTAAGGGAGTGAGAGCAGGAGTGGTCAGTTGGTGCTGGGGACTGGAGCAGTGAGGAGCTCGTCCCTAGGCTAGAGGAGAGTGAGAAGAGAAAGAAGGGGTCCTAGGGGCATGGGAAGTGAGGAATCCACCCCTGACACCCGAATCCACGCCGACTGTAGTCAGATGGAGGGACCAGGTCGCAGTAGGGGACCAGCCCCAGACTAGTAGAGAGACTGTAGGACTCAGCTAGCAAACTGGAGGCTGTAGTATCTGTATGTGTGACAGCCAAATCTGCAAACATTCACTGAAAAGGCAGCCAGATAGGATCAAGGGGACCAAGAGAACGTTGCCTGACAGGATCTGAGGCTGCTGGCTTGGGACACTGTGTGCGAGGCGCAGGGCAGGAGAGGCGGGAGACAGCGCAGTGAGACTGCCAGGGAAGCAACATCAGAAGGCGGTTCTGGTACAGTGCACCCTAAATTACCTGAGAGCTGGCTGGACCACCAACCCGGACGCCACAGCACCCTCGCTGGGGTTTGTAACTGGAAGAACTGTGAGCAAAAATGTGAAGTCTGCACTCCACTGTGTCCTCTGATTTATTGGCAGCGTCACCTGCCTTGCACTAGGACCACCACCATTACATTTAACACTGTAACTGCCCTGGGGCCTAGCTCTACCCGTGGTGAGCTGTACCAACTCTGCTGTGTCACCAACTGCCCCAGTGGATCTGAACTGCAGCGTCAGCTATATTATCATTGCCAAACACCATGTGTGGCGTCACAAATTATTCCCATCTTTATTCCCCAAAATAATTTTTATTTCCATTGCACGCCCAGGGGCACAGACCGGGTCACTGCTGCCGTGACATCCACTGAAGAACTGAGTGGCCCAGAACCGAGTACCCCAAGGCTCTAGCGAGCGCCGCACCTCTGCTTCCTGGATGCTGCGTGTGGCCCGTAGGTCTCCTGGAGCGGCTCTGAGGGTGCGAGCACGTGCACTCCCTGTCTCCTAAAGATACAGCGCGCCTTTTTCAAAAATAGGTCTCAGCCAACGGCTGAGTTATCCGTATTATTTCAGACACCTCTGCCCTTAGGGAGGCGCCTGAGCAACAAGTGTTTCCTGTTGCTATTCCCAGTTTCTCGGTTCCTGCGTGCCAGTGCTCTACTAGCATTTTGCTATTTCCCTTTATTCTCTGAAGTGTGCCCGCCAAGTCTCTCCACATCTCTCCAGACCTCGTCAGTACCTTCTGTGCCAGTGGCTGCCTGCTACAGCCTGTTACCCACTCCAGCCGTTTGCCACCTGCCAAGTTCTCCGCCTCCTGCAGTTCCTGCCAGTCCGCCTGTCCTGCTGGGCCAGCTTCCACGTGTTCGGGGTCTAACTGGAGGTAGCACCTTGCGACCCTTGGGCATTCCAACCTGGCCCTGTTTGAGGGGTCTTGCTTCTGGTGTCTGGGGTTTGCATAGTTACGCCCCTTTCAGAGCCTCCGGAAAGTGGTCTTGTGGTTCCACGAAAATTTCATTAAACGAATGTTCGCTTCACCATCTGTGCCTCCGCTTCCATTCAATACACTGTGTCCATGTTGTTGGAAAGAAAGATTGGGCTGTTGGATTTCATCATGCTGTATCCTAATGTTCTCAGGCAAGATAAACTTCCCTACTTCAGTCAGGAAGGATGGCAGTCCACCTAATGAGCATTTGACTGGCAACTATCTTAAGTGTTTGTCTTTAGACCATCATAGGAGAACTTAGATAATTTCAGGGGATATTGGGACCACATGATGGGCAAGAGGACCGATGGGTAGTGATGAGCGAGTATACTCGTTACTCGGGTTTCCCCGAGCATGCTTGGGTGGTTTCTGAGTATTTTGATGTGCTCCGAGATTTAGTTTTCCTCATATCAACTGCTGAACAAGCTGAATACATGTGGGAATTCCCTAACAAACAGACATTCCACACATGTAATCGCCTGTCTACAAGTCGCAAATCATGCAGCTGAGACAAGGAAAACGAAATCTCCGAGCACGCCAAAATACTCGGAGGACACCCGAGCATGCTCGGGAAAACCCGAGCAACAATGCTATTCGCTAATCACTACCAGTGGGTAAAAATTCCCATTGATGGAAGTTTTTGCATGAATAAGATATTCACACTTCAAGATTTAACATGAAACATCTGCTGTATTTCTGCTCCTCTAAAAAGTCCTCACCTCCAGGTCTCTAAGGCTAAATTGAAACGTCCAGGTATCACTTTCAGAGGACAAGCTGCAATTCACAAACTGGCTGTGGTCCTCTGACCCCGAACTTAAAAACCTCGTATATGCCTATGAGTCCAGTTCAGATCAGTGGCAAAAGTGTGCTTGGATCTTGATATCCACACCTCTGAATTCGGTCTAAGATTGCCCAAATAGGCATTACCTCTGTGAATCAATGATCACAGTCCTGATATACCTCGGCAAAATGAACAACTTACTTAACGTGAACCATCTGATCAGCCCCGTCAGACATCTCTCCTGGATGTGACTCTGCTCATTACGCTATGCCACACTTCATATTGTGGAGAACATTGCAAATTATGTTGAGGAGTTTAAAGAACACTTCAGAATCACTGCGACACATTGAAGGGTGAAAAAAACCACAGATTTTACGCTGGGAATATAAACTATTCGAAAGCTGATTCTTCAAATTTAGAGCATTTTTTTCTGATGCTCGCCTTTTGGGAACCTTATTAGTTGAAAAAAAAAAAAATATATATATATATATATATATTCATGTCTGGTTTTGTATACTGCAAAAATGTTTTAGGCAGGTGTGGAAAAAATGTGGCAATGAAGGCTTTCAAAAATAGAAATGTTAAGGGTATGTTTCCACGAGGTGTATTCCTTCAGTATTTGCCGCATCGTCCAATTCCAATCCACAGCGTTCAGATGTTACAGCATAGTGGAGGGGATTTTATGAAATCCCATCTCCACTATGCGTACAAACACACAGGCGGCAGACCTGTGTAACCGGACATGCGGTGCGTCTTTATAGACCGCAACATGTTTATTTATCTTGCGGAGATGCTCAGTCTCCGCAAGATAAAGAAACACAGTCTATGAATAGGATGCGGAGATTCCGCATGTGTTCAATGAACACATGCAGTATCATCGCACATACAACAGGGGGCAGCGCTTTGGGTGGAGCGGGTGTACGCTGCCTCCAAAGCGCTGCCATACACCCTGTGGACACATACCCTAATAGTTTATTTCTAGTGCAGCAGATAAAAGACACATCAGTATTATTTCCATTCTAAATCGGAAAATGTCCAGCAGTGCCATCAGCTCAGAATATGCAGCAACCAGGGGGACCCAGCTACACCCATCTACGGTTCAGAAACGTTTTGGAAAAAGTGGTCTTCATAGAAGAATTGCATCCAAAAGCTGGTACTATTAATGAGGGTACTCTGATCACACTGTAAGTTGAGGCGCTATGAAGAAACCAATAATGGAAGGCACTCAGAGGCTACTATTAGCAATTGAATCTACTGTACGAACAGAGACCATGTAAATAAAGACTTTGATACATCAGTGACAGATAATGAGGTTGTTATTCCCAACTTGGCAAGTTATCACTAGAGATGACCAAATTCAGCGTCAGACTGGAGCACCTTGGGCCCACCAGAGAAAATCATTCTTGGGGCCCACTACGTAGCTCCATAAAAATAAATACAAGACCACCAATTGTCGGCTAAAACACGCTAATATCAGGGTATAATATAAGGCTATACATGTCTTAATTATGTAGCAGGGGTTGGGATAGCCCCCTCATAGAATATAAAGTAGCCCCCTCATAGAATATAATGTAGCCCTCTCATAGAATATAATGTAGCCCCCCTCATAGAATATAATATAGCCTCTCTCATAGAATATAATGCAGCCCCCCTCACAGAATAATGTAGCCCCCTCTCATAGAATATAATGCAGCACCGTCATAGAATATAATGCAGCCCACCTCATAGAATATAATGCAGCATCCCACAAAATATAATGCAACCCCCTTATAAGGTATAATGCAGTCCCCCCAATAGAATATAATGTAGCACCCTCATAGAGTATAATGCAGCCCCCCTCATATAGTATAATGCAGCCCCTCCACAGAATATAATGTAGTCTCCTTAAAGTATAATACAGCCCCCCATAGAGTATACTGTAGCCCCCTCATAGGGCTTAATGCTGCCCCCTCATTTAGTATGATGTAGCCCCCCAGAATATAATGTAGTCCCCTGAGAGAATAATGCTGCCCCCACACAGAATATAATGCAGTCCCCCCACAGAATATAATGCAGCCCCCTCATAAAGTATAATGCAGCCTGCCTCATAGGGTATAATGCAGCCCCTCTTCACCTCCATCATTGTTCTCCCCCTCCGCCCCATCATTGTCCTCATCACCACCTCAATCATTGCCTTCTCCTCCACTACCCCTATCATTGCCCTTTCCACCACCTCCATCATTGCTTTCTCCCCCACAACCCCCATCACTGCCCATTTTACCACCTCAATCATTGCCTTCTCCCCCACCGCAACCATTGTCCTTTCCACAACTACCATCATTGTCCTTTCCACCACAATGATCATTGCTTTCTCCCCCACCACAACCATCATTGCCCATTTCAACACCTCCATCATTGCCTCCTCTACCACCACCACCTGTGCTTTCCACCACAACAATTAAAGCCTTCTCCCTCACCACCCCATAATTGCCCATTCCACCACCTCCATCAGTGCCTCCTCCCACCACCATAAACATTGTCCTTTCCACCACCCACCTCATCCTTTCCACCACCCCATCACTGCTCTCTCCATCATCCACATCTCTCACACTCTCACACACACACAGTACCCCACCGCACCACATACACACACACACACAGCACCACTCGCCTGTCTGCAAGTTCCCCGCAGCTGCAGCACATCCTGGCAGCATCTTCCTCGCCGGCAGCTTTGTCTGAAACAGCCGCACGCTGAATGATGACTGTCATCCAGCCATGCTGTGTCAGACAGGAAGCCACGGGCAGGGAGCAGGATGCCATCGGATCCCTGCAGCTCCACTGCCAAGCTGCAGGGATCGCTCCCTGCCTGCCGATTGCCCTCAGGGTGAACCGTCCTGCAGCGGGCCACCTCCGGGGTCCCAAAGCAGCCGCACCGGTTTTACATGCAGGCAGTATTAGCCTCAGCCTGTGGCTAACACTGCCCGCTATTAAAGTGAAATGGTATTCACTCCTTTCCATGCCCATGGGGGCATGGGTAAGCGTGAATATTCATTTCTTTTTAGGAGCGGGAACACCTCAAGAAAGTTCCAAGCATCTGCGCCATTCTAACTGTGCATTTCAGAGCTGCATTCTTGGGACCATCGCAGTCCCAGCAATCAGAGTTATCACCCTTACTTCTTGGGCTAAATGATGCAGTCCCAGGAATTGATGTAGGTTTTCTGAGTGATTCATGTCTTTCCCTCCAACCATAAAAGGGGTAGAGCTCAGTCTATAAAAGGTGCAGAATTGGATATTTGATTCTAAAATGAATAGTTTAGTCTCATAAAAGCAGGTCTGTTTTAAAGATGATGAAAACAAATAAAACTGGCAGTAATTTATACATAAAATTCACAAGTGTCAGTCACTCGTCACATTTCCCATCACCTACAGCAGCTTTACCACCCTGTCATGTAACTCGGCAGTGAAAATCGGAGCTCACGGAATATCAGTTGGCATTAAGAATCTTTACAGTCTTCCCCAGAATAAATTATTTTAAGCTATTAAAAGTGTTTCCTGGGACTAAAAAATTAATAGCCTTTAACCTCTTCACCCCAAACTCAGTTTTCACCTTCCTGACCAGGCCAAATTTTACAATTCTGACCACTGTCACTTTACAAGGTAATAACTCTTGAACGCTTCAACAGATTCCACCGATTCTAAGAAGGTTTTCTCGTGACATATTGTGCTTCATAATAGTGGCAACATTTGTTCGCTATGACTTGCATTTATTTATGAAAATATTGTAAATTTGGTGAAAATTTGGAAAATTTAGCAATTTTCGAACGCAGCTCAAACTGCAAGTCATACCACAATATCTTCTTCATGCACAGAAGTCTGCGGAAAAGGTCTCTGGGACAAGTCCAGTGCGAAGATTTGCCAGATGAACGTATATCCCAACGGTCACCCAGAGAAAGCCGTGAAGGTGTACGTCCTCTTGGATGATCAGAGCAACCGATCACTTGCAAGGTCAGAACTCTTTGATATGTTTAACTTAAAGGGAAATGCTTACCCTTACACCTTAGGTACCTGCAGCGGTGTTACAGAGGTCTCTGAGAGAAGGGCCAGTGGTCTCATAGCGACATCCCTCGACAACACCGTGGAGATACCCTTACCTACACTTGTCGAGTGCAACCAGATTCCATCCAATCGAGAAGAGATCCCAACGCCAGAGGCTGCTCTTCATCACCCACATCTCAAGGGGATAGCAAACAAGATACCAGTCCTCAACAACAGCGCAGATATCCTGATTCTGCTTGGCAGAGACATTCTCCGGCTGCACAAGGTACGTCAGCAAATTAACGGACCACACGACGCATCATTTGCCCAACGCTTTGATCTAGGCTGGGTAATTATAGGCGATGTTTGCATACACAAGATGAAGAGACCTAATAACATCTCCTCTTACAAAACACACATCTTGCCAAATGGTCGCAGCACTCATTTTCAGCCATGCCCACATCATTACTGGGTGAAAGAGAAAGTGAGCAACACCAAGAGGCAACAGGAAGCCTTCAACAACATGAACACGCTCCAGCCCTGGGACAAAACCTCGGGTCAACAGTGTTCGATTCCACAAGTGAAGACAACAAGTTAGCACCCACAAGGGAAGATAAAGAATTCATAAAGGTTATGGACAAAGAATTTGTTCAAGATGACTCCAACAGTTGGGAAGCTCCTTTACCCTTTCGTTTCCCAAGAGCGAGGTTGCCAAACAACCTGCAGCAAGCAACTGCAAGGTTCTCATCCTTAAAACGTACCCTAAAGAGAAAACCAGAGATGGAGAAGCATTTCATTGACTTTATGCAGAACATCTTTGACAAAGATCATGCTGAACCTGCGCCACCACTGAAGGAAGGAGAAGAATGTTGGTACCTTCCATCCTTTGGTGTCTATCACCCTCGCAAGCCTAACCAGATCAGAGTGGTGTTTGACTCCAGTGCTCAGTATGAAGGCCTCTCTCTCAACAACCTGCTACTAACTGGACCCAACCTGAACAACAGCCTCCTTGGAGTATTGATCCGCTTCAGACAAGAACCTGTTGCTATAATGGCCGACATCCAGCAGATGTTTCATTGCTTCATCATGAAGGAAGACAGCAGAAACTATCTTAGGTTCCTATGGCACAAAGACAACAATGTCAACAATCAAGTCATAGACTACCGGATGAAGGTCCATGTCTTCGGCAACAGTCCTTCACCTGCTGTGGCGATCTACGGACTGAGAAGGACAGCCCAGGAAGGTGAGAGAGAGTACGGATCCGATGCTCGTCAATTCGTAGAGAAGAACTTCTACGTAGACGACGGGCCCAAGTCCTTGCCCACAAGTGAAGAGGCAATTGACCTACTCTCCAGGACACAGGAAATGCTATCCACATCAAACCTCAGACTCCACAAGATCATCTCTAACAGTCAAGAAGTAATGAGCGCGTTTCCATCTGAGGACCATGCCACGAACCTAAAGGACCTCAACCTAGGTTCTGATGTTCCTCCCACACAGCGCAGCCTTGGTCTACTGTGGGATATCAAACAGGACACCTTCACCTTCCAAGTGTCGCCCTGTGACAAACCCTTTACCAAACGAGGAGTCCTATCTGTCATAAACAGCATCTACGATCCTCTCGGGTTTGTAGCATCCATCACTATTCAAGGCAAGATACTGTTAAGACAGCTCACTGCCGAGAACACTGATTGGGACACCCTGCTTCCGACTCAGAAACAGCAAAGGTGGGAGACATGGAAGAAGTCCTTGAAGTTCTTAGAGCAACTCCGGTCCGACTGCGGCACCAACTTTGTAGGAGCCTGCAAGGAATTGCAGTTTGACAATTTCTTGTCCGACAATGGATGCACTTGGGTATTCAACCCTCCACACTCTTCACACATGGGTGGATCCTGGGAACGCATGATTGGAGTTGCACGAAGGATCCTTGACTCCATGTTACTGGACCATAAACTTCCTCTTACTCATGAAGTTCTGGTCACTTTCCTCGCAGAAGTGTCAGCCATAATAAATGCTAGACCTTTGGTCCCAGTATCATCTGACCCTGATGCTCCAATGATTCTTACCCCAGCTACACTTCTTACACAGAAGATTGGAGCTGCTACAGTTCCTCCCGGGAATTTCGATAACAAGGACATTTACAAACGTCAGTGGAAGTAAGTACAACACATAGCCAACATGTTTTGGCACCATTGGAAGACCGAATACTTGCACCTGCTTCAAAACCGTCACAAATGGCAGACACCCAGTCCCAATCTCCAAGAAGGAGACCTTGTTCTCTTAAAAGACAAAGAGGCTCATCGTAACGACTGGCCAATGGGTCTTATCACCAAGGTCATACCCAGCGAGGACGGAAAGACTCGTAAGACAGAAGTTAAGGTGACAAAAGGGGGCTCTACCCAAACCTTCCTCCATCCGGTCACCGGTCTCGTGCTGCTACTGCCAAAGGAGGACGTCACATGAACTGAACATTGCTCCTGGACGTTGCTCACGGCGGGGAGCATTCCTCCTCATTCCCCAGTTTTTTATTGAACATTGACATTTTCCATTGGATTGCTGGGTTGGTGGAAGAGTTGGCATGTTTCCGGCTTCTCCAATCCGAAGATGGATTTATAGACTTGGACTTATCTTCCGGTGTGATCTACGGGTCAACAACAACGAGTTGGACTTTAAAAATGCTTGATGTTTATTATTGCATATATGTTTTTTTCTTTTCTCTTGTTTTTCAGGTTCGAACGACTTCGGAGAATTACTGACATCGTGAAATCCAAGGATTTCAGACGGGGAGTGTCATGTCCCACGACTTGGGAAATCATTTAATATTTGCATTGTTTGTGTTGCATCTCTGTTGCTAGGCAGAAGTTTGCCTTTCCCTGTATTTTGTCCCAACTCTCTCCCTGTAGTCCTGTGATGTATGTTTGTTCCCTCCTTTATTCTCCATTTTGTGATCGTCCCTCCATCTGTATGCATCCTGTTACATGTCCTCTGAAGAATATTCCTTTTTACCTGCTGCTTTCATCATAATACAAGAATTTCAGTTAAAGCATCCCTCTTTTCCTGGAGTCTTCTTACATGAGATCGTGGCTGAGTTAAGCTGTCTGATTAATCGGTATGAACGTGAGTACAGGTCGATATGGAAGGGGCCCAGAAAGAGAGGTCTATCCAGGTACCATACGTTCTACATATTCATGAGTCAGAATAATACCCTTAGATCAGAGAGTTATGTCACACAAAATAATCAATAAATAACATTTCCCAAATGTCTACTTTACATTAGCACAATTTTTTAAACTTTTTTTTGTTAGGAAGTTATAAGGGTTAAAAGTTGACCAGTGATTTCTCATTTTTCCAACAAAATTTACAAAACCATTTTTTTTAGGGATCACATCACATTTCAATTGACTTTGAGGGCCTATATAACAGAAAATACCCAAAGGGGACACCATTCTAAATCCTGTATCACTCAAGGTGCTCAAAACCAGATTTAAGAAGTTTATTAACCTTTCAGGTGCTTCACAAGAATTAGTGTCATGTGAAAGGAAAAAAATGAACTTTTAACTTTTTTCAAAACAAATTTACTTTAAACACCAATTTTTTTATTTTCGCAAGGGTAACAGAAAGTAAAGGACTCCAAAATTTGTTGTGCAATTTCTCCTGAATACGCTGATACCCCATATGTGGGGGACAATTACTGTTTTGGTGCATTGGCAGAGCTCGGAAAGGAAAGAGCTCCATTTGATTTTTTGAATGTAAAATTTGCTGGAATAATTAGCAGATACCATAACGCATTTGGAAAGTCCCTGATGTGCCTAAACAGTAGAAACCACTCACAAGTTACACAATTTTGGAAACTAGGACCCTCAGGGAATTAATCTAGATGTGTGGTAAGCACTATGAACCACCAAGTTATTCACAGAAGTTTATAATGTTGAGCCGTGAAAATGAAAAAAATCACATTTTTCACATAAAGTTTTTAGCCCAAAATTTTGCATTTTCACAAGAGTAACAAAAGAATATTGCATCATACAATTTGTTGTTTAATTTTTCCTGAGTAGGCTGATACCCCATATGTGGGGGAAAACTACTGTTTTTACGCAAGGCAGGGCTCAGAAGGGAAGGAGTGCCATTTGACGTTTTGATTGCAAAATTTGCTGAACTCATTAGCAGACGCCATATCGCATTTGGAGAGCTCCTGACGTGCCTAAACAGTGGAAATCCCCCCTCAATTGATCCCATTTTGGAAACTAGACCCCTCAGGGAACTTATCTACATGCATGGTGAGCACCTTGAACCTTCACATGCTTCACAGAAGTTGATTATGTTGAGCCGTGGAAATAAAAAAGTAAATTTTTCCCATAAAAATGTTCTTTTAGCTCCATTTTTTTGATTTTCACAAGAGTAACAGGAGAAATTGTACCTTACAATTTGTTGTGCAATTTCTACTTGAGTATGCAGATACCCAATATGTGGAGGAAAACCACTGCTTGGGTGCATGGCAGGGCTCAGAAGGGAAGGAGTGCCATTTGACTTTTTGAGTGCAAAATTTGCTGAGATCATTAGCGGATGTTGCATTTGGAGAGTCCCTGATGTGTCTAAAGAGTGGACACAAGTGACCCCATTTTGGAAACTAGACCCTTCAGGGAACTTCTCTAGATGTGTGGTGAGCACCTTGAACATCCAGGTGCTTCACAGAAGTAAATGAGTCAGTGATATGATAAAGCATTGTTTCTTGCCTCATTTTTTATTATTTTTTTATTGGTGTTCACTGAAGTGGTTAACTAGTGAGACAACTTTATAGGTTGGGTTGTTCCAGATGTGGCAATATCAAATATGTCTATTTTTTTTGCATAAATAAATATATTTATTGTATTCATATTTTTTCTTTTTTTTTGTTCATTTTGTGATTTTTAAAAAAAAATATTTTTACAATCTTTATAAACTTTTTTTAAAACTTTTTTTTACATTATCCCATTGGGGCATAAACTTCACACTGAGAGATCGATGATCTAATACTCTGCAAGGCATGTCAGCTCGTGCTCTGAGCATGAGCAGACAGGCCACTGTCCCTGGGTGACCCCGTGGCCATCTTTCTACCCCGGGTCACCATGAAGACCATCGTCATAACGCGATTGCATCACATTGTGCCAATGGGAGCACAGAGGGAGCTCCCTCCTTCTGCGATGCCCCACAATGTCACTGTCACTATTGACAGCAGCATCACCCTGGTTAAAAACCAACAATTGGTGCTAGCACCATTCACGGGCATTGCTGCAAGGTGTCAGCTTATACACAGCTGACACCGCATTTGATTGTGGTAGCGCTCAGCGTGAACCTGCGTGATCATGGTGCCGTTCATATACAGAGGTTTGCGGGAATGCACCATATATGCACAGCGCATGTCAGGAAAGATTATGGTAGGCTATAGGCCCCGTTTCACATGGGGAGATGGCAAGTGAGATCGCTGATGCGTCACCGATTTTGTGACGCAACAGCGATCTCGCCAGCGATCTCACTACATGTGACACATAGCGGCGACCGACCCCCCCGCTGGATATCGCTAATCGTGCTCGAATGTCCTGGACCATTTTTTCATCATCGGCGTCCCGCTGGCCAGCATGCATCACTGTGTTTGACGCCGACGAGTGACCTCGTTGGCGAAGCAGAACTCAGGGACGCAGGCTGGAATCGTTCAGTATAGCTGCTGTGTGACAGCGCACCAGCGATCCTTACCAGGTCGTATCGTTGTTGGGATCGTTGGTGTGTCGTTGAAGAGATCTGCCTGTTTGGCAGCTTACTAGCGATCATGTAGCGACGCACCAGCGATCCCTACCAGGTCGTATCGTTGTCGGGATCGCTGGTGCGTCGCAATGTGAAATGGGACCCTTACATATCAGATTGGTGGGGTCTGTCTTCAGGAAACCTCGCTGATCAGATTATTAAGAGGAGGTTTTGATGTGTTGGTGCCATAACCAATTTATTGTTTTTCTGGCATATCACCGTACTTTATGGCTGTGACTAGTATTACTGCACAGTCTCACTTACTTTACTCGGCTTGAACTGCTCTGGTTTGTAAATCCAGACAGACACATGAATAAATGTATAGAGCTGTGTATGGTAAGCAATGAAGGAAATAATGTGCGCCACAGCCCCTTTTATCAGCCACGGCATTGAGAGCTGAACCCACTCTTATCCAATATTCAGGTCTATCCTAAGGAAGGGCTATTGAAATTTTTAGTTCTGGAGTGCCAGGTTCAAGGACACACATAGCATATGGACAGCCTATGGAGCCCATTGAGAAAGGGAGCTCATTTTTGGTTGATTCTCTCCCTTTTCTACTGTCTAAAACTAGAGAACTAAAGACTCCCCTACACATTAATCTGTAGTTGGCCAAAGCTGCAAAAATGAGCGGGAATGGACAACATCCGAATGTGTACGTTGGTGTAACGCTATTCTGGCGTCCCTGCGTGGTCCCTCTCCCTCCTCCTGGCAGGGACACCGTTATACTCACCCGCCCGGTGTAAAGCAGGTAAAAGGATGCAGTAACACAGAGGTGCAGAGCAAGTGTTAACAAGGGTGTCGTTTACTTAAAAAAAGGGGTTCTCCTCATGGGGCGCCAACAAGGGGTTAAACAACTTTAACAGTATAAGGGTTATTTTAACTCAACAGTCTTTTTATCAGGTTCAACCAATAGTGACTCCGCTGTCCTGTACACGCTTGCAGTCTGATGGGTGATGGGATGCCAGCGGAGGCCGATACTGCGTCTTCAGGCTTCCCCACCTAAAACATGGTCCTGATACTGGCGGCAGCAGGTGGTCACCGGTTTTGCTCGCTGAGCCCCTAGTCCATTGAACTGCAGGGCAGAAGAGTGAAGCTCTGCACAAGTCTCTGTAGGAAGATGGACCGGGCCTGTGGTACCTCTCTCGCTTGGGTTCCGGATCTGTTGGGAATGTCACCATTGTTGTCGGGGGGGGGCGAGTTTTCTGATCCAGACAGACCTTTGCGCTCAACCGTAGGGGGGTATGACAGAAATAAAAGGGATGGTGCGCAGGAAAGCGAGAGACTTGGTGGGAAGACTGAGGGCGCAGAAGGAGAACGTTGACTCACTCTCCTTAGAGCTATGAGATAATCCAGGTTCGCGCTGCAGCCCCCAGCAGATGCGCCCACTGACTGTGAGCAACCTTTACCTGTGTGCCCGCTCACCCCAGTCACTGAGAATCCATCCCGCACTGTTCCGCTGACTGCTGCAGGTGCGTGGCCTAAGTCTCACCAGGTGAATCATACCGAGCCTCACCCCCGCTTCCTCCACTGAACTGAATCACACTTCGGCGTTACCACAGACTATTTCACAGCACGTACGCTGCTCCGGTTACGCAGGACCTCGCCTAGGAGAGCCAGGATGCGCCGCTTCCATCAGGAGACAGTGCCTCAACTTCCTTCAGGATCAGGCCAGAGACTTCACGCATCACTGGCGGCGCCACCGTTGGATTTCAAGCTTCCACTGCCCGGAAACCATCAGACTGATAAGATTACCTGTTTCATAAACATTTGTTCCTACCTTTATACAATACTCAGTTTATTCCCCTCATATCTCTTTCTCTCCCTGCGTGGAGTATCCCTTGTAATAAACCCTTTAACTCTTGCTCTGCCTCCTGCTCGTCACTGCATCCCGCGTACCTGCAATATTACATCGCTACTCTGCTTGTGCTTTCCTGTGCACCCGCCAATACCTGGATGCATGCACAGCAATGCTTTACTCAGCACCTGACTCTCAGCACACTCGCTGGTACCTAGATAGCCGCACTGCAACGCTCTGCCTGGCATGCGTCTCCTTGCACGCCTGCTGGTACTTGTGAATCTTTACTGCGCCCGTCCTGGATCTGTTCTCTGCCGGGAGCCTTACCCAACAAACTTTCACTAAGGCTAGTTTCACACTAGTGTTTATTTCCTGCAGCGCACGGCGCCGCTAAGCCCCGCCCCCTCCCGGCTCCCTGCAATCTGCGCACCCTATCTTTAGCATAGGGTGCGCAGATCATGCGCTGGCCGTGCGCTAGCAGGATTTTGCCGTGCGCTGCGCACTTTTGAAGGTGTGCCGTGCGCGCCGAAATGCAACATGCTGCGTTCGGCGCACACGGGCGCACCTTCAAAAGTGCGCAGCGCACGGCAAAATCCTGCTAGCGCACGGCCAGCACACGATCTGCGCACCCTATGCTAAAGATAGGGTGCGCAGATCGCAAGCGCCCATGTGCACTAGTAGGCGGCGATGACCAGATGGGGCGGGCAGGGAGCCGGGAGGGGGCGGGGCTTAGCGGCGCCGTGCGCTGCAGGAAATAAACGTTAGTGTGAAACTAGCCTAAGTGTGTTCTGACGTGCACGCTCGTCGACGCTCCCCGGGTTCTCACTGCACCCGACCCTTATCACTGCCGCACGGCCTATTGCTGCACAGGTCCTCTCTTACTCAACCCTCCAGCGGGATGCCTCTCTCTTTTCCCACGCAAATCTCCTTATACTCCCCTGACTCATCACGCCCCCTCTATGCAGGTCATGGGTCTCCTGCGTCCTCAATTTCCTTCCCCCTGCAACAGGAAATTTGGCCCCAACAGTTCTGGACCCGGCTGGTAGAACAACTGGTAGTGCCCAAATCCTATCATTGGGGCGTGCTCGACATGGCTCACACTTACATGCTGGGGGGTATTTGGGGGGCCAAAAAGACTCTGGAGAGCATACTGCAGCGTTTTTTTGTCCTTGTATCTATGCTGAGGTCCAAAGGTACTGTGATACATACCTGGAGTGCCTACTAACCTCACCCACCGTAAACTACCAGAGTCCATTGGTGCCTCTGCCCATTATAGAGGTACCTTTTGAGCAGATTGCGATGGATCTGGTGTGGCCAATAGTAAAATCCGCCCAGGGCCACCAACACATATTATTCGCCATAGACTACGTCACCCGGTACCCAGAGGTGATACCCCTCCGCCACACCTCGGCCAAACTAATAGCCCGTGAGCTAGTTGCAATGTTCTGTCACCTTGGGATACCAAAGGAGATCCTTACAGATCAGGGACTCCTTTTATGTCCAAGGTGACCAGGGAGCTATGTAAGCTTCTCCAGATTAAACCGCTATGTACGTCGGTGTACCAACCACAAACCCACAGGCTGGTGGAAAGGTTTATTAAGACACTCAAAGACATGCTCAAAAAGGTGGTCGCCAAGGATGGGAGGGATTGGGACATGTTATTGCCCTATCTGAAGTTTTCCATTCATGAGGTACCACAGGCGTCCATAGGTTTTTCTCCGTTTGAGCTGTTACTTGGCAGGCATCCGAGGGGATTGCTTGATATAGCTAAGGAGACATTGGAACAGGAGCTCACTCCGCATCGAAGTGTAATTGAGCATGTGGCAAGCATGCAGGATAGGATTGTAGTCGTATTGCCCATAGTAAAAGAGCACTAGATGTAATGGATGCCCAGGCTGCACAGAGCCGCACCTACAGTAAAAGGGTCATGGTCAGGACCTTTAAAGAATGGGACCAGGTATTGGTACTAGTACCCACACCAGAGAGTAAGCTCATGGCCTAGTGGCAAGGGCCTTATGAGATACGGGGGAAGGGGGGGGAAGTGAATTATAGAGTGTATCAACCAGGGAAAAGAAAACCCAAGCATCTGTACATGTAAACCTGCTAAAGGCCTGGAAGGACCGGTAATGTTTGATCACGGAGGCGACTATGGTTGTGCCAAAGGGGGTCCCTCTGGCACTAATAAAGGACACAGCAGGGGTCAGGTTAAAATAAATGATGCTCTCACCAAACAGCAGCGGCGAGAGGCTAGGGCCTTAGTGCAGCGGAATACGGAAAGTATTCTCAGAGCTGCCAGGGTGGACCTCTGTGATACAACATGACATTGTCACCGAGCCCCGGGTAAGGGTACAGATGAAACTATACTGAGTGCCAGAAGCCCGAAGGCAAGCCATCGCAGCCGAGGTGAAGCAAATGCTCCAGTTGGGAGTCATTGAGGAGTCCCAAAGTGAGTGGGCCAACTCGATTGTCCCAATTCCAAAACCAGATGGTCATTATGCTTCTGTAATGACTTCAGGAGGTTAAATTAGGAGTCAAAATTTGACCTCTATCCCATGCCATGGGTAGACGAGCTAATTGAGACACTGGGCAAGGCCCAAGACTTCACCACACTGGACCTCACAAAAGGTTATTGGCAGTTTCCCTTAAATCAGTGAAAGAAAAGACAGCTTTTATAACACCAGAGGGTCTCTATCAATATGTCTTCTTGCCCTTTGGGTTACATGGATCTTCAGCCACATTCCAGAGGCTGATGGACATTGTGTTAGCGCCTCATTGGGATTATGCATCTGCCTATTTGGATGACATAGTCATCTTTAGTATCGACTGGGATACCCATCTGTCCCAAGTACAAGCCATGCTAGGGTCTAATAGAAAGGCAGGGTTAACAGCAAACCCAAAGAAATGTGTGATAGGCTTCACGGAGGCCTGGTACTTAGGTTACGTGATCGGCTGAGGGGTTATCAAGCCCCAAGAAAACAAGATTGAGGCCATTCAAAACTGGACCAAGCCCTTAAGTACCAAACAAGTGAGCGCATTCCTTTGCATCATTGGGTGCTACCACCAGTTTATATCCAATTTTGCTGGGAAATCAGCACCCCTAACTGACCTGTTAAAAGGTATGAAGACGGTGATGGTCCGGTGGAATCTTCAAGTGGAGGAAGCATTCCAATCCCTGAAGTCGGCGTTGTGTGGACAGCCGGTGCTCATCAGCCCCGACTTCAACAAAACTTTTATTGCACAAACCGATGTCTCTGAGGTAGGCTTAGGAGCGGTGCTGTCACAAGAGGTGAATGGGGATGAGCATTCAGTCACCTACTTGAGCAGGAAACTGACCCCGGCAGAGAAAAATTCTAGCGTAGTGGAGAAGGAGTGCTCGGCGATTAAATGGGCCTTGGAGTCCCTACGCTAAATTTGCTCTGGGGTCAGTTTCGTTTCACTGTCACTGGCCCCCTGTATGGTGACAAATGTTCAACCTCACAAGTTTGAACGTGGGGGGTATGTGAGGCAGTGACCAGTGTAATAGGTGAGGGTCACTATGTGTCCCCCAGGATGAGCTCAAAAGTGTATAAGATCCGCTGGAGCGTCTTGTGGTCACAGCAGGATGCCTATGAGTCACAAGGCAGAATAAAAGTAAGCCAGAATCTGGTCAAGTTATTTGACCAAGGAATTGTTCAAGAAAACCCGTATGGGCTTTTAGTTTTGAAATGGACTGCAGGAAGGTAGTGGGGCCAGTCCATTTCCATTTGTGTGAGGGAACACAGAGTCCAGCAGAAAGACCTCCTGGCACCCCGTAGCATTATCCGATGGTGCAGTCATCCGCGGCAACCGCACGCATTTACAGACTGTCTTGTTTCCCAGCTGCGATCCGTAGGATACCGTTGTGTTTCGTTTGCAAGTTTGGACATTAAAATTATGTTTCACTTTGAACTTTATTGGGTCACTACCTTATCACTGCACAGCGTGGACACCGCTGCACTACGGTTGTTATGCCAAGGGAGGGTGCTACGGCTGCAGTAGCGCGAAACACTTAACTTGTTGCTGTCCTGAGAGGCCTGAAAAACTCAAAACTTAGGGCCAGTAGGTGAAGCCTCCCTAGGTGAGAGCAAAACTTCTTCACCAGTGACTATGAATGTATCTGTATCACGTGTAGGTACACGGTTTGTTGAAACAGCTTATCTTGCTTATCTCCAGTTCAGCAGGAAATTTCTTGCAGCAAGCCATGGTGGATCTGATTCCCGTCCGATGTAGAAAACGCTGAAGTTTTCATCTGTCAAAGGAAAGACCCTAGCCGAAGTTATTCAAGTCATTACTGAGCAAGTAGAGTTTCAGCTGAATGCGGAAAAGATCTCATTCTATGTGATACGTAGTCTATTCATCCACTTCTCTTAGGTATTCGGTGGCTGAAAACACGAGCCTCTTTTTGACTGGAGAACCGGTGAAGTACTTCGCTGAGGACAGTCGTGTCACGAAAGGTGTCTGGTGCCTATATGTCCAGTTTGGCTACCTGTGTTGCTATTTTCTCCACCTGGTCTGCTAATCACCACTCCCTTATGTGCTGATGTCCCTGAAAGAAGGGAAGCTGAGACTATATCGGCAAACGGTTATGGTGATTGTTCCAGTGACCTGTTCCCGCGAACCTCCCCGCCTTCTGTACATATCTTCATGGACACCAGTTTGGAGATGGACCCAGAGAGGGTATTGTCAGTTCCCAAGTGGCCGACCAACGAGAACATCATGGTAGAGGCTCCTTTCAAGACTCAACTATCCACCGATCAGGAGGAAGAACTTAAGTTTGTCTTTAATTCTTCCAAGGTGGTAGCTGCTCTTGCCAGGCATAGAGACACAGCAATTCAAGGATCCTGTTTCCACACCTGCTTTGCAATACAAGGATCCTGTTTCCACACCTGCTTTGGTCTTGTCACGGTGCTGTTAAGGTCAGCGTGCAGCCACCGCTGAGCAAGGACTCACCCACACTGCAGAGGGGCCCGGGGTCAGACACGGCCGGATGGTTCAGGCAAACAGGACCTGGAGAAGCTAAAGTCAGTGAGCAGTGAAGGACCAACGGTCATGTGACCGCAAGGGGGCAGGGCTTAGCGTCCTGCTGTCAGAGAAAGGCAGAACACTAATACAGGAATTCTCAAAGTCAGACAAACCAGGTCATACACAGAGATAGCAATAAATTACCAGGGATGAGACAGAACGGATAGTCGGGGACAGGCAGTGGTCAAAGCCAAACAGACATAGAAGGTACCAAGCAGAATCCAACAAGCAGTATCCAGAGAACAGACCGAGTCGTACACAGAGTATCAGATAAACAAGAACACAGCACAAACACACTCAGGGGTCATCACACTATGCCAAGGGCGAAAGTATAACTGACGGGGATAGGAGCTTCCTGAGGCTACAAGAAGCCTTTCCCAGAACCAGGGAGAGGCCACAATCATAAGCCTCAGGTGTGCAGGTAAGCCTACACTGGGATCACAACCTTTAACCCCAGAAATGCCAGTCATCAGCACTGGTTCCAGACATTAACCCCACATATGCGAGTCAAACCTGCACTGAGATCATGACAGTACCCCCCTCTCAACGGGGGGTCTCTGGACCCCCAGGCTTGCCCGGGTACTTAGCATGGAAAGCCCGCACCAGGCGATTAGCATGCATCAACCGGGCCGGTACCCAGGACCTGTCTTCCGGTCCATACCCCTTCCAATGAACCAGGTACTGTACCAACTGCCATACCAACCTGGAATCTACGATATGACCAACCTCGTACTCCACCAGCCCCTCGACCAAAACAGGAGGAGCAGCGGACTCAGAGTCTCCCCGGACTGCTTCAAAAGGTTTCAGTAGAGATTTGTGGAAGACGTTAGGGATCTTGAAAGAGGGTGGAAGGCACAGCCTATACGCCACTGGATTGATTTTTTCCACAATCCTGTATGGGCTAATGAATTTGGGCCCCAACTTGGCTGAAGGAACCTTCAACTTAATGTTTCGCGTGGAGAGCCAAACCTTGTCTCCAGCTTGAAACGTGGGCTCCGGTGCTCGTTTCCTGTCTGCAAAAAACTTATACCTGCCCTGAGACCTAGATATACTCCGCTGGACTTCTGCCCACGTATTCTGTAATTGCTGAACAGAGCCCTCAGCCCCGGGACACCCCGAGTCCAGACGAGAAAACTCACCAAAATGAGGACTGAACCCATAATTGAACAAAAAAGGAGTCATACCCGTGGATTGACTCACCCTACTATTGAAGGAAAATTCAGTCAATGGCAGTGCATCGCACCAGTCATTCTGTCTAGCAGAAGTTAGACACCTTAGGATCTGTTCCAGGGACTGATTAGTGTGTTCCATCTGACCACTGCTCTCGGGATGGTATGCAGACAAAAAGGACAGAGGCATCCCTAATTTTTTGCAGAAAGCACATCAAAACTTAGCCACAAACTGCACACCACGATCAGAGACCACATTCAGGGGTACCCCATGCAACCGGATCACATGCTGCACAAACAACCGGGACAACGTCTCAGCTGACGGTAGTGCAGACAGGGGTACAAAAGGAGCCTGCATAGAAAACCTGTCCACCACTACCCATACCACCGTATTACCCTTAGATGGAGGGAGATTGGTAACAAAATCCATGGATAAGTGAGTCCATGGTCTTTCGGGCACTGCCAAGGGCATCAGCTCCCCTGCCGGCCGGCTATGAGAGCTTGTAGAACGAGCGTAGACCCCACAACCAGCAATGAATTTTTTTATGTCCGAACCAAGGGTAGGCCACCAAAAGATCCTAGCCACTGCCAGATGTGTGGCTGAAATACAAGGGTGAGCACTCAGCTTGGAATCATGGAACTCCTGCAAGAATTTCAGGCGAAGTTGCTCTGGGACAAACAACTTACCCCCCGGTTTGGCCGCCGGAGCCCGTGACTGGGCCCCCTGAATCTCCCATGCCAATTCAGACGAGACCCCTGCTAACAACCCCAGGGTGAAGAATGGAGGACGGTGGCTCAGGGGGAGACACAGGCTGAAAACTGCGCGATAAGGCGTCAGCCTTGACATTCTTAGACCCTGGACAAAATGTAATCGTTAACTGAAAACAGGAAAAAGCAGTGACCAACGGGCCTGTCTGGGCGTTAGTCTTTTAGCAGACTCAATGTATGACAAATTTTTGTGACTCGTGATCACCGTAACCCGGGTGACTGGCCCCCTCCAAAAAGTGCCTCCATTCTTCAAATGCCAATTTGACCGCAAGAAGCTCTCTATTGCTTACGTCGTAATTTCTTTCCGCAGCAGAGAACTTCTTGGAAAAGAAAGCACATGGCCTGAGGTTGGTTAGAGTGACAGGCCCTTGGGACAACACCGCCCCCACCCCCACCTTGGAGGCGTCCACTTCCACAACGAATGGTTTGGACAGATTTGGCTGTACTAACACGGGAGTAGACATAAAGCTTCTTTTCAGGGTCGCAAAGACCTCTTTTGCGAGCGAGGACCAGTTTCTCACATCCGCACCTTTACATGTAAGATCTGTGAGTGGTTTGACCACCTGTGAAAACCCCCGAATAAATTTGCGGTAATAGTTGGCGAACCCCAAGAAGCGCTGAAGACTCTTAAGGTCTCGGGGTTGCACCCAATCCACAATGGCCTGCACCTTCTTGGAGTCCATGCGAAAACCCTCACAGGACACAATTAATCCCAAAAAAGACAATTCTTGAACAAAAAACACACATTTCTCCAATTTGGCATACAGATGATTTTTTCTCAGTCTTTGGAGAATGGTTCGTACATGATTCAGATGAGATTGACTGTCGGGAGAGTATATCAGAATATCGTCTAAGTAAATGACAACAAAACGACCAATGAGATCCGAGAATACCACGTTGATGAAATTCTGAAATATGGCTGGGGCATTGGTAAGACCAAACGGCATGACTAAATTTTAAAACAGTCCCTCGGTCGTGAGGAACGCGGTTTTCCATTCATCCCCCTCCCGGACCCTTATCAAATTATATGCCCCCCAAAGATCCAGTTTGGAGAACCATTTTGCCCCTGAAAGTTGGTTACACAAATTGGGAATCAAAGGAAGGGGGTACGTATTTCGTACAGTAATCTTTTTGAGCTCACGAAAATCGAGGCAGGGACGTAAACCGCCATCTTTTTTCGTTACAAAAATACCCCCTGCCGCCACAGGTAAGACTGAGGGATGTATGTGTCCTTTGCGAAGACTCTCAGCAATGTAATCTTTCATGGCCCAGCGCTCAGGGCCAGATAAATTAAACAGACGGGCTTTAGGCAATTTAGCCCCCGGGACTAACTCGATAGTGCAGTCAAAGGATCTATGTGGCGGCAACGTCTCGGCCTCGCTTTCAGAGAAGACATCTTCGAATTCTTTCAGGTACTCCGGAATACCTTCCAGCTCGACAGATGACACAGATACAGATTTAACAGGTTCAACCAATAGTGCAGACTTATCACATAACATTGAATCATTAAACCCCCACTGAACAATCTCCCCCATTTTCCAGTTAATGACTGGGTTATGGCGTTGTAACCAGGGCATGCCCAACACCAATCCTGCTGGTAGATTGTCCAGAACCAAACAACTTATGTTTTCCACATGGGTAGCGCCCACTTTGAACGAAAACAAGTCAGACATAAAGAGAATTCCCTCTTTAGTGAGGGGGGAGGAATCAATGGCCACCACTTTGATCGGAACCTTAAGTCTAACTGTCCCTATCTTACAGCATGTGATCAATTGGGAGTCAATAAGATTGATGGATGATCCGCAGTCCACGAAAGCTGTAGAGGGAAAAAACTACCGTCCACTAACAGTTCCACATGAAGCAACACCTTAGAAAACGAGGAAAAGGGTACCTGAGGGTCTGAGTAGTCTCCCCGTCGACTACCCAGACCTAGTCGTTTACCGTCGACCGGGTCGAGGATGGACAATCAGGACACTCTCTTTGCCAATGTCACGTTTTACCGCAGTTGAAGCATAACTGCTTTTCTCTCCGGCGTTGTCTCTCCTTTTCCTTCAGGGAGAGAGCCCCTACGTCCATGGGCACAGAAACAGTCTCTTTTCCACTAGAGAACAATGGAGTCTCCGCCTGCATCACCCCCCTGGCCCACAGCCTGCGGTCCATCCGGGCGGCCTGGGTCATGGCGTCCTCGAGTGAGTTAGGTGGGGGATGTAATGCCAAGGCATCCTGTAACCGCTCGGACAAGCCTCTGCGAAAGAGTCCTCAGAGTGCGTCGTCGTCCCAAGAGACCTCTGCGGCCCAGCGGCGGAATTCCGTACTAAACCACTCAGCCGAGTGTTTCCCCTGACAGACACTCATCACCATGTCCTCTGCCAATCGCACTCGGTACGGCTCATCATATATGTGCCCGAGGGCCTCAAAAAACGCATTCACAGACACTCTCTCAGGGACCATGGGAGGAAGGGAGAAAGCTCAAGCTTGTGGGGACCCTCTTAATAAAGACATAATGACCCCAACCTTCTGACTTTCGTCCCCAGAGGAACGTGGCCTCAAACTAAAGAAGAGTTTGCACCCCTCCATGAAGACCCTGAACTCCTTTTTGTACCCAGAAAAGAAGTCAGGCAGTTTAGCAGGTGGTTCTGGGGACACCCAAACAACATCACTCGCCCCAGCCCCCAGAGACCCAGCAGCTAAAGCCCCCCGCACTGTCTCAGAAATCTGCTGCTGAGAACGAGCCAGAGCTTGCTGCTCCAGAGATAAACCCTGAAACATCTGACTCAGACTTTTCATCTGTTCAGCCAGAGATTGTATGGGATCCATATTTCTCAGCAGAGAACAAAAAACCCCAAAAACTTAGCGGTCAGTTATAATGTCACGGTCCTGTTAAGGTCGGCGTGCAGCCACCACTGAGCAAGGACTCATCCACACTGCAGAGGGGCCCGGGGTCAGACACAGCC
The DNA here is from genome assembly GCF_039654945.1 of Dendrobates tinctorius. Classification (NCBI taxonomy): domain Eukaryota; kingdom Metazoa; phylum Chordata; class Amphibia; order Anura; family Dendrobatidae; genus Dendrobates; species Dendrobates tinctorius. The sequence continues at coordinate 29,634,067 of NW_027361788.1, read as the reverse complement.
AGATAGTTCAGGCAAACAGGACCTGGAGAAGCTAAAGTCAGTGAGCAGTGAAGGAACTACGGTCATGTGACCGCAAGGGGGCGGGGTTTAGCGTCCTGCTGTCAGAGATTGGCAGAACACTAATACAGGAATTCTCAAAGTCAGACAAATCGGGTCATACACAGAGATAGCAATAAAGTACCAGGGATAAGACAGAACGGATAGTCGGGGACAGGCAGTGGTCAAAGCCAAACAGACATAGAAGGTACCAAGCAGAATCCAACAAGCAGTATCCAGAGAACAGACTGAGTCGTACACAGAGTATCAGATAAACAAGAACACAGCACAAACACACTCAGGGGTCACCACACTATGCCAAGGGCGAAAGTATAACTTACGGGGATAGGAGCTTCCTGAGGCTATAAGAAGCCTTTCCCAGAACCAGGGAGAGGCCACAATCATAAGCCCCAGGTGTGCAGGTAAGCCTGCACTGGGATCACAACCTTTAACCCCAGAAATGCCAGTCATCAGCACTGGTTCCAGACATTAACCCCACATGTGCGAGTCAAACCCACACTGAGATCATGACAGGTCTATTTTGAAGATGTCCTGATGGTGATAAGCATCCTGACCAAGAAGTCGTGGGAGTCCAAGGAGTGTATTGATGCTTCATTTCTTGAACAAGAAGGCTTGAAGAAGAGAGGTTGTAAGGGGGGTGGGTACTGTAACACTATGCCGGCATCCCTGCGTGGTCCCTTACCCTACTCCCAGACATGGCAATGTCCTCGCTCCCTACTTCCTCCTCCCTGACTCCTATGGACATCGCACAGGTTTCTGGCTGCACACCTAGTGCGAGGGCATGTGCTTCCTTTTTTTGAAAAATACCCCCAGCCAATTGCTGGGAGGCATTTTGTATAAAAAGCAGTCTCCCCAGTTGTAAGGTACCTGAGCAACCCATGTAGTTCCCATACATTGCATGTGTGCAACTATATGTTGCCAGGCCCCTCGTCCTTTCTAGTTAAGTTAGTTCATTTTTCCTGATCCTGTTCCTTTATTACCGTATAGTGTGTACGATCGCCTGAAGCTGCTCCGGCCGTACCTGAACTTTTCATCCGCTCTGGCAGATCCCGAACCTGAAGCTTTTTCAGCAGTACATGAACTCTGTAGCAGCTTCGACGGATCCCATTCACTTCACCATCTGGAGCTCCAGTGAAAATCAGGTACCCGCTTAGCTGCGCCCCTCATGGGCAAGCTCCGCCCTTTGGCACAGTGGGTTCACGAACCACTTGCGCCACCTGCGAGCATGACAGTTGGTCTCCCAACTGTGTCCCAACATATGATTGTGAATCCAGCACATTGGATCGTTTTGTTCTCTGGGAAATAAGTTGCTGCCAGAGTAGTCTGACACTCTCTCTCTAATAAAGAACACAGGATCGCTCATCTAAGATGAGTATTCTTCTTTATGGTGGAGATTTATACAAGACTTGTTTACATTGTTAGCAAAAAAGTTAATTGGGATGTTGCTATAGACCCCCATACACATTGGATTAAAATCAGATAAACAAGCTGATTTCGACAGGACAGGACAACTATCTGATATGTATTGGAACCTCCCATTTCTCCCTCAACAAACGATGTCTGGGAAGAGAAGGAACGAGCAGTTGGAGTCTTAATGCCTGATCATTTTCAGGATTGGGGACTAGAGGAGCCTAGCAGCTGCTTTCTTTTCAGCCCAGCCATGTCCCCATGTCTGTGGAAGGGGGCTTTAGGGAGACAACTGTCTGCCAAACAAACATTCAGCCGACAGTTATCTCATGGAAAAAAAAATTAAAAATAATAAAAATGGAAAAAAAACACCAATCCAGCACCATAAATGGGGCAAATGTACAGTCCTATTGCCAAGAAATTTGTAGTGCTGCTCGGGTTGTAGTGTGTTCACAAACTCAAGAGGTATTGTCAAGAGAAGAAATACAAAGCAGTCCCAAGCAAGCCCTGGTGATGAAGCAAGACCCTGGCATTATAGATGACATATGGTCCATGTGGGACATTTTAAAGGTGCTTGTTGGGTACCTTTTAAATGGGAATCGCAATAGTATTCATGGGCTCTATATGAGAAATGCTTCTTCTATGATATGCAATATATACAGTGGGGAAAAAAAGTATTTAGTCAGTCAGCAATAGTGCAAGTTCCACCACTTAAAAAGATGAGAGGCGTCTGTAATTTACATCATAGGTAGACCTCAACTATGGGAGACAAACTGAGAAAAAAAAATCCAGAAAATCACATTGTCTGTTTTTTTTTCATTTTATTTGCATATTATGGTGGAAAATAAGTATTTGGTCAGAAACAAGCAATCAAGATTTCTGGCTCTCACAGACCTGTAACTTCTTCTTTAAGAGTCTCCTCTTTCCTTCACTCATTACCTGTAGTAATGGCACCTGTTTAAACTTGTTATCAGTATAAAAAGACACCTGTGCACACCCTCAAACAGTCTGACTCCAAACTCCACTATGGTGAAGACCAATGAGCTGTCAAAGGACACCAGAAACAAAATTGTAGCCCTGCACCAGGCTGGGAAGACTGAATCTGCAATAGCCAACCAGCTTGGAGTGAAGAAATCAACTGTGGGAGCAATAATTAGAAAATGGAAGACATACAAGACCACTGATAATCTCCCTCGATCTGGTGCTCCACGCAAAATCCCACCCCGTGGGGTCAGAATGATCACAAGAACGGTGAGCAAAAATCCCAGAACCACGCGGGGGGGACTTAGTGAATGAACTGCAGAGAGCTGGGACCAATGTAACAAGGCCTACCATAAGTAACACACTACGCCACCATGGACTCAGATCCTGCAGTGCCAGACGTGTCCCACTGTTTAAGCCTGTACATGTCCGGGCCCGTCTGAAGTTTGCTAGAGAGCATTTGGATGATCCAGAGGAGTTTTGGGAGAATGTCCTATGGTCTGATGAAACCAAACTGGAACTGTTTGGTAGAAACACAACTTGTCGTGTTTGGAGGAAAAAGAATACTGAGTTGCATCCATCAAACACCATACCTACTGTAAAGCATGGTGGTGGAAACATCATGCTTTGGGGCTGTTTCTCTGCAAAGGGGCCAGGACGACTGATCCGGGTACATGAAAGAATGAATGGGGCCATGTATCGTGAGATTTTGAGTGCAAACCTCCTTCCATCAGCAAGGGCATTGAAGATGAAACGTGGCTGGGTCTTTCAACATGACAATGATCCAAAGCACACCGCCCGGGCAACGAAGGAGTGGCTTCATAAGAAGCATTTCAAGGTCCTGGAGTGGCCTAGCCAGTCTCCAGATCTCAACCCTATAGAAAACCTTTGGAGGGAGTTGAAAGTCCGTGTTGCCAAGCGAAAAGCCAAAAACATCACTGCTCTAGAGGAGATCTGCATGGAGGAATGGGCCAACATACCAACAACAGTGTGTGGCAACCTTGTGAAGACTTACAGAAAACGTTTGACCTCTGTCATTGCCAACAAAGGATATATCACAAAGTATTGAGATGAAATTTTGTTTCTGACCAAATACTTATTTTCCACCATAATATGCAAATAAAATGAAAAAAAAAACAGACAATGTGATTTTCTGGATTTTTTTTTCTCAGTTTGTCTCCCATAGTTGAGGTCTACCTATGATGTAAATTACAGACGCCTCTCATCTTTTTAAGTGGTGGAACTTGCACTATTGCTGACTGACTAAATACTTTTTTTCCCCACTGTAAATTGTCATTTTATGATGGTTTCCCAAGCACCTCAAATCAAATAGGTCAGGAGCTCGGTCCTTGGAGATTTGTTTTTGCAATTTTTGTGGCTTAACCAGTAGAGTCTTGGACATCTTGCTTCCAACTCAGTACTTCCCAATGATAGACTGGAAGAGGAGAATCATGGCAATAGATCTGAGCAGTGACTGGTATTGGGCGACGTATGACGTTCTAAAAGGAATGCTGGAGAGGGTTAATGACCATTGACCATTGTAAGTTTATTTTCCCCTCTAATAGCCATCGGTTGGACAGCATAGCTTGAGTAGTCTCACTATCTTCAATATTCAAGAGTTTGGAAGTGGAACTGAAACTTCTCAGAGTGGACTTTCTCTTTGATGGTGCCATTGGACAATAGATGGATGACATGTTAATGTATGCAGTGGGTTAAGCTTATTGTGTTTCTATAAGGAATCCACCGACCCAACACTCTTCCTTTATGAGCATGTTCGGTTGGAAGTGGAAATACCGTATGCAAGTCCGAAGTCCTGACACAAGAGTCTATATGAAAGAAAGAAAAAGGAACGTGGATCTGGCTCTGAATTCACACCCATGCTGACCCCGGTCTGCAGAGTTAAGACAATCAATACTGAAGAGGCTCTTTCATTTTCTTGATGTGTTCCTCTGATGGATAGAAAAATCAATTTTTTTTTCACAGGAGAGAGCAGGAGAGTTTTCAAAAGGGAACGGAATGAGAATGCATCTGAAGAGGAAGCAGTCCTCCTAGTCAAGCGAGGCTCATTAGACGAGCTGGTAATCCTACCCTGGAGGAACACAAATTCTGAGCTTCAGGATTTTTTTGCACAATGATCATTAGGATTTCTGAGACTAGTGACAACACCATTTTCAAGTTTGGTGGTATCTTAAAAACAATTTTTTTTCTCTTTGGAAAACGTAAAATTTATTCATGTGAGGCAACATCTCTTTATATCTCCTACCATGGACTATCATTCATAGTCAACGCCTTATGGTTAATTATAGAGACTTCAAAAATGACCTTCAAAGAACAGTCTCATCTCTATTTGTTATTGAAAAACTCAGGGGCTCTTATTTAAGAAACCCAACTCAATATGGAGACTTATTTTCAAGACAACATTCCATGGGAAATAAAGATGCAACATAGCTCATACCAGCTCAGTTGGGTCTCTTTAATGAAAGACTGTATTCCCCTCACCATAGCTGCATCTAAAGCATCTCATTCAGCCCTAGTCTGTATTAATGAGGGGGACAAACCTTGAAACAGTGCTGTCTACAGTTTGGTCTATGATTTAGCTGGTATGAGTTACTTTGCATGTTTTTCGATGGAGCATTGCTTTGAAAAAAGTCTCCATACTAAGACAGGTCTCTTCAATGAGGCCCAGTATACCGTACTTCTGATCTACACCTAAGACATCTTATTCAGTCAATGAGACACCTGCTGTGTACTGATGAGGGGCAAAAACCCAGAAACAGTGCTATCTACTGACAGGTTTTTGGTTTGGTTGGTGTGAGTTAAATTGTACCCTGTCATAAATTACAATTCTCAGCATGGTCTGACCATTGCTCTATTAAAAGGTGGGAGTGAGGAGCTATTTTTTAGCTAATGATTGCTAGTGGTATGTTCATATTGCCTTGTCCTATGTCAGTACAGTTCTGTATTAAATACCCATATAGAGCTGCCATGAGTCATTATATTGGCACCTAGAAGCATTGTTTGAGAACTGGCTCATAGCCATTATAAGGCTGTTATGTTCTAGGGTCAAAATTGGGCACCATGTGGGGGGCCACCTTCACCTTTTCTATAGGCACCCAATCTTCAGTGAATGTTTCCAGGCTGTATAAGATAATTGATAATTACCAACTTTTTTAAGCTGTCATGGTATGACGCTAGAGGTTTTTGGTCCTGGCCATGTCTTTTCTACAAACCATTCCTCCATATTGGAAGTCTTTGCCTGCTGTCCACCAAGAAATTCACTCTTTCAACTCCTGTGACCCTACTTTCCTTGGATATTGAGCATGAAGAAACCTTCAAGAATTGCTGATTTGGTGATTCTGCCAGGCGCCAGGATATCTTCCCCAAACTTTTCCAGGCAAATACACTTTCAACATTACCGGATCCTTTTTCTTCCATCTACATCTGTCATCGAGGTAGAGTCTGGACATCCCCATACACATTATACGGCTTCACCTGGACCAAAAGCCATTCTTCTGACCACAGTAGCCTAAATCCGCACATGTAATTTATGTTGTCCGGATTAGTTCTATTGCGCCATTGTCGAGCAGCAGATGGAATTGCAGGTGTACGTGACGGGTTCTAGGATTTACCGCTGCCATTGTACCGCGGCACGGTTTAACCCCTTCACTGGTGGGTAAGACATTTCTATAGCCCTTAGTCTTTGTTGTACAGATTACTTATGTCTTTTCATATCAGCGTTTTTTCCGTTTTGATTCCAGTATAAGGTGCCGGGGCTTCAATAATCCTTTTTGTAATTAACCTTCCAACATTGTTCAAGGGTCAATATTCTCCGTCTCTCTGTGTGCAAGAAGCTACAGAAGGACGCGCTTCCAATACTGCTTAATCCGAGGAGCAGGCGATCTGACTTCTCAGGAGTCAGGGCTGACGTGATAAATAAAATTACTCCCCAGCACCCCCTATAGCTAGGCCAGGTAATAAACCAACCAGCAGTTGGTATTACTGGTAATAGATAGAGATAAGTAGATAGATAGATAGATAGATAGATAGATAGATAGATAGATAGATAATAGATAAATAGATAGATAGATAATAGATACAAAGATAGGTAATAGATAGATAGGTAACGGATAATAGATAGATATGGATATGAGATAGATATAGTGATAGATAGATATGAGATAGATAGATAGATAGATAGATAGATATGAGATAGATAGATAGATAGATAGATGACATAAAATGAGCAGAACATTTTTTTTCAGAAAACCGAGCATATTATATTTTTAATATTTGTTATTGTTTTTCATTTTGACGTTGCTATTTTTCCATTTATTTATTTGTGCTTTATAGTGTAATGTAAACTTGCAGTTTCCTGGAATAATGGCTCTTTTTATGACTTTTTATGTCTAATCTTGGTTTATACCTACAAAGTTTTGCATGTCACTGAGCTCTCCAAATAGGTCAGTGAGCTCAACCTTCTGTGGTCAGGATCTATTGATTACAGACATTACATAGGGTAATGATGTCCTTCTGACCAATATCAAGGAGGAGGAAAGCATAACGTATTGTCCTGCACATTGCTGATAAAGAGGTGCTATATATTTAGCACTGTAGTGGAGGCCAACTTCAGGTGCCTATGTACATGACAAATAACTAGTTTTATAATATTTGGTGCAGTACTCTAGAATAATAAGCCATGTGAGGACCATGCAGAGTGATTCAGACTGCGCCCAGGGGGTTCCAAAACACCTCACACCAATTGGAACCTTTGTATATGAATATGGCCTCACTTTGTAAGAACTGACAGATCCATCCTGTCTAGCTCCACAGACCTTTTTATGGTAGTCATTCCAGTACCTTCTAGGACTACCTTTGGGATTTCTGAGGAGTTACTGGACTGCATATGGCCCGATGAAGGCGATGTATCCATCCTGCATACTCGTACACATACTCGTACACTATATGGATAACAGTGTTAAGAGCTATACATTACCTAAGAGCTTTTCTCACCTTCCATTCTACATCCATAGACATAATATGGAGATGCCCCTCTGCAGATATAACAGCTCCTGCTCTTCTGGGAAGGATTTCTACAAGATTTTGGAGGCATCTGTGGAAATTTTGGCCTCTTCATCCAGAAGAGGGGTCACACCCTGATGTTGGGGGAAGGCCGGGCTCACAATCTCCGGTCTAGTTCATTGAAAATGTGTTGGATGGGGTTGAGGTCCGAGCTCTGTGCAGCCGCTCATGTTCTTCCATCAAACTTCCAAGGCAGTAAAGGGTCTTCCCCAAACTGTTCCCACAAAGCTGGAAGCTACAATTGTCCACAATGTCTTGTGCTGAAGAATCAAGAGTTTTCTTCACTGGGTCTAAGGGGCTGAGGCAAACCCCTGGTAACAAGCCCACAGCGTTATCCTCCTCCACCAAACTTTATAGAGGGCACAATGCAGTCAGGGGATAACAGTCTCCTGGGATGCCAGAATGAGAAGTGTGATCCGTCACTGCATAGAACATTTTTCCTCCAGAGTCCAGTTGTAGTGGTTTTACACCACTCCAGCCAGCATTGAGCTTGGCGATGTAAGGCTGCATGCAGCTTCCCGGCCATGAAGCCCCCGGCGGGGGGCGCTGTGTTTATGCTGATGCTAATACTAGAGGAGGTCTGGACTTTGCAGTTATGGAGTCAGTAGAGTGTTGGTGACTTTTCTGCCCTCTGCTCCTTAGTACTCGGTGATCCCACTCTGTAACATTATGGGGTCTCCACTTTGTGGCTGAGTTACTGTGGTTCCTTCCACTTCTCAATAATATCACTCACAGGTGATTGGGAAGATTTAGGAGGAAGAAATTGAACTTGTTACCCTGGTGGCTCCTATTACAGGACCACGCTGGTATCAGTGAGCTCTTTACCACTAGCCGGTTTGTCACATGTTAGTAAAAGCAGACAACATGGCGCTGGATGTTATACACCGGGAACCAATGAGACTGAATGAAGACCAGAATTCAATGAGTAAGACATCCGGCCCAATCGTTTTACATTGCAAGCTATTGCGATACACCAAAGTCTGTAATGGTTTGTATAATGGAAAATTGGAGTCCATGTTTTCAAGATATAACCAAAGACATGGGGTCAGTTTTGAGTTTGTGGTGGGTTATAGAAGCATTCCCATCAAAATTTGTATCCTCTTAATATATTGCTAATTGCCATGCATCTGGGTATGAACCCTAGAACATGTGGTTTGTGGTCGATTTCTCTGTGCGCCGAGGCACAGCACATACACTTTTTCTCTGGGTATTTAGTTTCTGTTATCCTTGCTTCAACCTTTTTAGGGTAACAGGTGTTTTCATTTGTCCATGGATTTGCCTAAATTTGGTGGTAATATGGTATTATGGGTGGTAGTTGACCATTTCAACATGATGGTTCATCTGGTTCCTTTGCTAAAATTGCCTACAGCTAAGAGCTTAGCTACATTGTTTATCTCCAATGTCGTTAAGTTACATGATGTTCCTAAAAACATTATCCGATAGAGGACTTTAGCTTATGGCTAGTGGAGTGCCTTCACAAACCAGGGCCGTGGGGTACTTGGTACCGTGTCGGTTGATCTTCTCAACGAGGGGTTGTCACGGCAGCAGTGACCCGATCCGTGGCCCTGGGGCTCCATTACAAAAGGGGTTGTTTCAGAGTGCTTATGGTGGTGAAAGTTTATAAGTGATTCGTGACGCCACCTGTGGTGTTCGGCAATAGAGATGTAAGCCGACACTGCAGACAGATCCTCTGGGACAGATGGTGTGGTGCAGCAGTGATGTTATAGCCCTCCACAGGCAGGGCTGTAGTCCCAGGGCAGTGTAGCTGAAGTGACACTTAGATGGTGTAGTGTCAGGCGCAAGGGATGTGGCAGTGCTGGGTAGGATGGCGCAGGAATGAGTGGAGGACACCAGGGCATGTAGTTCCAAAGTTTTACTCACAGTCTGTTGTACAAACAGGTGCCTGCTTCTGTGCCGTGTCCTCCGGGTTAGGGACTCAGTCAACCTCCAGGCCAGATGGAATACACCTTTCCAACACTCCGCCAACATGTGCCTTTTCTGAACGTCTCCTCTTATAGCGCCTTTAAATGAAGTACTCCTAGTACTGAGTTACACTGGAGTTCCTCCTGTCAGATGTTCCTATGAACTCTACTTGTACGGCAGACAGCTGTAGCCTGCTTCGGGGACTCCTTGCTACTAAGTCCCGGCTCACTAATATGTTGCTGTTGTGCCCCCAAGTCTTGTGTGGGAATAAAGTGGTAACTACTTCTATTCCTCCGGTGTCTGCTGCAGGACCATTAGTATCTGTACAACCTCGGGGACCGGACCCTGGCCTTGCGCTTAGAACTTGAAAAGGGTTCTCCTCTAACCCTGGTCCTTGTTCTCTTATTCTCATCACGTTCGGTGCTAATCCTTCTTCCCAATGGAGAATCAAGCTTCCTTTCTCTGTCTCTTTCCTGTGCCAGCAGACCCAGATCACTGTGGTCTGCTGCAGCACTTCCTTCTTCCATCCCTCTCCCGGGGATCTTCTCTTTCTCACACTCTGTCCTTCTACATCCTTACTCATTGACTGAATGAATAGACTGACTGACTGACTCAACTCTTCCCGCTCTCTTGTGCTAACTAAACTCCACCCACCGCCCAGCACGTTTCGTGTTCCAAGCAGGGAGCCACCAATGGGTGCTTTGCTACACTCTAAGCAGGGAGCCCCCGAAGGTGCTTTGCTACACTACTTTGTGGTGTGGGGTGCAGGTGTTGGAGTGTGGTCAGAAGCCTCCACCTTACCTGGATGGTGGGGCACCACACCTCAGGAGGAGGTGCAGTACCTCTGTGGCGACTGAGCCTCAGGGGCACCACATACCCCCCCGTTAAACACAGCACATCCGCGGACTGCAAGGAAACAAAATTGTCAATACAGGAACATACAAATTTATATATTGCATAATGAACATGTCTTATACTAAACTTCCCAATGTGGGAGGCACTGTTTCTTGAACGTTACAAACAATTTAACTGTCTATCTATATTTAAAGTTATGCTACCTAATGTAAAGTGCTATGGGAGCAAATTCACTATCAGCTTTAGTAACACATTTCTTTTCTGTTATCTTTTACATTTTCTACTCTCTTCTTTTCCTTTTGTCTTAGGAGTGACAACCGTTATTGCTTGATTCGTCATCTGCATATGTTTATTCAATTCTCACATCTTTATTCAAACATTGTAAAACATTCACTGTATTTCTTTCTCAATTAAACCCTATGAAAACTGTCATTAATACTTTCACTTCACACTATCACTTTCTAGTTTCTTGTTCAAAAATACTAAGCATTATCAATAAGTGCAAAGAGTAGACATTGGACCGGCCATTATATATGGAAATGTCCCTATAACGAGGTAGTCCTTGCTCCAAGGGCAGGTTCCTATGTAAAACCAAGAGAAAGCACCTAAAGAGGTGCAAACTATGTACATTACAAGTTATGAATCACTCAGCGTCCATGATCTCCACAGTTCAAGTGTAAAGGCTGCCAATCAAACTGGGGAACAACTGGGAAGAAAACAAGAAAACAACAACATGATAACCATAAAAAAATAGAAAACAAGAGCAAAGGTGCAAATACCCTCCTGGGTAACAAAAATTAGTTTAAATCAATATTATGGCTAGTTGTCCCCTCCTGGGGTTCCGGAAGCTGGTTGCTTGGACTGCTCCAGGGGAGATGCTCTGGGTGTCTAGATGGGATGAGGAATCGCTGATCTTCAGTAGGAATTCTGGAAACAGCTGCAGCCTGAGGTAAAGCTGGGGTAGTGATTTGTACCAAGGGAAGCTGGATTGGTACAGACGTAGCTTGTTTTACAAGCGTGGGTACCAACACAGTTTTGGTGATCATGGTGGGAGGAAGATTTTTTCTTCTATATCTCTGAGGCCGTAGGGGGAATTTTGTTTTTCTCTCAATGGAGATAAAGCAATTGTCTGATCGTGTGGAGCAGCTCGCTGCGGAAGTGCGGGGAATTTCCGCCTACTTGCTCATTCACATGCTGCTGAACCAAAGATCCCTACTCCTGATGTGTTTTTTGGGGATCGGTCTAAATTTTTGAATTTCAAAAATAATTGTAAATTATTTTTTGCCTTGAAGCCTAACTCGTCAGGGAGCTCTGCGCAGCAGGTTAAAATTGTCATCTCTTTGCTGCGTGGCGATCCCCAGGATTGGGCGTTTTCTTTGAAACCAGATGATCCTATTCTGACTAATGTGAATGCATTTTTTCAAGCCTTGGGGTTGTTGTATGACGAACCTAATGCTATTGATCAGGCTGAAAAGACCCTGTTGGCATTGAGCCAGGGTCGAGATTCTGCAGAATTGTACTGTCAAAAATTCCGAAAGTGGGCGGTCCTTACTACCTGGAATGATAATGCCTTGGCAGCTCTCTTTCAGAAGGGTTTGTCAGAAGCTGTAAAAGATACTATGGTGGGATTTCCTGTTCCCTCTGGTCTTGATGATTCTATGTCATTAGCCATTCAGGTTGATCGGCGTTTGCGTGAACGCAGGACTGCACAAGAGGTGTTGCCACCTGTTGAACAAATGTCTGAACCTATGCAATGTGATAGAGTTTTGTCCAGGGAGCAACGTCAGGAGTTCAGAAGGCGTAATAAGCTGTGTTTTTTTTGTGGAGATGCCTCGCTTATTATTTCTGTCTGTCCTAAACGAGAGAAACGTTTTGCACACACGTTTTCTGTTGGTGGTGTTCAACCTAAGTTTCTTCTGGCAATTTCTCTGATCTGCTCCCTGCCCACATTTTCCGTCAAGGCTTTTGTGGATTCGGGAGCAGCCCTGAACCTAATGGACTTGGATTTTGCTAAACGTTGTGGATTTCCTATGACACCTCTGCGGACGCCTATCCCTTTGAGGGGGATTGATGCTACTCCTTTGGCGAAAAATAAACCTCAGTTTTGGACCCAGGTGGTTATGTGGGTCGCCCCAGACCATCAAGAAAATTGCAGATTTTTGGTGTTGCATAATTTGCATGATACCATTGTTCTGGGGTTTCCCTGGTTGCAAATTCATAATCCAGTTTTGGATTGGAAATCTGTGTCTGTGGTGAGTTGGGGTTGTCGGTGTGCCCTTAGTGAGGCTCCAGTTTTTTCCACCTCTCCTCAGTCGCATGATGTTCCTGACTATTTGGCGGATTTTTATGATGTATTTAGTGAGAATGAGTCTGCGTCTTTGCCTCCTCATAGGAGTTATGACTGTGCAATTGAACTGAGCCCGGGGTGTAAATTTCCCAAGGGTCGGCTCTTCAATTTATCTGTACCCGAGCACGAGGCTATGCGATCCTATATTAAGGAGGCGTTGGAGAAGGATCATATTAGACCATCCTCTTCACCCTTAGGTGCTGGGTTTTTTTTCGTGGCCAAAAAGGATGGTTCATTAAGGCCTTGTATTCATTATCGTGCCCTCAACAAAATTACTATTAAATATCAGTATCCGTTAGACCTGATTTTGGATCTATTCTCCAGAGTTAAAGGTGCTTGCTGGTTTACCAAGCTTGACCTCAGGGGGGCGTATAATCTTATCTGCATTAAGCATGGGGATGAATGGAAGTCGGCGTTTAATACTCCGGAGGGACATTCTGAATACCTGGTGATGCCTTTTGGGCTCACTAATGCCCCTTCTGTCTTCCAGTGCTTCATGAACGATATTTTCCGAGACTTTGTGGATAAATTTTTGATTATCTATCTGGATGATATTTTGATCTTCTCCAAGAATTGGGATTCTCATGTGGAACATGTTCGGACTGTGTTCCGGATCTTGAGGGAGAATTCCCTGTATGTCAAAGGATCGAAATGCCTTTTTTGGGGTACAGAGGATTTCTTTTTTGGGATTTATTTTGTCTCCGTCAACTATTGAAATTGACCCGGCCAAGGTACAGGCCATTTATGATTGGGTTCAGCCCACTTCTTTGAAAGCCCTCCAGAAGTTTTTGGGTTTTGCTAATTTTTATCCGAAATTTATAGCAAAATTTTCTAGTATTGCCAAGCCATTGACTGATCTGACTAAGAAGGGTGCTGATGTGTTGAATTGGTCTCCGGAGGCTGTTTCTTCCTTTCAGGAGCTGAAGAGAAGATTCACTTCTGCCCCGGTTTTGCGGCAACCTGATGTCTCACTTCCGTTCCAGGTAGAGGTGGACGCTTCTGAGATTGGTGCAGGAGCTGTTTTGTCCCAAAAGGATCCTGTAACATCTAAAATGAATCCCTGTGCTTTCTTTTCCCGAAAGTTCTCTCCATCTGAACGTAACTATGATGTGGGGAATCGGGAACTGTTAGCCATGAAATGGGCACTTGAGGAGTGGAGACATTGGTTGGAGGGAGCTAAACATCAAGTCGTGGTCCTCACTGACCACAAGAATTTGATTTACCTGGTGTCGGCCAAACGCTTGAACCCTAGACAGGCTAGGTGGGCCTTGTTTTTTACACGTTTTGATTTTGTGGTCTCTTTTCTTCCTGGCACTAAGAATGTCAAGGCTGACGCTCTCTCTAGGAGCTTCTTTGCTGATTCTCCTGTGGTGACTAAGCCTGCTACCATCTTAGGCGAAGGGGTAGCTCTTTCTGCCATCTCGCCCGATTTGAGACGTGCTCTGGAAGAGTTCCAGGAGGATAAACCTGAGCGTTGTCCCAGTGGAAAGTTGTATGTTCCTGACCAGTGGAAGAAGAGAGTGATGTCTGAAGTTCATTGCTCTGCATTGGCTGGTCATTCAGGTATTTTTGGTACTAGAGATCTGGTGAGTCAGTCTTTTTGGTGGCCCGCCTTGTCTCATGATTTCAGGAATTTTGTGCAGTCCTGTGGGACTTGCTCTCGGTCTAAACCTTGTTGTCGCTCTAGTGGGTTGTTGATGCCTTTGCCGGTTCCCAGGAGGCCATGGACCCATATTTCAATGGATTTCATCTCTGATATGCCTGTCTCTCAGAGAATGACTGTTATTTGGGTGATTTGTGATAGGTTCTCTAAGATGGTTCATCTTGTACCACTCCCTAAGTTGCCATCTTCCTCTGAGTTGGTGCCCCTGTTTTTGCAACAGGTGGTTCGCTTGCACGGGATTCCTGAGAACATTGTATCTGACAGAGGAGTTCTGTTGTGAGTTCATTTTCCCCTTCACTACTGAGGCCCGAGGAACTCCCTCTTCTGGTGAAGAAAGGTAGTGAGCCTGATTGTCAAACACCTGGGGCTGATGATGATGACTGGCTGAGTGGAGTTAATGACTGGATATAAGGCTGCCGACGCCCTTCTGGCCTGCGGGTGATTTCTCTGTGGACTTCTAGGAAACCAGTCTGATTCCTGCTCATCTAAAGCTAAGATTTCTGCTTTGCCTTTTTGCATTAGTGTTTTGTTTTCCTTGCTTTTCTGGATTCTGCCATTCCCTGCTGGGGTGAGCTGAATCTCCTTTTGCCTGTTGCTCTGTCTTCAGAATATTCCTGAGTACTGACATAGCTTCTTTGAAGCCTAGCGTCTTCAGGGCCTTTTTTACTGTCAGTTGGTTGGCTCTTATTTTCATAGGGTTTTTCACGGATTGCAGACAGCAGCCTTCCTGTCCTTTCCTATCTAAGCTAGCGTGGGCCCCATCTTTGCTCAGTCTATCTTTCTGTCTGTGTTTTGTTCTTTCTTCTTGCTTCACCGTCATTATATGTGGGGGGCTGCCTTTTGCTTTGGGGTCTGCTCTGGGGCAGTTTAGATTTCCCTTTCTGTCTTTAGGCTATGTAGTCCTCCGGCTGTGATCGAGGGGCCTAGGGCATCGTAGGAGCCCCCCACGGCTACTGCTAGTTGTGTTGATAGGTTCAGGGGTCTGCAATCCGATAGCTGCCAAATTCTCTGGTTTTCTGGACTTAGCTAGCATCCCTATTTTTGCCTCCTACGGTGACTCAATCATAACAGAATCACCCGCCATACCGCAGATTCTAGGGTACTCAATAGCAGGAAAGAATTGTAAAAAAAAAAAAAAAAAAGGTGTGTATATTTTTTCCTCTATATCTCTGAGGCCGTAGGGGGAATTTTTTTTTTCTCTCAATGGAGATAAAGCAATTGTCTGATCGTGTGGAGCAGCTCGCTGCGGAAGTGCGGGGAATTTCCGCCTACCTTGCTCATTCACATGCTGCTGAACCAAAGATTCCTACACCTGATGTATTTTTTGGGGATCGGTCTAAATTTTTGAATTTCAAAAATAATTGTAAATTATTTTTTGCCTTGAAGCCTAACTCGTCAGGGAGCTCCGCGCAGCAGGTTAAAATTGTCATCTCTTTGCTGCGTGGCGATCCCCAGGATTGGGCGTTTTCTTTGAAACCAGATGATCCTATTCTGACTAATGTGAACGCATTTTTTCAGGCCTTGGGGTTGTTGTATGACGAACCTAATGCCATTGATCAGGCTGAAAAGACCCTGCTGGCATTGAACCAGGGTCGTGATTCTGCAGAATTGTACTGTCAAAAATTCCGAAAGTGGGCAGTACTTACTACCTGGAATGATAATGCCTTGGCTGCTCTCTTTCAGAAGGGGTTGTCAGAAGCCATAAAAGATACTATGGTGGGATTTCCTGTTCCCTCTGGTCTTGACGATTCTATGTCTTTAGCCATTCAGGTTGATCGGCGTTTACGCGAACGCAGAGCTGCACGAGAGGGGTTGCCACCTGTTGAACAGATGTCTGAACCTATGCAATGTAATAGAGTTTTTTCCAGAGAGCAGCGTCAGGAGTTCAGAAGGCGTAATAAGTTGTGTTTTTTCTGTGGAGATACCTCGCATATTATTTCTGTCTGTCCTAAACGCGAGAAACGCTTTGCACACACGTTTTCTGTTGGTGGTGTTCAACCTAAGTTTCTTCTGGCTATTACTCTGATCTGCTCCCTGTCCACATTTTCCGCCAAGGCTTTTGTGGATTCGGGAGCAGCTCTAAACCTAATGGACTTGGATTTTGCTAAACGTTGTGGATTTCCGAAGACACCTCTGCAGACGCCTATCCCTTTGAGGGGGATTGATGCTACTCCTTTGGCTAAAAATAAACCTCAGTTTTGGACCCAGGTGGTAATGCGGGTCGCCCCAGACCATCAAGAAAATTGCAGGTTTTTGGTGTTACATAATCTGCATGATACTATTGTTCTGGGATTTCCCTGGTTACAAATTCATAATCCAGTTTTGGATTGGAAATCTGTGTCTGTGATGAGTTGGGGTTGTCGGTGTGCCTTTAGTGAGGCTCCGGTGTTTTCCACCTCTCCTCAGTCGTATGATGTTCCTGATTATTTGGCGGACTTTTATGATGTATTTAGTGAGAATGAGTCTGCGTCTCTGCCTCCTCATAGGAGTTATGACTGTGCTATTGAACTGAGCCCGGGGTGTAAATTTCCCAAGGGTCGGCTCTTCAATTTATCTGTACCCGAGCACGAGGCTATGCGATCCTATATTAAGGAGGCGTTGGAGAAGGGTCATATTAGACCATCCTCGTCACCCTTAGGTGCCGGGTTTTTTTTTGTAGCCAAAAAGGATGGATCATTAAGACCTTGTATTGATTATCGTGCTCTCAACAAAATTACTGTTAAATATCAGTACCCGTTACCCCTGATTTTGGATCTATTCTCCAGAGTTAAAGGTGCTTGCTGGTTTACCAAGCTTGACCTTAGGGGGGCGTATAATCTTATTCGTATTAAGCATGGGGATGAATGGAAGACGGCGTTTAATACTCCGGAGGGACATTTTGAGTACCTGGTGATGCCTTTTGGGCTCACTAATGCCCCTTCTGTCTTCCAGTGCTTCATGAACGATATTTTCCGAGATTTTGTCGATAAATTTTTGATTATCTATCTGGATGATATTTTGATCTTCTCCAAGGATTGGGATTCTCATGTGGAACATATTCGGACTGTGTTCCGGATCTTGAGGGAGAATTCCCTGTATGTCAAAGGATCTAAATGCCTTTTTGGAGTACAGAGGATTTCTTTTTTGGGATTTATTTTGTCCCCGTCAACTATTGAAATGGACTCGGCCAAGGTACAGGCCATTTACGATTGGGTTCAGCCCACTTCTTTGAAGGCCCTCCAGAAGTTTTTGGGTTTTGCTAATTTTTATCGGAAATTTATAGCAAAATTTTCTAGTATTGCCAAGCCATTGACTGATTTGACTAAGAAGGGTGCTGATGTGTTAAATTGGTCTCCGGAGGCTGTTTCTTCCTTTCAGGAGCTGAAGCGAAGATTCACCTCCGCCCCGGTTTTGCGGCAACCTGATGTCTCACTTCCGTTCCAGGTAGAGGTGGATGCTTCTGAGATTGGTGCAGGAGCTGTTTTGTCCCAAAAGGATCCTGTAACATCTAAAATGAATCCCTGTGCTTTCTTTTCCCGAAAGTTCTCTCCATCTGAACGTAACTATGATGTGGGGAATCGGGAACTGTTAGCCATGAAATGGGCATTTGAGGAGTGGAGACATTGGTTGGAGGGAGCTAAGCATCAAGTCGTGGTCCTCACTGACCACAAGAATTTGATTTACCTGGAGTCGGCTAAGCGCTTGAACCCTAGACAGGCTAGGTGGGCCTTGTTTTTTACACGTTTTGATTTTGTGGTTTCTTTTCTTCCTGGAACTAAGAATGTCAAGGCTGACGCCCTCTCTAGGAGCTTCTTTGCTGATTCTCCTGTGGTGACCAAGCCTGCTACCATCTTCGGCGAAGGGGTAGTTCTTTCTGCCATCTCGCCCGATTTGAGACGTGCTCTGGAAGAGTTCCAGGAGGACGAACCTGAGCGTTGTCCCAGTGGAAAGTTGTATGTTCCTGACCAGTGGAAGAAGAGAGTGATGTCTGAAGTTCATTGCTCTGCTTTGGCTGGTCATCCAGGTATTTTTGGTACTAGAGATCTGGTGAGTCGGTCTTTTTGGTGGCCCTCCTTGTCTCATGATGTCAGGAATTTTGTGCAGTCCTGTGGGACGTGCTCCCGGTCTAAATCGTGTTCTCGCTCTAGTGGGTTGTTGATGCCTTTGCCTGTCCCCAAGAGGCCATGGACCCATATTTCAATGGATTTTATCTCTGATATGCCGGTCTCTCAAAGGATGACTGTTATTTGGGTGATTTGTGATAGGTTCTCTAAGATGGTTCATCTTGTACCACTCCCTAAGTTGCCGTCTTCCTCTGAATTGGTGCCCCTGTTTTTACAACAGGTGGTTCGCTTGCACGGTATTCCTGAGAACATTGTATCTGACAGAGGAGTCCAGTTTGTGTCTAGATTTTGGAGAACTTTCTGTTCCAAGCTGGGAATTCAGTTGTCCTTCTCCTCTGCTTTTCACCCTCAGACCAATGGGCAGACAGAGAGAACAAACCAGACCTTGGAGTCATATTTGAGATGTTTTATTTCTGCTGATCAGGATGATTGGGTTTCATTTTTGCCCTTGGCCGAATTTGCTTTAAATAATAGAGCTAGTTCTGCCACTTTGATGTCTCCTTTTTTTTGTAACTTTGGGTTTCATCCTCGATTTTCTTCAGGGCAGGTGGAGCCCTCTGCCTGCCCAGGGGTTGACACTGTGGTGGAGAGAATGCACCAGATCTGGGACCAAGTGGTGGATAAGTTATCTCTCTCCCAGGAAAAGGCCCAGCGGTTTTCCAACCGACATAGGACCATTGGTCCCCAATTTAAGGTTGGTGATATGGTGTGGTTATCATCAAAAAATATTGCTATGAAGGTGGCTTCTCCTAAGTTTAAGCCTAGATTTATTGGACCTTACAAGATTTTGGAGATTATTAATCCGGTCTCTTTTCGTTTGGCTCTTCCTGTCACATTTAAAATCCATAATGTGTTCCATAAATCTTTGTTGAAGAGGTTTGTTGAACCTGTTGTTCCGGGGGTTGCACCTCCAGACCCTGTATTGGTTGAAGGTAACATGGAATATGAGGTAGAGAAAGTACTGGATTCCCGTCTGGCTAGACGGAGACTCCAGTATTTGGTTAAGTGGAAGGGTTATGGTCAGGAGGATAATTCCTGGGTCTCTGCCTCTGATATTCATGCCAAAAGATTGGTGCGTGCCTTTCATCGGGCTCACCCTGATCGCCCTGGTGGCGTGGTTGAGGGTTCGGTGACCCCTCCTCAAGGGGGAGGTACTGTTGTGAGTTCATTTTCCCCTTCACTACTGAGGCCCGAGGAACTCCCTCTTCTGGTGAAGAAAGGTAGTGAGCCTGATTGTCAAACACCTGGGGCTGATGATGATGACTGGCTGAGTGGAGTTAATGACTGGATATAAGGCTGCCGACGCCCTTCTGGCCTGCGGGTGATTTCTCTGTGGACTTCTAGGAAACCAGTCTGATTCCTGCTCATCTAAAGCTAAGATTTCTGCTTTGCCTTTTTGCTTTAGTGTTTTGTTTTCCTTGCTTTTCTGGATTCTGCCATTCCCTGCTGGGGTGAGCTGAATCTCCTTTTGCCTGTTGCTCTGTCTTCAGAATATTCCTGAGTACTGACATAGCTTCTTTGAAGCCTAGCGTCTTCAGGGTCTTTTTTACTGTCAGTTGGTTGGCTCTTATTTTCATAGGGTTTTTCACGGATTGCAGACAGCAGCCTTCCTGTCCTTTCCTATCTAAGTTAGCGTGGGCCCCATCTTTGCTCAGTCTATCTTCCTGTCTGTGTTTTGTTCTTTCTTCTTGCTTCACCGTCATTATATGTGGGGGGCTGCCTTTTGCTTTGGGGTCTGCTCTGGGGCAGTTTAAATTTCCCTTTCTGTCTTTAGGCTATGTAGTCCTCCGGCTGTGATCGAGGGGCCTAGGGCATCGTAGGAGCCCCCCACGGCTACTGCTAGTTGTGTTGATAGGTTCAGGGGTCTGCAATCCGATAGCTGCCAAATTCTCTGGTTTTCTGGACTTAGCTAGCATTCCTATTTTTGCCTCCTACGGTGACTCAATCATAACAAGTTCAGTTTGTGGCTAGATTTTGGAGAACTTTCTGTTCCAAGCTGGGAATTCAGTTGTCCTTCTCCTCTGCTTTTCACCCTCAGACCAATGGGCAGACGGAGAGAACAAACCAGACCTTGGAGTCGTATTTGAGATGTTTTATTTCCGCTGATCAGGATGATTGGGTTTCATTTTTGCCCTTGGCCGAATTTGCTTTAAATAATAGGGTTAGTGCTGCCACTTTGATGTCACCTTTTTTTTGTAACTTTGGGTTTCATCCTCGATTTTCTTCAGGGCAGGTGGAGCCTTCTGCCTGCCCAGGTGTTGACACTGTGTTGGAGAGAATGCACCAGATCTGGGACCAAGTGGTGGATAAGTTATCTCTCTCCCAGGAAAAGGCCCAGCGGTTTTCCAACCGACAGGACCATTGGTCCCCAGTTTAAGGTTGGTGATATGGTTTGGTTATCATCAAAAAATATCGCTATGAAGGTGGCTTCTCCTAAGTTTAAGCCTAGATTTATTGGACCTTACAAGATTTTGGAGATTATTAATCCGGTCTCTTTTCGTTTGGCTCTTCCTGTTACATTTAAAATCCATAATGTGTTTCATAAGTCCTTGTTGAAGAGGTTTGTTGAACCAGTAGTTCCTGGGGTGGCACCTCCGGACCCTGTATTGGTTGAAGGTAACATGGAATATGAGGTAGAGAAGATACTGGATTCCCGTCTGACTAGACGGAGACTCCAGTATTTGGTTAAGTGGAAGGGTTATGGTCAGGAGGATAATTCCTGGGTCTCTGCCTCTGATATTCATGCCAAAAGATTGGTGCGTGCCTTTCATCAGGCTCACCCTGATCGCCCTGGTGGCGTGGATGAGGGTTCGGTGACCCCTCCTCAAGGGGGAGGTACTGTTGTGAGTTCATTTTCCCCTTCACCATTGAGGTCTGATGAACTCCCTCTTCTGGTGAAGGAAGGTAGTGAGTCTGATTACCAAGCACCTGGGCAGGATGATGATGACTGGGTGACGGGAATTACTGACTGGATATAAGGCAGCCGACGCCCTTCTGCCTTGCTGGTGATCTCTCTGAGGGATTCTAGGAGACCAGTCTGATTCCTGCTTCTCAAAAGCTACGTTTTCTGCTCTACTTTTTGCATTTGTGTTTTGGTTTTGTTTTGCATTGTTTTCCTTGATTTCTGCCATTCCCTGCTGGGGTGAGCTGAATTCCTTTTTGCTCTGTCTTCAGAAAATACCTGAGTACTGATATAGTCTTTTTGAAGCCTAGCGTCTTCAGGGCTTTTTTCCCTATCAGCTGTTGGCTCTTGTTTTGATAGGGTTTTGGTGGATTACAGACAGCAGCTTTTCTATCCTGTCCTATCTAGTTAGCTTGGGCCCCATCATTTGCTCAGCCTATCTTTCTATCTGTGTGAGTGTTTTTTCATCTAGCTTCACCGTCATTATATGTTGGGGGCTGCCTATTGCTTTGGGGTCTGCTCTGGGGCAGTTTAGATTTCCCTTTCTGTCTTTAGGCTATGTAGTTCTCCGGCTGTGATCGAGGGGTCTAAGGCACCGTAGGAACCCCCCACGGCTACTGCTAGTTGTTGTTGATAGGTTCAGGGGTCTGCAATCCGATAGCTGCCAACTTCTCTGGTTTTCTGGACTTAGCTAGTATTTCTGTTTTTGCCTCCTACGGTGACTCATTCATAACAGTTCCCATTAAGGACCTGGCCCCATCCTGCTGAGTCCCAGGATCCATAGTGAACAGTACAGGCTTTCTCCTTGCGGTCCAGATCAGGGCCCAGCACAGCCAACCTCCGCTGTTCTCTCTCCCGCTGCTCGGCTGCCAGCTGGCGGAGGGTCTCCTGGCATCGGGCTCTCGTTTCCTCCTCCTCTTCCCGGGACCGGCCCCTGCCCACTGTGGACCGCAGCACTACTGTCAAGGGTTCAGGTGTTTCCCCACGGGAACTGATATCCCGGTCCCAAACCATGTCCAGCACCACCTGTCCGGCCGCTGTAGCCGGCGGGCACCCAGTGGCTTCCCTATCTTCAGAGCCAACAGGCATACCTGGTGCTTCCTGGCGGTGTTGCGGTTCCAGTGCAGGCCTGAGACGGTGGGCCGCTGCAGGGGTATACACAGGGGTAGCGGGTCCAGATGCCGGCGGTGGTGGAGCAGATGGCGGCTCCGGGTCCGCGGGGGTCTCCGGTGGGACCTGCGCGGCCCCGCTTGGTCCAGGCGGGAGCTCCTCTTCCTCTGCTTCAGCTCCCAATACGTCACACAGCAGCGGTGGTAACAGAGAGATTGCAGGGGATGCTGCCGGTGGTATTGCAGCGGTCGCAGGCTCTACAGGGTTTGCTTGGGGAAGATCTGGTGCAGCGATGGCGGGTACCGGTAACTGGGGTACCACGGGTGTAGGCCCCTCCAAGGCGGGCTGCCACTTCTTCCTCCAGAGCGCCTCCTGCTTCAGCCGCAGTTCGTGAGTAAACCGGGCAATCTCCTCCTCCTGCTGTTGACAGTTCATCCTGGAAGCCGGGTCGGAGCCTTCAGCCATTGCGCCGGGGAGATTCAGCTCAACCTCCTTGTGCTCCACAGGCCTCCTCCCTTCTCCTTCCAATATGGCATTCTGGCGTTCTTCTTCCCGCCAATGGCTTCCGCTCCTCCTTCTGGGGGCGGCGTCTTCTTCCTACTCCTCCATACCAGGCCAGTATATGAACCCCTCGGGGGGTGGGCCATGTTGCTGTCGCATAGAAGTTCAGACAGGGGAAGCCCAGAACAGTTTGCGGTCTTTTCTTAGGACCACCCATGCTGTCACGCCCTTTTTCACCGCGCCAGCGGCCATTTTTAGCGTTCATTTTACAGTCTATCAAATTAGGTCTTCTGCACATTTTCAAAAGATTTGAGTCCTAGGCACACAGAACCCGATGGCATCAGGTCTCGTCATCCTGTTCGTGATGCCAAGTTGGAGCGCCCTCACTCACCAGGGCCGTGGGGTACTTGGTACCGGGCCGGTTGATCTTCTCAACGAGGGGTGGTCACGGCAGCAGTGACCCAGTCCTTGGCCCTGGGGCTCCATTACAAAAAGGGTTGTTTCAGAGTGCTTATGGTGGTGAAAGTTTATAAGTGATTTGTGACGCCACCTGTGGTGTTTGGCAATAGAGATGTAAGCCGACGCTGCAGACAGATCCTCTGGGACAGATGGTGTGGTGCAGCAGTGATGTTATAGCCCTCCACAGGCAGGGCTGTAGTCCCAGGGCAGTGTAGGTGAAGTGACACTTAGATGGTGTAGTGTCAGGCGCAAGGGATGTGGCAGTGCTGGGCAGGTTGGCGCAGGAATGAGTGGAGGACACCAGGGCATGTAGTTCCAAAGCTTTATTCACAGTCTGTTGTACAAACATGTGCCTGCTTCCGTGCCGTGTCCTCCGGGTAAGGGACTCAGTCAGACTCCAGGCCAGATGGGATACTCCTTTCCAACACTTCGCCAACATGTGCCTTTTCTGAACGTCTCCTCTTATAGCGCATTTGAATGAAGTACTCCTAGTACTGAGTTACACTGGAGTTCCTCCTGTCAGATGTTTCTATGAACTCTACTTGTACGGCAGACAGCTGTAGCCTGCTTCTGGGACTCCTTGCTACTAAGTCCCGGCTCACTAATATGTTGCTGTTGTGCCCCCAAGTCTTGTGTGGGAATAAAGTGGTAACTACTTCTATTCCTCTGTTGTCTGCTGCAGGACCATTAGTATCCGTACAACCTCGGAGACCGGCCCCCGGCCTTGCGTTTAGAACTTGAAAAGGGTTCTCCTCTAACCCTGGTCCTTGTTCTCTTATTCTCCTCACGTTCCGTGCTAATCCTTCTTCCCAATGGAGAATCAAGCTTCCTTTCTCTGTCTCTTTCCTGTGCCAGCAGACCCAGATCACTGTGGTCTGCTGCAGCACTTCCTTCTTCCATCCCTCTCCCGGGGATCTTTTCTTTCTCACACTCTGTCCTTCTACGTCCTCACTCATTGACTGAATGAATAGACTGACTGACTGACTCAACTCTTCCCGCTCTCTTGTGCCAACTAAACTCCACCCACCGCCCAGCACGTTTCATATTCCAAGCAGGGAGCCACCAATGGGTGCTTTGCTACACTCCAAGCAGGGAGCCGCCGAAGGTGCTTTGCTACACTACTTTGTGGTGTGGGGTGCAGGTGTTGGAGTGTGGCCAGGAGCCTCCACCTTACCTGGATGGTGGGGCACCACACCTCAGGAGGAGGTGCAGTACCTCTGTGGCGACTGAGCCTCAGGGGCGCCACACTAGCTTCTGGCATAGCTTTTGTTTCATATTAAGAATTAAAGGGAACCTGTCACCTCTTTTTGGAGCTTTAAGATGCGGCCATTGCCTATCAGGGCTTATCTACAGCATTCCGTAATGCTCTAGATAAGACCCCAACCCGACCTGAAAGATAAGGAAAATAACTTTTATAATACTCACCCGGGGGGGGGTCCGATGCCGTCCAGTCCAATGCGTGTCGCAGGTCCGGGTCTGGCATCTCCCGTCTTCATGTGATTTCATCCTCCTGCTTGCTTCATGTCACCCTCCTGCGCAGGCATACTTCTCTGCCCTGTTGAGGGCAGAGCAAAGTACTGCAGTGCGCAGACGCCGGAAAAGGTCAGAGAGGTCCAGCGCCTGCACACTGCAGTTCTTTGCTCTGCCCTCAACAGGGCAGATCAACCCTGAAAGGTGGTGGCCGCATATTATAGAAAAGAGGTGACAGGTTCACCTTTAAGCTTTTGATCTCCTCAGGTTATCATCCTGAGACTAATGGTCAAACGGACAGATGAACCATGAATTAGAACAATATTTAAGATGTTTTGCTTCCTCTAATCAAGAGACAAGAGGACTAGTTGGATTTTCTTCCTCTGGCTGAGTTCGATCTCAATAACCGCACCTCTACTTTGGATGTCCAGTCATATTACTGAAGTTTAACCCCTTTCTGACCTTTGACGTACTATTCCATCCATGTGACCTGGGACTTAATACCCATGGACGGAATAGTATGTCATACGAGATCAGCCGCTCGGGGTCCCGATCGTTGTCATGGAGACCCGATGTCGTCATGATGACATCCGGGTCTCCAGACCTGAGAGACTTCCTGTCATGCGCAGTGATGACCAGGAAGTCTCTCAGGTCAGTGTATTGAAGCTGCATTGCTGACAGCTTCTATAGCATGCAGATTTGCATGCTATACAAGCGATCAGCATGCACAGAATAAGTGTCCCATAGGGGAACAAAGAGTAAAATTAAGAATTAAATAAAAAAAAGTTTTAAATAATTGTAAAAATATTTAAAAAAAGCATAATAAAAACTAATAAGAGAAAAATCAATATTTATTTCAGCAATAAATAAATATTTGAATTAAAAAAAATACAATAAAAGTACACATATTTGGCATCCCTGCATCCGTAATGACCCGACCTATAAAACTGTCCCACTAGTTAACCCCTTTAGTGAAAACCATTTAAAAAAAAAGCCAAGAAAACAATGCTTTATCATCATACCGACAAACAAAAAGTAGAATAAAACGCGATCAAAACAATGGATATAAATAAACTTGGTACCGCTGAAAACGTCATCTTGTCCCGCAAAAAACAAGCTCCATCACCGGAAAAATAAAAAAGTTATAGCTCTCAGAATAAAGTGATGCAAAAATAATTATTTTTTTATATGTAAGAGTTTTTATTGAATAAAAGCGCCAAAACATAAAAAAAATATAAATGAGGTATCACTGTAATCGTACTGACCCGAATAATAAAGCTACTTAATCAATTTTACCACACACGGAACGGTGTAAACGCCCCCCCAAAAAAGATATTCATGAATTGCTATATTTTGTTCTTTCTGCCTCCCAAAAATCAGAATAAAAAGCGATCAAAAAATGTCCTGTGCCCGAAAATGGTACAAATGAAAACATCAACTCATCCCGCAAAAAAACAAGACCTCACATGACTCTGTGGGCCAAAATATGGAAACATTATAGCTCTCAAAATGTGGTGATGCCAAAACTATTTTTTGCAATAAAAAGTAACTTATAGTGTGTGACGATGTAATGTAAAAGAACTTGGCACTCAAACGGCAAAGTGGATTAGATCCTTTGTTTTATTTGCATCCAGATTGTATGTTAAACGTTTTCGATCTGATAACGGATCTTCATCAGAACTTCTCTGAATTTAATGTATACAAGGAGAGGTAATGCGCTGGTATAGTGATCTAAGTCACTTATTTTGTGTGGCGCTACTTCCTCTAGCCTCAAAGATCCTGCGGTGTGACCGCTGAAGTGGAGGACGCCAGTGAAAACGCGGTGTGCCCGATGAAATGAAGGACGCCAGGGTGTGACAGTGTGTGACAGCTGCCAAAAATAAAAACCGGCTATAAAAACCTGTTATAAATAGTAAATTAACCCCCCCTTTATCATCCCCATAGTTAATAAAAAATAATAAAATAAAAAAAAGTATTTATTTCCATTTTCCCATTAGGGTTAGGATTGGGGTTGGTGTTAGGGTTAGGGATGGGGCTAAGGTTAGGGTTAGGGTTGGGATTAGGGTTAGTGTTGGAATTAGGGCTAGTGTTGGAATTAGGGTTAGGGTTGGAATTAGGGATAGGGGTGTGTTAGGGTTAGGTTTGTGGTTAGGGTTATGATTAGGGTTGGGATTAGGTTTGGGGTGTGTTGTGCTTAGGGTTGGAGTTAGAATTGGGGGGTTTCCATTGTTTAGGCACATCAGGGGCTCTCCAAACGCGACATGACATCTGATCTCAATTCCAGCCAATTCTGCATTGAAAAAGTCAAATAGTGCTCCTTCCCTTCCGAGCTCTGCTATGCACCCAAACAGTGGTTTACCCCCACATATGGGGTATCAGCCTACTTAGGAAAAATTGCACAACAACTTTTGGGGTCCAATTTCTCCTGTTACCCTTGGTAAAATAAAAAATTGGGGGCAAAAAGATCATTTTTGTGAAAAAATATGATTTTTTATTTTTACGGTTCTACATTATAAACTTCTGTGAAGCACTTTGGGGTTCAAAGTGCTCACCACACAACTAGATAAGTTCCCTAGGGGGTCTACTTTCCAAAATGGGGTCACTTGTCGGGTGTTTCCAATGTTTAGGCACATCAGGGGGTCTCCAAACACGACATGGTGTCTGATCTCAATTCCAGCCAATTTTGCACTGAAAAGTCAACGGCGCTCATTCCCTTTCCGAGCTCTGCCATGCGCCCAAACAGTGGTTTACCTTCATATACTGGGTCTCAGCGTACTCAGGAGAAATTGGACCTCAAAGGTTGTAGTACAATTTGTCCTGTTACCCTTGGTAAAATAAAACAAATTGGATCTGAAGTAAATCTTGTGTGAAAAAAAGTTAAATGTTCATTTTTTTACAACATTCCAAAAATTCCTGTGAAGCACCTGAAGGGTAAATAAACTTCTTGAATGTGGTTTTGAGCACCTTGAGGGGTGCAGTTTTTAGAATGGTGTCACTTTTGGGTATTTTCTATCATATAGACCCCTCAAAGTGACTTTTAACCTTTATAACTTCCTAACGAAAAAAAATTTTGGTTCCAAAATTGTGCTGATGTAAAGTAGACATGTGGGAAATGTTACTTATTAAGTATTTTGTGTGACATATCTTTGTGATTTATAGGCATGAAAATTCAAATTTGGAAAATTGCGAAACTTTCAATATTTTCTCTTTTCTGTTTTTTTCACAAATAAACGCAAGTCATATCAAATAAATTTTACCACTAACATGAAGTACAATATGTCTCGAGAAAACAATGTCAGAATCACAGGGATCCATGGAAGCGTTCCAGAGTTATTACCTCATAAAGGGACAGTGGTCAGAATTGTAAAAATTGGCCTGATCCTTAACATGCAAACCACCCTTGGGGGTTAAGGGGTTAAGCCAGTCTGTGAAGAACCAGCTAGGGTTTATCTCTCTGCTGTTTATGTTATTTACCCCGCACCTATCTTCTGTTTCTTTTTAGGAAGTAGGCGGCATATTCTCTATCAGTACGTATTTAATCCTTTATTTTGTATTTTGTGGTTTGTTTTTCTCACGCTGGAATCTCTTTCTATTTTAGCACACTTTCCCTTCTGTAGGTAATTTGCACTCTGCTTTGCCCTCCGTTTCTTAGGAGGAACGTGAAGCGCTTGAGGGGTCCGAACTGCCATCATCTAGTCTGTGGTTAGGGTTATCTCATCTCACACAGGAAGCACTAGCAACAGCAGCGTCAGGATCTCTAGTCTGTACAGGAACCAGCAGGGTCAGATGCAGTTTTTAGCGGGTTACCTATTTTCCCAAGTGAGTTACTACACTATCATAATACTCATTTTGCCTTTCCACCCAGTTAAATATTTTCTTTTCCACTAGGTCTATGACATCACGTGATTAACAACTGACTAACTGAATCCTTGATCCTTGTAAACTCTATGTAGAAACAGGAGGCCTATGTTCCATGCATGACTCATGAGTCACTGTAAAAGTCTCTGGCAGGGGTGAGGAGGGAGCAGCTGAGTCAGGAGTTGTAGAGGGGAATGATAAATGCAGAGACAAAAGACTTTCTGTTTCTACATAGAGCAGAGAAAAGAGAAAATTATCTGGGTAGAAATGCAAAATGAGCAATTGTAAGTACACAGTGCTGTATAATATGATGACTGCAATATATTAAGAGGATAAAAACTTTGCTGGGAAGAGTGCTTCTTTAAAGAAGTTGTCCACTACTTGGACAATGCCTTGTCATACCCCATGCTTGGCCCCAATAAAATAAAAAAGCTAATACTCACCTTCAGTAACAGCACCGTTCCTGTGGTGTCAGCACTCGCTCTCCCCGAGTAGTCCCCTGGCATTGTGGGGAATACTATAAGCTTTGCAATATGGAATATTATTGTATTGTCTCCAGGGTGGAGGTGGTTTAGAAGGTATAGAAGCTGTTGGTATTAAAGTAAGAGTTTATGCCAGGAAACAGTTGTCATGCCATTATGTGCCCACACTATGTTCTTATCCCTCTTTCTCATATCCAATTTAGTGGTCATCAGTTCCAGCAAAGAAAATGCAAAAATCTAAAAATGTTATTGACACTCAATTAGGCATTGAATTCAATATACTAGTCAAATGAATCCATAAAATAACAAATAAAAGGAAAAGCAAAAATAAAAATTAAAAATCTCAATTGACATCGATTTAGATGTTGAGGTTATTATACAAGCTCAAATGGATTCTTAAAATAAAACATAACATCACAATGAAATCAAAAATGACCACAACACATTACGATATTCCTAAAACAAAGAGTAACAATGGCAATAAAATATAAAGAAAAGCAAAAAAGGAAAGCTAAAAAAAATTCTCACCAAGACAAATCCTGTACTCAGTGTCTACGACCAATATAATCAATATTTAAACGTCAAGTAAAATGTTGTTGTCCAAGTTTAGTGGTAAATACTATAGTATAAAAATGCAAATATCTTGTTTCGCTTGTCCAGTTTTATACCTGACCCTGAATATGAATCACATTATATTTAAAGTTTGAGTATTAATCAGATTGGTACTGTACACTCTAATAAAAATGTATAAATCTATGTGCCCCTGATGAAGCCAGATTAGTGGCGAAACATGCAGTTTATATGTTAGGTTTTATCAATTATGGTGGCTGTCTGTGGCATACAGACACGCAGATAACATAACTTCTGCAGCAATAGGAGAGTAAAAAAATAGTGCTCTCAATTAGACAGCAATATTAGAAAAATGCTAGACTTAGTCAACCAATTGTATCCTAATAATTTAGTTATCGTTGGATATATCCTATTATTAATTTTAAAAGTGATGTTTTCATAAATCCAATCTTGTATAGTCTGCCATCATTCCAGTGTCCAACCATTGTTGTTATGGTAGTACTATTAACATGAATGTGGTTGAACTGCAGTACCAAACATAATCCAGGGACAAGAGTGGCGCTATTTCAGGGGAAACATAAAAATATATTTTTTTCCTAATCTTAAATAAGCCCTAGAGATTGGATTATATTGACTCCAGGGTAGAAGACCCCAAATACCTTAATTATGCCTGCTCCATGACGCTATTCATATGCAAGTGGAATACCGAGGTGTGTGTGTGTGGGGGGGGGGTAGTCAGAACTTGCTCCAGATAAGCCTCAGCTGAAAATATGACATTTTCATGCTGTCTTTAAACAGACTTTCCAACATGAAGAGAGAAAGTTGAAAAGGAACTGAAGCAGATCTGCCTTTCTGGCAAGTTCAGTGTTTTAGAAGGAGATTTTCGCAGCTTCGTGAACAGTTTGTGGATTAAAGCTATAGGCTTCAAAAGGAAGTTGACGAGCAAGCATAAAGCATGCTAAGGGCTGTAGTCACTGCAGCTTAAATATGAAGGCTGTAAATAACTAGCAACTTGCTTTACTGGAGCCCTAATGAGTGCACGTCTGTAGGGAAGCAAATCTTCCCCGATGCAAAATCCGAACTTATTGGACGAGAATCACGTAGATACATATGAGGGAAAAAACTGATAATGAAATCAATTCTAATACACCTGACCATACATTAAATGATCTTTCAGTCTTGTTGGTAATCAGGTAAGAATTAAAGGGAACCTATCACTTGCCTTAAATATGTAATTTTTTTAACCCGGTATAAATGCCGCTATTCTCCTGAATCCAGTGCTGTTTTTCTTTTGTTCCTGCACCTCTCTGTTCCTAAGGTATGGCCCGTACTTTTATCTATTTTTTAATTAAAGTGGGTGTGGTCTTCAACTCTTCTCTGTGGGACTCTTCATGAGTCCACGCCCACTTGCTAAAATACTTAGATTTTTATTAAGGGAAGAAGGGTTCATATCTCAAGAATGGAGAAGCGCAGGAACAAAAAAAAAACTTACCGGGTTCAGGAGAACAACGTCATTTACACCAGGTAAAAAAATATATATATTTACAGCAAGTTACACGTCCTCTTTAAGCAAAGGTAGGCTGATACTTTTGGTGCTATTAAAGGTGGCAGATCAAAAAAATGGATGAAAAAAAAGATAAATGTTGTCCATTGAATTGTGGGTGCTGGGATATGTGTCCAAACTTTTTAAATTATAAAAGCGTGAACCCAAGGAAATGTAACAGTGGACTATAAAGCACTTCTGATGGTTTCACTGGGATCTGGAGCAACATAACGATTTCCACATAAAATGGAATATTTGGACTTGATTCATTCTGGTGATACACCACAGTGGCCAAGAAACAGTGGCGTAACTAGAGTCTGATGAACCTCTGTTCAAAATTTGGACCTTGGCCCCCATCTACATGTTGGTCTGATGTATTAGCCCTTGTATCATTCTAACTATAAAGACATACATGTTAACTATCGCCCCATAATGTAATAATATCCCTCATCCTATACTAATTTTACACATCCTGGGACCCTTCCTAGTATAGTGTCCTCCATCCTGAGCTCCTTCTGTTAATAATGTCCCCCTCCTGGGCCCCTTCCAAGTTTAATGTTCCCCCATCATGGCCCCCTTCCAGATATAATGTCCCCAATCCAGGCTCTCTTCCTATTATAATATCCCCACTCTGAGCTCTTTCCTGGTATAATGTTCCGCGCTCCTGCCTTCCATTAGTTTTTCATCCTGGCCCCTTCTACTGACGAGCAAAAGGGTAACGTTTTGAACTTTTGACTTTCAGGCTCCATATCTCACTGTTCACTAATGCTTTGAACCTAAGACCATCATTGTTTTATAGACTATCATCTTGGCTATCTTATACATAAATTTGACTTGCAACTATTTAGCATATGATTAGTAATGCAGATTTTTTTAATGTGACTGCACTGTTACTGTTTTGCTCCTGGTGGTGGAAAACTCTTTTTCTTCCTTTATACTACAAATTACAATCTGTTCTCACATTCCCTAATACCTCACTGTGTTATTAGGTTGATTCCCAGATGAAAGGTCATTGGTTCGAATCGAGGAGCAGCCATGAAGATTTCCCAAGAAAAGAGAACTAGCATCATCCAGCTCATTGATAGCGGTCTGTCAGCCAAGAAAATTATAAAAAAAGGGGGAGACAGAAGCGCACAATAGGGTCTTATCCAATGATATAAACGTTTCACAGATATGGATCCACTCACCTGGTTCAGTTGTGTGGAACACAACAACCATAAGCACAAATGGGTAGGATCTGATGAACTGCAGCAATCAGCCGGTCACTAGAATTGCATATATAGGAAGGAGAGAAGTCCGGCTTTCAGGATTAGCCGGTCACTAGAATTGCATATATAGGAAGGAGAGAAGTCCGGCTTTCAGGATCGCACTGTTCCAGTCCA
This sequence comes from Dendrobates tinctorius, assembly GCF_039654945.1. Taxonomy (NCBI): domain Eukaryota; kingdom Metazoa; phylum Chordata; class Amphibia; order Anura; family Dendrobatidae; genus Dendrobates; species Dendrobates tinctorius. The sequence goes on along the minus strand of NW_027361788.1, from coordinate 29,601,375 downwards.
AAGTTCACAAGGAGTTAATCCAAGGACCAAGCAGTGATTATAACTTTCTTTTTATTCCATAAACTCTACGCGTTTCGTGTACACACTGAACTTTGCTCCTGAGGAAGTGTACAGTGTGTACACGAAACGCGTAGAGTTTATGGAATAAAAAGAAAGTTATAATCACTGCTTGGTCCTTGGATTAACTCCTTGTGAACTTTGGACTGGAACAGCGCGATCCTGAAAGCCGGACTTCTCTCCTTCCTATAAATGCAAGCCAAGAAAATTGCCATACTGCATCATGTGAGCACCATGACAGCTGGAAGAATGCAAAATAAAGTCCGTCCATTCTAAAGCCAAGAGGTGGACGTCCAGGCAAAATATTGGAGTCAACAAGTTGGCTCATCACAAGATCTATCAGTTCTGGTGTGGCAAACACAGCAGTGGAGGTGGCTCATAATACTTCGCAATAGTGAGATTACATTCATGCAAGCACCGTACAACGCACATTACACAAGTCTGGAAGGATGGCCCAAAAAAGGTGAAGAAGCCTCAACTTCAATATTGTTGAAGCTTGCAAAAAAACAAAGAAAAGTGGACAGTAGAAGATTGGAAATGGGTGATTTGGAGTGATGATACAAAAGTCAATAGACTAGGTTCTGATGGGTGGAAATAGGTCTCTGGAAGAAACAAGGGAAAAAGAGGCTAACAGATTGAGAAATTGAAGGAACTGAGAAATTCGGTGGAGGAAGCCTGATGATATGGGGTTGTTTCACAGCCAATGGAATTGGATACTTGACCAGGATCAATGGTGGTCTCAATGCTGAGCTATATGTGAGCATCCTACAAGATGAGTTACTTAGTAGACTCAAGTACTATGGGTATGAAAAGGACCACATAGTGTCCCAGCAGGACAATGACCAGAAGCATACATCAAGATTGGCAAAGAAATTGTTCAATGACAATGAAGTAGATGTTTTGGTTTGGCCCCCACAGTTCCCATACCTCAACCCAATTGAACACTTGTGGGTAGAGTTTAAGAAAACACTGTATACATAGCCAAGTGAGTCAACCAGTATGCACCTACTTTGGGAACATCTAGAAGAGACCTGGAATCAGATTTCAGTCAAGACATGTTTGAATCTGATTGAGAGCATGCCCAAAAGGATTCAGGTAATGATGAAAGCCAAAGGTGGATTTACACAATACTGACAAAAAAAATTAAATTTTTAGGAGCAAAACAGTAACAATGCAGTGATTTGACAAGAACCTATGTGGCGCCCCTGAGGGTTCAGTCGCCACAGAGGTCCTGCACCTCCTCCTGAGGTGTGGTATCCCACCATCCAGGTAAGGTGGAGACACCTGACCACGCTCCAACACCTGCATCCCACACAACATAGTAGTGTAGCAAAGCACCCTTTGGTGGCTCCCTGCTTGGAACACGAAGCGTGTTGGGAGGTGGGTGGAGTTTAGTTTGCAGTCAAAAGAGCGGGAAGAGATTAGGATTTAGTCAGTCAGTGATTCATTCAGTCAGTGAGTGGAAGTCTGACAGGGAAGTCAGTCAGTAAGATCCCCGGGAGAGGGATGGATGAAGGAAATGCTGCAGCCGACCTCAGTGATCTGGGTCCGCTGGCACAGGGAAGAGACATTAGAACGAAAGCCTGATTCTCCATATGAAAGAAAGGATTGTACGGAACGTAAGGAGAAAAGGAGGACTAAGGACTAGCGTTAGAAGAGAACCCTTCCCAAGTTCACAGCGCAAGGCCGGGGTCTGGTCCCTGAGGTTGTATGGATACTAATGGTCCTGCAGGAGACACCGGAGGAATAGAAGTAGTCACCACTTTATTCCCACACAAGACTTGGGGGCACAACAGCCACGATAGTGAGCCGGGACTTAGTAGCAAGGAGTCCCCGAAGCAGGCTACAGCTGTCTGCCATACAAGTAGAGTTCATAAGAACAACGGACAGGAGGAACCCCAGTGTAACTCAGTACTGGAGGACTTCATTTTAAAGGCACTATAAGAGGAGACGTTCAGAAAAGGCACATATGTTGGCGGAGTGTTGGAAAGGAGTGCTTCATCGGCCTGGAGGTTGACTGAGCTCCTGACCCGGAGGACACGTCACGGATGCGGGTGCCTGTACCACAACAGACTGTGAGTAAAGCTTTGGAACTACATGCACTGGTGTCCTCCACTTATTCCTGCATCAGCCTACCCAGCACTGCTACATCCCCTGCGCCTGACACTACATCATCTCCGTGTCCCTTCACCTACACTGCCCTGGGACTACAGCCCTGCCTGTGGAGGGCTATAACATCACTGCTGCACCCCACCATCTTTCCCAGAGGATCTGTCTGCAGCGTCGGCTTAACATCTTCATTGCCGAACACCACAGGTGGCGTCATGAATCACTTATAAACTTTCATCACCATAAGCACATTGAAACAGCCCCTTTTACAATGGAGCCCCAGGGCCACGGACCGGGTCACAGCTGCCGTGACAACTCCCGTTGAGAAGATCAACCGGCCCGGTACCGAGTACCCCACTGCCCTGGCGTCTGAGGGCGCTCCACCTGCATAACTAATCATATGTTAGAGAGTTGCAAGTTAAATTTTAGTATGTGTGAGATAGTCAAGATGATTGTATATAAAATGATGGTAGTCTCAGGTTTGAAGCAGTAGTGAATGGTGAAATATAGAGACTGAAAGTCAAAAGAGGAAAATATTGTTACCCTTTTGTTTGTCAGTGTATTTCCCCCACCCTGGCTTCTTTCAGCAGTATAAAATCACAGCTCCTGGGCCCATGCTGCAATAATGTTTCCCATTCTGTCACCGTTCTCTGACATTTGTAAAAAGAAAAAAAGGGTTTTCTCATCATTCCCTGCTCCTATGACGTGCAGCATCCTTTTCTATAGCCAGCGCAGAAGCTGACAGCTTACTTTGCCATGTCTGCTATGGGCAACGCATGCCATGATGCTATGTGCCACCTGTGACTGGCACACCGACGTCAGCTGCCAGACTCTAATTTGTCTGTGGCTTGTATTGCTGGGCAGGGACCTAACTGAAGACAGAGGTTTAATTTGAGGCTCTTGGGCCCATTGCAATATTTGTAACAGGGGCTCCCACCTACTATGTGCAAATTTAGAATATTTGTGTCAAAAGTAGCAGGGAGCCTTTGGCCCCACTCAGGTACCCAAGTCTTCATGTGATAGCTCCCTCTGCACAATCTGCACCTATGTTCCCAACTGATGTTGATGGATCTGAAATCCTACCTGTAGACCCTCTCAGACCTTCTCAGGGGTTGAATGAATCTCAAATATGGAGTTCACCACCATTGTTAGGGTTGCAGATCGCACTAAATCTAAAATATAAGAAAGTGCGATCGCAACCCGGGGTCCACTGTGCAGAGATGGAAAACTGCTGCTCGGTAATGGCGGAGTACTAACTGAACACCGGTGGGTTAACTACTAACCCGGTGTGTACAGCGGCGGATTCTGTTACTGCACAGAGTCGTCAAACATAAACGCCGGAGCCTGTTACGCTCACAGAGTCCGGCAAGGAGAGCGCTAGTGTAGAGACACAGGACTCTGCCCCAAGGACACAGGGTTAGAGTCCCTCTAGCCCCACTAGCGTTCAGCACCGCAACTGCGATGCATGGACAAACTGACTAGGGATAACCGCTCCAACAGCATGCAGCGCCGCTCTGGCGGACGCCACTAACCAGCCTGAGCTAGATCTGGAAAGCAAAGCGCACTATCTGCGCACGGCACCGCACTGATGGACGTTGCTGTATAAGCGGTATAGTGGTGCCTTGTGCAGATTGGCACCCACTGGCACTAACATGTGAGAGGAGCTGGGAGCACTGCGGCGCTAGGCAGTGCCACTATTTGGCGCTGGCTCTACTCCCTAACCCTATAAACAAGCACAACAAGAGGGAGGGAGTCTTAATGAGTCAGTCAGCGGTTCACAAGCATCCTTCATCACACACACAACTAGCCATATGAGTCTATATTAGCGCATGGCCGAGCAGCCATGCAAGCCTATTATAATGGCGACCTTCCGGGACCTTCCCTATGGTCCAATCAGAACAGACATGGGACCTGAGCATGTGACCCCCGAACTCCAATGAGAGGTTGAGCCACGGGCATGCTCAGTGGAGCGAAAAAGGGACTTAGCCCCAGGAGCTGCTCACCGCTGGCTAGTGCAGGCTGCTATAGCTGAACTAGGGATGGCAGCAGCGACCAACCCGACAGCACTAGCTTGAGCAAGGCGCTGGGAACGAAGCCTTTGATGAGCAGGCTCCTCTGTGGCTGGGACTGAATGGGAGACCACAGAATGCAAGGCTTGATATTCCTCCTGTGCAGAGGGAGAAACCTAACAATGATCCCCTTAAAATTTGTAATACCTATTCCAGCTCCACAGAGCTCATTGTACCAAACAAAGGAACTGGCAATCAAAATGATCAAACTAGGGAACAAAAATTAATGTACTTATTTTTATCATTGCAACTCTTGTTAGGGCTGCTAGAACCCTTATTGTGACTAGCATTGTGTCCAGATAACGGCGGCTAAATACAAAAATATGCCATCAGTGCAGCTAGGAGCAAAGATGAGACTAAAGGGGGTTTTACACTAAGCGATATCGCTAGCAATATCGCTAAAACGTCACCGGTTTTGTGACGTTATAGCGATATTGCTAGCGATATCGCTATGTGTGATACTTACCAGCGACCGGCTCCCCTGCTGTCCATCGCTGATCGCGCGAGAATGTCCGGCTCCATTTCTCGTCGGGCGCTTCCTGCTGGGCTTCCTGCTGTGTGAGACGAGCGACGCTGGACGCGGGCGGGAGGACGTCAGGATCGCTGTGTGTGAATGGTAAGTATCGTGCGCTGCGTCGCTGCTGAATCGCTGTGAGGTCTTTCTGTATGAAAGCTCACTAGCGATCATTTAGCGATGCACCAGCGATCCTGACCGGGTCGGATCGCTGGTCGGATCGCTGGTGCATCGCTAAATGTAAAAGGGCCTTTATGGGAAGGGATAGTCTGCAGTTGTGAATCCCTATGTGTTAGGAAATCTTCCAAACATAAACTGATCACAAGATGTCCCTTTTCTAAGACCTCAAGTAATTAGCTATAAACTCTGGAGAATCCAAATTTAAGTGTTTAATTTTCCTGCAGCTCCCCCAGAGGGGAAATAAAACATTACACAATATATGATGAAATGAATGGACATTTTCTGCATAGTTGTCCAAGGAAGGAGATGCAACAAGGTCCTTTGGAGGTCCCTAATTAAGGACTCTCTTCTAAAAACTAAGAATGTCCTAACAAAAAATTAGAAAGGTTTTCTAAGCCATTGTAACCAGTCATGTATGGCTAACCTAATCTTGAAGTTTTATTCTTCCATTTTCTATAAGAAAGCATTGGACCAAGCCCTAACAAAAAAATTTCCACCATGTTGAAAGCACGCATATCTCTAGGTGGTCCTTCTGAGCCCACATGTCAAAATTAAACCATAATAATAATAATAATAATAATAAATTTTATTTTTATAGCGCCGACATATTCCGCAGCACTTTACATTTCAGAGGGGATTTGTACAGACAATAGACATTACAGCATAACAATAATCACATACAGTAGATTATAACAAATACCAAGAGGAGTGAGGGCCCTGCTCGCAAGCTTACAGTCTATGAGGAAAGAGGTAGACACGAAAAGTGGGTGGTAACAGTTGCCCTGATTGTATGGACCAGCCATAATGTTAAGTGTGTAACAGTACAGACACAGAGGGCTAATGGATGCATAAAGCATGTGGGAACATGATGCTGGGAACCTGGTTATGGTAAAACTTTTGGCTCTGCCACACAGGGATAGGTTAGGTTAATGTGTTGAGGCGATAGGCCAGTCTGAATAAATGCGTTTTCAGGACACGCTTAAAATTGTGGGGATTGGGGACTAATCGTATTGACCTGGGAAGTGCATTCCAAAGAATTGGCGCGGCACGTGTAAAGTCTTGGAGACGGGAGTGGGAGGTTCTGACTATTGAGGATACTAACCTCAGGTCATCAGCAGAACGGAGGGCGCAGGTAGGGTGGTATACTGAAACAAGGGAGGAGATGTAGGGTGGTGCTGAGCCATGGAGGGCTTTGTGGGTGAGGGTAATAAGTTTATACTGAATTCTGGAGTGGATGGGTAGCCAGTGTAATGACTGGCACAAGGTAGAGGCATCGGTGTAACGATTGGTGAGGAATATGATCCTGGCTGCAGCATTCAAGACAGATTGGAGAGGGGAGAGTTTGGTAAGAGGGAGACCGATTAGAAGAGAGTTACAATAGTCGAGACAAGAATGAATAAGAGAAACAGTAAGAGTTTTTGCAGAGTCAAAAGTAAGAAAAGGTCGAATTCTAGAAATGTTTTTGAGGTGCAGATGACAAGAGCGAGCCAGTGATCGAATGTGGGGGGCAAAGGAAAGCTCGGAATCAAGTATGACCCCAAGACAGCGGGCATGTTGCTGGGGAGTAATAGTGGAACCACACACGGAAATGGCAATGTCGGGTGTAGGAACATTAGTAGCAGGAGGAAACACAAGGAGTTCAGTCTTTGACAGGTTCAGTTTCAGATATAGTGAGGACATGATATTAGACACAGCGTTTAGACAATCGCCAGTGTTTTCTAGAAAGGCTGGCGTGATGTCAGGAGAAGAAGCGTATAATTGGGTGTCATCAGCATAGAGATGGTACTGGAAACCAAATCTACTAACTGTTTGACCAATAGGGGCAGTGTACAAGGAGAAGAGGAGGGGGCCTAGAACCGATCCTTGAGGAACCCCAACAGTAAGGGGAAGGTGAGAGGAGGAGGAACCGGCCAAAGAAACAGTAAAGGAGCGGTCGGAGAGATAGGAGGAGAACCAGGAGAGAACGGTGTCCTAGATCTACCATAGATCTAGGACATATCTAGGATCTCTATGGATCTCTAGGATATCTAGGACAGATCTAGGATCATAGAAACCATAGATCTACAACTTAGAAATGGATCTATCAGGTGAATAGAGTCCATAGAGAGGAACCGGCCAAAGAAACAGTAAAGGAGCGGTCGGAGAGATAGGAGGAGAACCAGGAGAGAACGGTGTCCTAGATCTACCATAGATCTAGGACATATCTAGGATCTCTAAGGATCTCTAGGATATCTAGGACAGATCTAGGATCATAGAAACCATAGATCTACAACTTAGAAATGGATCTATCAGGTGAATAGAGTCCAGTTTTTATTCTTATTTTATTACCATGACTCCCCTGAGTATTCCGATTTTTGTTTTTTTAAATTTCACCATATGGTTCCAGTGATATGTTTTTTTTTAGTTAGTGCTATTTTTTATGGATTTTAGCAAAGGGGCGGATTCTCATAGGGTAATTATGCAAATCAGACTAAAGACACGCCCCTGAGGATCCTGTGAGCTACCCAATGCCTTAGTAAAGAGTATAAATATTAGCACCAAATAAAAAAGTGCATACAGTTGTGCTCAAAAGTATACTTACCCCGGCAGAATTTTTTCCTTGTTGACCATTTTTCAGAGAATATGAATGATAGCACCAAAACATTTTCTCCACTCATGGTTAGTGGTTGGGTGAATCCAATTATTGTCAAATTACTGTGTTTTCCCTTTTTAAATCATAATGACAACCCAAAACATTCAAATGACCCTTAGCAAAAGTTCACATACCCCATTTCTTAATACTGTCTATTGCCCCCTCTAACATCAATGACAGCTTGAAGTCTTTTGTGGTAGTTATGGATGAGGTTCTTTATTTTCTCATATGTTAAAGCTTCCCACTCTTCATGGCAAAAAGCCTCCAGTTCCTGTAAATTCCTTGACTGTCTAGCATGAACTGCGCTTGAGATCTCCCCAGCGTGGCTCAATTATATTGAGATCAGGAGACTGACATGGCCACTCAAGAACTTTTGCTTTATTCTGCTGTAGCCAATGACAGGTTGACTTGGCCTTGTGTTTTGGACTTGTTGTCATGTTGGAATGTCCATGCATGTCCCATGTGCAGCTTCCTGGCTGATGATTGCAAATTTGCCTCCAGTATTTGCTGATAACATGCTGCATTCATCTTTTCTTCAACTTTGACCCAGTTTCCTGTGACTTTGTAGCTCACACATCCCCAAAACATCAGCAATCCACCACCGTGCTTTACAGTAGGAATGGTGTTCCTTAAATCATAGGCCTTGTTGACCTCTCCAAATGTACCATCTATGGTTGTGGCCAAAAATATCAATTTTGACCTCATTACTCCAAATTACCTTGTTCCAGGAGTTTTGAGGCTTGTCTCTGTGCTGTTTTGCATATTGTAGGCGAGATACTTTGTGGCACTTGCACAGTAATGGCTTTCTTCTGGCGACTCGACCATGCAGCCCATTTTTCTTTGAGTGCCTCCTTATTGTGCCTCTTGAAACAGCCACTCCGCTAGTTTTCAGAGAGTCCAGTATTTCAGCTGATGGTATTTGTGGGTTTTTCTTTATATCCAAAAGTATTTTCCTGGCAGTTGTGGACAAAATTCTTGATGGTCTACCTGAATGTGGTTCTGTTTTTGCAGACCCTCTGATTTTCCATTTGTTAATCACAGTTTGAACACTGCTGACTGGCATTATCAATTCCTTGGATATCTTTTTGTATCCCTTTCCTGTTTTATACAGTTCAACTACCTTTTTCCGTAGATCCGGTTATCAATTCCTTGGATATCTTTTTGTATCCCTTTCCTGTTTTATACAGTTCAACTACCTTTTTCCGTAGATCCGGTGACAATTCTTTTGCTTTCCCCATGACTCACAATCCAGATACATCAGTGGCTGGAAGAAAGATACAAGAGTCTGTCTGGATCCAAAAAACTTCGCTTTTATGCACACACACTGATTACAAGCAAACAGGTAATAGGTGAGGATGTTACCTTTAGTAGCAATTCAAACCCATTTGTGTCAACTTCTGTGCATGTTATCAGGCCAAAATCACCAGGGTATGTGAAATTTTGATCAGGGTAATTTGGATATTTTGGGTTGTCATTATGAGTTAAAAAGAGAAAGCACAGTAGTTTGACAATAAATGGCTTCACCCAACTGCTAACCGTGAGTGTAGAAAAAGGTTTGGTGTTATCATTCATATTCTCTGAAAAAAGGCCAAGAAAGCAAAATTTCTGCCGGTGTATGTAAACTTTTGAGCACAACTGTATCTCTGCTAGCTCATATGGTGGATTTAAAAGAAAAAAATATATAGTCAGAGGAGCAGTAGGCAGGGGCGTAACTACTACGGTCGCAGCTGTAGCCACTGCGACCGGGCCTGGTGGGTCAGGAGTCCGGCAGGTCAAAGACACGCCGACAATAGCAAAAGCTTCAACTGTGTGGGCGCGTGCCACAATACATGTTGCCGGATAGGGCCACCATCAGGGCATTAATGCCCTTACTGGCATATATGGCCCCCTCTGTTCTATTCACCGGACCTCCGACGCACGATCAGTTCAAATCTGTTCTGTGCAGGAGATTCCTCCCATACGACAACAGTTAACAGCCGCCGACCAGTCAGAGGCCGGCAGCACTGACGTCAGCGCGCATGTCGCCGACGTACGACGTTACTGTCATACGCTGGAACAACGCTGTGCACCTCAGCCGAATTGTGGGTGAGGACATTGCTGGAGCTTGGCCAGGTAAGGAAAAAGCTTTTTTCTGTAAAGCCGTGGTATGGGACACATTATACCGGTATAGGGGTGCATTATACTACTATGGGGCTGCAGCATTTTATACTCCTATGGGGCTGCTGCATTTTATACTGCTATGGGGCTGATGCATTTTATACTGCTATGGGGTTGCTGCATTTTATACTGCTATGGGGCTGCTGCATTATACTACTGTATATATGACTGTGGGGTGCATTATACTTTACATGAGGAGTATGAGGTGCATTTTTCTACTATGAAGTACTATGGGGTGCATTATGCTTTATCGTGGACTATGGGCTATGCATTATACTTTATGGATGACTATGAAGGTGCATTGGATTATACTACATGGATGACTATGAACTGTGCAGTATGTTATACAGAGGACTATGGGGATGCATTATACTTCTTACATGGATCCCCATAACTTCTATGTAAGCCCCTGATGAGCATAATGTTTATTTTCTTTTATACATTACAGAACAACGGCAGAACAGGGGACAAATATATACCAGGATGGGGCACCAGATAAGGGACATATAACAGAATGGGCTATACCAGAATGAGGTCAGGATAAGGCACATATATACCAGGATAGAGGATGCATATATATAATTTATTCAGTAGGCAGTAGGCCCAGTCTAAATCTTACACCGGGGCCCATCATACTCTAGTTACGCCACTGAGGTCAGACTATACATAGAATCATAGAATGGTAGAGTTGGAAGGGACCTCCTGTGTCATCTGGTCCAACCCCCTGCTCAAAGCAGGATTCACTAAATCATCCCAGACAGATGTCTGTCCAGCCTCTGTTTGAAGATTTCTATTGAAGGAGAATTCACCACCTCTCGTGGCAGTCTATTCCACTCATTGATCACGCTATCAAAAAGTTTTTTCTAATATCTAATCTGTGTCTCCTTCCATTCAATTCTATCCATTGCTTCTAGTCTTTCCTTGTGCAAATGAGAATAAAGATGATCCTTCTACAATGTGACAGCCCTTGAGATATTTGTAGACAGCTATTAAGTCTCCTCTCAGTCTTCTCTTCTGCAAGCTAAACATTCCCAGATCCTGCAATCTTTCCTCATAAGACAGGGTTTGCAGACCGGTCACCATTCTGGTCGCTCTTCTCTGAACTTGCTCCAGTTGGTTGATGTCTTTTTTAAAATGTGGCGCCCAAAACTGGACACAGTATTCCAGATGAGGTCTGACCAAAGAGGAGTAGAGGGCAATAATGACTTCACGTGATCTAGACTGTATATTTCTGTTAATACATCCTAGAATTGCATTTGCCTTTTTTGCTGCTGCATCACACTGTTGACTCATGTCCAGTCTGTGATCTATTAGTATACCCAAGTCTTCAACATGTGCTGTTGCTTAGCCCTGTTCCTCCCATTCTGTTAAAAAACATTCTGTTAGTTGCTGCCCACTGCTCCAGTTTATTTATATCTTTTTGAATCCTCTCTCTGTCTTCTCCAGTATTAGCTATCCCTCCTAGCTTTGTGTCATCAGCAAATTTAATCAGTTTACCCTCAATTCCGTCATCTAAATCATTGATAAAGATGTTGAACAATACAGAGCCCTGTGGTACCCCACTTGAGACATTCTTCCAACTGGATGTGCAGCTATTTACGACCACAACATTGCAACAAAGCTATAGTGTGCAACATGAATAGGGAAAATGTGAATTTGGGGGGAAAATATTTTGGCATGGGGGCCCCATTTGAAAGTTCGCATTGGGACCCATAACGTTGTAGTTACGCCACTGGCAGTGGGAATAAAGTAATTGCAAAAATTAGCCACTTTTCACCTGGTGATACCTTTTTTTTAACCATTATTTTTAGACTGCCTCATAGGAGCTTCTGTCTAAACACCCATTAAAAGCTGTTGGTGAGCCAAACTGAGCCATCGACTTCAATGAGGAAAACCTAAATGGAATTTTGGACTAGGTTCAACCTCCTTTTCAGGGGTGTCCATCTTTTTAGCCTGACACAATAGTATCCATCACTGAGCCATTGTGCCATAATTATATTAATTAGAGTATAATCACTTTTCGCACAGCATAAAAATAATCCTGGATGTTTATGGACATTCAGTATTTAAAAAAATAATTTTAAATAAAAAATAATTAGAAAATAGAAATACAATAAAATATAAAATTTAAAATAATAATAAAAAATAAAAGGATTTCTCTTTTCCAAATTGAAAAAACTTGACTAGTTTTGCCTGAACAAAAAAAAAAGGTGGCGAAGAAAAAAAGTTCATCAGCAGTGTAGAAATACCGGATTTTCAAGCTGTAGAAAGTCTGCAGCCTGTGTGCTCACGAGGATGGCTCATTAATCACTCTGCACTTCCACAGAAAGAAAGCCCCTGCACCGCATTGGCCAATCACAGAGCTGTTACCACAGGGACGACCTTTACCCTTGAGAGGCTTCATAGATTTTTTTTTTTATATTTCAGTTTTTTTTCCGGGAATCATTGGCAGGCTCAGATGTGAGAGAGAGAAAGGAGGAGGAGGATGATTATGAAAATAACAAGTCGAATAGCTGAGCTACAACGGATCGCGAGAAGCCGATGAAAAATACTAATAAAATAACACAGAAAAGAGTGCGAATGTTACAAAACATCTCAACTCTACGCATAGAATTTTTGATTTTTTTTTTAACGTATTTATTTTTAGGGGTATTTTTTTTTCTCCCTGATCTTAAAGAGATGGTGCGAGAATCCTACAAGAGCAGCCGGTATGGAGGAAGAAAAAGGAGGCATCGATCAATGTGCTCCTGTGGGATATAAAAAAAAAGGTCAAAAGATGCAATGAGATGATTTAAAAAAAACCCAGGAAGGCTTATAAAGACAACGTAGAAGCAAGAAATACTCTGGGTTCGTTATGGTCATTGGAAAATGGGGATTTTATAAAGGACTAATTAACAGGAAGGGAAATTAGGGTTACAAGTGTATATATATATATATATATATATACTGTATATATTATTTATATAGCACCATTGATTCCATGGTGCAGCTCATGAGAAGGGGGGATTACATGCAAAGTTATCGATATCACTTACAGTAAACAAAGTAACAATCACAGACTGATATAGAGGGAAGAGAGGACCCTGCCCTATGTATATATATATATATATATATATATATACACTGTATATTTATATATATATACAAATGTATATATTTAAATATATATATATGTACACACATATATTTGCATGTAGAGTGTATATACAGTGCATATATATGCTTTTTGTTTTCTTTTTGATTATATATAAATATATATATATATATATATAAATATACAGTATATGCTGCTCAAAGAAATAAAGGGAACGCTATAACATAGGATCCTATGTTATAGTGTTCCCTTAATTTTTTTGAGCAGTATATATATACTTATACGGTATATATGTTAATCAACAATTATAAAAAAAATCCAAGACTAAAAAAAATATAGAATTTCTCAACATTCTAAAATAATAAAATAATAAACTTCCCAATATACTTACAATATACTTACCTTTTGGATTTCTTGCTGTCCCGCCCCCTCCATCAGATCTCTGAGTAATGGCCGTGACATAAGCAGGCAATCCAATCATGAGCCACTGAAATGTTATATCAACCACAGTTTAATTTTTTTTAGCATTTTTTAAAATTTTTACGATTCTATTAATATCACTTTTCCTTCATCGCAGCTCCCTTCAAAGTCAAATTTTACTATAAACACCATTTCTGGTAATTTCATGCCCCCCTTTGTCGCGATTAGAGAAACCTCCTAGAATTGTAAGACAAAGTCTGGCCATGTTATAAAAAGGCACTGTTTTTAACGCATAGTGTTAACGGACTGCATTAACGCTACTCCCTAACGCGATCGCGTTATGCGATCCCGCTAGCGCAGATGCTCCACCTGCGCTAGCAGTGACAGACCCTCGAACGCTGCAGATCACGTCCGAGGGTCCGTCACAGAATGACGGCACTTTGCTAGCGCATGCCGATTATGACATGCATTAGCAATGAGCTGCCTTATGGCCGTCTATGGGTGCGCTAACGCATCCGTTACATAGCGTTAATGCTACTGTGTAACGGATGCGTTAAACGCACCCCCCTAACGCAATGTGGACCCAGCTTAAGTTGTTATTCCTTTTTTTCTCCTCCTAAAGTACTGTAGGCAAAATGTACATAATCACCATCATTGATCAGCTGATCAAGAGGAAGCTGGATCCAGCAGTCAGACACTACTGCTGCTGCTGCTCTTTCATATGGGGGACTACACTTCTCTCATACCCCAAGATTAGACAATAGAGCAGGTGGAGGCGTTGGTCTGCTCCTATCACCAAAATGTACTTTTCAGGTCATCCCTCAAATCCCCTCACTTGTCTTCCCTTCTTTTGAGGTCCATGCCGTCAGACTCTACACCCCCTTCTCCATGCGAGTGGCGGTGGTGTATCGTCCTCCCGGCCCCTCCCATCAGTTCCTGGATCATTTTGCCACTTGGCTTCCACATTTTCTCTCCTGTGACATCCCTACCCTCATCATGGGTGATTTCAACATCCCCATTGTTCTTCCCCTCTCCCCATCTGCTACTCACCTTTTATCTCTAACCTCCTCGTTTGGCCTTTTGCAGCTTACTAATTATTCATTGCATGAAGACGGAAACTCCCTCGACTTGGTCTTCTCTCGGCTTTGTGCAGTGGATGATTTTGCAAACTCCCCTCTCCCGCTCTCTGACCACAACCTTCTTTCATTCTCTATCAAGAACTGCCAGGCTGCTCAGGTCACCCCCACTGTCCATACTTATAGAAACATACAGGCCATTAACACCCAGAAACTTATGAAGAACTTGCAGTCTTCATTGGCCCCTATCTCCTCCCTCTCATGTCCTGATTCTGCATTGAAGCATTACAATGAAACACTTCAAAGTGCCCTGGATGAATTTGCACCTCCTATACATAGAACACCACAACACAGACGGCGACAACCCTGGCACACCCTGCAAACACGTTTCCTGCAGCGGTGCTCCAGGTGCTCCGAACGTCTGTGGAGAAAATCCAACCTACCCGAAGATTTCATCCATTATAAGTTTATGCTTCGAACATACAACACTGCCCTTCACCTCTCCAAACAAACCTATTTCAAACACCCTCATCACCTCACTGTCCAATAACCCTAAACGTCTCTTTGACACTTTTCATTCTCTACTCAACCCAAGAGTACAGGCCCCAACCACGGAGCTTCGAGCTGACGATCTGTCGAATTACTTCAAAGAAAAAATTGACCAGATCCGACAGGAAATTATCTCGAAATCACCTCATACCATGCACTGTCCTCCCTCCCTCACTGCATCTAGCTCACTCTCTGATTTTGAACCAGTCACAGAAGAAGTAAGCAGGCTCCTTGCATCTTCTCGCCCAACCACTTGCACCAGTGACCCATTTCTGTCACATCTACTCCAGCCCCTTTCCCCTGCTGTCACCCATCACCTAACTAAAATATTTAACCTCTCTCTCTCTTCTGGTATCTTTCCCTCCTCATTTAAGCATGCCGTCATACAGTTGGGTCGCCCTCCCAGGGCTGTGGGGTACTCGGTACCGGGCCGGTGTCAGCGGGATGTGTCACAGCAGCTGTGACCCGGTCCGTGGCCCTGGGCACCCAAGTAATGGGGGAATTGAAATGGTGGAATGTAGTTGATTAAATGAATAGTTCATGACGCCACCTGTGGTATTCGGCAAGTGAGATGATAAACCGACGCTGCATGCAGATAATCTGGGACTGGTGGTGTGTTGCAGCCAAGATGGTGAAGCTCCCCACAGGTGGAGCTGTAGTCCCAGGGCAGTGTAGATGTCGGGGTAGAGGAGAGGCACAGGCGGTATTGAAGCTGGTACCCCGATGTAGTGGTACAGGGGGTGTTAACGCAGGAATAATTGGAGGACACCAGGGCATGTAGTTCCAAAGCTTTACTCACAGTCTGTAGTACACACAGGTGCCTGCCTCCGTGCTGTGTCCTCCGGGTCAGGGACTCAGTCAATCTCCAGGTCAGATGGAATGCTCCCTTCCAACACTCCGCCAACAGGTGCCTTTCTGAACGTCTCCTCTTATAGCGCCTTTGGTGTGAAGTACTCCTAGTACTGAGTTACACTGGAGTTCCTCCTAACAGATGTTCACAAGAACTATACTTGTACGGCAGACAGCTGTAGCCTGCTTCGGGGACTCCTCACTCCTAAGTCCCGGCTCACTATCCAAGTTGCTGTTGTGCCCTCAAGTCTTAGATGGGAGTAGTGCATTTACAGCTCACTACTCCACCGGTGTCTGCTGTCGGACCATTAGTATCCATTCAACCTCGGGGACCAGGCCCCGGCCTTGCGCTTAGAACTTCTAGGCAGGGTTCTCTCCTAACCCACGTCCTCTGTTCCCTTTTACTCCTACGTTCCGTACTAGTCTCTCCTTCTTATGGAAGATCAGGTTTCTGTTCAATGTCTTTCTCCTTCTTTCCTTTCCCGTGCAAGCAGACCTAGGTCACTGAGATCTGCTGCAGCACCTCCTTCCTCCATCCCTCTACCAGGGGTCTTCTCTCCTCACTCCTCTCTCCGACTCTGAACTGAACTCTCTCTGAACTCCTAAACCTTCCCGCTCTTTTATGTATTCTAACTCCACCCGCCTCCCAGCACGTTTCGTGTTCCAAGCAGGGAGTCACCAAAGGTGCTCTGCTACACTCCAAGTAGAGAGCCGCAATGTGGCTTTGCTGAACTACTGTGTTGTGTGGGATGCAAGTGTTGGAGCGTGGTCAGGAGCCTCCAACCTTCCTGGATGGTGGGCTACCACACCTCAGGAGGAGGTGCAGTACCTCTGTGGCAACTGAACCCTCAGGGGTGCCACACATCCACTACTTAAAAAAACATCCCTCGACCAAAACTGTGCCGCTAACTATAGACCTGTCTCTAATCTTCCCTTCATCTCTAAACTCTTGGAATGCCTGGTCCACTCCCATCTTATCCGCTTTCTCTTTGATAACTCTCTTCTTGACCCTCTCCAATCCGGTTTCCGCTCTTTACACTCTACTGAAACTGCCCTCACTAAAGCCTCTAATGACCTACTAACAGCTAAATGAAATGGTCATCGCTTCATGCTAATTATCTTGGATCTATCTGCAACATTCGACAATGTGGATCATCAGCTCCTCCTCACTATGCTCCGTTCCATTGGCCTCAAGGACACCGTTCTCTCCTGGTTCTCCTCCTATCTCTCTGACCGCTCCTTTACTGTATCTTTTGCCGGTTCCTCCTCCTCTCACCTTCCCCTTACTGTTGGGGTTCCTCAAGGATCAGTCCTAGGCCCCCTCCTCTTCTCTTTGTACACTGCCCCTATTGGTCAAACAATCAGTAGATTTGGTTTCCAGTACCATCTCTATGCTGATGACACCCAATTATATGCTTCTTCTCCTGACATCATGCCAGCCTTTCTAGAAAACACCGGCGATTGTCTAAACACTGTGTCTAACATCATGTCCTCACTATATCTGAAACTGAACCTGTTAAAGGCTGAACTCCTTGTGTTTCCTCACGCTATTAATGTACATATACCTGACATTGCCATTTCCGTGTGTGGTTCCACTATTATTCCCCAGCAACATGCCCGCTGTCTTGGGGTCATGCTTGACTCCGAGCTTTCCTTTGTCCCCCACATATGATAACTGGCTCGCTCTTGTTATCTGCACCTCAAAAATATTTCTAGAATTCGACCTTTTCTCACTTTTGACTCCGCAAAAACTGTTTCTCCTATTCATTCTCGTCTCGACTATTGTAACTCTCTTCTAATTGGTCTCCCTCTTACCAAACTCTCCCCCCTCCAATCTATCTTGAATGCTGCTGCCAGGATCATATTCCTCGCCAATCGTTACACCGATGCCTCTACCTTGTGCCAGTCATTACACTGGCTACCCATCCACTCCAGAATCCAGTACAAACTTATTACCCTCACTCACAAAGCTCTTCATGGCTCAGCACCACCCTACATCTCCTCCCGTGTTTCAGTATACCATCCTACCCGTGCCCTCCATTCTGCTGATGAACTGAGGTTAGCATCCTCAATAATCAGAACCTCCCACTCCCGTCTCCAAGACTATACACGCACTGCGCCAATTCCTTGGAATGCACTTCCCAGGTCAATAAGTCAATTAGTCCCCAATTCCCACAATTTTAAGCGTGCCCTGAAAACTCATGTATTCAGACTGGCTTACCGCCTCAACACATTAACCTAATCTATCCCTATGTGGCACAGCCAAACGTTTTTACCATAACCAGGTTCCCCGCATCACGTTCCCACATGCTTTATGCATCCATTAGCCCTCTGCGTCTTTACTGTTACACACTTAACATTGCGGCTGGTCCATACAATCAGGGTAACTGTTACCACCCACCTTTCGTGTCTCCCTTTTTTCCTCATAGATTGTAAGCTTGCGAGCAGGGCCCTCAGTCCTCTTGGTATCTGTTATGATCTATGTGATGTGATAAAACACTCCGGGATCGCCTTTGCTGGGGTCAAAGGTTACGTGCGTTCAGCATGAAACTCAGGCGCAGAGCTGGGATACGGGTGTAACTGACCCTGGGTCAGGTTTATTAACGGTGAAAGCAATGCATAAAGGAAATAATACATAAAACAAATCCTTGCCTGTCCGGCACTAACTAAACAATGGACAACCTAACTACCAACTGGCGGGCTTCTCCCGTCCAGCCAAACCACAGTTGCAGTGGGCACTGCTTTCACTCACGTATGTCTCTCACACAGACAGGCTCTCTGTGTTCCCAGGCTGAGACACACACACAACCACCTGGCATCCTTTTATATCCACCTCCCATTATTCATTAGCAAGCAGGTGCGATACTGACCAGACTAGGCCACATAGGAAAGGAATCTGGGCGAGATATACCTGCCCTCATCCACTATTCCCACATGATTCTCACATATCCCCCCCCTCTGCTCAGATCACTCCGGTCGAGCAATGACACCCGCCAAACAGTGCACTCGGGACAGGGCATCTGCATTCCCCATCTGTACCCCTGGGCGGTGCTCCACTGTAAAAGTGTAGGCCTGCAGGGCAAGGAACCACCGGGTCACCCGGCTATTCCGTTCCTTGTTCAAGTGCATCCACTTGAGAGGGGCATGGTCAGTGATCAGCCTGAACTTTCGGCCCACCAGGTAATATTTGAGGGCCTCTAGAGCCCACTTAATGGCGAGGCACTCTTTTTCTATGACTGCATACCTTTGCTCGTGTTTATTCAGCTTCCTGCTGAGATAGAGGACTGGGTGTTCCACTCCGTCCCTCACTTGTGACAGTACGGCCCCGATACCGGTATCAGAGGCATCCGTTTGTACCACAAACTCGCTGCGGAAGTCCGGAGTCACCAGTACGGGCTGAGAGCAAAGTGCCCGTTTTCGGCTATGGAAGGCTTCTTCAGCCGCTAAACTCCATTTAATCATGACGGAGTCTTTCCCTTTTGTAAGATCCGTCAGGGGGGTAGCGATGGCTGCAAAATTGGGTATGAACCGGCGATAATAGCCGGCGATCCCCAGGAAGGCTTGCACCTGCTTCTTGTTGACAGGTTGTGGCCAGTCCTGAACCGCCTGAATCTTATCAACCTGGGGTTTAACAACACCCCTCCCAATTACATACCCCAAATACCGGGCTTCTTCTAGCCCGATATGACATTTCTTGGGGTTCGCGGTTAGACCTGCCTCCCACAGGTCGTCAACCACAGCTTGTACTTTCTGGAGATGAGTCTCCCAGTCCAAGCTGTAAATGACAATGTCATCCAAATAGGACAAAGCGTACTGCCTATGTGGCCTCAGGACTCGATCCATCAGTCTCTGGAAGGTCGCTGGTGCTCCGTGCAGTCCAAACGGCATATACACATACTGAAATAGACCTTCCGGCGTAGCAAATGCCGTCTTTTCTCTGGCAGCCTCCGCCAGAGGGATCTGCCAATACCCCTTTGTTAGGTCTAGGGTCGTAATATATCGGGCTTTACCTAACCGATCTATTAACTCGTCGACCCGGGGCATAGGGTAGGCATCACATTTTGAGACCGCATTCAGTTTCCTGAAGTCATTGCAGAACCGGATTGTGCCGTCCGGTTTAGGAATTAACACAATCGGGCTGGACCAAGCACTGTGCGATTCCTCAATGACTCCTAACTCTAACATTGCTTTCACTTCTCGGGAAACGGCTTCACGGTGCGCTTCCGGAATTCTCTAGGGGTTCACGTGAACAGTGACACCAGGTTCCGTTACGATGTCATGTTTCATTAGCGTAGTCTGCCCTGGTTTTTCTGAGAAAAACGTTTGGTTGTGAAGTAGAAACTGCCTGACCTCAGTCTTTTGCCACTCCGAGAGAGTCTCTGCAACCCGTACCACCGGTACGGTATGCGAGCAGACGGGACGGGCCAGCTCCGCTGACAAGGCAGACCGATCTTTCCAGGGTTTTATCAGATTTACATGATAAATCTGTTCAGGTTTCCGTTTACCTGCCTGGTATACTTTGTAGTTTACTTCACCAACTCTTTCCTTAATCTCAAAGGGGCCCTGCCACTTTGCCAGGAACTTACTGTCCACCGTGGGGACCAGGATCAACACCCTATCTCCGGGTGCAAACGTACGGATCTTGGCGCCCCTATCATAGATTCGTTTTTGGGCTCCTTGAGCCTGTATCATGTGTTCTTTGGCGATAGGCATAACAGCCGCAATACGGTCCTGCATTTGTGTGACCTGACCCTCCCAGGTTTCTTTTGCAACGTCTAACAGTCCGCGAGGACGTCGGGCGTACAATAACTCGAAAGGCGAGAATCCCGTGGAAGACTGGGGTACTTCCATGATGGCAAAAAGCAAATACGGAAGTAAATAGTCCCAGTTTCTTCCCATCCTTGTCTATCACCTTTCTCAGCATCTGCTTCAGAGTTTTATTGAACCGTTCGACCAACCCGTCTGTTTGAGGGTGATACACGGATGTGCGTAACGGTTCGATTTGTAACAATCGGCAGAGCTCCTTCATTACCGTGGACATAAAGGGGGTCCCCTGGTCGGTGAGAATCTGTTTTGGTATACCGACCCGACTAAACACATGCACCAGTTCCTTGGCAATCGTCTTGGTGGCCGTGTTACGCAAAGGGATGGCCTCCGGGTAACGAGTGGCATAATCCAAGATGACCAGGATATGTTGGTGTCCACGTGCAGACCGCGGAAGGGGCCCAACTAAATCCATCCCAATCCTCTCAAACGGGACTTCAATAATAGGTAGGGGTACCAAAGGGCTACAGAACCGGGGCTTAGGTGCAGAGGCTTGACAGTCAGGACAAGACTCACAATATACACGAATATCGTGATGCATGCCTGGCCAAACAAAACAGTGTAATATCCTTTCGGTGGTTTTCTGGACTCCCAGGTGACCTCCCATCACATGTCCGTGGGCCAGGTCCAGCACCTGCCGCCGGTAGTTTTTTGGCACGACTAATAGTTGCACCGTATCTTCCCCCTTTTTCTCTATCTGATAGAGTAAATCATTCTCCAGAACCATGTAAGGATATGCCAGCCTAGAGCCAGGTTCTACGGGTACCCCATTTATCACTTTTACATTTGTCCTAGCCTGAGAAAGGGTAGGATCCTTTATTTGCTCGCTTTGGAAGTCATCTTTCTGAACTTCTAAATCCGGCAAACGGGGAGGTGGACGGCTGTTGGCCTCCTCCTCTTCCCCGGTCTCCTCCGTATCACCCGCCATGACTGAAAACGGGAACTGCAGATCATTTCCCGCAGACTCTTCCCCCGAGTCTTCCGAGGAGACATCTTCCAGGGGTTCGAGACCCCCACGTGCCCTGGGAGAAGAATCATGTACACTATTACCCGAGGGCATCAACTGATTCTCCCACAATTGCCAGAAGTGGGGAAAATCCCGGCCCAGGATAACATCATGCAATAATGCCGGGACGAGTCCCACTTTATGTT
Organism: Dendrobates tinctorius; assembly: GCF_039654945.1. Classification (NCBI taxonomy): domain Eukaryota; kingdom Metazoa; phylum Chordata; class Amphibia; order Anura; family Dendrobatidae; genus Dendrobates; species Dendrobates tinctorius. Next base: position 29,579,693 of record NW_027361788.1, on the reverse strand, counting down.
GCACAGACCCATAGGAAGTAGTAATGCATATGACCATGGTGAGGTACTAACAGGTGTCTCCATGCACACACGTTACAGAAAATTTGTCTGATGGTCCAGTCGGGGCTGACACCAGACTGGCCTTCACCAGAGTCACCACACTTCCCGAGTCTAACAATGCCACCACATTTTTGCCATCAACAGTTAAATCACACAAGTGTTTCTCCACATCCTTTTGACCGGCATTCACACTCACTACCCGTGCAACCATAGACATGCGGTTTATAGAGTCTGTGACGTCGCACTGCATGGGTTCAGTAGTGACCGGACAGTTCGCAGCAATATGTCCCATCTCTTGGCAGCGGAAACACCAAACGGGCCCCTTGCTTAGACCATAGTTCGTTACTCTCGGCCTCGCAGTGCGGGCAGTCCCGTTTTCCTCCCCCACTGTCTTAGGGATTTTTCCATCTCCCCTACTCCCTGGAACAGTCTTACCGGTTCCACGTGGAGATGATGAAGAACGAGGTGGGGTAGCGTCGTCTCGGAGTCCTTCCGCCACGGAGTAACGTTCAACCAGATCCACCAGTTGATCTGCCGTCGTAGGATTTCCATGGCTTACCCACTTCCTCAGGGCTGGAGGTAGAGCTCTCAGGTACTTGTCCATGACGACTCTCTGGATTATCTCTGGCGCTGTCAACACCTCGGGTTGTAGCCACTTCTTCGTCACGTGGATCAGGTCGAACATCTGTGACCGCGGTGGTTTATCCGGCTGATAAGTCCATTGATGCACTCTGTGCACGGACAGCGGTCGTCACTCCCAGCCGGGCCAAGATCTCGGCTTTCAATTTGTCAAAGTCCTGCGCAGCTTCAGGTTCCAAGTCATAATACGCCTTTTGGGCCTCACCGGAAAGAAACGGGGCAATCAGGCCGGCCCATCGTGCCTTCGGCCATTTTTCTCACACCGCCGTCCGTTCAAACGTGGTCAGGTATGCCTCGACGTCATCTTCGGTCGTCATCTTTTGCCAGTACCGACTCACGTGAATCACTCTCGACTCGGCTTCCAGGTTAACCTCATGTAGGCTTGCCAGGCGCTGCGCCACCTGCTGGAGAAGCGAACGATCGGTAGCTGTCATGTCCACCAACTCCTTCAGCTGGGCCATCATCACCCGATTAGCTTCTTGCTGGACGGCGGTGGACTGTACCAGCGCTTTCACCACGTCCTCCATGCTCATGCTTGCAACGTGATGCCCGCGTTCTCCACCACAATGTGATAAAACTCTCCGGGATCGCCTTTGCTGGGGTCAAAGGTCACGTGCGTTCAGCATGAAACTCAGGCGCAGAGCTGGGATACGGGTGTAACTGACCCTGGGTCAGGTTTATTAACGGTGAAAGCAATGCAAAAGGAAATAAAACATAAAACAAATCCTTGCCTGTCCGGCACTAACTAAACAATGGACAACCTAACTACCAACTGGCGGGCTTCTCCCGTCCAGCCAAACCACAGTTGCAGTGGGCACTGCTTTCACTCACGTGTGTCTCTCACACAGACAGGCTCTCTGTGTTCCCAGGCTGAGACACACACACAACCACCTGGCATCCTTTTATATCCACCTCCCATTATTCATTAGCAAGCAAGTGCGATACTGACCAGACTAGGCCACATAGGAAAGGAATCTGGGCGAGATATACCTGCCCTCATCCACTATTCCCACATGATTCTCACAGTGATTATTGTTATGCTGTAATGTCTACTGTCTGTACAAGTTCCCTCTGAAATGTAAAGTGCTGCGGAATATGTCGGCGCTATAGAAATAAAATTTATTATTATTATATATATTATTAAGCTGGTGCTGCAGTCAAAGTTTTAAGAGAGTTTAACGCTATCTATACACTGAGAATAGACTATATACAGTCATATGTAAAAGTTTGGGCACCCCTATTAATGTTAACCTTTTTTCTTTATAACAATTTTGGTTTTTGCAACAGGTATTTCAGTTTCATATATCTAATAACTGATGGACTCAGTTATATTTCTGGATTCAAATGAGGTTTATTGTGCTAACAGAAAATGTGCAATCTGCATTTAAACAAAATTTGACCGGTGCAAAAGTATGGGCACCCTTATCATTTTCTTGATTTGAACACTCCTAACTACTTTTTACTGACTTCCTGAAGAACTAAATTGGTTTTGTAACCTCATTGAGCTTTGAACTTCATAGCCAGGTGTATCAAATCATGAGAAAAGGTTTTTAAAGTGGCCTCTTGCAAGTAGTTCTCCTATTTGATTCTCCTATGAAGAGTGGCATCATGGGCTCCTCAAAACAACTCTCAAATGATCTGAAAACAAAGATTATTCAACATAGCTTTTCAGGGGAAGGATACAAAAAGTTGTCTCAGAGATTTAACCTGTCAGTTTCCACTGTGAGGAACATAGTAAGGAAATGGAAGAACACAGGTACAGTTCTTGTTAAGCCCAGAAGTGGCAGGCCAAGAAAAATATCAGAAAGGCAGAGAAGAAGGAATGGTGAGAACAGTCAAGGACAATCCACAGACCACCTCCAAAGACCTGCAGCATCATCTTGCTGCAGATGGTGTCACTGTGCATCGGTCAACAATACAGCGCATGCATAACGCCTTTTTGTATGACCAAACAACTCAATCTTTGTTTCATCAGTCCACAGGACCTTCTTCCAAAATGTAACTGGCTTGTCCAAATGTGCTTTTGCATACCTCAGGCGACTCTGTTTGTGGCGTGCTTGCAGAAACGGCTTCTCTCGCATCACTCTCCCATACAGCTTCTCCTTGTGCAAAGTGGCTGTATTGTTGACCGATGCACAGTGACACCATCTGCAGCAAGATGATGCTGCAGGTCTTTGGAGGTGGTCTGTGGATTGTCCTTGACGGTTCTCACCATTCTTCTTCTCTGCCTTTCTGATATTTTTCTTGGTCTGTCACTTCTGGGCTTAACAAGAACTGTACCTATGTTCTTCCATTTCCTTACTATGTTCCTCACAGTGGAAACTGACAGGTTAAATCTCTGAGACAACTTTTTGTATCCTTCCCCTGAAAAGCTATGTTGAATAATCTTTGTTTTCAGATCATTTGAGAGTTGTTTTGAGGAGCCCATGATGCCACTCTTCATAGGAGAATCAAATAGGAGAACTACTTGCAAGTGGCCACCTTAAATACCTTTTCTCATGATTTGATACACCTGGCTATGAAGTTCAAAGCTCAATGAGGTTACAAAACCAATTTAGTTCTTCAGGAAGTCAGTAAAAAGTAGTTAGGAGTGTTCAAATCAAGAAAATGATAAGGGTGCCCATACTTTTGCACCGGTCAAATTTTGTTTAAATGCAGATTGCACATTTTCTGTTAGTACAATAAACCTCATTTGAATCCAGAAATATAACTGAGTCCATCAGTTATTAGATATATGAAACTGAAATAGCTGTTGCAAAAACCAAAATTGTTATAAAGAAAAAAGGTTAACATTAATAGGGGTGCCCAAACTTTTACATATGACTGTATATATATGCAGGAGAGGGAGGACTGGGAGCTTGCATCGCATCCAAATGAAAACCACTTTGGGCTGAGTTCATTGATCCACAGGTGGGTGCATGAATACGCTGGTGAGCACAGCAGATGTCCACAAGAAGAAAAAGTTCGTTCAGCACACCGGCATAAATGAAAAAACCTTATTAGGCTAATATGCCATATTAAAATGCAAAAAACACCTGACGCGTTTCCGGTGCACAAAGGCACCCTTAGTCATAGGTAAATAAAAACAATATGCATAGAAAAATATATACAGGTTACAAACCAATCACAAAGCTTGCAATTAATTACAAAAAGTGGCAACACATGAAAGGAAAAGTGAACGGTTCCTTGCAATGATACAGATCACTCCAGGATTGAAGTTCCCAAGAGAAAAAAAAAAAAAGGTACAATAATATAAATGGATATATCTAAAAGTAATTAAATAACTCCAAGGTAATCTTCCAATGGAAAATGGATTTTCTGCGCAGAAATGAATGATTCCATGCAAAAGGTGTGAATGAGTGCCTATGGACAATATAAAGTTAGTCAGAATCAAAAAGAATATTCTCACCTTCCGGCATCCCACGCAGCATCCCCAGGCCTCAGCAATGCTCCCGCCAAGTTCCGTTCCCAGTGATGCCTTGCGACAATGACCCCAGATGATGTAGCATCTCGCGAGACCACTACGTCATCACAGGTCATTGTCGCAAGACATCGCTGGGAATGGGAGCTGCCGGGAGCATCGCTGCGGGGGACGCTGTAAGGTGAGAATATCACGATTTTTTATTTTAATTATTTTTTTTAACAGGGATATGGTACCCAGGGCCTGGAGGAGAGTCTCCTCTCCTCCAGACCCTGGATATCATCCGCACATTTTCCGCTTACTTTGCGCATGGTGGGCATAGCCACATGCGGAAAGTAAACGGAACACAATGCATTCCTGTTGTGAACACGTGGGACCTGACTTCTGAGTTTGGGCTCCCTCTGGTGGTTGCTACGGGTAATGGAGCTAGTCGGGTTGACAGAAGTCAATCACCTGAAGACGATGATTGGAGGTCAGGTGTTACAGACTGGGAAGATTTAAGTCAGCAAGCTTCCCTCAGTTGTTGCTGGTGATTTGATTTTCTTCCTGTGCATTTTGAAATCAGCTTGCCCCCTACTTGGTCCTGCATCGTTCAGATAACTTATTTGTTTGCTGGAATCTTTTTGCATTTGATCCAGTTTTTGTCTTTCTCTGCTTTCTGCTTTGCTGTGTGGGTTCAACATTGTTCCCTGCTGGGACCTGTGCTGGACCCCGTTTCATACAGCTTACGTCAGCCTGCTATGCTAGTCACCTGTTATATCAGTATCTTTTGTTTTGCTTCCAGTTCACACCAGAATCCTGATCTAGTGGGGGAGAGGTCGTGTGGCCTCAGTATTTTTGCATATCAGACGTGTTGGATTTTTCTTAGGGTTTTTTGCATGATTTCTGTCCTGTTCTACCTAGACAGTTTGGGCCCCATCATTAGCTTAGTCTATTTTCTGCCTGTGTCTGTGCCTCATCTTGTCCACCAGCAATATACGTTTGGGGGCTATCTATTCCTTTGGGGTTCTACTCCGGGGCAGTTTAGCTTTCCCCTTTCTTGCTTTAGGCTTAGTTAACTCTTTAGCTGTGCCGAGGCGTCTAGGGCATCTTAGGTACGTCCCGCGGCTAATTCTAGTTGTGTTGTTAGTTTAAGGGTCTGCAATCCGCTAAGTTACCAACCTTTCTGCTTTTCTGGTTGCCTAGCTTATTCCCCAGCTATCCTCCTCGGTGACCTAATCATAACACATTCCTATGTGTGCGGAATTCCCGCGAAACTGCAAAAAGAATGAGCATGCGGCATATTTTTCCGCAATGCAATTTTACCGCGGAAAAATACGCAGCATTAGCACAGCATGTGCGGAATGCCATTGAACTCAATGGGTTGCTTATTTTATGCGTTTTTGCAGTGTTTTCGCGACAAAAAAACACGGCAAAAACGCATAAAATCTACGGGAATTCCGGACGTGTGCACATAGCCTTAGCTCACAGGGTGTACACATATGAGTTGCCATGTTGTTAGTTGTACCCCAGTGTAGTAGACTATGGGGACTGGACTATTGAGGTAAAATACAAAAAATGTTCTTTTATATTTTATTCCTCACTCTCCATTGTAAATCCCCAGAAATCGATAGTGAACGTAGCTTCCAGACCAATGTTTCTTACAGGCCCGGATTGGCAATATAACCAACCGGGCATTTTCCCGCTGGGCCGCTGTCACGTGGGCCGCGGGCGGCAGCGCCCGATCATCTGGCCGCTTGCCAGCGGCTGCGGCCACTGTTGCTCCTGCCGCCGGCCCTCTGTGGGCACAGCGGTGATAGTTTCAAGTTCCTCCCGCACTGCAGGGAGATAAGCCGCCACGCCCCCCCCTCGCACCCCATCCTCGCCTTAGCATGAGACCCCCTCCCCCCGCAGCCACTCACAGCGTCGCACTCGCTTGCCTGCTCGCTCTGTTCGCAGGACCTGTGATGAGGTCACAGGAGGGGAGGAGTCAGGGGGTCACATGATCAGGAGCCTTTGTCCAGACCCCCGATCATGTCACCCCTGACTCCGCCCCTCCTGTGACCTCATCACAGGTCCTGTGCGCTCAGCCTTGTCTCTACCGTCTGCAAGACTCTGCTTTGCTGTTGTCATGGTGCTGGTTGAGGTAAGTATGTGTGGGGTCAGGATTTACAGTGTGGATGTAGCAGAGCTGTGTGTGTATGAGATGTGCGGAGCGGAGCCGCGTGTACGAGGTGTACGGAGCGGAGCCGTGTGTGTACGAGGTGTACGGAGTGGAGCCATGTGTGTACGAGGTGTACGGAGCGGAGCCGTGTGTGTACGAGGTGTACGGAGCGGAGCCGTGTGTGTACGAGGTGTACGGAGCGGAGCCGTGTGTGTACGAGGTGTACGGAGAGGAGCCGTGTGTATGAGGTGTACGGAGCGGAGCCGTGTGTACGAGGTGTACGGAGCGGAGCCGTGTGTGTACGGAGCGGAGCCATGTGTGTATGAGGTGTACGGAGCGGAGCCGTGTGTACGGAGCGGAGCCGTGTGTACGAGGTGTACGGAGCGGAGCCGTGTGTACGAGGTGTACGGAGCGGAGCCGTGTGTGTACGAGGTGTACGGAGAGGAGCCGCGTGTGTACGAGGTGTACGGAGCGGAGCCGCGTGTGTACGAGGTGTACGGAGCGGAGCCGTGTGTACGAGGTGCACGGAGAGGAGCCGTGTGTATGAGGTGTATGGAGCGGAGCTGTGTGTACGAGGTGTACGGAGCGGAGCCGTGTGTATGAGGTGTACGGAGAGGAGCCGCGCGTGTACGAGGTGTACGGAGAGGAGCCGTGTGTACGAGGTGTACGGAGCGGAGCCGTGTGTGTACGAGGTGTACGGAGCGGAGCCGTGTGTGTACGAGGTGTACGGAGCGGAGCCGTGTGTGAACGAGGTGTACGGAGAGGAGCCGCGCGTGTACGAGGTGTACGGAGAGGAGCCGCGCGTGTACGAGGTGTACGGAGAGGAGCCACGCGTGTACGGAGCGGAGCCGCATGTGTACGAGGTGTACGGAGCGGAGCCGTGTGTGTACGAGGTGTACGGAGAGGAGCCGCGCGTGTACGAGGTGTACGGAGAGGAGCCGTGCGTGTACGAGGTGGATGGAGTGGAGCCGTGTGTGTATGGAGCGGAGCCATATGTGTACGGGATGTACGGAGCGGAGCCAAGTGTGTACAAAGCATACAAAGCGGGCTTTTCCCACGGACACAGGAGTACACGGCGGAGCCCCGAGGAGCATTTTAAAACTCGCACATGACGTTCCACCTGAAGTGATGTTCTGGAAGCTGACCGGAAATGAGATAATTTCTTGAGGAGATTGTGACGGAACCAGGAGTGATTCAGATCCATCACCATGTCCTCCTCCGACAGCGCAGACAGCAGGATCGCCTTGGAATCAGGGAAGCCGGCCATGTGAGCGGATCATGATATGTCCTGCATCGGGAGGCTCAGGTGGGCACTACAATGGGAGCCGAGCTGCTATATTATCTTTATAGAATCTTTCTTTATTTCTTTCTCTTTCTCTGTTCTTTCATTCTCTGTTCTGTCGTTCCCTCATTTTCTTTCTCTCTCTAATCTTTCTTTTTTCTCTCTGTTCTTTCTTCCCCTCTTTCTTTCTTTCTTTCCTCTCTTTCTCTGTTCTTTCTTTCTTTTCTTTACTTCTTTCTTTCTCTCTCTGTTCTCTCTCTGTCTCTCTCTGTTCTTTCTTTCTTTCCCCTCTTTCTTTCTCTCTCTGTTCTTTCTTTGTCTCTCACTGTTCTTTCTTTCCCCTTTCTTTCTCGCTCTCTGTTTTCTTTTTTTTCTCTCTCTCTGTTTTCTCTCTTCCTTAGTGCCAGTCTGTGTGCCCATAATGCCAGCCACTGTGCCCTCAGTACCAGTCAGTGTGATCAGCAGTGCTAAATGGGTGCGATTAGGTGTGGACATGGGTGTGACTAGTTGTGAAATGGGTGTGGCTGGGCGTGGACAAAATTTGCAGCGGCGCGCGCAGCGCGCCGCAGTCTTTCTCCATCTTTCCCTCCTTCAAAAGTTGGGAGGTATGATAGGGGCAGCTATGACCAGGGGGTCTGGTTGCCCAATAGAGAGCAGTTCTGCCAGGAATTCTGTCATTGTGTGTACAAAAGGGGACAGAGCTTTGGGAGGAGTACTGTACCTAAAAGCAATAAATAGGACTGAGCTGAAATACTGGGCACAGCTGTGACTACATGTTATATAGTCGTGTTAATCTCCTCTCACTTCTTGTAACCTACAAGTGTACAAAGATATTATATAGTCACCATGTGACTAGTGGGCCTGTGTGACTTCAGATGCCAGGGCTGAATTTTAGTCCCAGTCCGGCCCTGGTTTCTTACTATCCTCTCCGCTGATATCATCTCTCGTCCTGATACTTCACTGGTTCCCATCTCCGTAATGCAGCAAGTATACATCGTCCATATCTTTCCTTATGTGCTTCTCCACTGCCTTTATCAGTGGCAACTGCCCACCGCTCCCATGTTTAATACTTCTCCTGTGCTGCTTCACTCCTTTGGATTGCTCTTCTCTGTTTTACGGTGAGTTTTTAAGAAAGTGGAGTCCAGGGCTACAAGAAAAGTAGTGCCAAGTTCTTGTTATGTTTAGGGAGTTTTATTTATAATCTTAGTACAGAAAGCACAGCCATATAGCGCCAAGACATTGTACACAATCTAAATAATAAAACCATATAGTGTCCATATACTTCCTTACAGAGTTCATATAAAACTGCTATATAGTTCCTATATAATTGATTTTCAAATTAAACCAAAAATTAGTACTAATAATTGTAATTGTCATTTATTCTGTGACTATTTGTAAAGCGCTGAAGCAGAGTAGACTCTGCAATGAAAAACTGGAATAGCAGATCTGAGGAAACAATTGAGTTCAATGTAGCAGAGCTGGCACAGGGATGTAGCGGAGATGACTCTGCGATGAGGAACAAATTTAGCAATGTTGAGTCAGCAACATAGCTGAATATGGCAGAGCTGACAGCAATGCAGCAGAGTTGGTTCTACAATGAGGAAATGGTGTCGCAGAGCTAAGTTAGCAATATAGTTCAATATGGCAGAGTGTAGCAGAGCTGAGTAAACAATTGAGTTCAATGTAGCAGAGATGGCACAGTAATGTAGCAGAGTTAACTCTGCCATAAGGAACGAACTTAGCAAAGTTTAGTCACCAACATAGTTCAATATGGCAGAGCTGCAGAGTTGATTATACAATGAGAAAATGGTGTAGCAGAGCTAAGTTAGCAATATAGTTCAATATGGCAGAGTGTAGCAGAGTTGAGTCAACAACAGAATTTAATATGATATGACAGAGCTGGGATAGTGATATAGCAGAGTTGACTCTGCGATGAGGAACCAGTGTAGCAGTCTAAGTTAGCAACATAGTTCAATATGGCAGATCAGGTAGAGTGAAGCATAACTGAGCCAGCAACATAGTTGATTATGGCAGAGCTAACACAATGATACCACAAAATTGACCCTGAGATAACAAACTGGTGTAGTAGGGCTAAGTTAGCAACAAAATTCAGTACAGCAGAGCTAGAACAGTTATGCAACAGATTTGACTTTGCAATGAGAAACCAGTATAGCAGAGCTAAGTCAGCAACAGAGTTCAATATGGCAGTGCTGGCACAGTGATGCAGTAGAGTTGTCACGGGTGTGTCAGAGGCTGCAGACAGACACACTGCATCTGACTGCAGAAGGTCTCAGCGGTTGGCCTTATAGACAGGGTGTCTATAACTCCCAACTTCCTGTTGGGAGTTGCGGGTGTTACTTTCTATTTGCACTTCCCTGTTTAGGCTTGGAGCTGTAGCATTTGGCTAGCATCCTCTTTGGAGTTTAAAGGACGGCTTTGTTTCACTCTGAGTCTACACAAGCTAAGTTTCCCCGTGTTTTGTGTATTCGAGCTGTCTGTAGTGTTAGTGGGGTTCAACTAGTGTCACCCCTCCTTCCCTAAGCAGGGCTTACCGCTAGGGTTTGACAGGGACTAGATATCCTGTTCGGCAATAGGTGCAGAACCTATTCAGGGTCTCTTAGGGCAGACAGGGTGAGGTTAGATCTGCCTAGGGGCCTCCACGCCCAGCTTCCCTAGTGTTGGGCCCCCCTTCCACTTATCCCTTTGTGTTGCACTTAGTCTGTCCTACACTGTGAGTGGCAAGAGTTGACTTTGTGATGAAGAACTGGGGTAGCAGAGCGGAGTCAATAAATGGCTCAATGTAGCAGAACTGGCACAGGGATATTGCATAATTGACTCAGCGGTAAGCAACTGGTGTAGCAGAACTGAGTCAGCAACACAGTGTGGATTCCCCCAATTTATTGAATACTCAGTCGTCGACCCAATATGGCTCCAGAGAGTGACATCCCAGAAGCACATAGGGGACCTGCCAGTGTGCGGGACGGATGGCGCTGGATCCAGTAGAGGTGAGTAACAATAATGATGTTTTGTCAATAAAATACATTAAAGAAAAAAATCTAAAATTTGTCTAAGCTGAAAATCAAGAAAAAACAAGCAGCGGCCTATAGAAATCCCACAACATGACGATAATTAGACATATGGCGCAAATTTAACCCCTTTACCCCCCAATGGTTGTTTGCATGTTAATGACCAGGCCAATTTTTACAATTCTGACCACTGTCCCTTTATGAGGTAATAACTCTGGAACACTTCCATGGATCCTGGTGAATCTTGCATTGTTGTCTCGTGACATATTGTACTTCGTGATAGTGATAAAATTTCTTTGATATGACTTGCATTTATTTGTGAAAAAAATGGAAATTTTGCAAAAATTTAGAAAGTTTTGAAACTTTCCAACTTTAAATTTTCATGCCCTTAAATCACAGCGATATGTCACATAAAATACTTATAAGTAACATTTCCCACATGTTTACTTTACATCAGCACAATTTTGGATCAAACTTTTTTTTGTTAGGAAGTTATAAGGGTTAAAACTTAAACAGCAAAACGCTGATACCCCATATGATGTGGGGGTAAACCACTGTTTGAACGCATGGCAAAACTCGGACGGAAAGGAGCGCCATTTTACTTTTTCAACGCAAAATTGGCTGGAATTAAGATCAGACGCCATGTCGCATTTGGAGAGCCCCTGTTGTGCCTAAACAGTGAAAAAAAAACCCAAGTGACCCCATTTTGGAAAGTAGACCCCCTAAGGAACTTAACTAGATGTGTGGTGAGCACTTAGAACCCCCAAATGCTTCACAGAAGTTTATAACAGAGAGCTGTAAAAATAAAAAAATCATATTTTTTTCACAAAAATGATCTTATCGCCCCCAATTTTTTATTTTCACAAGGATAACAGGAGAAATTGGATCCCAAAATTTGTTGTCCAATTTGTCCTGAGTACGCCGATATCCCATATGTGGGGGTAAATCACTGTTTGGGCGCACAGCAGAGCTCGGAAGGGAAGGAGCACCGTTTGACTTTTTCAACGCGGAATTGGCTGGAATTGAGATCGGACGCCATGTCGCTTTTGGCGAGCCCCTGATGTGCCTAAACAGTGGAAATCCCCCAATTCTAACTCCAACCTTAACCCCAAAATACCCCTAACCCTAATCCCAACCCTAACCCTAACACAGCTCTAACCCTAATCCCAACCCTAACCCTAATCCCAACCGTAACCATAATCCTATCCCTAACTCCAAATCTAGCCCCATCCCTAACCCTATCCCTAACTTTAGCTCCAACCCTAACCCTAACTTTTGCCCCAACCCTAACACTAACTTTAGCCCCAACCGTAACCCTAACCCTAACTTTAGTCCCAACCCTAACCCTAAGTTTAGCCCAACTCACTTTAGCCAAACACTAACCCTAATGGGAAATTGGAAATAAATACATTTTTTTATTTTATTATTTTTCCCCAACTTAGGGGGTGATAAAGGGGGGTTGATTTACTATTTTTTTATTTCGATCACTGTGATAGGGTCTATCACAGTGATCAAAATGAACCAATAGAAAAAAATCTATTGTTGCTGGGTGTCGGCTGACAGATCTCAGCGGGCGCACTGCGCATGCGCCCGCCATTGTCTTCTGGAAGAAGAGTCGGCGGCCCGGGGGACTTCAGGGGGGGCCTGCAGGGACAACAGAAGTACCGGGGGGTGATCAGGAGACTGGGGGACCCTATTTCTCTCTTCTATGATGTGCGATCACATCAGGGGAGAGAGAAATTAAATGGAAAAATCAGACTTTTTTTGCGGTCATCATTATACCGTTAATAACGGTGATTGCAACACTGGGGTCGGTAAAAACAGATCAAACTCATGTTCTCTGGGGTCTCGGCTACCCCCGGAGAAATTCTGACGCTGGGGGGCGCTATAACCTTAAATCTCAGCGCTGTTAAAAAGCGGCGCTGTGGCTTAAGTACCCTTAACTTCTGTCGTTAAAAGTTACCATGTTTATTTATAGTTGTCTTTTTGATTGCGTGTTATTCCACTTTTTGTTCGGCGGTATGATGATAAAGCATTATTTTTTTGCCTTATTTTTTATGGTGTTCACTAAACGGGTTAACTAGAGGGACAGTTTTATAGGTCATTGCGGACGCGGGGATACCAAATATGTGTACTTTTATTTTATTTTTTCATTCAAATATTTATTTAGTGATAGAATAAACATTGATTTTTTTATTATTATTTTTATATATATATATTTTTACAACTATTTAAAAAACTTTTTTTTTTACTTTGTTCTATCTTTTACACTTTGTACCACTATGGGACAATCATTTTTTGCAGGCCGATCGTTTCTATAGCACGTAGATGAAGCAGCATCTGCATGCTATAGAAGCTTTCAGCGCTGCACTTGCTGCACACTGACCTGAGAGACTTTCTTACCATGCACTGCGCATGACAGGACGTTTCTTAGCTCTGGTAACCCAGATGTCATCATGACGACATCGGGTTACCATGGCAGCGATTGGGACCTCGCGTCACGCCGCTGGGTCTCCAATCCAAAGGCAGGGGCGCTATCAGCCTTCTGCCTGCTCCAGGAATGCTGCAATCGCAGCATTTCAGGGGTTAAAGTTTTGTAAGCGGTCTGTGACCGCTCCTGGCACTTAATGCCAGGTGTCAGCTGTGAGCGCGGCCGATCGCTATGACGTACTATACCATCCATCGTCAAATTGTGCCAGGTCACATGGACGGTATAGTACATCAGCTGGCAGAAAGGGGTTAATGTGTATATATTGCAAGCACGGCGTATTCGACACCTCACTCTAGCAGGACGATTACTCATCTGAGCCCTTGATTCTCAGCTATACGATACTGCCAGCCCCGCTGAAGAAATCCATGCCAAGAACAAAGCTTGTGAATTGATGGAAAGTAGTCAGCTCCAACAAATGCATATATGTTTACATAGGACTGACCCTACTTTAGACAAACATATATATTAACCCTATGAAGATTCGGACATATTTTTCATTTTTGCTCTTTCATCTTTTCCATCCCCTTCTTCCAAGAACCATGACTTTTTTTAATCTCTCTATCCACATAGCTATATGAAGATTTGTTATTTTGCGGGACGAGCTGGAGTTTGGAACGAAACCGTTTCTTTTGCAATATAATGTACTAAAAAAAAATTCCAAGTAGGGTAAAATGGTAAAAAAATATAATTCTACCATTGCTTAGGGGATTTTATTTTTAAGCCGTTCATTGAGTAGTAAAAATGACCTGGCAGCACGATTCTCCAGGTCACAATGATCACAGCAATGCCAAAATTAATAGTTTTTTTTTTACTATATTTTCGGGGTTAAAAAAATTCTAAACCTTTTAAAAAGAAGAAAATACTTGTCTTCACCATTCCGAGACTCATAACTTTTTTCTTTTTCCGTCTATGGATTTTTTTTTTCTGTGCCCTGAACTGTACTTTATACCGTTTTGGGATAAATGTGACATTTTGATCATTTTATATTTACCGTATTTTTTTTTTAGAGTGGTACGGTGACCAAAAAATAGCAATTCTGAGGATTCCAACTTTCTTTTACTTTTATGTTTAATATATGGTTAAAATATTATTATATTTTGATGGATTGTCCTTTTTAAGATACAACAAGACCAATGATGTTAATTTTTTGTTTGTTTTTTAATTTCTTTTTTATTTTTAACTAGCTGAAGAGCCAGGCGCTGCCCGGGCATAGTAACTAACTGTGGTTAGTTATAACAAATTATAATTATCCTCCATCTCATAGTCCCGTGCCCATATACCCATCATACTTTTTCTCCATCCCATAGTCCCATGCCCATATACCCATCATACATATTCTGCATCCCATAGTCCCATGCCCATATACCCATTATACATATTCGCCATCCCTTAGTCGAGTGCTATGGGGGGTTAAAAAGGGGGGTTACATTAACTTTTTTTAACTTTATTTTTGGAACCTGGGATTGTTTATTCATAGTAACATAGCAACATAGTTAGCAAGGCCGAAAAAAGATCAATCTATGTTCTTCTAAAGGTACAATATTATTACTCTCCAGGAAGACATCCAGGCCTCTTTTGAACCCCTCAACTGAGTTCGCCATCACCACCTCCTCAGGCAAGGAATTCCAGATTCTCACTGCCCTAATAGTAAGGAATTCTCTTCTATGTTGGTGGAAAAACCTTCTCTCCTCCACACGCAGAGAATACTCCCTTTCAACCGTCACCTTCCTTGGTGTAAACAGATCCTCAGAGAGAAATTTGTATTGTCCCCTTATATACTTATACATGGTTATTAGATCGCTCCTCAGTCATCTCTTTTCTAGACTATATAATCCTAATTTTGCTAATCTCTCTGGGTATTGTAGTTCCCCCATCCCCTTTATCAATTTTGTTACCCTCCTTTGTTCTCGCCCTAGTTCCATTATATCCTTCCTGAGCACCGGTGCCCAAAACTGTACACAGTACTCCATGTGCGGTCTAACCAGGGATTTGTACAGAGGCAGCATAATGCTCTCATGATGTGTATCAGGATCTCCTTTAATGCACCCCATGATCCTGTTTGCCTTGGCAGCCGCTGCCTGGCACTGGCTGCTCCAGGTAAGTTTATCATTAACTAGGATCCCCAAGTCCTTCTCCATGTCAGATTTACCCAGTGGTTTCCCGTTCAGTATGTAATGGTGATATTGATTCCTTCTTCCCGTGTATAACCTTACATTTATCATTGTTAAACCGCATCTGCCACCTTTCGGCCCAAGTTTCCAACTTATCCAGAATCATCTGTAGCAGAATACTATCTTCTCTTGTATTGACTGCTTTACATAGTTTTGTATCATCTGCAAATATCGATATTTTACTGTGCAAACCTTCTACCAGATCGTTAATAAATTTGTTGAAGAGAATAGGTCCCAACACCGACCCTTGCGGTACCACACTGGTCACAGCGACCCAGTTAGAGAATATACCATTTATAACCACCCTCTGCTTTCTATCACTAAGCCAGTTACTTACCCATTTAAGGGCCTGTCACACTAAGCGATATCGCTAGCAATATCGCTATAACGTCACTGATTTTTGTGACGTTATAGCGATATTGCTAGCAACATCGCTATGTCTGATACTTACCTCCGACCGCTCCCCCGCTGGTTATCGCTGATCGCGCGAGAACGTCCTGGACCATTTCTCGTCGTCAGCTTCCTGCTGGGTTTCCCGTGGAGAGACGAGCGACGAGCGTGGACGCGGGCGGGAGGACATCAGGATCGCCTAGTGTGACAGGTAAGTAGCGACCCCCGACCCCAGCGATGTCGCTGGTGAGATCTGCCTGTGTGGCACCTCACTAGCGACCACTTAGCGATGCACCAGCGATCCTGACCGCGTCATATCGCTGGTCGGGATCGCTGGTGCATCGCTAAGTGTGACAGTACCTTTACACACATTTTCCCCCAGACCCAGCATTCTCATTTTGTGTACCAACCTCTTGTGTGACACAGTATCAAATGCTTTGGAAAAATCAAGATATACCACGTCCAATGACTCACCTTGGTCCAGTTTATGGCTTACCTCCTCATAAAAACTGATTGGATTGGTTTGACAGGAGCGATTCCTCATAAACCCATGCTGATATGGAGTTAAACAGTTAAGCCCCTGTCTCACATAGCGAGATCACTGTTTGTGACGCAACAGCAATCTCGCCTGCGGTCTCGCTACGTGTGACACATAGCGGCAATCGGGCCCCTGCTGCGATGTCGCTGATCGTGCTTGAATGTCCTGTGCCATTTTTTGATCGCTGGTGTCCCGCTGGCCAGCATGCATCGCTGTGTTTGACAGGGACAAAGACGAACGACTTCAATACTACAGGTCTGAGAGACAGGGTCCCAACGACCGTCGTATCGTTCCGTATAATTGCTGCATCGCTGTTGAGATCTGACTGTTTGACATCTCACCAGCGACCTCGTAGTGACAAACCAGCGATCCCTACCAGGTCGCATTGTTGTCAGGATCGCTGGTGCGTCACCAAGTGTCACTGTACCCTTATTCTCATTGAGATAATCCAGAATAACATATGCCACGTCCAATGACTCACCTTGGTCCAGTCTATAGCTTACCTCTTCATAAAAAATGATTAGATTGGTTTGACAGGAGCGATTCCTCATAAACCCATGCTGATATGGAGTAAAACAGTTAATCTCATTGAGATAATCCAGAATAACATCCCTCAGAAACCCATCAAATATTTTACCAACAATAGAGGTTAGATTTACTGGCCTATAATTTCCAGGTTCACTTTTAGAGCCCATTTTGAATATTGGTACCATAGAGTCCCTACACTATAGTCTCATCACTCACATTATATACGGCAATACCACAGAATTGCAGTTTATGGTGTAATCATGGCTCTCCTATGAAGTTCAGCCTGTGCCTGAGCTTCACAGGAGAACTAAGATGGCACCGGGTGACCCCCAAACAAGCCATTTAAATGCTGCCGTACTATGAACCTTCACCTTCTCTAAAAGGCTAAGAAATGAAGAAAGGCTGCTGCTGCTAATGTCCATGTGGATGATGAAAAGAAGAGGAAGAAAGAGTCTAGTATTAGGTCTTGTAGCCAGTGTGAAAATTGCCAGTTTTTTTTAATTAAAAAATATATAAATAATTGTTAAAAAGTCACATTTAGCAGAAAAAATTAATTTATATACTTTTTGAAATGGTTTGCTATGCTATGTATATTTTATCATATACCTTTTTGTTGTTAGGTTCTCCTGAAAATAAAGCAAAGATCCCTCTGATCAGCGATGAAGGATGAACCGTTCAATTCCCCTGCAGCGCCTCCATAGGCAATATAAAGCATTACACATCACCCACTAAAATCAATGCTCTTGGAATGCACATAACTATCCGATCCTCCAAATAGAGACCTGCAAAGAGTTAATGCAAATCATCCCCCCCCCCAATACCCATATATGTGGTTGTCAGCTGGTGGTTATTTATTAATTTATTTTTTTTTGTGCTTTTCAGAAAATGGATAATGGTCTTGCAAATTGAGGAAGAGTGGCCGACCACGACACGGGAACCCGGTGGGCAGATTGTCACTTGTATTACACACGAATAAGGTCACTGGGAATGGTGCTAAATGACGGTAACCTGCTGTTGCCGCTTTGCATTTCCGCCTCGCCATCATGTCTTTCTATTAAGGAGCTGACAATGAATAGATGTGATAACGGGCCGCTGCTTGTGTGAGCTCATTTGCATAATACGTAACCAAATTGACTCCATGACAAGACCAGATTACCGGCAATGAAGGATCCGATCGCGTCAAATTCAATAGGAAAATCCTCAATCAAAGCGTCTTGATATTCTTGTGAATTTTTGTGCCAATTACTTGACATGTGTTGTACTTTCCATTTTGTTTTATGTTATGTGATGCAACATACACACATATGTGTATATATATATATATATATATAGCTAAAAAAAATAAAGGGAACACTTAAACAACACAATATACTAGGATTTATTATTCTGAGCAGTATATATATATATATATATATATATATATATATACACAAACAGATGCATATAAATAATATATATATATATATATATATATATATATATACTGCAAGTTTTTCTAATCTCATGCAACCCTTAAATAAGAAGCGAAAAGTAATTTTTTTTAAAAGGGGTTCTCAGCTCCATTTTAAAATTTGCAAGTCAATGACCACGGTAGTCAACCAATATGAGAAGATATACTCACTCAGGGGTCCGCTCCCTGCTCCAACAGTCCAGAAACCGCACTGGTCAGGACTCAGGAGTCAGGATGTTGATGGTGGGTGATGACTCCATGATTTAGGTGGCAGCGCTGAAGAGGACAGAGGAGTCCAGTGGTGAATAAATCTTCTACTGTTTTACCACCACAGGTTCCCACTGGAGGAAAGAAGAACAGGACCTTGGCGGTCTGTGTACCTCCTATAGCTACACCCCTAAAATAAAGCTTCATATGTCTGAAAGACAAACTGGTAAAGACTTTCCAAAGGTTGGTGGACAACCCAAAATAACAGATCGTTGTCCTTTAGGACAACACTGCCTGCCTTTAATAATACCATCTTGAACCAAATGGTCAGTTTATAAATAGGGCAAAAGGGGCTTGAATGTCCCATCGCCTCCACTACCAACCTTCTTGTGATTTGCCCCCTATTCTTCCTACCTCTTGGTCACTTAGCTCTCTTAAGAATAGGGGTCACTTTTAACATTTAAAGAGTAGCTAAACTTACAAATACTATTTGATATGTTGTAACACAACTCAAGTGCTGTCAGTCGGAGGTGGTCCATGTGCTGGGGCCCCCACAATTTATTTTAGTCAAAGCGTAGAAACCCTCTTCTTATGCATGAGGCCGTGCTGAGTAGTGTACGGCTCAATGGAAAGTCTGGGTTCGTATACCAATCTGCACATCCACGATCAAACACTGATCTTTGTTAGGGTGACCGGTGGGACACTTAGGACCTAATTTCTCATCTACAAGCAGTACTTAAGAGAGGCTACAACATATTAAAAAAGGTATATTTTAAAAGCCAGCTCAGCTATCTCCATAATTCGTGAAGACTTCAGTGAGGAAGTCAATGATCATGCTCGACCACCGTCATACAGATGGGTGGGCTTTGGGTCCTAACCAGTCCTGATAAGCAACCTTCATTGATTCTTTTTTGCTAATCAGCATCATGATAATAATATTCCACATATTCCACATGTAAATCAATGGCTCAGTACACTAATTTTGATATACTGTCCCAGGAATGGAGGGAGTAATAGATTGTATGATCAATAGTAGAAGTAATGGTCCATTAGAATTAAGAGGAAGATATAAAATTACCATAATGAATGCCCCCCTTTATTCTGTGGTGGCAGTGTGAGTTTACATATCATGTTGGCGGTATTAATTATTATCAGCGTGTCTAATGTAATATCCCTGGGACCTTCAGATGGAGCGGAGGTATTCTTCTCCGGTAGACATCTCAAGGTCTGTCGTTGATCTGACAGCTCCAACATTTCTCTTAATGATGAAGCTACACCTATGCAATAACATGGGTATCAGTTCAAGCCTCTTAACGCAACCTTGAAGCTGGTTGCACTCCGTGTACATGTTTAGTCTTAAACAAAATGAAACCTTTAAGCTATTATGATTCAGTTTAGGGCTAAATGTGGGGGAGTGGTATGAGAGTCTCTACATGAGTTACTGAACATTTCCCATACACATTACAGAGAGGTTTTCCCGTCTGCGGGATTGGCAGATCCTTTAAGGTGTATGGCATGGGCGGACATACCGCATGAGCAGCCTGTATGCTGCTGCACAGGGGCCCAGAGGAGGAGGGGGGCACCTGCAGCGAGGCTAATAATGAGGGCAATCTGGCCTGTGTATCCGACCCCGAGGCTATGGGGGACCACTGGCCAGATTGCCCTCATGTGCGGTGGGCAGGAAGCGATCCCTGCAGCTCCGCTGCCTTCAAGAAAAAATAACAGCGGAGCTCTAGCGATCCGTCCTGCCCGGCACCTGCGCTTCCTCTCACATAGACAGCAGCGCCGCTGGATGACGTCATCATTCAGAGGCCGACTGTGGCAGAGAGAGAAAGCGCGGGCGCCGGTGATGCTGTGGGAGTGCCTGCAGTGCGGACAGGTGAGAGGTGCTGCATGTATGTGTTTGTGTGTGTAGAGATGAGTGGTGGTGTGTAGCGCTGCGGGGAAATGTGCAGACAGGTGAATGTTGCCGTGTGTATCTGTGTGTGTGTGTGTGTAGGTGGATGAGAAGGCCATGATGGGGGTGATGGGGAGAAGGCCATGATGGGGGTGATGGAGAGGGCAATGATGGAGTTGATGGGGGAGAAGGCCATGATGGAGGTTATGGGGAGAAGGCAAAGATGGGGGTGATGGGGAGAAGGCCATGATGGGGGTGATGGGGAGAAGGCCATGATGGAGGTGGTGGGGAGAAGGCAATGATGGGGTGATGGAGAGGGCAATGATGGGGGTGACTGGGAGAAGGCAATGATGGTCGTGGTGGGGGAAAAGGAAATGATGGAGGTGGTGGAATGGGTAATGATGGGAGTGGTGGGGAGAGAGACAATGATGGGGGTGGTGGGGTTAGGAGGAAATGATGGAGGAGGTGGAATGGGCAATGATGGGGTGGCAGGGGAGAAAGCAGTGATAGTGGTGGGGGAGAAGGCAATGATGGGGTGGGGGAGAGGACAATAATGGGATACAGGGTCGAGGAGGACAATGAGGGATGTGGGGGATTGGGATGGGAGGAAGGGGGACTTATAATGAACAGGGGGAGGTGGAGGGAGACATTATTATCGCTTATTATGTCTAACACAGTCCCTTAGTATATAATGTACTCACTTATTATGTATAACACAGTCCTTTAGTATATAGTGTACTCACTAATTCTGTATAACACCATCCTTAGTTACATAGTTTCCACTTTTATTATGTATAACACCGTCCATTATTACGTACCATTCTCTCTAGTTACATATGGTGCCGTCCCTTATTATATAGCTTCCTCTGCTGATATGTACAGTGCTGTCTCTTACATAGTGTATTCTTGTTATTTTTGTTATTCGCAGCATTCTCTTTTATTACATAGTCCCCTCTCTTGTTAGATATAAAATGACTGCTGATGGAGGAGCCGGTGATCAGACTACCAGTCCATCAGCTCCTCCAGCAGATAAGAAGCTTTCCCATGCGCCATCAGCCATCATTGCATTATACATCTAATAAGACAGGACAGTATGTAATTAAAAAACAGGGCTCTATATAACACAATATGTAAGGGACGGTACTGTACATAACAAGAGAGGGCACTGTATAATAGGGGACGGCAATATCTCTATATATAAATCTGAATGTGTGTGTGTATCACCAACCAGTCATGAAGCAGCAGAGTGGGACACCAACCAATCACGAAGCAGCAGAGTGGGACGTGGTTGGAGAGCAAGGCTGAGGATGGATACAGCAGGACAGTGCATGGAGAGCGGGTCTGTGAGGAAGACAGTCTTCAGGACAGGGGCCGAATAGTGCCAGCACCCTCCAGCCCTGTCCCGGCTCAGTCGGCGCTCCCCGTCGCCAACTGAGCTATCCCCACTCTCCCCCGCAGCTTCCCGGCCTAAATTTTGTCCCCGGCTTCTACTGCGGCCTACTACATAGCTAGGCCACGCCCCCGCAGGCCACCCAATAACATGCGCTGCAGCTCTGCTATAGCTCCGCCCACTCAGTCCACCTCTGGCTGAACAAACAATCTACGCACCTCTCTCCTGGTCCTGGCGTCACCGTGTGTGGTGCATGGAGAGCGGGGATGTGGAGGAAGGAAGACAGCGGGGCTGTAGAGGGAAAGAGTGGGAGAGCAGGGCTGTGAAGGAAGAGAACGGGGTTGTGGACAGAGAGAGCGGGAGAGCATCTGCGAAGGAAGAGAATGGGGCTGTGGACGGGGAGAGCAGGGCTGCGAAGGAACAGAACGGGGCTGTGGATGGGGAAAGCAGGGCTGTGAAGGAAGAGAACGGGGAGTGGAAGGAAATAGCGGGAGAGCAGGGCTGTGGAAGAAGAGAGCGGGGCTGTGGAGGGACACCGAGACACAGATGGAGAGCGCGGCTGCGGAGGGATAGAACGGGACGGCGGGTGGAGAGTGGGGATGTTAAGGAAGACAGCGGGACCAACAGTTAGGTACTATGCACGGGCAACGCCGGGCTCTTCAGCTAGTTCATAATAAAGGAGACTATGTAATATATATACATGTATGTGTGCGTGGCTATATATATATATGTATATATGTATATATATATATGTATATATATATATATATATATATACTGTATATATGTAGCTTTGTCGCCATAAAAGGAAGGGGGCCCAGACACATTACTTGCACAGGGGCCCCAAGCTGTCAGTGTCCGCCCCTGGTATGGGGACCTCCAAACTCTTTCCCGGCAGATACCGCTATGAAAGAAGAAATGGGCATGTTAAATTTCAATCTCCCCTATAATTTTATTCTCAGGGCAGACATCCCACTGCCAAAGGGGCCTTCCAGCAGCTTACTTTTTTCTCCCCTCTGAAAACACATGTATGCTCAGCCAAAACGAGTGTTCATTGAAATGACATGGTAACAAAAAATAGCTATAAGCCGAATTATTATTAGGACAGCAGCTATTCAAATTGTAAGAGCAACTTAAAGGGGACTTGTCACTTGCCATAAATATATCCTTTTTTTACTTGGTGTAAATATCGCTGTTTTCCTGAATCTGGCATTGTTTTACTTTAGGTCCTCCACCTCTCCATTCCTGAGATATGGCCCATTTTTTCCTGGATATGAATCTCATCTGGTTACCCAGTAGGTGTGGTCCTCAACTCTTCTCTGTGGGCGTCTTTTTGAGGATCACGCCCAGTTAGCTAACAAGATTAATTTGATATACAGGGAAGAATGGGCCATATCTCAGGAATGGAGAGGAGCAGAAATAAAAGAAAAACAACACTGGATTCAAGAGCACAGCAGCATTTACACCAGGATGGAAAAACACATATTTATAGGATGCAACAGATCCTCTGTATCTGATATCTAGTATGGCAACCACTGATATAATGGGTCGCCCTCCCAGGGCCTTGGGGTACTCGGTACCGGGCCGGTGTCAGAGGGATGTGTCACAGCAACGGTGACCCTGACCGTGGCCCTTGGCGCCCAAGTAATAGGAAGATGTGAATGGTGGAATGTAGTTAGATGAATAGTTCGTGAAGCCACCTGTGGTGTTTGGCAAGGGAGGTGTTAAGCCGACGCTGCAGACAGATCCTCCGGGACAGATGGTGTGTTGCAGCAATGATGGTATAGCCCTCCACAGGCAGGGCTGTTGTCCCAGGGCAGTGTAGATGTGGAGACACTTAGATGGTGCAGTGTTTTGCACAGGGGATGTAGCAGTGCCAGGCGGATGGACGCAGGAAGGAATGGAGGACCCCAGGGCATGTAGTTCCAAAGCATTACTCACAGTCTGTAGTGCCCGCTTCTGTGCCCTGTCCTCCGGGTCAGAGACTCAGTCAACCTCCAGGCCAGATGGAATGCTCCCTTCCAACACTCCGCCAACTTATGTGCCTTTTCTGAACGTCTCCTCTATAGTGCCTTTAAGTGTGAAGATCTCCTAGTACTGAGTTACACTGGAGTTCCTCCTGACAGATGTTCCCAAGAACGCTACTTGTACGGCAGACTCTCTACTCCTAAGTCCCGGCTCTCTATCCGTGTTGCTGTTGTGCCCTCAAGTCTTAGATGGGAGTAGTGCATTTACAGCCCACTACTCCACCGGTGTCTGCTGCAGAACCATTAGTGTCCATACAACCTCGGGGACCAGGCCTCGGCCTTGTGCTTAGAACTTCTAGGCAGGGTTCTTCCTCTAACCCACGTCTTCTGTGTTCCCTTTTACTCCTACGTTCCGTACTTGTCTTTCTCTCCTATGGAAGCTCAGGCTTCAGTTCAACGTCCTTCTCCTTCTTTCCTTTCCCATGCCAGCTGGCTCAGGTCACTGAGGCAGCTGCAGCACTACTTCCTCCATCCCTCTTCCAGGGATCCCCACTCCTCCCGAGTGGTTTCCTCTCTCCGACTCTCTGTCTGACTGACCGACTGACTGACCGACTGACCTCTAATCCTAAACCATCCCGCTCTTTTATGTATCCTAAACTCCACCCGCCTCCCAGCACGTCTAGTGTTCCAAGCAGGGAACCACCAAAGGTGCTCTGCTTCTCTCTAAGCAAGGAGCCGCAATGTGGTTTTGCTGAAATACTCTATTGTGTGGGGTGCGAGTGTTGGAGCGTGGTCAGGAGCCTCCAACTTACCTGGATGATGGGGCACCACACCATAGGAGAAGGTGCAGTACCTCTGTGGCGACTGAGCCTTAGGGGCGCCCCAATAACATACATAGCAAGCACTGGGGAACAGACGTGCCGCTCTGTAATAATAAAAATGTGGTGCTTGAAAGCAGGACACTCGTCACTACCAAGGACACTACGTCCTAGTGGCCCCATCTTAAGATACCGTAGATATAAAAAATGGACATATACTCCGTGTATCTGCAGCACTGAGCTTGTTTGAGGATAGCAGTGGATGTGGTGAGTATTTATAGCAGTGTGCTTGACCCTTACTGGTATGACTATAATGTGGTTTGTGCACGGATGCGCTCTGTGCTCATGCTGTGTAGGCTTGTGCTTGTCTTATGTTTGTGTCCATTATGTATCATGTGCTTGTCTGATGTGTACTATGTGCTTTTGTGACGTATCTGCCTTGTGCACTCTGCTTGTGTGACGTGTGCGTTGTGCATTGTGGTGTGAGCTGTGCTTGTGTATTGTGTGCTGTGCTTGTCTGACGCTTGTTCAGTATGTGTGTGCTTGTGTAAGAGGTATGGATTGGACTGTAGCGTTCCTACCCCTGAAGAAACCAATCGTGCTGTGTGTACTATGTCTTGCCTCTTTGTATATATTGTGTTTTGTAATGTGTGCCTATGTAATGTATAATAATGAGTTATGTTGGTAGTCTACAGTATAGGATAAGACATAGTTTAGGACTTAGGACATAAGATAAGTAGGTTAAGGTAATGACTGTAGTTAGATAGCGACATTATGGTAAGGCAAGGGTTAATGTTCGGGACTAGCCCATAGTGGGAGGAGCTTAGTGTTAGGGAAAAAGACCATTTCCTGTAGATAGAGAGATAGGGACAAGTTCAAGTAGAAGTAGGAAGTGTTTGTGAGCAGTGCTGCTGTTGGGTGAACTACAACAATGGAGATTAAGGGACAAGGGCGTAGAGTGACCTGGACCTGATGCTGTACTAATATGCTGTCTGATATGTGCACTGTGCTTGTGTAATGTGTCTGATATGTGCACTGTGCTTGTGGCACGTGCGCGCTGTGCCTGAATAAATGTGCGCTGAGCCTGTGTAATGTGTATGCTGTACTTGTGTAACGAGTCTGTTGTGCGCTGTACTCGTGTGACATGTGCACTGTGCTTGTGTAATGTGCGCTGGGCCTGTGTAATATGTATGCTATCCTTGTGTAACGTGTCTGACGTGTGTATAGCACTTGTGTGATTTGTGTGCTGTCGCTAGTGTGACGTGTGCACTGTGTTTGTGTAACATATGTACAGGGCTTGTGTGACGTGTACTCTGTGCTTGTTTTGTGTGTCCTCTGTGATGTGTGCACAATATAGCGTTGCTGTTGTATGGAATGTGTTTTTTAAGGGAGATAGCCCATGCACAATTCTCACAGAAGGGCCCTTTGCTCTCTGTGTCTGCCCATGAAAGATACCTAAAATAATTAGTCTAAACCGTCCCGCACTTACTTGATGAACGACCAAATTGCTTGTTTGTCAGAAGTAATTAGTTTTAAAATCATCGTTCTCGGCAGCACATCATTCTGTGTAAACAGGTGATATGCTGCCGACAACATGATCGAATTGACAATCATCCTGTGCTCATGGCAAGTTTGTCGGCCTGTGTGAACAAACCAGTAACTAACGATTAAATTACATAATGCAAGGAGCGTTAAAGGGGTCCCAAAGCAGAGACCCGGAAAGTGAGAGCATCTCCTGTGTTGATGGACGCGGACATATTGGACCAGATTCACATCCGCGCTATTATCTGTTGTGATATAGGAGCAGAAAAACGTATCATGGATGCCAATGATATCTGATTTTATACAAGTTTCCACTATGACGTCCTTAATTGTGCAAATTTTTACTACTTTTCTGATGGATGCCTCAACCATAAAAGTAAAAAATGATTTGGAGAATGTGAAATATAACCGCCCCATCCTTTATAAGCTGCTATTACAATCCTATACCAAACCTGTAAAATTAGGTTCTCATTAAATAGCGGCAATGTGGGTGCATTGTACTGTGACTTTCCGGGCTAGCGCACGGACCTCCCTGACTACACGCCATGCGAGCAGCACGTATGAATTTTTTGCTGGTCTCATATTTTTTTCCTATAAACAATTTTGCATATATTTAAATTCTACTAGAGATTTTTCCCCTTTCTCCTCCAAACCCAATATCAATCCTTACACTGCATAAATTACACAAATCAAGTCTTTTTTTTTCCCTTCGCTCGCACCCCCATCTATCAGAGTTTAAAGGCAAGTCAAGTCGAATGTACTTTGGAGCAGAAGACGTGGGGTTTAATGGAAATCTGCTCCTGACTGTGCGCTGCCACATTGAGCTAGGACAGGAGCTGGCGCATTTGCATACATATTAAACGAAAGCTGTAAAAATGCATACATGCAAACCACTTGGACGAGGCTCGCCTCAGTAACGCGCCTGCCGGGGAATCAATCTTCCTTTCTGTAGAAAGGAAGCCCACCAAGCAAGGAGGAAAATAAAAACAGGCGTTCTCTGGGGATGGGATTGAATCGCTGGGCAGCCCCCTTTTTTATGGTTCCTATTTCTATATAATTCCTTATGATAATCCTATATCACAATATCACAGTTATGATAAGCAGAGGACACATACTTTATGTTTATTAGTCCTGGTAACCGGAGCCGTACAGCTGTATATTACCCAGTCTATTATACCGCTATATCTATACGGCATCCTAGTGTAATAGCCAGAAAGTCAAGACCCCTAACAAGTGACTAATCGTAGATTTAGCTTCTGCTAAGAATCCTCATAGATCAGTTTGATCTCTGAAGGAATTTGGCACAAGTGTTCAATTTTCATACAGCACCACCGCTGGTGAAACTAGAAATTACATCATTCTCACTGAAATGAATGGGCTGCCCACGTTTTGCATGGACAGGTAGGGTCCTCCAAATGACAGATACTCTGGGTTACACAAAAAAGTGTACCTGGCATTACAGCTCAGACCCATAAATGCTGTAGGTCTCATCCTATTGACAAGGAGGATGCTGTTTATGGAAGAAATCAGCCATTTTTTTTGGAGAATATCATCTAATTAGTGTGGTATTAGCATGTGAGCTCCTAGAGCGCCTCTGTCACATAAGAAGACCCCTGTATTATCAATGATGTATAGTATTCTTGGATCGCAGTTACATATTTTGCAATGGGCGTAAGAGATTATATACAGCTAACAAAAAGGGCTGCCCCCTCTAGGCTGGGGCTACATGGAAATTTTGGTTGTGTGGTAAAAGATTTCTGCTATATCGCAGCATAGAGCCGGAGAATGGGGTCACATGATGATTTTGCAATGTACCACAACTGCAACAAGCAAGTTGCAAAAAATCCAACTTTTTGAAGACTTTTGTGATTGCGGCTCCTTACAAGTCACAACGCGACGCCATTCACCTGCACTATGCTGCGATATAGAAGCACTCAAGACCTGTGTCATAGCCAAAGTTGCCATGTAGCTCCAGCCATAGGGCTCTCCGTATTAATCAGATGAGTGATGTCGGATGTTTTCAGGTAACATTAGGACCAATGTTATTTTAAGGGGCAGTGACGATCAGCATTTTATTTTCTCATACCAATTCAACACAAGATAAAAAACGCAGCACGCTTTGATTTGACACAGAATTTGGACGAGACTCACCCTTTCAAGTCTATGGGTGTATGAAAAACTTCGGACTGCACACGGATGACGTCTGATTTCCATGCACTCACAGAGTAGAGAATATGGAGAAATTTTGTTCTCCATCTTCTCACCTATGCTGCAATTCTCTAATCCGAAAGAATTGGACCACACTAAGCTGACACTCGGATCAATCTCAGATCAGACTTTGAGCCGAGCGTCACTAGCATGATCGATCCGATTCCAGCAGATAAGAGAATCTACGGTCGTGTGACCCCTACCTCAGGTTGGACATACACATTAGATGGCTGTCGGTCGAACGTTGCTTCGACCGATCATTTTGCTGACAGTCATCTCAGCCGCCTCTCCCATACACATGAGCACGCGCTTGTCCCAGTGTACTCTGTGAGAAAGTCCTCGACTGACATATCGACCAGCAGCTTATCGCAGGGAGAACAACGTGATTGACGGTCCGAAATCAGATGTGTGAAAGCGACATCTCTCCAAGTCATCAGTTGGTCGGCACCTCCATACAAGTTAGATTGTCAGCCAAATTTGTTAATATCAGCAGAACCTGTCGATATCAGCAGAACCTGTCGATATCAGCGAAGCTTGTCGATATCAGCAGAACATGTCGATATCAGCTGGACCTGTCAATATCAATTGAACCTGTCGATAACAGCAGAACCTGTCAATATCAATTGAACCTGTCGATATCAGCTGGACCTGTCGATATCAGCGAAGCCTGTCGATATCAGCAGATCCTGTCGATATCAGCAGAACCTGTAAATATCACTCGAACCTGTAGATATCAGCAGAACCTGTCGATATCAGCAGAACCTGTCGATATCAGCTGGACCTGTCGATATCAGCTGGACCTGTCGATATCAGCCGGACCTCTCGATATCAGCCGAACCTGTCGATATCAGCAGATCCTGTCGATATCAGCAGAACCTGTAAATATCACTCGAACCTGTAGATATCAGCAGAACCTGTCGATATCAGCAGAACCTGTCGATATCAGCCGAACCTGTCGATATCTGCTGAACCTGTCTCGATATCAGCAGAACCTGTCGATATCAGCTGAACCTGTCGATTTCAGCCAAGCCTGACGATACTGAGGAAATCATAAAA
This sequence comes from Dendrobates tinctorius, assembly GCF_039654945.1. Classification (NCBI taxonomy): domain Eukaryota; kingdom Metazoa; phylum Chordata; class Amphibia; order Anura; family Dendrobatidae; genus Dendrobates; species Dendrobates tinctorius. The sequence continues at coordinate 29,550,490 of NW_027361788.1, read as the reverse complement.
CCATGACCTGTTGGAGGCTCTTGAGCAGTGGTCCCCAACCTTTTTTTGCACCAGGGATCGACTTCAAACAAGACCATTCTTCCATGGCTTGGCAGGGCGGGGATGGAGGTGTGGCAGGGGTGGGGCTTTGATCATAAGGGGGCGGGGATATGGAAGGAGTTGTACTTTAGTAGTGCATACTTATCAGTTAATTATAACATTTATAATGTGAATGTGACTCAACTCACCATAGGTTTGAATGAGTAGGAGCACCGGACTTGTTTCCCTGTATCAGTGGGAGCACTGCGCTTGTTTTCCTGTCCCATCTAGGGGTGATGGGAGACAGCAACACCCTTGTATGCATGGCCCCGTTCCCACCCTTGTACAGATGTGGCCAAAAGTATTGACACCCCTGCAATTCTGTCAGATAATACTCAGTTTCTTCCTGAAAATGATTGCAAACACAAATTCTTTGGTATTATTATCTTCATTTAATTTGTCTTAAATGAAAAAACACAAAAAGAATTGTCCTAAAGCCAAATTGGATATAATTCCACACCAAACATAAAAAAGAGGGTGGTCAAAAGTATTGGCACTGTTCGAAAAATCATGTGATGCTTCTCTAATTTGTGTAATTAACAGCACCTGTAACTTACCTGTGGCACCTAACAGGTGTTGGCAATAACTAAATCACACTTGCAGCCAGTTGACATGGATTAAAGTTGACTCAACCTCTGTCCTGTGTCCTTGTGTGTACCACATTGAGCATGGAGAAAAGAAAGAAGACCAAAGAACTGTCTGAGGACTTGAGAAACCAAATTGTGAGGAAGCATGAGCAATCTCAAGGCTACAAGTCCATCTCCAAAGACCTGAATGTTCCTGTGTCTACCGTGCGCAGTGTCATCAAGAAGTTTAACCCCTTACCTACAAAGGACGTAATATTCCGTCCATGTGACCCTGGACCTAACTACCATGGACGGAATATTACGTCCCAGCGATCAGCGGCGCCGTGGTGAGCGCCGCTGATCGCGGCCGGGTGTCAGCTAATTATCATAGCTGACACCCAGCACAATGTGTCAGGGGCGGTCACGGACACGTTAACCCCTTGTACACCGTGATCAAACGCGATCGCGGTGTACCGGGGGTTAAAGGGAAGCATCGGCAGGGAGGGGGCTCCCTCCGTGCTTCCCTGAGCCCCCCACAGCAGCGCAATGTGCAGCGCTGCTGCGGGGGGCTCTTTCCCTACAGGCCCCCGGATCCAAGATGGCGACGGGGGCCTGCAGGGAGCTGGCTTCCTCACTGCCTGCAAAGCGCAGGCATGAGGAAGTCTGCAGCAGTGCCTGTGACAGATCGCTGATCTGTCACAGTGATCTGTGATGTGACAGATCAGCGATCTGTCACAGGACAGTGATGTCCCACCTGGGACAAGGTAATAAAGTAAAAAAAAAAAAAAAAGTGTTAAAAATAATTTTAAAAAAATCGCTAAATAAATTAGTAAAAAAAAAAAAAAAATATTCCCCAATAAATCCATTTTTTCAAAATAAAAAAAACCAAAAACAATAAAAGTACACATATTTGGTATCGCCGCGTCTGTAATGACCTGCCCTATAAAACTGTCCCATTAGTTAACCCCTTTAGCGAACCCTTTAAAAAATAAAAATAAAAAACGAAGCAAAAAATAATGATTTATTATCATACCACCGAACAAAAAGTGCAATAACGCGCGATCAAAAAGACGCATATAAATATCCATGGTACCGCTGAAAACGTCATCTTGTCCCGCAAAAAACGAGCCGCCATACAGCATCATCCGCAAAAAAATAAAAAAAATTATAGCTCGCAGAATAAAGCGATACAAAAATAATTATTTTTTATATAAAATTGTTTTCATTGCAAAAAACCGACAAAACATAAAAAACGACCTAAATGAGGTATCGCTGTAACCGTACTGACCCGAAGAATAAAAACGCTTTATCAATTTTACCGCACGCGGAACGGTGTAAACGCACCCCCCAAAAGAAATTCATGAAACGCTGGTTTTTGTTCATTCTGCGTCCCAAAAATCGGAATAAAAAGCGATCAAAAAATGTCACGTGCCTGAAAATGGTCCCAATAAAAACGTCCACTCGTCCCGCAAAAAATAAGACCTCACATGACTCGGTGGGTCAAAATACGGAAAAATTATAGCTCAAAATATGTGGTGATGCAAAAACTATTTTTACAATAAAAAGCGTCTTTTAGCGTGTGACAGCTGTCAAACATAAAAACCGCCATAAATAGTAAATCAAACCCCCCGTTATCACCCCCTTAGTTAGGGAAAAATAATAAAACTAAAAGAAAATGTATTTATTTCCATTTTCCCACTAGGGTTAGGGTTAGGGTAGGGTTAGGGCTAGGGTTAGGGTTAGGGCTAGGGTTGGGGCTAGGGTTAGGGTTAGGGCTAGGGTTAGGGTTAGGGCTAGGGTTAGGGCTAGGGTTAGGGCTAGGGCTCAGATTAGGGTTAGGGGTGTGTTGGGGTTAGGGTTGGAGTTATAATTGGGGGGGTTTCCACTGTTTGGGCACATCAGGTGCTCTCCAAAGGCAACATGGCGTCTGATCTCAATTCCAGCCAATTCTGCGTTGAAAAAGTCAAATGGTGCTCCTTCCCTTCCAAGCTCTGCCATGCGCCCAAACAGTGTTTTACCCCCACATGTAGGGTATCAGCCTACTCAGGACAAATTACAAAACAACTTTTGGGGTCCAATTTCTCCTGTTACCCTTAGGAAAATAAAAAATTGGGGGCAAAAATATAATTTTGCGGAAAAAAATGTTTTTTTTATTTTCACGCCCAGGCGTTATAAACTTCTGTGAAGCACTTGGGGGTTCAAAGTGCTCTCCACACATCTAGATAAGTTCCGTGGGGGGTCTAGTTTCCAAAATGGGGTCACTTGTGGGGAGTTTCAATAGTTTAGGTACATCAGGGGCTCTCCAAACGCACATGACACCCGCAGACCAATCCATCCAAGTCTGCATTCCAAAACGTCACTACTCCCCTTCCGAGCCCCGACGTGTGCCCATACAGTAGTTTTATCCCACATATGAGGTATCAGCGTACTCAGGACAAATTGGACAACAACTTTTGGGGTCCAATTTCTCCTGTTACCCTTGGGAAAATAAAAAAAATGGGGACTAAAAGATGATGTTTGTTGAAAAAATACGATATTTTTATTTTCACGCCCGGTCGTTATAAACTTCTGTGAAGCACTGGGGGGTTCAAAGTGCTCACCACACATCTAGATAAGTTCATTAGGGGGTCTAGTTTCCAAAATGGGGTCACTTGTGGGGGGTTTCCACTGTTTAGGTACATCAGGGGCTCTCCAAAAGCAACATGACACCCGCAGACCATGCCATCAAAGTCTGCATTCCAAAACGTCACTACTTCCCTTCCGAGCCCCGACGTGTGCCCATACAGTAGTTTTCTCCCACATATGAGGTATCAGCGTACTCAGGACAAATTGGACAACAACTTTTGGGGTCCAATTTCTCCTGTTACCCTTGGGAAAATAAAAAAATTGGAGACTAATTGATCATGTTTGTGGAAAAAATACGATTTTTTTATTTTCATGCCTGGGCATTATAAACTTCTGTGAAGCCCTTGGGGGTTCAAAGTGCTCACCACACATCTAGATAAGTTCCTCAGGGGGTCTAGTTTCCAAAATGGGGTCATTTGTGGGGGGGTTCCACTGTTTAGGTACATTAGGGGCTCTCCAAAGGCAACATGACACCCGCAGACCATTCCATCAAAGTCTGCATTCCAAAACGTCACTACTTCCCTTCCGAGCCCCGACGTGTCCCCATACAGTAGTTTTCTCCCAAATATGGGGTATCAGCGTACTCAGGACAAATTGGACAACAACTTTTGGGGTCCAATTTCTCCTGTTACCCTTGGGAAAATTAAAAAATGGGGACTAAAAGATGATGTTTGTGGAAAAAATACGATTTTTTTATTTTCACGCCCAGACGTTATAAACTTCAGTGAAGCACTGGGGGGTTCAAAGTGCTCACCACACATCTAGATAAGTTCCTTGGGGGGTCTAGTTTCCAAAATGGTGTCATTTGTGGGGGTTTCTACTGTTTTGGTACATCAGGGGCTTTCCTAACGCGACATGGTGTCCGATCTTAATTCCAGCCAAAAACGTCAAATGGCGCTGCTTCCCTTCCGAGCTCTGCCATGCGCCCAAATAGTGGTTTACACCCACATGTGGGGTATCAGCGTACTCAGGATAAATTGCACAATATCTTTTAGGGTCCTGTTACTTTTGGAAAAATAAGAATTGAGGGTGAAAAGATCATTTTTGTGGAAAGAATATGATTTTTTAATTGTACTGCTGTACGTTATAACCTTCTGTGAAGCCCTTGGGGGTTCAAAGTTCTCACCACACATCTAGATAAGTTCCTTGGGGGGTCTAGATTCCAAAATGGTGTCATTTGTGGGGGGTTTCCACTGTTTTGGTACATCAGGGGTTTTCCAATCGCGACATGGTGTCCGATCTCAATTCTAGCCAAAAACGTCAAATGGCGCTGCTTCCCTTCCGAGCTCTGCTATGCGCCCAAATAGTCATTTACACCCACATATGGGGTATCAGCGTACTCAGGACAAATTGCACAATAACTTTTAGGGTCCTGTTACCCTTGGAAAAATAAAAATTGGGGGTGAAAAGATCATTTTTGTGGAAAAAATATGATTTTTTAATTGTACCGCTGTACGTTATAAACTTCTGTGAAGCCCTTGTGGGTTCAAAGTTCTCACCACATATCTAGATAAGTTCCTTGGGGGGTCTAGTTTCCAAAATGGGGTCACTTGGGGGGGTTTCCACTGTTTAGGTACATCAGGGGCTCTCCAAACGCGACATGGCGTCCGATCTGAATTCCAGCCAATTTTGCATTGAAAAAGTCAAACGGTGCTCCTTCCCTACTGAGGTCTGCCATGCGCCGAAACAGTGGTTCCCCCCCACATGTCAGGTATCAGCGTACTCAGGACAAATTGCACAATAAATTTTGCAGTCCAATTTCTCCTGTTACCCTTGGTAAAATAAAGAAAATTGAACCTGAAGTATTTTTTTTGTGAAAAAAAGTTAAATGTTCATTTTTTTTTTAATATTCAAAAAATTCCTGTGACGCTCCTAAAGGGTTAATAAACTTCTTGAATGTGGTTTTAAGCACCTTAAGGGGTGCAGTTTTTAGAATGGTGTCACTTTTGGGTATTTTCTATCATATAGACCCCTCAAAGTGGCTTCAAATGTGATGTGGTCCCTAAAAATAAAATGGTGTTGCAAAAATGAGAAATCGCTGGTCAATTTTTAACCTTTATAACTTCCTAACAAAAAAAAATTTTGGTTCCAAAATTGTGCTGATGTAAAGTAAACATGTGGGAAATGTTATGTATTAAGTTTTTTGTGTGCCGTATCGCTGTGATTTAAGGGCATAAAAATTCAAAGTTGGAAAATTGCGAAATTTTCAAAATTTTCGTCAAATTTCCATTTTTTTCACAAATAAACGCAAGTTATTTGAATGCAATTTAACCACTAACAAGAAGTACAATATGTCACGAGAAAACAATGTCAGAATCACCGGGATCCATGGAAGCGTTCCAGAGTTATGACCTCATAAAGGTACAGTGGTCAGAATTGTAAAAATTGGCCCGGGAGTTAACGTGCAAACCACCCTTGGTAGTGAAGGGGTTAAAGCCCATGGCACTGTGGCTAACCTCCCTAGATGTGGACGCAAAAGAAAAATTGACAAGAGAATTCAACGCAAGATTGTGCGGATGTTGGATAAAGAACCTCGACTAACATCCAAACAAGTTCAAGCTGCCCTGCAGTCCGAAGGTACAACAGTGTCAACCGGTACTATCCGTCGGCGTCTGAATGAAAAGGGACTGTATGGTAGGAAACCCAGGAAGACCCCACTTCTTACCCCGAGACATAAAAAAGCCAGGCTGGAGTTTGCCAAAACATACCTGAAAAAGCCTAAAACGTTTTGGAAGAATGTTCTCTGGTCAGATGAGACAAAAGTAGAGCTTTTTGGGCAAAGGCATCAGCATAGAGTTTACAGGAGAAAAAAAGAGGCATTCAAAGAAAAGAACACGGTCCCTACAGTCAAACATGGCGGAGGTTCCCTGATGTTTTGGGGTTGCTTTGCTGCCTCTGGCACTGGACTGCCTGACCGTGTGCATGGCATTATGAAGTCTGAAGACTACCAACAAATTTTGCAGCATAATGTAGGGCCCAGTGTGAGAAAGCTGGGTCTCCCTCAGAGGTCATGGGTCTTTCAGCAGGACAATGACCCAAAACACACTTCAAAAAGCACTAGAAAATTGTTTGAGAGAAAGCACTGGAGACTTCTAAGGTGGCCAGCAATGAGACCAGACCTGAATCCCATAGAACACCTGTGGAGAGATCTAAAAATGGCAGTTTGGAGAAGGCACCCTTCAAATATCAGGGCTCTGGAGCAGTTTGCCAAAGAAGAATGGTCTAAAATTCCAGCAGAGCATTGTTAGAAACTCATTGATGGTTACCGGAAGTGGTTGGTCGCAGTTATTTTGGCTAAAGGTTGTGCAACCAAGTATTAGGCTGAGGGTGCCAATACTTTTGTCTGGCCCATTTTTGGAGTTTTGTGTGAAATGATCAATGTTTTGCTTTTTGCTTCATTCTTTTTTGTGTTGTTTCATTTAAGACAAATCAAATGAAGATAATAATACCAAAGAATTTGTGTTTGCAATCATTTTCAGGAAGAAACTGAGTATTATCTGACTGAATTGCAGGGGTGTCAATACTTTTGGCCACAACTGTATGCATGGCTCCACTCCCACCTTTGTATACATGGATCTGCTCCCACCCTTGTATACATGGCTCCGCTCCCACCCTTGTATGCATGGCTCCGCTCCCACCCTTGTATACATGGCTCCACGCCCACCCTTGTATGAATGGCTCCGCTCCCACCCTTGTATGAATGGCTCCGCTCCCACCCTTGTATACATGGCTCTGCTCCCCTGTCCTCCTCCATCATACTTACCCTCACACCATCGCTGAACTTCCCTGCATCTCAATCCTGGCGCGTCAGCTTTTTCCTGTGCGGAGCGGTCACGTAGTACTGCTTATTAAGGTCATGAATATGGACACCACGCCTATGGGAGTGGAGTCGCGTCCATCTTCATGACCTTAATGAGCGGTACTACGTGACCACTCAGCACTGGATGAAGCTGCAGTGCCCGACAGGGATGCAGGAACTAAGGGTGAATATCGATGTCTTCTAGAAGCTGGCGGTTGCAGCTGTCACTACAGTGCTACAGCTGCCGGCTCCCCTTGTGTGCAGCATTCTGAGCCGTGGCTCCGCGGACCATCAACAGAACTGGAACGGCCTAGTCCTGGGCCGTGGACCGGTGGGTGGGGACCCCTGCTCTTGAGGACTGGAGTTGGGGAACACTGGTCTAATGTGTATGGAGGCCTTTAAAGGGGATCTGTCACCACATTTTTGGCCTATAAGATGTGGCCACAGCCATCAGGTGCTTATCTACAGCATTCTGTAATGCTGTAGATAAGCCCCCGATGTAACCTTAAAGATAAGAAAAACTAGTTAGATTATACTCAGCGGGGGGCGCGGTCCGGTATGGTGGGTGTCGCGGTCCGGCGCCTCCCATCTTCTAGCGATGACGTCCTCCTCCTTACTTCTGCTGTGGCTCCTGCACAGGCGTACTTTATCTGCCCTGTTGAGGGCAGAGTAAAGTACTGCAGTGTGCAGGCACCGGACCTCTCTGACTTTTCCCGGCGCCTGTGCACTGCAGTACCTTATTCTGCCCTCAACAGCCAAGATAAAGTATGCCTGCGCAGGAGCTACGACAGAAGGAGGAGGATGTCATCGCTAGAAGATGAGAGGCGCTGGACCGGACCGCGACACCCACAGCACCGGACCGCACCTCCCGGTGAGTATAATCTAACTCTTTTTTCTTCTCTTTCAGGTTACATCAGGCATCAGGGGCTTATCTACAGCATTACAGAATGCTGTAGATAAGCCCCTGATGGCTGTGACTGCATCTTATAGGCTAAAAATTGGGTGACAGATTCCGTTTAAAGTAACTTCAACGTAAAATCTCACTAAGACATGTTAGGAACGTATAGGCCGACTAGGTAGAAAGTCTATGATCCTGCCTTCAGTCTCACTCGGCTGATCTCCTCTGCCCCTCTCATCACCAGGATCCCCCACACCAGAACATTAAATCCTCTGAAACGTCTCCATGACACAAGTTTTGTAAAAGTGCAATATTAATTAGTGTATAAATGATAGTTCTACAACTTCCAATCACACTTTATGTATCAATTCTTTGCCACTTTGCAGATATTACTTTGCTGTCAGTGAATGAGAACACTCTTGTTTACATTCAGAGGCGGCAAACGTGTTCTTAACTAACTTGAGCCTGGCAAGTGAAATACATCAGTGGCAGCTGCACAAATCTGTCTGCTAAATTGTATCAGCCGGGAGCGCACGTTGCCTACACCTGATACAATTGTATCCATTTGTCATCCGCAAACAATACGATGAGTTACAATTGTATCCGTCTGTCAGAGGGCGACAACATGGGTTCTCATTCACTAACAGAAAACTAAAGCTTGGCCATACATTGAGCTGGCCAACAGCGATCTCCCCCGACTAGCTCTCATATCCGCCATGCGTTCCTGTGTTCTCTACGAGAGAACCGATGCTGAAATCATTTTGATCCTTATTTTCCCCGACATCATTCTTCGTTGTGACAGTTCTTTAGATGGTGGGATGATTTTGCCGAACTCGGCAGTTTGGGCTGACTTTTTTCTAATTCCACAACTCCAGTCCTCAAGGCCCACCAACAGGTCATGTTTTCAGGATTTCCTTAGTATTGCTAAGGTTATGATTGCATCACCTGTGCAACACAAATGAAATCCCGAAAACATGACCTGTTGGTGGGCCTTGAGGACTGGAGTTGGGGAACCCTGATCTAATAGATACGAAGGTCTTGAAATCTGAAAAATAACCTGAATTCGACATTTTGCATATTTTGTGAATTCTGTGTTTTACATTTGATTCCGACTTCACACGGCACAATTTTCGCAAGCTACAACCCAGACGACAAGCGTTTCATCGGTCCCCGTGGTTTATAACTTTGCGTCCTACGACACATAGAAGTTCACAGGGCACGTACTCAGTCTTCCCGTCAAACTGGCGGATTACACAACCTAAGTATCACGAAAAGTTGTTCTTCCACTGGCCCTACCTCCCACAGTCTCGCTGCATTACATACATTCCGTCCCAACCTCGAGCTCAGCCCATGAAATGAGGAACTGAAACAGAGCAAGACAAACAGCCTCGCACTTAACTCCTTGTGGCCCTTTCTCTGCTCTATTCATCTACCGGAACGCAATTATTTGGCTATCAGAGAACCACCTTAAAGAGGACCGGGTTTTAATAAATCTCATAGGATAGTGGAGAATAATAACTGTTGACGTTAATTTATTTTTTATTAATTTTTCTTTTGTTCTTCTGTTGCAGTGATTTTTTGGAAAAATTTTTGTTGGAACGGTTCCCAGTAATAACTTGATCGGAGGGTCTCCTGCTGCTTAAGGGGGCTTCATACATCTGTGTTTGAGTGTGGACTGTGATGTACTTGTAGGCAGAAGGACTGGGCCGGGGGTATCTGCTTTGTGCCGTGTCCGGAACTGTCGGGACTGTCTCCTCTGTTGTCTGGGGGAAAGCTTAAGCAACAGGACCGACCTTTGCACTTAGCCTCAGCGCATGTGCCGCCCAAGAGGGACTGGGAGCGTGATCGGGGACTGCTTCCTGAACCCCTGGTGTATATCTGTCGGGCTACGCTAGGCTCCGGCAGTGCTTTGAACTGTGCCCTACTCTCCGCCCTGAACCTCGGACCAGGAAACCCACCAAAGGCATCAGAGACTGATCGCTGCCATCAGAACCTGGCTTATCAACGTCTGCAGGACTACACCTTGTTCTCTTCGCGCTGACTGTTGTTGGCACCATCGTCTGCACTGTGGACATGTCTCGACCGGATAAGATACACCTTAAGAAAACTGTTACTACTCTTGTTTGCCCATATCTTCACCAGTTACCCCCCTTGCCCCCATTTTACCTGCTATCTCCCTGCGTGGAGTAAATATCTGTAAAGAGTAAATACGTTAACCCTTGATCTGCCTCCTGTCTGTCACTGCATCTCGCAACCTGCTCACATACTGACCACCCAGAACGCAACAGCTTCATTGGCATATGTTTGGGAAACCTGCGACCAGCCCGTACATCGTGATCTGTACTTGGCCTGTGAAACACATCTTATGGCCCCCATATGCCGAAATCGTCAGGCTCGTCGACCAGTCTAATGTGTTTGGGGTCCACGAAAATCTTCTTTCAAGTGACCCCATACACATTAGGCTGTTGGCCTAGTTAAGGCTCCATCATGTCCAATTTTGGACAACTCATCCTTTTGTTATCTAGAGTTAAGCTACCACCAGAGATGTCCGACAGTGGCTTTCTCATAGAGAACACAGAGGCGCTTGGCCAAGCAAGCGCTCCTGTGTATGGGAGTTTCGGAGAAGACGGCTGCCCACTGGATCATTAATCCTTCTCATATGCAAGAAAAAAAATGTCAAGGTTCTCCTACTATAGATTAAAAAATGGACAGCACTCGGACGACACATGGATGGCATCTGTGTGCTGTCATGAGAGTTATCCGTCTGCATGTCTCCTGACCTGATCTCAATAACTTCAGGTCTGGCTACAAAGCTGATTGCGGATCAGTGGCAGGTCCAGACATAGCGGTCCATATTCAGAACGTGATGTGTGAAGCCGGCCTCAGATACAGATGCAGGTAGTGGCAAAGTGGCCAGAAAGGAAGTAGCTAACTTCTCCTCTTAAGGGGGCCTAACACATTGGATTCATCTGAGACAATCCAGTTTATATTTTATTCGGAGCAAATCACAGACCATCTTATATCTTTGGAAATGTCTCGACTTTCTCCCAATTGAGGATTTCAGGGAAATGAAGGATCAGGCTGTTTCCATCTCAACACGCCCAATGCTTTTGTTTCCATTGAAAATAGACTGCCATCTAAGTTGGCTTACTCCATGCAGACTTGACCGGAGATAAGTCGTTGTCAAAGATGTCTGTGAGTGGATTTCTTATAGAGCACACAGGGGACACTCTTGTGTATGTGAGAGATCGCCGCTGTCCGGACCATCTAATGAGTATGTGCCTTAGGACATATAGTATTTCTTATCCTATATTCCAGGTCTGATCCATTTGTACATGAGTTGAATAATACCCTTTTATCTAATACGTTCAGCCCACATTATACCACCATACAGTGCCAAATAATAATGCCATACCTTGGCAAAATAATACTGCTATATATACATTATATATTACCATCACATAGCGTTGGAAATAATATACAACGCATTAAGTAATACGGCTTTAAATAGTGCCACCATATTGTACCCACATAATACTACAAATCTGTTCCCAAAAATGCCGCCACATACGTGTGCAACCCTATACAGAAGTCCGCTCCGACTCTACAAATCCTGCTTGTAATGCACTGAAATACTGAAGAGGGAGAGAACCAGCACAAACTGTTCATGTGTGACTGGGGTGTTTGGTTTCAGAGGCCGCTCAGTGGTGAAGTAGAAAATCTGGATTTAAGAACCTGTTCCCCCAGCGCTGTCCACGCCACCAGGTGCTGCTACTTCGTGAAAGCGGATCGCCGGCCTCAATAGCATTTCTGTTGCTGATGTTGCAATAAGGTACGTAATCGACCAACTGAGCAAAATTCATGTCTCCATTCACTGACAGCAAGCAGGATCAATGGAAGTTTGAAACACAAATGTTATTGCATCTGTATTCTTAATGGTTTCTAATTACCTGGATGAGCACTCCTGGAAAACCCTGAAATCACCAATATTGTGCCACCGCTACCACTGCTTGCTGTCAGCCGATGGGAATAGTCAAACGTTACACAAAGAAGTGAAGAAATCATTGCAACGTAATATTTATCAAAGCTCAGGGACTAGGGCGGTTGTGTCTGTGTCAGACAATCCTCTATAAGCCAAATACATCCGTGGTATCAGTGGTGTCCTGAGGGTTCGTGACAATGCTTCAGTGCAGATAAAGTCTCCCCGTCTTGGTTTCTGTATGGGGCGATTGTGGATTATTTCACAAATCCATCACAGAAACAAATGACGGAGAATCGAAGTTTCCAAACTGTCAGATGCCAAATGATACAAGATTGTACATGGGGGTCTATTGCCTGCAAATCCCATATTATCATTAGTAGAATTATTCTTCTAATACAACATGAAGCTGTAGGGTGAAAATCACCTGTGGCCTCATTGCGGCCCCGTTCATGGCCGTAGTATAGATTCTTATAGATGGAGGTCTATACGTGTCAACAGGTTACAAGGGCAACCATGGGGAAATGGCCATCACTGTGCATGCATCTTACTAATTGGGGGACCGGATAATTCCAGGGTGTGTAATGGATAGAGATAGATAGATAGATAGATAGCTATGAGAAAGATAGATATTAATTATTAATATTTGCCAAATGCCAGAATAATGAGAGCGAGAGAATGTTTTAAGGTATTTTTATTGCTTACTGCAAAGTCAAAAGTTTGCATACACCAAGATTACTATGCCGTTAAACAATTCTAGACCACCCATATGATGATGTCATGTGTTTAGAAACTTCTCATACGTTTTTTTTTTTTTGCAACATCTGAGTTAATTAGAGACACACCTGTGGATGTATTTTAATGCACACCTGAAACACACTGCTTCTTTGTGTAGTATCATGAGACGGTCTAAAGAAATCAGCTAAGATATCAGGAAGTGAATTGTGGACTTGCACCAGTCTGGCTCACCCTTGGGTACAATTTCAAGATACCTGAAGGTGCGTTGTTCATCTGTACAAACAATTATACACAAGTACAAGCAATATGGGAATGTCCAGCCATCATACCGCTCAGGAAGAAGATGGGTACTGTGTCCCAGAGATGAATGTGCTTTGATCCGACATGTGCATATCATCCCAAGGACAAAAGAAAAAGACCTTGTGAAGATGATTCTGGTAAGATTGTGTCAATAATTCACAGTGAAACCAGTACTTTATCAACATGGGCTAAAAGGCCACTCTGCCAGGATGAAGTCATTACTCCAAAAGACACATAAAAAAGCCAGATTAATGTTTGCAAATGCACACAGGAACAAAGAGTTTAATTTTTGGATACATATCCTGTGGTCTGATGAAACTAAAATTGAACTTTTGGGGCATAATGGCCATCGTTACATTTGGAGGAAAAATGGAAAAGCTTTGAAGTGTAAGATCACCATCCCAACTGTGAAACACTGGGGTGGCAGCATCTTGCTGTGAGGTTGTTTTGCTGCAGGAGGGACTGGTGCACTTCACAAAATTGATGGCATCACGACAAAAGAAGATTATGTGGCAATACTGAAGCAACATCTCAAAACATTAGTAAGTTAAAGCTTGGGCGGAAATGGGTCTTCCAAATTGACAATGACCCGAAGCATACTGCCAAAATGTTAACAAAGTGGCTTAAGGATAACAAAGTCAATGTTTTGGAGTGGCCATCACAAAGCCCTGATCTCAATCCTATTGAAAATTTATGGGCAAAGCTGAAAAGGCCGCATTTGTCAGGAGTAGAGTTGAGCGAAACAGGTCGGCCAGATTCATAAGTCGTCGACTTATGGCAAAGTCGGGTTTCGCTGACCACAGTGTGAGGTCGGCCATGCGGTCGGCAAAACGAGCGCCAAAGTCGGATTTCCCAGAATGCTTGCTCGTGACTTTTTCAGCCACTGAGCAAGGACGTACACTGTGGGCAATGAGATGACATGTGCAGCGTCCGGGGAGAGAGAGAGATTTTGCGCACTTTAAAAAAGCGGTCCGGCATGTAGGTGTGTTTACTGTCCTCCACTCCCTGCCGACTTTGCTTCCCCATTGACTTGCATTGGGTTTCGTGTTTCAGTCGGACCTTCGACTTTTCACGATAGTCGGCCAATTTAGTTCGACTCGACTTTTGAGAAAGTTGGGTTTCATGAAACCCGACTCGACCCTAAAAAAGGCAAAGTCGCTCATCTCTAGTCAGGAGGAATGGGCCCAAATTCCGACCAACTATTGTGAGAAGCTTGTGGAAGGATATCCCAAACGTTTCAACCAAGTCATTCAGTTTAAGGGCAATGGTACCAAATATTAATGTAAACTTTTGACCTTGCAGTAAGAAAAATGCCTTAAAACATTCTCTCTCTCATTATTCTGGCATTTGGCAAATATTAATAATTATGGTAATCCTAATTGACCTAAAACGGGAAAGGTTTATTCTGATTTCATGTCAGATATTGAGAAAAACATGCAGATATTTCTTTTATATAGTGTATGGAAACTTCTGGTTTTTTCTGTAGATAGATAGATCGATAATAGATACATTGATAGAAGATAGATAGATAGATAGACAGATAGATAGATAGATAGATAGATAGATACATAAATAGATTCATACATACATATATAGATAGATATGAAGTTCAGGAGAAACAACACGAGCATGCAATCAATTTGCATATAAAAGTATCAAAAACTTTATTTAGAAAAGTACTACAGATAAGAATCACAAAATAACAAGATTGCTCATCAATTAATGCTCCTCCTTGACAAAGGGGCCTGGTGCGCCGCAAAATGCATGTCGGGGGTCATACTGCTGGGCTTTCCCTCTCCTCCCCTCCCTGATAAGCTCCCCTTGGGGAATTTTTGAATCAATTGCTTTGACTGCCTATCATGGGTTACTGATACCACCCAGTTACATGCGCATGATGGCCTTAAGGCCCTTTTACATTTAGCGATGCACCAGCAATCCGACCAGCGATCCGACCCGGTCAGGATCGCTGGTGCATCGCTAAATGATCGCTAGTGAGCTTTCATACAGAAAGATCTCACAGCGATGCAGCAGCGACGCAGCGCACGATACTCACCTTTCACACACAGCGATCCTGACGTCCTCCTGCCCGCGTCCAGCGTCGCTCGTCTCACACAGAAGGAAGCCTCAGCAGGAAGCTGACGACGAGAAATGGAGCCGGACATTCTCGCGCGATCAGCGATGGACAGCGGGGGAGCCGGTTGGAGGTAAGTATCACACATAGCGATCTCACTAGCGATATCGCTATAACGTCACAAAACCAGTGACGTTTTAACGATATTGCTAGCGATATCGCTTAGTGTAAAACCCCCTTTACTCTTTAGCCTCTGGCTTTATTATATAGCCTGTTTGGCTTCATGATGGTATCATTATATGGTAATTGTATTTGACCTAGTGGGGTTTTTTACTGGGATGGCTTCCATCACAGTGGGAGGAGTAGGGGACAATTGGGTTAATACCGTCTGCATTAATTGATGAGCACTCTTGTTATTTTGTGATTCTTATCTGTAGTACTTTTCTAAATAAAGTTTTTGATACTTTTATACACAAATTGATCACATGTGTGGTGCCCCCAGGAGTATGGTCGCCACAGTGGCTTTGCCTTCCTCCAGGGGAGGGTAATGCCAGGTTTGGAGGCAAAAATGGGTCTCTCTCGCAGTCAATCCATACATGCAACACAGTTCCACTCCAGGCCAGCAGGGGGAACTCTGAACCAGGATTAAGGGGAGGAGTGCCCTCTGAGGGCCAGGAGGAAGGGGTAGTCAGTTAGTCTGCAGAGGGTGAAGTGTGCAGATGTGGAGAGAGAAGCTGGAGGTTGAGCTAGGAAAGGAGAGCTCCCTCACAGTGAGAGCGCGTGAACTGGAGCCTGGTCTCCACGATTGTATGGATACGAACGGTCCTACAACAGATACCAGAGGAGTAGGAGGCTGTAAATGCCCTACTCCCATCTAAGACTTGAGGCACAACAGCAGCTTGGATAGAGAGCCAGGACTCAGAGAGAGAGGAGTCCCCGAGAGAGGCTACAGCTGTCTGCCGTGAAAGTAAGGTTCTTGGGAACATCTGACAGGAGGAACTTCAGAGTAACTTAGTACTGGAGTA
Organism: Dendrobates tinctorius; assembly: GCF_039654945.1. Taxonomy (NCBI): domain Eukaryota; kingdom Metazoa; phylum Chordata; class Amphibia; order Anura; family Dendrobatidae; genus Dendrobates; species Dendrobates tinctorius. Next base: position 29,534,411 of record NW_027361788.1, on the reverse strand, counting down.
CTTCATTTAAACAAGCGCTAGGAAGGAGACTGCACAGACCGTCTGCTGAGAGAGAATCCCTGAGTTTCTTCCAGGCTAGCCTGCTCCGTTACCATCTGTAATCAGGACCCTGGACTGCAGTTATCAAGTAAAGGTACAAATTGTACCCCGCTGTGATTTGTCTGCTTCCTACCCTTACGGCACTGCTACATCCCCGTGCCAACCACCTCTACACTGCCCTGGGACTATAGCTTCACTTGTGGGGAGCTTTTACATCCTTGCTGCACCCTACCATCAGTCCCAGTGGATCTGCATGCAGCGTCGGCTTAACACCTCCCTTGCCGAGCACCACATGTGGCGTCACGAACTATTCCATTCCATTAACTACATTCCCCCATTACTTGGGCGCCCAGGGCCACGGTCCGGGTCACCACTGCTGTGACACATCCCACTGACACCGGCCCGGTACTGAGTACCCCACAGCCCTGGGAGGGCGACCCAAATAGGCGTCACGAACAGGATTACGGAGCCCGGTATCCCCGGGTCCTGTGTGCCATAGACTGTGTTTGTGTAACAGACGGTGTGAAATTGGCGCCAATTGCCACCATTGCCGCGCTGCTTGGCGCGTGCGGGAAGAAAGAGGCGGGCCTTCGTGGGTGGAGCCTGCCGCAGAGCACGAAGAAGCGAAGTGCCGCGCGGGAAGAAAGGACAGCGCGCGAGAGGAGGAGGAGCTGAGGCCAACAGCCCGGAGCGTCGGGCCTGTGAAGCGGCCACCGGTGAGCTCCCATAACCCCCCAGCCCTGGCTAACGTTAACGGGGGGGAGAGGATGTCCGTGCCCAACAGCGATGCAGCGGCAGGCGCAGGTGCCAACCCTGCAGCACCGCCAGGAGGAGCACCTGCCACAGCGGTCTCCATAATGCCGCTGTCTATGCCCTATATACCGGGAGCGGCCTAGCTACCGCAGTACTCAGGTGAGTCGCATACCATGAGTGAATTTAAAGAGAGACTGTGCAGTTTGTTTAAAGTCTACCCTCTGTCTGAGAGCCAGAAAGTGAATATCCTGATTGGACAGCTAACGGGTGCAGGGCAGAGAGAAGTGAAAGCCTGGCAGGACACTGATAAAGAGGCTGTTGCAAAGATCCTGGCAAAGCTAAGAAGCACCTTTGACATTCGCACTGCAGCTGAAATCAAGATGAGGTTCTTTGGCTGTAAACAGAAGGCACAGGACAGTATCAGGGATTATGCTCTCAACCTGCAGGAGGTGCTGCAAGCAGTTAAGCAAGTTGATCCTGACAGTGTAAAGGAAGAAGATAAACTGTTAAAAGAGCAGTTCATTGAAGGACTCCTATCCAGTACCCACAGAGGACAGTTGCATATTATAACCCTGCAAAACCCTGATCTGAACTTTGCTGATTTTAAGGACAGGGCTATTCGGGTACTGCAGGAGTCCACTGACAGCCATCCAGCGCCCCCAAGGCGCCCAGCGATCACCTACAATCAGGAAGCGACATCTTTTCCTTCCATCCCTGTGGAGTCTGATGCACAGACTCTGGATAAAGATCCAACTGAGGAGCTGCGTCTTCAGGTCCAGGAGTTGACCAAAGGAATGGCTGCACTTACTAAAACCGTGCAGTCCCTACAAGTGTCCTCCAAAGAAAAGATCCAGCTTGCTTCCAGTCCAGAGGATGTCCTGTGGCTCCGGAGGAGAAGGGCCCCGTCACTTCGAGGGAGGAACAACGATCGCTATGACCAGGACGGACGTCCCATCTGTCGTCGCTGCTACAAGGTTGGTCATCTTGCAAGATATTGTCCTTTAAACGAGCAACCCCTGGGGCAGAGGGCCAACCCCCAGGAGTAGGATCCCGAGGCCCAAGGAACTGGAGAGCCAAGTATGTGTGAGGGAGACCAATCCTTCCTGTGGTGATTGACGGCATTCCCATGAACGCTTTGCTGGACACTGGCTCCCAGGTGACCACTGTGCCGTACATTCTGTACAAGAGGTATTGGGCGGATTCAGAACTTACCCGTGGCCCAACTGATGAACTGACAGTAGTTGCTAGTAATGGTCAGTCTTTACCGCAGATAGGATGTAAAGAAATTACTGTTAAAGTGGGGCGGGTAGAGCTAAAGTCTCAAGGTCTAATAGTTGTTGATATTGATCGACGTGAATGTAATCCCATGATGACTCTTGGTACAAATGTAATTGAAAACTGTCTGTCCGAGGTTATTGTCTTGTTGCAACAGGTGGCTGAGACTGCTGGTTCCGGAGAACAACGAGTCCTGCAGAAGGAGATCCGAGCCCTGATGCAAAGGCAACAGGTAGAACTCTCTGGCGGAGAGATTGGCAGCGTCAGAGTGAGTGATGCTTTTCCCATTGCAATACCCCCCAGATGTGAAATGTTGGTTTGGTGTCGGGCAGCTATAGGTCTTAGAGGGAGAGATTACCAGGCGTTGGTAGAACCAGTATACTCCGAGAGCAGGCCCACTGTCCTGACAGCCAGAGGGGTGGTTGACGTATGAAAGGGGAGAGTACCTGTACGCCTTTTGAATTGTGTGGAAGAGGAAGCCACAATACCTCGGTACGCCACAGTTGCTAAGCTTCTCACCGTTAATAACACCTCTTTGCAGGCAGCAGAACCCTTGGTCTCATCCGATCAGGTGGAGGAAAATGACTCTGTGAAGCAGCCAGATGAGTGGTGTCAGCAACTGCAGGTGGGAACTGACTCTACACCTTCATACCAGAAAAATGGGGATTACAGAGTGACACAAGAGTATGAGCGGGTATTCAGCAAACACCCACTAGATTGTGGGCAGGCAAAAGGGGTTCAACATCATATCCCCACAGGAGACCATCCACCCATAAAGGAGAGGTACAGACCTATACCCCCAACACAATACCAGTGTGCTAAGAGTATGTTGAGGGAGATGAAGGAGGCAGGGGTCAACAGAGACAGTTGTAGCCCCTGGGAAGCTCCAATAGTGTTTGTAAAGAAAAAGGATGGTACCATGAGAATGTGTGCTGATTACAGGAAAATTAACAGCATTACACATAAAGATGCCTACCCATTACCAAGAATTGAGGAATCATTAGCTCCACTTAAAACTGCTAACTACTTTTCCACCTTGGATCTCACTAGTGGGTATTGGCAGGTTCCCGTGGCAGAGGCAGACAAGGAGAAAACAGCATTTACCACTCCAATGGGTCTCTGTGAGTTCAATTATATGTCTTTTGGGCTCTGCACTGCTCCAGGAACATTTCAACGGCTGATGAAGTGCTGCCTGGGACACATGAACTTTGAAACGGTCCTGTTGTATTTGGATGATGTCATTGTTTTCTCCAAAACCTATGAAGATCATCTGGAACACCTGGCTGAAGTGTTTGAAGCTTTGTCCAATTTTGGCCTGAAGGTGAAGCCCTCCAAATGCCACCTCCTGAAGCCCAAGGTGCAGTACCTCGGTCATGTGGTCAGTGCAGAAGGTGTGGCACCAGATCCTGACAAGGTCACCGTGATCCGGGACTGGTCAAAGCCCAGCAACCTTCATGAAGTACGCCAATTCCTTGGACTGGTAGCCTACTACTGAAGATTCATCAAGGGCTTTACTGAAATAGCCACCCCTATGCAAAATCTCCTGGTGGGGCAGTCCAAGAAGACCAAACAGAAAAATTCCACCTTTGAATGGACTGAAGAGTTGGAAGGGTCCTACACCAGATTGAAGATGGCTCTCACAGGAGACGAAGTTCTGGCCTACCCAAATTATGACAAACTCTTTGTGCTGTACACAGATGCCAGCAACGTGGGACTAGGAGCAGTACTGTCACAGGTACAGAATGGGAAAGAAAGAGTGATCTCCTATGCCAGCAGGAAGCTGTGCCCCACCGAAAGGAACCCTGATAATTACAGTTCTTTCAAGCTGGAGTTCCTTGCCATAGTCTGGGCTGTCACCGAAAGGTTCAAACATTACCTAGCCTCTGCCAAGTTCACTATCTTCACGGACAACAATCCGTTGATGCATTTGGATACTGCAAAACTAGGTGCACTGGAACAGCGATGGATGGCTCGGCTATCAAACTATGAGTCTACCATCAAGTACCGGGCAGGGCACAAGAATGCCAATGCTGATGCGTTGTCCAGGATGCTTAACCTACCAGATGCAGCAGAAGACCCTGAGGCTCTTGAAGAGATAGAGCTACCTCCCTTCCACCGGCCACTTGCGGCCCAGCGTGCTCAAGGAGTGAGAAACAGACGGTCTGGCTTGAAGGAGGTCACCCTGAACCCATTGCCCCATCATGATTGGTCAGAAACGCAAGATAGTGACCCTGCAGTCCGTCTGGTGAAGGAGCTGCTGACCCGAGCTGACTCACATCCAGAGTCGGATGCTCCTGAAGAAACTCAGCAGTTGTGGAAGGAGAGAGGCCGGCTGTTCATTTATGAAGGGAAGCTGTGTCGGAGGAGTATCAATGCCCGCACTCATGAGCTGGTTTGACAGGTGATAGTCCCAAAGGGAGAGGCATCAATGGTCCTGGAAGCATACCACAATGGAGCTGGACACTTCGGATGGAAGAAGTTGGAAGTATTGCTCCGAGAGAGATTCTACTGGGCTGGTATGAGGAAAGCAATTGAGAGGTGGTGCCGGGAGTGTGGACAATGTAACCTGCGCAGAAAGGATCGGGACAGCCAGAGAGCTCCTCTACAGCCAATCATCACCAAGCAGCCCCTTGAGTTGGTAGCCCTGGACCATGTGAAGCTCTTTCCAAGCCGGTCAGGCTACAACTATGCACTTACCATTGTGGACCACTACTCAAGAATCCTGGTAGTTGTGCCTGTCAAAGATCAGACGGCCAGGACAGCAGCCAGAGCATTCCAACAGCACTTCTGTAGACCACATGGGTATCCGGAGAAAGTGCTTACAGATCAAGGTCCAGCTTTCGAGGCAGAAGTGTTCCAAGAATTCTGTCACCTGTATGGTTGTAAGAAGATCCGGACAACGCCGTATCACCCACAGACCAATGGCATGTGCGAGAAGATGAACCAGGTAGTGATGGACCTCCTGAAGACTTTGCCCTTGGAGGAGAGGAATCTGTGGCCAGAGAAGTTGCCCGATCTGGTAGACCTCTACAACCATATTCCAGTGAACTCTACCAACTGTACCCCGGCCTATTTAATGAGAGCCAGACCTGGTAAGCTGCCAATCGACTTAGACATGGGAGTCCTGACACCTGAAGTAGTGTCACCAGATGCTGATTGTGACACGGAGAGGCAGCAACAGTACAGGAGAGTTCAAGAGTGCGTGGAAAGAAGTCTGGCTTAGGCAAGACAAAAGCAGGAGAAGCTTTACAACCAAAATGCACCTGCTGTTCCTTTGTCGCCGGGAAAGCAAGTCTTGAAAAGAAGGAGAAGATTGCACAAATTGGATGATCAGTGGGAAGCTGAACCTTATACCATTCTGCCCTCAAATTTTGATAATACTAAGGTATGCCTTGTTAGTAAAGATGGAGAAGAGACCTCAGCAGCGGTATCGAGAGATCATTTGAAGTTATGCCCTGACCAGTTAAAAGAAAGAAAAGAAGAACCAGATAACATCCAACTCATAGTGGAAGAAGAGAAGGTCAGCACACTGCTTGGGGAATTCCCTGCGAATTGGACTAGACTGAACGATGCTATAGTGGTGCCAGTGTCACTGTTTCCCCAATTGGTAGCACAGGAAGATGTGACTCAAGAGAATCAGGAAAATCGGGTAGCAGATGCCACACCAGCAGTGGAGCCAGAGAACCCTCGCCCTGCCAGTGGTGAACCTGTTGTGCCCTTGGTGAGTCTAAGAGGTCACAGTCAGTCTAGTATCCCTGTGTTACATAGAACCCCCAGTAGTGTATCCAGTAGATTACCCACTACACCAGTCTTACGCAGGTCTACCCGCACCACACAAGGTATACCACCCATCAGATATCGCATATAGCAAAATAAATGTAAATGTTGAAATTGTGTATGTGTAAATATGTAACTGTTTTTCAAGGTTTGTGCCTAAAGGTAACCTGTAAGAGCTTCCTTGTACTTTCCAGTTTTGTTTTTGGACACTGAACCACAGAACGTGTGTGGTCAAAAACTTTCCTTGTAAATATTTCACCATTTGCCCAGGAATGGATCATGGACATTGATGCTGGACTTATCAGCATGGGACCATTTTTGAAGCACTTGGTTTTTGAAACATTTTTCATTTTTAAATCTTGTAAAATTCTTATTGTTTAACTGTTTATATGTCTTTCATATTTTTGTTCAGCCCAGGAGTGCTGACTTGCACTAGGGGGGAATGTGGTGCCCCCAGGAGTATGGTTGCCACAGTGGCTTTGCCTTCCTTCAGGGGAGGGTAATGCCAAGCTTGGAGGCAATGATGGGTCTCTCTCGCAGTCAATCCATACATGCAACACAGTTCCACTCCAGGCCAGCAGGGGGAACTCTGAACCAGGATTAAGGGGAGGAGTGCCCTCTGAGGGCCAGGAGGAAGGGGTAGTCAGTTAGTCTGCGGAAGGTGAAGTATGCAGACGTGGAGAGAGAAGCTGGAGGTTGAGCTAGGAAAGGAGAGCTCCCTCACAGTGAGTGCACGTGAACTGGAGCCTGGTCTCTACGGTTGTATGGATACTAACGGTCCTACAACAGATACCAGAGGAGTAGGAGGCTGTAAATGCCCTACTCCCATCTAAGCATTGAGGCACAACAGCAGCTTGGATAGAGAGCCAGGACTCAGAGAGAGAGGAGTCCCCGAGAGAGGCTACAGCTGTCTGCCGTGCAAGTAAGGTTCTTGGGAACACCTGACAGGAGGAACTTCAGTGTAACTCAGTACTAGGAATACTTCAATTAAACAAGCGCTAGGAAGGAGACCGCACAGCCCGTCTGCTGAGAGATAATCCCTGAGTTGCTTCCAGGCTAGCCTGCTCCGTTACCATCTGTAATCAGGACCCTGGACTGCAGTTATCAAGTAAAGGTACAGAAATTGCACCCCGCTGTGTCTTGCATGCTTCCTACCCTTACGGCACTGCTACATCCCCGTGCCAACCACCTCTACACTGCCCTGAGACTATAGCTTCACCTGTGGGGAGCTTTTACATCCTTGCTGCACCCTACCATCAGTCCCAGTGGATCTGCATGCAGCGTCGGCTTAACACCTCCCTTGCCGAGCACCACAGGTGGCGTCACGAATTCCATTCCATTAACTACATTCCCCCAATACTTGGGCGCCCAGGGCCACGGTCCGGGTCACCGCTGCTGTGACACATCCCACTGACACCGGCCCGGTACCGACTGCCCCACAGCCCTGGGAGGGTGACCCACATGCTCCTGTTGTTTCTCCTGAACTTCATAGTTGAATTTGAGCTTGTGCATTTGGTGTTGGAGTGGGTTGTTCTCCTCCATCTCTCTATTGTTTCCATATATAGATAGATATTAGAAAGATAGATACATAGATAGGTAGATATTAGATTGATAGATATTAGATAGATAGATAGATAGATAGATAGATAGATAGATAGATAATAGATGCATAGATAGATGCTAGATACATAAATAGATAGATACATACATACAAATATAGATAGCTATTAGATAAATAGATACATAGATAGATATTAGATAGATAGATAGATGATATATACATAAATAAATACATAAATAGATAAATACATAGATAGCTAGATAGATAGATAGATATTAGATAGATAGATAAATAGATAGATATTAGATAGATAGATAGATAGATAGATAGATAGATAGATAGATAGATCTTGTTGGTAAAATATACTGGTTGCACTTCCATTTCTTTCTACAGGACTGATATATCCAATGTGCCGTCATTGCTTGTTCTCTATCCCCCACACACTGGGCCAATTTCATAGGAAGAGAGGACAATTAACATAAGTGTATGTTTGGAGATTGAGAGGAAACCAAAGCACCCGGAGGAAATCCCACATGGACATGTGGAGTACACACTCTCCATGCAGATGGTGCCCTGGTCAAGATCAAGACCCCAGAGCTACAAGAGCCATTGAGCCACAAATTGTCAGCTGCCCATACTCATTGTATATAGAACTAAATAAATTGTGTAAAGGGGCTGTCCCAAAGACACAACTCCTGTCCCTATGCCCTTTATGGACTGTAGGTACAGGAGAGTATTGCACTTGGACAGCGCTAACATAGAGCACTTCTTGCTGTGGTGGATCCAACAAGCCCATGTATCACATGGTGGTTGGGCATCCTATAAATTGCAGGGGCAGTTGCAATCTGGCAATCTTCTCTAATGAATTTTTCAATCCATAGAATTCATTAGGAAAAAAACAACCAATTCATGAACCATAGATGGACTAGCTACCAGCGGGGTGAATTGTGGACTGTTAAGCAAATCGGTCAGTCATGGGTTGATCACTTTGGTCATCTTCAGTAGGTGGTATTGTGCTTTTCCTTTCTTAACCCATAACTCCAGTGTGGAGTCCTGATATATTTGCTCTCTTGTTGGATTCCCAGATTGTGGTCCCCAGAGCAGCCACCAATTGGCTGTGGGTAGACTGCTAGAAGTCTCTGGAGCTTAAGCAGTCGCAAAATGAGGAATTAAGCCAAAGGTTGTGTCAAGTAGAGAGGACCAAAATGTGACAAACTGAAGCATGAAACAAAGACAAAATTGAATACAGGACACCATATTATCATAACAACATGTGCAATGTGTCCCCTATGTGAGTAAAGCAGTAGTAACTATGGTAGACCGCTGCTTTATGTACTACCTTTCGCTGTGGTGATTCCACATGAGCACTATCCTCTCCCACAGACCCTTACAAGTGAATGAAGTGGTGGTCACGCATGAGTACTATCCCTTAATTCGGGACCTGTCAGCGATCGGACTCTTACTGATAATTATATATTTAATCCCTATCCTGGCGGTTTTCAAAAAGACTGCAGGCGCTGACAGCACTGAAGGTGGCAGAATCAGTAAGATGCAAGGAATAGGTGGACTAATCTGGGCCCCCGAGGCACTAAATGTAAGGGGGTCCCTTACCAATTACTTTGCCATCCTACATTTTTTTGTAAGTGGGATTTTCCAGAAGTATCACCTTTATACAAAATAGGTGAGAAATAAATGATCGCAGGGAACACCAATGATGCCTAGTCCTCCTCTAAATGTTTGTTAGGAGTGCGGACAATGATTTCTGGGCCAGATTGGATGGAAAAAGTTTCAAGCATTCTCATTAAAGGGAGTCTGTCACCCTTTTTTTCGACTATTAGCTGCTGGCACCGACATCAGGGGCTTATCTACAGCATTCTGTAATGTAGATAAGCCCCCGATGTAACCTGAAAGATAAGAAAAACAAATAAGATTATACTCACCCGGGGGGGTGGTCCGGTCCGGCGCCTCCCATGTTCATACGATGCCGTCCTCTTCTTTCCTTCCTGTCGTGGCGCAGGTGCAGGCGCCGGACCTCTCTGACCTCTCCCAGCGCCTGCGCACTGCAGGACTCTGCTCTGCCCTCAGCAGGAGCCACGACAGGAAGAAAAGAAGAGGACGGCATCTTATGAAGATGGGAGGCGATGGACTGGACCGCGACACCCATCGGACCGGACCGCCCCCCTAGGTGACTATAATCTAACTTGTTTTACTTATCTTTCAGGTTACATCGGGGACTTATCTACAGCATTACAGAATACTGTAGATAATCCCCTGATGTCGGTGCCGGCAGCTAATAGTCGAAAAAAAGGGTGACAGATTCCCTTTAAGTCTTTAGGACAGCTGAGTAAAGCGCTCAGGACCCCCGTTCTATTGGTACTGGTTGTATCAGCGAATGCAAAATCTCCACCAGGGCCTCCAACTATCACAGGTATTTTATATACTGCTCAAAAAAATAAGGTGAACACTTAAACAACAAAATGTAACTCCAAGTCAGTCACACTTCTGTGAAATCAGCACTAATTGTGATTCAATTTCTCCTGCTAGTGTGCCAATGGAATAAACAACAGGTACAAATGATAGGAAAGTCACTAACATCCATGTGTCTGCTCAGTAAGAGTATCTAGTGTTTCCTTTATTTTTCTGAGCAGTATAGTTTTGGTCCTATGAAACGGGTCAAAGGAACCCTTTGGATTCCCGTACAGTGGGTACGGAAAGTATTCAGACCCCTTCAAATTTTTCACTCTTTGTTTCATTGCAGCCATTTGGTAAATTCAAAAAAGTTCATTTTTTTACTCATTAATGTACACTCTGCACCCCATCTTGACTGAAAAAAACCCAGAAATTTAGACATTTTTGCAAATTTATTAAAAATTTATTAAAAAAGAAAAACTGAAATATCACATGGTCATAAGTATTCAGACCCTTTCCTCAGACACTCATATTTAAGTCACATGCTGTCCATTTTCTTGTGATTCTTCTTGAGATGGTTCTACTCCTTCATTGGAGTCCAGCCGTGTTTAATTAAACTGATAGAACTTGATTTGGAAAGGCATACACCTGCCTATAGATAAGACCTGATAGCTCACAGTGCATGTCAGACCAAATGAAAATCATGAGGTCAAAGGAACTGGTCATGGAGCTCAGAGATAGAATTGTGGCAAGGTACAGATCTGGCCAAGGTTACAAAAAAATGTCTGCAGTACTCAAGGTTCCTAAGAGCACAGTGGCCTTCATAATCCTTAAATGGAAGAAGTTTGGGACCACCAGAAGTCTTCCTGGACCTAGTCGTCCAGCCAAACTGAGCAATCGTGGGAGAAGAGCCTTGGTGAGAGAGGTAAAGAAGATCCCCAATATCACTGTGGCTGAGCTCCACAGATGCAGTAGGGAGATGAGACAAAGTTCCACACAGTCAACTATCACTGCAGCCCTCCACCAGTCAGGCCTTGATGGCAGAGTGGCCTGACGGAAGACTCGCCTCAGTCCAGACATATGAAAGCCCGCATAGAGCTTGCTAAAAAGCACATGAAGGACTCACAGACTATGAGAAATAAGATTCTCTAGTCTGATGAGACAAAGATAGAACTTTTTGGTGATAATTCTAAGCGGTATGTGCGGAGAAAACCAGGCACTGCTCATCACCTGCCCAATATAATCCCAACAGTGAAACATGGTGGTAGCAGCATCATGCTATGGGGGTGTTTTGCAGCTGCAGGGACAGGACAACTGGTTGCAATTGAAGGAAACATGAATGCGCCCAAGTACAGAGATGTCCTGGATGAAAACCTCTTCCAGAGTGCTCTGGACCTCAGACTTGGCCAAAGGTTCACCTTCCAACAAGACACTGACCCTAAGCACACATCTAAAATAAGAAAGGAGTTGCTTCAGAACAACTCTGTGACCATTCTTGACTGGTCCAGCCAGAGCCGTGACCTAAACCAAATTGAGCATCTCTGGAGAGACCAGAAAATGGCTGTCCACCAACGTTCACCATCCAACCTGATGGAACTGGAGAGGATCTGCAAGGAAGAATGGCAGAGGATCCACAAATCCAGATGTGAAAAACTTGATGCATCATTCCCAATAAGACTCATGGCTGTACTAGCTCAAAAGGGTGCTTCTACTCAATACTGAGCAAAGGGTCTGAATACTTATGACCATGTGATATTTTAGTTTTTCTTTTTTAATAAATTTGCAAGAATGTCTACATTTCTGTCTTTTTTTCAGTCAAGATGGGGTGCAGAGTGTATATTAATGAGAAAAAAACATTAATTTTTTGAATTCACCTTATGGCTGCAATGAAACAAAGAGTGAAAAATTTAAAGGGGTCCAAATACTTACCATACCCACTGTAGGTACGATGTTGTCAACCACTATAGGTACGCGCTTGGTGGACCTCTAGCTGTCATACATTTAAAGACTATCCTATGCAAACCAACATACACTCTTTTTGTTTGTAGCCCCTTTTAAAAGGGCCTATATGGAGCTGTCTACAGCCGCTCACTTTCCTTTGAAGATGAGCAGTGCCGGTGACGTTCTGACCCATGCCGAGATCTGTGCACCATACCTAATGATCATATTCTTGACCGGTGTGTGGCGTCAGAGTCAGAACGTCATTGGCACCACTCACCTCCGTCATGGCCTCAGCTGGTGCCCGCGCGGTCTGTCGGCTGCTCATTTGTTACAGATTGACTTGAGCCTTTTTGATTGTTGAATCTCGGAGAGATGAAGAAAATTCACATCTGAGAAACTCAAAATAACTTGGAATATCCTTCCGGTAAGTGAATAGATATCGCTGCAATATCTTCAAGGGATAAAAAAAAATCAAAGCGGGAATCCCCTGGGTTGAGGAAAGGTTAGTGTAAGAAGAGCCCGGTAGGTCATGAGGGAACCCGTGTAGGGATCTGCAGCTTTGAAGATCTTCTCCAGCTCACATAGACACGTTCCTTAACCATTCCAAAGCTTTTGGTTAATTTTTTTTGCTTTTCATTTCCCTTTAGTTCCCTATGTACGGGTATAACATAACCTTGCCTCGCTGTGCGGAGACCTGTACATGCATCTACCTACTGCAAGCTCCTCATAATTATATGCACTTCCCTGCAGCCAATCAGCCAGTAGCCTGACAGATACTGATCTTCTTTTTTATTTTTAGCTCTGTGCTTCCCCCTCTAGATGCAAAAAAATTGTGTTTGTTCCATTTGCGGCGTTCAGCTCCTGCAAGGTCTTTTTTTCAGCAATATGCTGACTTCTCAAGCCCAGGAAGCTGAAGGAGTTTTTACTGCTTGTTTGGAAGGATGAAAGACAGAGTAAGAATATAGGGTATGGTAGTAATTAACGGAATTGGAAAGTACCCCGTTATAAGAATATTATACTGTCTTGCTATCTATGACATGGGCAAGACTGAAACACAATGTTGCCTCTGGGCACTAAAAAATTTTTCTTTTGCAAGCATTAAGCATTATTAAGTATTATTTTGGGATAATTTTTCTTTACTTATATGAATGTGTTTTGGGCTAAAAATCATTTTTGCAATTGGGTTTCATAAAAATTTTTGCACTGTGTGCCTTCTATAGCCTCTGCGTTGTACTGTCTACTGCTGGCTGCAGAATGGGATAACTTAGAATCTGTGAGTGAGCTCCTTCTGAGAATTTGCAGCACTTTTATCAGTAACATAGTTACATACTTAGCAAGGCCGAAAAAAGACATTTGTCCATCCAGTTCAGCCAATATTCCGTCAGAATAAATCCCCAGATCTACGTCCTTCTAAAGAACCTAATCACTGTAATACAATATTGTTACGCCCAGGAAGACATCCAGGCTTCTCTTGAACCCCTCGACTGAGTTCGCCATCACCACCTCCTCAGGCAAGGAATTCCAGATTCTCACTGCCCTAACAGTAACGAATCCTCTTGTATGTTGGTGGAAAAACCTTCTCTTCTCCAGATGCAGAGAATGCCCCCTTGTGACCATTACCTTCCTTGTATAAACAGATCCTCGGAGAGATATTTGTATTGTCCCTTTATATACTTATACATGGTTATTAGACCGCCCCTCAGTCGTCTTTTTTCTAGACTAAATAATCCTAATTTTGCTAATCTCTCTGGGTATTGTTGTTCCCCCATCCCCTTTATTAATTTTGTTGCCCTCCTTTGCACTCGCTCTAGTTCCATTATATCCTTCCTGAGCACCAGTGCCCAGAACTGTACACATTACTCCATGTATAACCAGGGATTTGTGCAGAGGCAGTATAATGCTCTCATCATGTGTATCCAGACCTCTTTTAATGCACCCCATGATCCTGTTTGCCTTGGCAGCCGCTGCCTGGCACTGGCTGCTCCAGGTAAGTTTACCATTAACTAGGATCCCCAAGTGCTTCTCCATGTCAGATTTACCCAGTGGTTTACCGTTCAGTGTGTAATGGTGATATTGATTCCTTCTTCCCATGTATATAACCTTACATTTATCATTGTTAAACCGCATCTGCCACCTTTCGGCCCAAGTTTCCAACTTATCCAGAACCATTTGTAGCAGAATACTATCTTCTCTTGTATTGACTGCTTTACATAGTTTTGTATCATCTGCAAATATCGATACTTTACTGTGTAAACCTTCTACCAGATTGTTAATAAATATGTTGAAGAGAATAGGTCCCACATCCAATGACTCACCTTGGTCCGGTCTATAGCTTACCTCTTCATAAAAACTGATTAGTGTTAGCACCATGCCGGAGTCCTGCTCTGACAGGTGGGATCTCCGGCGTGTCTCTCCACTTACCCATACTGCGGTCAGTTCTTCCCTTCCCCATGCTCTGCATGCTTCCAGCCAGTCCTCTAACCATGTTCTTAGGGCACATGCACGTGCACTCCCACCCTCTTAAAGGGTCATTGCATTCACTTGCTATTTCCTCCCTAGCCAATAGCCTTGGGACATTAGGTATATATTGCTTCCTTCCCACTGGGGAGGTGCCTGAGCAACCTTCCTGTTTTAGTCTAAGTTGTGTAAGGTTGCATACCAGTACAAGTCCTGTTTGCTATACTCTAGTGCAAATCCTGCTTGCTGCACTCAGATGCAAATCCTGTCTGCTGCACTCTGATGCAAATCCTCTTGGCTGCACTCTGATGCAAATCCTGCCTGCTGCACTCTGATGCAAATCCTGCTTACTGCACTCAGATGCAAATCCTGCCTGCTGCACTCGAAGTGCAAATCCTGCCTGCTGCACTCTGATGCAAATCCTGCCTGCTGCACTCTGATGCAAATCTTGCCTGCTGCACTCTGATGCAAATCCTGCCTGCTGCACTCTGATGCAAATCCTGCTTGCTGCACTCAGATGCAAATCCTGCCTGCTGCACTCTGATGCAAATCCTGTCTGCTGCACTCTAGTGCAAATCCTGTCTGCTGCACTCTGACACTAAATCTGTCTGCTGCACTCTGACACAAACTCTGTCTGCTCCACTTGGATACGAACTTGGTCAGCTGCACTCTGATGCAGGCTCTGCCTGCTGCTCCATCCAGCCTGTCCTTCTGGGTCCAGCTGCTGCGCGACCATTGATCTGTCCTGGAGTGGCACCTGGTGTACATCGGGAGCCAAGTCTAACCTCACCATCAGAAGCTCTAGTGAATAGTCAGGTGATCGCTTAGTCACTCCCCTCCAGGCTCTCCACGGTCCGTGGCACAGTGGTTCCACAAACCACGATCATGACAATTAGATTGGTTTGACAGGAGCAATTCCTCATAAACCCATGCTGGTATGGCGTTAAACAGTTATTCTCACTGAGATAATCCAGAATAACTTCCCTCAGAAACCCTTCAAATATTTTACCAACAATAGAGGTTAGACTTTACTGGCCTATCATTTCCAGGTTCACTTTTAGAGCCCTTTTTGAATATTGGTACCACATTTGCTATGTGCCAGTCCTGTGGAACAGACCCCGTCGCTATAGAGTCCCTAACTATAAGAAATAAAGGTTTGTCTATTACATTACTTAGTTCTCATAGTACTCGTGGGTGTATACCATCTGGACCCGGAGATTTATCTATTTTGATTTATTTAGTCGGTTTCTCACCTCTTCTTGGGTTAGATTGGTGACCCTTAATATAGGGTTTTCTTTGTCTCTCGGCATTTCACCTAGCATTTCATTTTCCACCGTGAATACCGTGGAGAAGAAGCTGTTTAATATATTAGCTTTTTCCTCATCATCTACAACCATACTTTCCTCACAATTTTATAAGGGGCCTACACTTTCACTTTTGATTCTTTTACTATTGATATAGTTGAAGAACAGCTTGGGATTAGTTTTACTCTCCTTAGTAATGTGCTTCTCTGTTTCCTTTTTGGCAGCTTTAATTATTTTTTTAGATAAAGTATTTTTCTCCCTATAGCTTTTTAGCGCTTCAATGTTGCCATCCTGCTTTAGTAGTTTAAATGCTTTCTTTTTACTGTTAATTGCCCCTCTTAATTCTTTGTTTAGCCACATTGGGTTTTTCCTATTTCTTGTCCCACAAGGTATAAACCGCTTACATTGCCTATTTAGGATGTTCTTAAACATTTCCCATGTATAATCTGTATTCTTATTTCTGAAGACATTGCCCTAGTCAACCAGGGCATCTCTAAGCTGGTCAAACTTTGCCTTCCTAATGTTCAGTGTTTTTAGTTTAATGTTTTTTGTGACTCCCTGACAAGTCTCCCTAGCGAAAGACAAGTGAAACTGTACAATATTGTGGTCGCTATTTCCTAGATGCCCGACGACCTGCAGATTTGTTATTCGGTTAGGTCTATTAGATAGTATTAGGTCTAAAAGTGCTGCTCCTCTGGTTGGATTCTGCACCAATTGTGAAAGATAATTATTCTTGGCTATTAGCAGAAACCTGTTGCCTTTATGGGTTTCGCAGGTCTCTGTTTCCCAGTTAATATCCGGGTAGTTAAAGTCCCCCATAACAAGAACCTCATTATGGGTTGCAGCTTCATCTATCTGCCTTAGTAGTAGACTTTCCATGATTTCTGTTATATTTGGTGGTTTGTAACAGACCCCAATTAGAATTTTGTCACTAATACTCCATGTATTTCGACCCATATTGACTCGACATCTTCATTCCCTTCACTAATATCCTCCCTTAAAGTGGACTTTAGACAATACTTTACATAAAGACAAACACCTCCATAAAGATACCAAATGTAAATTTTTGGTGAAGAATCAACAAGAAGTGGGACACAATTGTGAAGTTGAACAAAATTTATTGGGTATTTTAAATTTTTGTTGAAATGCTAAAACTGAGAAGTGGGGCGTGCAATATTATTCGGCCCCTTTAACTTAATACTTTGTTGTGCCACCTTTTGCTGCGATTACAGCTGCAAGTCGCTTATCGTATATCTCTATCAGTTTTGTACATCGAGAGACAGAAATTCTTGCCCATTCTTCCTTGGCAAACAGCTCGAGCTCAGTGAGGTTTGATGGAGATCGTTTGTGAACAGCAGTTTTCAGCTCTTTCCACAGATTCTCGATTGGATTCAGGTCTGGACTTTGACTAGGCCATTCTAACACCTGGATATGTTTATTTGTGAACCATTCCATTGTAGATTTTGCTTTATGTTTGGGATCATTGTCTTGTTTGAAGATAAATCTCCGTCCCAGTCTCAGGTCTTTTGCAGACTCTAAAAGGTTTTCTTCAAGAATGGCCCTGTATTTGGCTCCATCCATCTTCTCATCAATTTTAACCATCTTCCCTGTCCCTGCTGAAGAAAAGCAGCCCCAAACCATGATGCTGCCACCACCATGTTTGACATTGGGGATGGTGTGTTCAGGGTGATGAGCTGTGTTGCCTTTACGCCAAACATATCGTTTGGCATTGTTGCCAAAAAGTTCGATTTTGGTTTCATCTGACCAGAGCACCTTCATCCACATGTTTGGTGAGTTTCCCAGGTGGCTTGTTGCAAACTTTAAACAACACTTATTATGAATATATTTGAGAAATGGCTTTCTTCTTGCCACTCTTCTATAAAGGCCAGATTTGTGCAGTGTACGACTGATTGTTGTCCTATGGACAGACTGTCCCACCTCAGCTGTAGATCTCTGCAGTTCATCCAGAGTGATCATGGGCCCCTTGGCTGCATCTCTGATCAGTCTTCTCCTTGTTTGAGATGAAAGTTTAGAGGGACGGCCGGGTCTTGGTAGATTTGCAGTGGTATGATACTCCTTCCATTTCAATATGATCGCTTGCACAGTGCTCTTTGGGATGTTTAGAGTTTTGGAAATCATTTTGTATCCAAATCCGGCTTTAATAAACTTCTCCACAACAGTATCACGGACCTGCCTGTTGTGTTCCTTGGTCTTCATAATGCTCTCTGTGCTTCAAACAGAACCCTGAGACTATCACAGAGCAGGTGCATTTATACGGAAACTTGCTTCCACACAGGTGGATTATATTTATCATCATTAGTCATTTTGGACAACATTGGATCATTCAGAGATCCACAATGAACTTCTGGAGTGAGTTTGCTGCACTGAAAGTAAAGGGGCCGAATAATATTGCACGCCCCACTTTTCAGTTTTTGAAATTCCACAAAAATTTAAAATAACCAATATATTTCGTTTAACTTCACAATCGTGTTCCACTTGTTGATTCTTCATCAAAAATTTACATTTGGTATCTTTATGTTTGAAGCATGATATGTGGGAAGAGGTTGAAAAGTTTCAGGAAGCCGAATACTTTCACAAGGCACTGTAACTAAAAGATACAAATAGGAATGTACAATAGGAAGATCTATTGCTTCGCACATTATGATTCTTGCATTTCTTCACATCAAATTCATTTTTAATGGGTGCAACTAGAGGGGATGGAGAAATTTCCTGCAAATCCACAGCAAATTCATGTGTGAATTTTGCTGCAATAGAGTAGATTTAGGAAGTCAATATCCCCATTTTCCCGAGATTCATGAGAAAGTGTGACCATCCAAGGATGAACTAGCAGATCTATAAAGCTTTCCTTGGGGTGCTGACCATGTTGGCTCCTTACATTTACCTGGTGAAAGGCCCATAGTCAAGAAATTTAGCTTGCAACCTCTGTAGGCAGCTTCAGTGTTTTGGGGAAACTAAGAATCTACAATGTAAATCTGGAGTTATTTTGATGATGGGGTCTAAGAAGTCGAATCTAACATTTTTGCCTTCTGAAACGTTCTCAATGGAAATGAGGCGCTACACAAAATGAAATCCCCAACATTGGAAATGGAATATTTTCTAGACCACTTACAGTCATAATGTCCAAAGTGCAAGCCTCAACTCAATGCTTGTACATGATGTGGTAGTCGCCTTACGATACTACCCATAGTGCCAGTCACATGATAGTATTCACAGTATCAACCTCATAATAGTGACCACAGTGCCTGCATCATTACAGTACCCACAGCGCAAGCTTCATGATAGTACCCACAGTGCCTTACTCATGAGAGTGCCCACAATGCCTGTGTCATTACAGTACCCACTGCACAAGCATAATGATAGTACCCACAGTGCCTTACTCATGAGAGTGCCCACAATGCCTGTGTCATTACAGTACCCACTGCACAAGCATAATGATAGTACCCACAGTGCCTTACTCATGAGAGTGCCCACAATGCCTGTGTCATTACAGTACCCACTGCACAAGCATAATGATAGTACCCACAGTGCCTTAAAGTACTGTCACACTTAGCGATGTACCAGCGATCCCGACCAGCGATATGACGCGGTCAGGATTGCTGGTGCATCGCTAAGTGGTCGCTAGTGAGCTGCCACACAGGCAGATATCACCAGCGACATCGCTGGGGACGGGGATCGCTACTTACCTGTCACACTAGGCGATCCTGCGTCCTCCCGCCCGGCTCCACGCTCGTCGCTCATCTCTCCACAGGAAGCGCCGCAGGAAGCTGATGACGAGAAACAGTCCTGGACGTTCTCGCGCGATCAGCGATAACCAGCGGGGGAGCGGGTCGTAGGTAAGTATCAGACACAGAGATATCGCTAGCAATATCGCTATAACGTCACAAGTTATAGCGATATTGCTAGCGATATCGCTGTGTGTGACAGGCCCTTTACTCATGATAGGACCCACAGTGCCTGCGTCACTACAGTACCCACAGTGCAAGCCTCATGATAGGACCCACAGTGCCTTACTCATGACAGTGCCCACAGCACCAGTGTCATTACAGTACCCACTGCACACGCTTCATGATATATCCCACAGTGCCTGACTCATGATAGTTCTTACAGTGCCTGACTCATGATAGTACTCCACAGTGCCAGTGTCATTACAGTAACCACAGCGCAAGCATCATGATAGTACCCACAGTGCCTGACTCATGATAGTACCCACAATACGAGCATCATAATAGTAACCACAGTGCCAGTGTCATTACCATACCCACACAACAAGTCTCATGATAGTAACCAAAGCACCGGCCTCATGCTAGTACCCACAGTGCTTGACTCATGATATTGCCCACAGTGCCAGTGTCATTACAGTACCCACAGTGCAAGCTCCAGTCTCATTATAGTACCCACAGGGCCTGACTCATGATAGTACTCACAGTGCCAGCCTCATGATAGTACCTACAGTGCCAGTGTCATTACAGTACCCACAGCGCAAGCATCATGATAGTACTCACAGTGCCTGACTCATGATAGTACCCACAATGCGAGACTTATGATAGTACCCACAGTGCCAGTGTCATTACCGTACCCACAGCGCAAGCCTCATGATAGTACCCACAGCACCAGCCTCATGATAGAACTCACAGTGCCTGACTCATGATAATACCCACAATGCCAGCCTCAAGATAGTACCCATAGTGCCAGTGTCATTACAGAACCCACTGTGCAAACCTCATGAAAGTACCCACAGTGCCTGACTCATGATAGTACCCATAGTGCCAGTGTCATTACAGAACCCACTGAGCAAACCTCATGATAGCGCTCACAGTGCCTGACTTATGATAGTATCCACAGTAACTGATTCATGATAGTACCCATAGTGCTTGAGTTATGATAGTACCCACAAGGCCAGTGTCATTACAGCACTGGCTT
Organism: Dendrobates tinctorius; assembly: GCF_039654945.1. Taxonomy (NCBI): domain Eukaryota; kingdom Metazoa; phylum Chordata; class Amphibia; order Anura; family Dendrobatidae; genus Dendrobates; species Dendrobates tinctorius. Next base: position 29,513,954 of record NW_027361788.1, on the reverse strand, counting down.
CATGATAGTACCCACAGTGCATGAGTTATGACAGTGCCCACAATGCCAGCATCATGATAGTACCTACAGTGCCAGTGTCATTACAGTACCCAGATCACCGGCCTCATGATAGTACCCACAATGCCAGCCTCATGATAGTACCCACAATGCAGCCTCATGATAGTACCCACAGTACCTAACTCATGATAGTCCCCACAGTGCCTAAGTTATGATAGTACCCACAAGGTCAGTGTCATTACAGTACCCACAGCTCAGGCCTCATGATAGTACCCACAGCGCCTGACTCATGATAGTACCCACAATGGCAGCCTTGTAATAATACCCACAGTGCCTAACTCATGGTAGCACCCACAGTGCCTGATTCATGATAGTACCCACAGTGCAAGTATCATTACAGTACCCACAGTACCTAACTCATGATAGTCCCCATAATGCCTAAGTTATGATAGTACCGACAAGGCCAGTGTCATTACCATACCCACAGCTCCGGCCTCATGATAGTACCCACAGCGCCTGACTCATGATAGTACCCACAATGGCAGCCTTGTGATATTACCCACAGTGCCTAACTCATGGTAGCACCCACAGCGCCTGATTTTCATGATAGTACCCACAATGGCAGCTTCATGATAGCACCCACAGTACCTAACTCTGGATAGTACCCACAGTGCCTGATTCATGATAGTACCCACAGTGCTGGTATCGTTACAGTACCCACAATACCTAACTCATGATAGTCCCCACAGTGCCTAAGTTATGATAGTGCCCACAAGGCCAGTGTCATTACAGTACCCACAGCTCCGGCCTCATGATAGTACCCACAGCGCCTGACTCATGATAGTACTCACAATGGCAGTCTTGTGATAGTACCCACAGTGCCTAACTCATGGTAGCACCCACAGCGCCTGACTCATGATAGTACCCACAATGGCAGCTTCATGATAGCACGCACAGTGCCTAACTCTGGATAGTACCCACAGTGCCTGATTCATGATAGTACCCACAGTGCCAGTATCATTACAGTACCCACAGCACCGGCCTCATGATAGTGCCCACAGTGCCTGACTCATGATAGTACCCACAGCGCCTGACTCATGATAGCATACACAATGCCAGCCTCATGATAGTAGCCAAAGTGCCAGCCAGATGGTCCCATTAAAGTCTTCTCATTCCATTCTGCTCTTTCCTCCATGTCCAACTTCTATAAACTGGGGTGTAGCTAAAAAGAGTAGAGAAGTCATAGAAACTGCTCCCGAAAGAGGCCCAAGATCTGTCTTTGCTAGACCCATTATCATAAACGAGACTTGGTATATAGGACCCTTGCTTCAGATATTGTATTGTGGTCCAAGATCTTCAAGCTACACCTCTTGCTAGAAGTTATATATTAACATATGTCCTCCATATCAGCCCAAAGAAAAAAAGTACTTCTGACCAAAATGCTAATTAGATTTCATCCAACCAGGGTTTTTTTTAGCTGCCTAGCCACCATTGACCATAAGAAAAAGAATATGGCAATGCTGGAACTTCTTAGGTCTATGTAACTTGAAACAAAGACTTCAGTAACACTTTACTCAATAAGGAAATTTGGAGTGTTTACAGGGTTGATAATTCAAGGTTTCAATGAATATGCTGTGGGTAATCAAGAATAATATCATACATGGATCAGAAATTTTGTATCTTTGAGATTTTCACAATTTTTTGAGATATGTATCCCATTGATTGGCAGTGATAAGACCTTATGTACGCTCATCTAAATATTTTTCACCTACAGTGCTGCACTCTTTCGGTGGCCACCAATTTTGGAGGCATTTATGAAGATCCAGATACTAGAAGCAACCAGTGATGACATCTTCATTATAGGATGTGTAAATGTCTTGAATTCTACATTTCATAAAGATGAAATCTATAGAAGCATAAAGACCCCAAAACCCACTGTAACGGGGTCGTCTGTGCTGTAATACCTCTTATATTACCACCCCGTGTTTCAGGATGTCCACTCTGCTTTTCCTCACTTCTGGATGAAGGACGCTGGCTCGAAAGGCTTTGTAACATGGGAACATATAAAAGATCACTGCTTCTCCACGTATTTCCAGTGTGACCACATTTTACTCACCGGTCTCAGAATATATATACATACAGTGGACAGTACAATCAATATGTGGCGAGCCAGTAGATAAAAGGCTCCAATTAAGACGCCAGACGCACATTACAATAGCCGCAGTGGCTGGCGACCCCCGATTATTTACCGTGGGATTTACAAAGATGGGGGGGAGGTCAGAAGTGGGATATCTCGTTTACCTCTGCCCAGGGGTCGCAGCCGGTCGGTTGCTGCATTAGGGAAATGTATCTCACATTGCACCTATCATACATGCTTTTCCTATTCGGGGTGCTGGGGGTTCTGTAACACCCGCCATCTGTTTTACTTAGTGTTCCAATAAGGTTGTGCACCCATCGGCACGTTGAGCTGTACATCCGTCAGGATGAAGTTTATATTTATTGTGTCTAAAATTGTTTCTTATTAACTCACAAAGACTTGTGTTATCATTGTCATTGCACTTACTTAGTGTAATGACTAACTGGTGGGTCCCCCTTTGGTGGCATTAAATTTTGGTGTCTTGTGTAGAATGACAACATGATAGCGGGGAGCTATGATGTTCAAAAAAGGAAAGAAAGATTGATGAGGTTGATCAACAAAGTGGAAAAGTGGACCTCAAGGGTCTGTCAAAAGGACTGATAGCAGTTGTATCACCGCAGTAGTGGATCACATAATGAGAAGCAACACCAAGCCTAATGTGCAAGTAGACAAAGGAGTGAGTCTCCCCCGTGAAAGCAATATGTAATAATAATAGTCAAAAATCACCATCGCGATAAGGACTGCTAGAGACTCAGATAAGTGCTGTGCCCATGAAAGAGGGGTCCCATTGGTCAAACCCACCAGAAGCATGTTAAATGTATGATCATTAAGGGTCTGAGTGGAAGGATCACACAATCAATAACTCACAAATAGGTGATAACATTTTCCACCGGACAACCCCTTCTGTACCTTCCATGCATGTAACAACTGAACTGTGTGTGACTCTTCCCTCAGTTATTACATTCCTATAATTTTTATTAATCCTTTATTTTGTTTTTCACCTTTTTCACAGTTAATTTGCTATGTCCTTGATTGCTCCCCAACGTTCCCGTCTGCCCTCAGGCTTCTCCTCCTTCACTGGTGCAGCTCATGACAGCACTCTCTCTAAATCTATAACTATACATCTAATGTTAAGAATTACTATTGGATTGCTACATACTATCTTAGATTTTCTTATCTATATGAAGAAATATAGGTCTTCAAGTTCTTTTTGAAGGTTTCCATGGTAGGCAAGAGTCTGATATGTTGTGGTAGAGAGTTCCAGAGTAGAGGGGATGCGCAGGAGAAATCTTATATGCGATTGTGGGAAGAGGAGATGAGAGGGGAGTACAGAAGGAGATCTTGTGAGGATCGGAGGTTTCGTGCAGGTAAGTACCAGGAGACTAGGTCACAGATGTACGGAGGACTCAGGTTGTGGATTGCTTTGTATGTCATGGTTAGGGTTTTGAACTGGAGTCTTTGGGTAATGGGCAGCCAGTGCAGGGATTGACAGAGGGGAGACACCGGGGAATAGCGGGGGGACAGGTGGATTAGCCGGGCAGCAGAGTTAAGAATAGATTGGAGGGGTGCGAGAGTGTTAGAGGTGAGGCCACAGAGCAGGAGGTTGCAGTAGTCAAGGCGGGAGATGATGAGGGCATGTACTAGGGTTTTTGCAGATTCTTGGTTGAGGAATGTACGGATCCGTGAAATATTTTTGAGTTGAAGTTGGCAGGAGCGGAAAGGGCTTGGATATGTGGTTTGAAGGAGAGATCAGTGTCAAGGATAACCCCGAGGCAGCGAGCTTGTGGGACTGGAGAGAGTGGGCAGCCGTTTACTTTAATGGATAGGTCTGTTGGGGGGGTCACGTGAGATGGGCGAAAGATGATTAATTCTGTTTTGTCCATATTAAGTTTTAGAAATCTAGCGGAGAAGAAGGATGAAATAGCAGACAGACATTGAGGGATTCTGTTTAGTAGGGAGGTGATATCTGGTCCAGAGATGTAGATCTGTGTGTCATCAGCATAGAGATGATACTGAAAGCCATGAGATTCTATGAGCTGTCCCAGGCCGAAGGTGTAAACGGAGAAGAGCAGGGGCCCTAGGACTGAACCTTGCGGGACTCCGATGGATAGGGGACGCGGTGAGGAGGTGGTGTGCAAATGGGAGACGCTGAATGTCCGGTCTGCTAGGTATGACGCAATCCAAGATAGGGCCAAGTCTGTGATACTAAGAGATGAGAAGGTCTGTAGTAATAGGGAATGGTCCACTGTGTCAAAAGCAGAGGACAGGTCCAGGAGGAGGAGGACAGAGTAGTGTCGCTTGATCTTGGCAGCTAGTAGGTCATTGGTGACCTTAGTTGAAGGAGGGAGCAAGAAGAGAGGTGGGAGGATAGTTCAAGATGGACGTGTTGTTCCAGTAGTTTTGAGGCACAGGGGAGAAGTGATATAGGGCGATAGCTAGATACAGAGGATGGGTCAAGAGAGGGCTTTTTGAGGATAGGTGTGATTGAGGCATGTTTAAAGCTGGAGGGGAAAACACCAGTTGTTAGTGATAGGTTGAAGAGATGGGTTAGGGTTGGGATGAAGACTGTGGTGAGGTTTGGGATGAAGTGGGATGGGATCAGGTCAAGTGCACAGGTAGTGAGATGTGATCTTGAGAGTAGAGTGGAGAGTCGATCTTCTCTAATGGTGGAGAAGTTGGTTTTGGGGGAGGAGGGCAGGGCAGGTAGGAGGAAGGGCACTCGGGGTTGTTGACCAAAACTGTCTACACCATTCTCATCAGATCTAAGAGATCTATTTAATAATGTACAGTGACATTTAAAAGTTTGGGCACCCCTGGTCAAAAATATTGTCATTGTGAATAGTTAAGCAAGTTGAAGATGAAATGATCTGTAAAAGGGCTAAAGTTTAAGATGACACTATTTGGTATTTTAGTCAAAAATAAAAAATATTGTCATTTTTAACATTACAAAAAGGGATATGGACTAGTGCAAAAGTTTGGGCACCCTTGGAGATTTGTGAGATAACTTTGACCGAAGCTTCAGACCTTAATTAGCCTGTTACGGTTATGGCTTGTTGACTATCATAGTTAGGAAAGGCCAGGTGAAAATGAAAATGGCGGAGGCCATAAGAAGCAGGAAGGCTATAAGAAGATAGCAAAGCGTTTTCAAGTTATCCCTTCCTCAGTTCGAATTGAAATTAAGAAATGGCAGCTAACAGGAACAGTGGAGGTCAAGATAAGGTCTGGAAGATCAAGAAAAATTTCAGCAAGAGCTGCTCGTAGGATTGCTAGAGAGGCAAATCAGAATCCCTGGTTGACTGCAAAAAGACCTTCAGAAAGATTTAGCAGACACTAGAGTTGTGGTACATTGTTCTAGTGTTCACCACCACAAATATGGCCTTCATGGAAGTGTCATCAGAAGAAAACCTCTCCGGCATCCTCACCATAAAATTCAGCATCAGAAGTATGCAAAAGAACATCTAAACAATGCTGATGCATTTTGGAAACAAGTCCAATGAGAATAAAACAGAATTTGCCACAGTGATCAAAAGTATGTGTGGAGATAAAAGGGCATAGAATTTCAGGAAAAGAACATCTCGCCAACCATGAAGCATAGGGGTGGATCAATCATGCTTTGGGGTTGTGTAGCAGCCAATGGTACAGGGAACTTTTCACGGGTAGAGGGAAGAATGGATTCAATTCTTGGTGCAAACAAAACAGCATCTGTAAAAAAGCTGAAGTTGAAAAAGGGATGGCTTCTACAAATGGATAATGATCCTAAACATGCATCAAAATCCACAATAGGCGACCTCAAAAGGCACAAGCTGAAGGTTTACAATGGCCCTCACAGTCCCCTGATCTGAACTTCACTGATAATCTGTGGCTAGACCTCAAAATAGCAGAGGATGCAAGATGGCCCAGGAATCTCACAGAACTGAGAGAATTCTCCAAGGAAGAAAGGATGAAAATTCCTCAAACAAGAATTGAAAGACTCTTGTCTTGCTACAAAAAGCATTTACAAGCTTTTGCATCGGCCCAGTTTCCTTTTTGTAATTTTTAAAATCTAAAAGAGGAAAATATATATATAATTTCTCTGATATTAAAAAGTTTTCCTTTTACTGCTACATTTAATTAATGCATAAAAGTTTCTGTACTTTGAAAGATTATTATTTTTGCAAATGTAAAGAAGCAGAATATTTTGTTATGCCAATTTTCTGATATTTATTTAGAGGAAACATAGCAAGAATTCATATAACTAAAACATGACTAAACACTATTATAAACATTTACAGAAATTGCACTACAAAATTTGATCCTTATTGAGTGACAACTCTTTTTTGCTTGTGTCTTGTACTCTTGCATCAGATCATCTCTTACGATTGTCCAATAGTAATCTGCAAGCATTGAAGGATTCCATTTTCCTTGATATCTTTTTTTTCATATCTGCAATATCTTGGTGAAATCTCTCGTGCCATCGCTCACAGCTCTACAGTTTGGCGGAAAAAAAGTCTAGATGCGAATGTAAGAAATGAATCTTTAAAGAGATTGTCCACTACTAGGACAATTCCTTCTTGAACTAAATGTTTAACCCTGATAAAATAAAAAACCTATACTCACCTCCACTGAAGACGGGGACAGTGACGCCAGCGCTGATTGGACATCGGGCGCCACGTGTCATTCCACCGCACCAGGGCTCTGGGACTGCGAGTGCTGACACGGCAGGAGTGGCGCCAGCCCAGGAAGCAAGTATAGGTTTTTTTTATCTTACTGAGGCCAAACATTTAGTTCAAGAAGGGGTTGTCCTAGTAGTGGACAACCCCTTTAAGAACATGTTACAGCCAAGATCCCTTTATGTTTTGAGGAGATTTTCCACCAACTCTTCATAGTTATCTGCTGTTGAGTTTCCCAAAAAATTAGTTACCACTAATGCGAATGCTACCCATGCAGCCTTTTTCTTGCCCTGGAGCAAACGGAGAAAATCCTCATCAGGAAGAAGCTTACGAATCTGAGATTCAATAAAGACTCCTTCCTTTATCTTTGCTTCACTGATCCTTGGAAATTTATCAATGAGATAATTGATGCTTTTGCATTTTAATCAATTGCCTTTACAAAAGCCCCCTGAGTCACAAGTTTTGTGACGCAACAGCGATCTCACCAGCGAGATCGCTGTGTGTGACACTGACCAGCGACCAGCCCCCCTGCCGGTTATCACTGATCGTCCTGGAAAGACCAGGACATTTTTTTGATCACTGGTCTCCCGCTGGCCAGCACGAATCGCTGCGTGTGACAGGCGGGAGACCAGCGATCAGCGAGCAGGAGCTGATAACTAAGGTAAACAGCGGGTTTCTAAGCGGCGCGCAGTGCTTAGAAACCTGATGTGTACCTTAGTTACCAGCGCACTGGTGCAGGGAGCTGGTAACCAAGGTACACATCGGGTTTCTAAGTGCCGCGCGCCGCTTAGAAACCCGATGTGTACCTTGGTTACCAGCTCCCTGCACCAGCGCGCTGGTAACTAAGGTACACAGTGGGTAACTAAGTGACATGCGTCGCTTGTTACCCCCATGTCGCTGGTGCTGATCGCTGGTGAAGCTGCCTGTTTGGCAGCTCACCAGCGATCATGTAGCGACACACCAGCGATCCTGACAAGGTCATATCGTTGTCGGATCGCTGGTGCGTCGCTATGTGTGACGGGGCCCAAAGTTCTTCATTAGGCCCAACCTGATATGCAATGGTGGTAACAAAATCTTCTGTGGGTGAACAAGTGCTGGATGCAGGACATTTCTACTCCCTGGCTGAAGTGAATGTCGGTAGAGGTCAGACTCTCTTATTGTAGTGATATTCTCTTGCCCGGCTAACCCACTCACTAGAAAACAGCAGTACTTTGTGCATCCACCCTGGAGACCAAGTAAGAGGGCAACCACGTTTAAATCATCCCAGCGAGGCCACAAGTGTTGTCATAGTTTCGGCATCTCAATAGTTATTTCATATTGTCATGGTTTTTTTTCATGTGAACACCATAACCAACTGGAATTGAAAGTAGCGCATTGCCAGTATGCAGAAAGACGGCTTTTAGGCTTGTTTTGGACAACTCAATGAAGAGCCTCCATTCTTCTGGATTAAATCTTATCTTCACAGCTTTCATGAAACTGTTGAAGTTGTTGCATGCCACAAGATTGCCCTCCATGAAGAAGTATTGGACAAGATCTTTATCATGGTTGCGGAACAGAGGAATCCGAACATCGCCCGCTAGGAGATTCCACTGCTGTAGCCGGGAAGAGCTCAGCCTTACTCTTGGGCAGATCCAAATCTCTAACAAGATCGTTCAGTTCACTTGGTGTTATAAGGTGTGATTCAGTTGAGGTTGCTGACAGAAAGTCTGGGTTGTGAGAGGACGATGCTTCATTACGCCAAGCCCCTTCTTCTTACTCACTTACCTTGGCTGAAAATGTTTCTGGTGCTTTTGGAGTCCTCAGTTCTTCTGCATGTGGTACTGGGCATATTGCAGATGGAATATCTGGATACTGTAAAGACCACTTCTTCTTCCTTGAAACTCCTTTCCTAATGGTAGGCACTGTGCAGAAATAGTAATTGGTAGTGTGATCGGTTGGCTCTCTCCAGATCATTGGGAGTGCAAAAGGCATAGATTGCCTCTTCCCATGCAACCACTGGGTAAGATGTGATGCACATCAATTTCAGCATATATGAGGAGCCCAACTCTTGTCCTGATCTCCTATTCTGCAGCCAAAATACAGGTTGTAGGCTTTCCTTATCATGTTAGTCAAGTTTCGTCTTTGTGACGCAAAAGTCACTTCTCCGCATATGTAGCAAAAACTATCTGCTCTGTTAATGCAAGAAAAATCATAACGAAACATGTCAATATTCTAAAAAACTAGGCTAATAAATCCTAAAACTGTATACCTTACACAGAGAGCATTTATAAAAGTAGGTGATGCAACTGTAATTTGAATGACGTCATCGGAGCGTAGTTGGAGATTTTGTGATTGCTCACTCTGAGATGATACAATACTGGAAGGTACAATAGACTAAATAGATGATGTAATAGATGAGCTACGAACAATGCAATAGTGATGATGAAATAATAAAGAGGCAATTTTTCTATAAGCAGCATAAAAGGTGTCATACGTAGTTGCAACCTCCTCTGGATCTTGAAAATTAGAGCCAATCAGCAAATTTAAGCTTCATATTAATTTTCAGCACTACAAAATTAGATATGTTCAACTGTATTCATCTCTGAACCAAATCGGCTGTAAAAAATTAGTGAAACATTTCCAGGGGGAATAACAGAGGAACTGCAAAACGCAGAGCTTTAAATAAAAATAAAAAAAAGCCACAGAATTATTTACTTTTTTATGGGGAATGTAATTGATTACTAAAAAAATAAAGACATGGCAGGAGAGGCGACAGGTCCCCTTTAAGTGTGATATGTTAAAGTGATAAAAAATATACTCAGAACCATAGGAATAAATGGAATCAAGAGTTTTTAATCAATCCAAATAGATGGATGTAATCCACTGATGAGATATTTACAACTCCCATCATCATGAATGCAGCAGAGGAGCTTGGACGCGTCCCGTGCTCTCTAATAACACAAGGTGTCATTGTATACCCAAATCAGCCTCGCAGTATTTATAACAATTAAAACGCGAGGGAAGTGAAGCAGCGGGGGGGGGGGGGGGGGGGGGGGGGGGAGAGAAGTGGGTGGAGAAAGGCAGCAGCGGCGGCAGTGGCAGCACGAGCTCCAGCTACACAACAGACAGTAGAGGTTAAAGGCACCGAGCGAGAAAAACACAATCACAAAATCAGCGACTGTACGCTGTCATTTACATCTAAAAATAAAACGAAGAAGGGGTTGGGATGAGCCGCAGCTTCGTATGGGGAGATACATCATAGGAGCGGAGCAGCCGGTTGTCATGGTGTACCGTCAGCTCCGCGGAGAGCGATCATTGCCTAATTTATCTAATGGGGGTCTATTCTGTACATTAGACCGAGGGCGTATATGGGCGCTAATAATCCTATACTTGGTGTAGGGTCAGCGGTGGGATTCTTCATCTCTTCCCATGTAATTAAACTTCTCCAATATTCCCTCTGCCATGTCTCGTCCGCCATTTTGGAGGCTATTGAGGCCGAATATTGGTTACCGGGTCACCAGCCTGAATACAAGGAAACACTATACACCTGTACTACAGGGGGTGTAGAGGTAGCAATAGTAACTGGGCTCTAGTAGCTGAGGGCCCCACTGACACAGATCATAAATGACCCATTGTAGTGTGAGTATGATGATGTTCGGCAGCAGTTGAGATGTGTACTATGATGTTCTGCAGCAGCTGAGGTATGTTGTGAGGTTCTGCAGCAGCTGAGGTGTGTGCATTATGATGTTCTGCATCAGCTGAGTTGTGCATTATGATGTTCTGCAGCAGTTAAGTTGTGTCTTATGAGGTTTTGCAGCAGCTGAGTTGTATATTATGATGTTCTGCAGCAGCTGAGTTGTTAACTATGATGTTCTGCAGCAGCTGAGTTGTATATTATGATGTTGTGCAGCAGCTAATTTGTGCATTATGATGTTGTGCAGCAGCTGAGTTGTCTATTGTGATGTTGTGCAGCAGCTGAGTTGTGCATTATGATGTTCTGCATCAGCTGAGGTGTGTATTATGATGTTCTGCAGCAGCTGAGTTGTATATTATGATGTTCTGCAGCAGCTGAGTTGTCTATTTGATGTTGTGCAGCAGCAGAGTTGTGCATTATGATGTTCTGCATCAGCTGAGGTGTGTATTATGATGTTCTGCAGCAGCTGAGTTGTATATTATGATGTTCTGCAGCAGCTGAGTTGTATATTGTGATGTTGTGCAGCAGCTGAGTTGTGCATTATGATGTTCTGCAGCAACTGAGTTGTATATTATGATGTTCTGCAGCAGCTGAGTTGTGCCTTATGATGTTCTGCAGCAGCTGAGTTGTGCCTTATGATGTTCTGCAGCAGCTGAGTTGTGCATTATGATGTTCTGCAGCAGCTGATTTGTGTTTTATAATGTTCTGCTGCAGCTGAATTGTGTATTATTAGGTTCTGCAGCAGCTGAGGTGTGTATTATGATGTTCTGCAGCAGCTGAGCTGTATATTATGATGTTCTGCAGCCGCTGAGTTGTATATTGTGATGTTGTGCAGCAGCTGATTTGTGCATTATGATGTTCTGCAGCAGCTGAGTTGTATATTATGATGTTGTGCAGCAGCTGAGTTGTGCATTATGATGTTCTGCAGCAGCTGAGTTGTACATTATGATGTTCTGCAGCAGCTGAGTTGTATATTATGATGTTGTGCAGCAGCTGAGTTGTGTATTATGATGTTGGGCAGCAGCTAAGTTGTATATTATGATGTTGTGCAGCAGCTGAGTTGTGCATTATGATGTTCTGCAGCAGCTGAGTTGTACATTATGATGTCCTGCAGCAGCTGAGTTGTACATTATGATGTTCTGCAGCAGCTGAGTTGTATATTATGATGTTGTGCAGCAGCTGAGTTGTGCATTATGATGTTCTGCAGCAGCTGAGTTGTGCATTATGATGTTCTGCAGCAGCTGAGTTGTGTATTATGAGGTTCTGCAGCGGTTGAGTTGTATATAATGATGTGCAGTAGCTGAATTGTTTATTAAGTTGTTCTGCAGCAGCTGAGGTGTGTATTATGATGTTCTGCATCAACTGAATTGTATATTATGATGTTCTGCAGCAGCTGAGTTGTGTATTATGATGTTCTGCAGAAGCTGTTGTGTGTATTATGATGTTCTACAGCAGCTGAATTGTGCATAAAGATGTTTTGCAGTAGTTGAGTTGTGCATTATGATGTTCTGTAGCAGCTGAGTTGTGTTTTATGATGTTCTGCAGCAGCTGAGTTGTGTATTATGATGTTCTTCAGCAGCTAAGTTGAGCATTATGATATTCTGCAGCAGCTGAGTTGTTTATTATTATGTTCTGCAGCAGCTGAGTTGTGTATTATGATGTTCTGCAGCAGCTGTTGTGTATTATGATGTTCTGCAGCAGCTGAATTGTGCATAAAGATGTTTTGCAGTAGCTGAGTTGTGCATTATGATGTTCTGTAGCAGCTGAGTTGTGTTTTATGATGTTCTGCAGCCCCTGAGTTGTGTATTATGATGTTCTTCAGCAGCTGAGTTGTGTATTATGATGTTCTGCAGCAGTGGGAATACAGAATTGTTTAATACATAACATACTGCAGTTGCCAATTATCAAGTTTCGGCACTGCTGGGAATTCTAGGTGGCAACCCCAGGGCCGCCATCAGGGCATTACTGCCCTGACTGGCGTATGGGGCCCGGTGGGCAGTGGGGGCCCGCATCGGGCCCGGTCTCCTCTGCTCACCGGGCCCTACCGGCATGCTAAACCGGGCCCTCAGCGCTGCGGCAGATGATAGCTATTGACATGCGGGCCCGCGCCCGCACGTCAATAGTTAACAGCCGCCAGCGGCCAGCCAATCGGAGGCTGGCAGCTGACGTCCGACGCAGCGCGCACCTCGCCGGCGTCTGACGTCATTGTCAGTCACCAGCGAGCACGCGCTTCTGCATGGAGGGACGCCCATAGCTTTGCTGCTGAACCGTGGCCAGGTAAGAAGAGCTTGTGGTTTTTTTTTTCTTTTTATTCATTGAGAGCAGGGGGCCCGGGGCAGATGGCAGAATGCTGGACACTATGGGGGCAGAATGCTGGTGACGATGGGGCAGAATGCTGGACACTATGGGGGCAGAATGCTGGTGACGATGGGGCAGAATGCTGGACACTATGGGAGCAGAATGCTGGTGACGATGGGGCAGAATGCTGGACACGATGGGGGCAGAATGCTGGTGACGATGGCTGGGGCAGAATGCTGGACACTATGGGGGCAGAATGCTGGACACGATGGGGCAGAATGCTGGTGGCAATGGGGGCAGAATGCTGGACACTATGGGGGCAGAATGCTGGACACGATGGGGCAGAATGCTGGACACACTATGGGGCAGAATGCTGGTGACGATGGGGCAGAATGCTGGTGACAATGGGGGCAGAATGTTGGTGATGATGGGGGCAGAATTCAGGACACGATGGGGGCAGAATGCTGGACACTATGGGGGCAGAATGTGACAGTGAGACACGGGAAGGGGCAGAAAGAGATACGAGCATGACTGGACACACTGGGGGCAGTGTTGGAGACAGTTCGTGCAGGATCATGGGGCAGGATGGAGAGATCGTATGGGGCAGAATGGATACTCATGAGGGTGGGATGGGAGAACGTATGGTTGAAGCCAGGAATGAGACTCACGGGGGCTATGATGGGGGATATTATTACCACAGGGGCTAATTAAAGGATATTATTACTGTAGTGATGTTTTTATTTTTTGAGTATACTGTTTTAAATGGGGGGCGGTACTGTTACTGTGTAGAGCAACACTATGTTGCCTTTTTTCCTTCATGTGATGTAATGTAGAAGTTGGGAAAAATAAGTAATGTGTTTGGCAAGCGGAGCTCTAGATCAGGGGTCCCCAACCGCCGGTCCGCGGCCCAGCACTGGGCCGTTGCAGTGCCCTTGCCGGTCCGCGGACACAAGGGGAGCCGGGGGGCGGTGCAGCAGCTGATACTCACCCTGCATCCCGCGGCGGCTTCATCCCGCGGCGGCTTCATCCAGCGCTGAGCGGTCACGTGCTACCGCTCATTTAAGGTCATGAATATGGACGCCACTCATCTCCCATAGGCGTGGCGTCCATATTCATGGACCTTAATGAGCGGTATCACGTGACCGCTCCGCACAGGAAGAAGCTGAAGCGCCGCGAGATGCAGGGACGTGCAGCGACGGGAAGGAAGTTCAGCGACGTGAGGGTAAGTATGATGGGGAGGATGGGGGAGCCGAGCGGAGCCATAAGGGAGGGAGAATGGGAGCGGAGCCATATACACAGGGGAGGGAGAGTGGGAGCGGAGCCATATATACAAGGGAGGGAGAATGGGAGCGGAGCCATATACACAGGGGAGGGAGAATGGGAGCGGAGCCATATATACAGGGGAGGGAGAATGGGAGCGGAGCCATATATACAAGGGAGGGAGATTGGGAGTGGAGCTATATATACAGGGGAGGGAGAATGGGAGCGGAGCCATATATACAGGGGAGGGAGAGTGGGAGCGGAGCCATATATACAGGGGAGGGAGAATGGGAGCGGAGCCATATATACAGGGGAGGGAGAGTGGGAGCGGAGCCATATATACAGGGGAGGGAGAATGGGAGCGGAGCCATATATACAGGGGAGGGAGAGTGGGAGCGGAGCCATATATACAGGGGAGGGAGAGTGGGAGCGGAGCCATATACACAAGGGAGGGAGAATGGGAGCGGAGCCATATACACAGGGGAGGGAGAATGGGAGCGGAGCCATATATACAGGGGAGGGAGAATGGGAGCGGAGCCATATATACAAGGGAGGGAGATTGGGAGTGGAGCCATATATACAGGGGAGGGAGAATGGGAGCGGAGCCATATATACAGGGGAGGGAGAGTGGGAGCGGAGCCATATATACAGGGGAGGGAGAGTGGGAGCGGAGCCATATATACAGGGGAGGGAGAGTGGGAGCGGAGCCATATATACAAGGGAGGGAGAGTGGGAGCGGAGCCATATATATAAGGGAGGGAGAGTGGAAGCCGAGCCATATATACAAGGGAGGGAGAGTGGGAGCGGAGCCATATATACAGGGGAGGGAGAGTGGGAGCGGAGCCATATATACAGGGGAGGGAGAATGGGAGCGGAGCCATATATACAAGGGAGGGAGAGTGGGAGCGGAGCCATATATACAGGGGAGGGAGAGTGGGAGCGGAGCCATATATACAGGGGAGGGAGAGTGGGAGCGGAGCCATATATACAAGGGAGGGAGAGTGGGAGCGGAGCCATATATATAAGGGAGGGAGAGTGGAAGCCGAGCCATATATACAAGGGAGGGAGAGTGGGAGCGGAGCCATATATACAAGGGAGGGAGAATGGGAGCGGAGCCATATATATAAGGGAGGGAGAGTGGAAGCCGAGCCATATATACAAGGGAGGGAGAGTGGGAGCAGAGCCATATATACAAGGGAGGGAGAGTGGGAGTGGAGCCATATATACAAGGGAGGCCGGGAGAGTGGGAGCGGAGCCATGCATACAGGATGGGACAGGGGAGCCATGTATACAGGATAGAAGAGTGGGAGCAGAGCCATGCATACAGGATGGGAGGATGGGAGCGGAGCCATGTATACAGGATGGGAGAGTGGGAGCAGAGCCATGTATACAGGATGGGACAGGGGAGCCATGCATACAACAGGGGGAGCCACACAGAGCTGGACGGGGAGGACCACACATACATTTTCTGATGATTAGAAAATAATCAGCATGTACAGTACTCCAGTACAATTGTTCTTAAGTGCTCAATGCTCCATTTCCTTGTAGGTTCCAATCATCATTAGCAGTGACGGTCATCAGTAGAAGTAGCCCAGTGCTCCCACTGAAACAGAGAAACAAGCCAGGTGCTCACACTCATTCAAAACCTATGGTGAGTTGAGTCACATTAAAAATGTTATAATTAAATGATAAATATGCACTGCTAAACTACAACCGCGTCCATAGCCCCGCCCCCTTATGACCAAAGCCCCACCCCTGTCACACCTCCATCCCCGCCCTGCCGGGCCATGGAAGAGTGGTCTTGGTTCAAGCCGGTCCCTGGTGCAAAAAAGGTTGGGGACCACTGCTCTAGATAACTGTGTTATTTCATGCAGAGACGAACCCTGGCTGGAAGACGTGATGGCGATCTGTGCTGGATGAAAGATGAAAAACAAAGATGAAGGACTTCACCTAGAGATGTCACTGGTGAGTTAGTGTGTTACCTATACACTGACACTATACACTGTATAGAGGCCCTGTGTATAATGTCATTGATCGCTGTATTACCTATACACAGACACTGCATGCTAAGTACAGATCTCCTGTGTGTAATGGCACTTATGGTGATAGTATCGTGTGTTTTTTATTACTGATCAGTATTGTAGTATTCAGTCACTGTGGTGGTAATATGTGGTCTGGTCATGGTGCGGTGGTATTTGTTCCTTGTATGTGATATTATTCGGTCACTATGTGGTCTGGACATGGTGCAGTGGTATTTTTCCCTTGTATGTGATGATATTGGTCATTTTAAAAATTGAAAAATAAAAATATACCTAAATTGTATCACATATTTTAATAAATATTTAATAGGTTACAGTAGATTAGGGCACGGCCAAAAAAGTCTACTGTGTTATGGTGGCGACTTAAAAAATGTTTTGGCCAAAACAAAAGCTGCCGGCTATATGTGTGATCTGGTGATGGGAACTGTTAATATGTGATTGGTGAGAAGTGGAGTTTTTCCAAGAGAGAGCGGTGGGACTTTGGACAGTTCGAGGGGTGGAGGCGGGGCAGAGTCTCAAGGGGGCCCTGAAAATTTTACCAGTATGGGGCCCCGAAATTCCTAGTGGCAGCCCTGGGCAACCCACTTGGAAGCTGTAATGCACAGCATACTGGTTGTCAATAAAATAGGACCACATCTTTACATCAATTTTACAGCGGTTTCAATGTTACAGAAATGTAGCTGAAAATTTCCTTTGTTACTAGAACACCAGGGTTGCATTTGTCAGTCAGAAGAATCGTCACAGGGAGCATTGAGGACAGGACATGTACGACACCTGCACAGACCTGCCTCGTATAAGCTCTACCCAGTCCTCCTGTTTATAATAACAAAATTCTTCCCTGGGGGTGGCTGGGAAAGTGTTAACTGGAAACCACCAGTGTTTCTCCTTTTGTAGTGGGGTTTTAAAACCAAAGTAAAATAATTATTTGTGTTTTGAACCCTCCTGCCAAAGTTTTTTCAAGGTTTCCATTTTTTCCTGGGGTGTACTTACTTCCGAGACTCACTAGGCCTTTTTCTAAGTGGTAGCCTAAAGGGAAAACTCTGTGGTGCCCATAGTAATCAATCAGAGCTCAGCTTTCATTTTATAAACTCCTCTGGTAAAAAGACAACGGTGCTGTGATTGGTTGCTATGGGCAACATTTATAAGCAGCTTAGATAAATGAGGACCACTGGTTTTTCAAAATGGCTGCCGTTACAACTGAGCGTGTGCAGGATTGACCCAGCCAGTAAGTGAAGCCTGAGCAGCAAACAAAATGGCTGCCACCCTCGCCAGAACATAAAGATGTGCCGCTCCTGTATCAAACCAGTATTATTTTGGTGCACCAATTTTTGACAATTATACATGTTATGACACTAGTGATAAATTATTTCACACAAATTAGAGATATTATTTGATTTTAAGAACTGCTATGGGAAACTAATCATGTTTTTACAAAATATCAACATGACAACAGAGCATGTGCACGGTTTATATAGCATACTAGCTGAAGAGCCCGGCGCTGCCCGGGCATAGTAACTAACTGTGGTTAGTTATAGCAAGTTATAATTATCCTCCATCCCATAGTCCCGTGTCCATATACCCATCATACATATCCACGATCCCATAGGCCCGTGCCCATATACCATCATACATATCCTCCATCCCATAGTCGAGTGCCCATATACCCATCACACATCCTCCATCCCATAGTCCCATGCCCATATACCCATCATACATATCCACAATCCCATAGGCCCGTGCCCATATACCCATCACACATCCTTCATCCCATAGTCCTATGCCCATATACCCATCACACATCCTCCATCCCATAGTCCTATGCCCATATACCCATCATACATATTCGCCATCCCATAGTCGAGTGCCCATATACCCATCACACATCCTTCATCTCATAGTCCCATGCCCATATACCCTTCATACATATCCTTCATCCCATAGTCCCGTGCCCATATACCCATCATACATATCCTCCATCCCATAGTCAACCACTATGACATCATAATGAGCGGCGGGGCTTGCAACCTATGATGACATCAGCGTCGCTATGGCAACCATTATGACATCATAATGAGGGGCAGGGCTTGATACACACACACTTTTTCCCCATTATGTAGATAGGGGCAAAATTGTTTGGTGAATTGGAACGTGCGGGTTTAAAATGTCACCTCACAACTTAGCTTAGGACGCTCTCGGGGTCCAGACGTGTGACTGTGCCAAATTTTGTGGCTGTAGCTGCGACGGTGCGGATGCCAATCCCGGACATACATATACACACACATACATGCATACACACATACATACATACACACACGTGAGCTTTATATATTAGATAGCTGGAGTCAGAGGAAAACCTTGGGATTCAAACAAAATGGTTAAATCAGTACCTCACTACTTTGTCACTAAATTTGAGGCCTAATTTTGTACTTTTTTTTAGAAATGTTTTTATTAACACACTTTTTAGCCAAGAAGCACCCACAAAACATCCCATATTTGCATTGGCCCGGGCCAAAAATCTTCACTAAAAATGGTCTACCATTTTGCTGTTGCAGGTTATGTAAGTCCTTTGAGTAGTTGACCGATCTGCAAAAATGATGTGACAGCTCCTCCTACTGATGGCGCTCACTGCTCTCCCCTCCCTTCTCTCAATGTAATAGATAGCAGTAAGGACGGGAGGAAGTTGTACCGAAATCGGAAGCAGTGAGATGGGAGAAAGCATGTACAGTCTCAGGGAGAGTACACAAATCAGGCTCCCTATTCTCAGTGTTAGAGATAGCAGCAGGAAGGAGAGGGAGTTGTACACAGATCGGCAACGGAGAGAGGGGAGAAAGTATTGGAGATAGCAGCGGGGAGGATAGCGAGTTGTACACAGATCGGCAGTGGAAAGAGGGAAGAAAGAATGTACAACCTTAGGGACAGCAGAGAAATAAGTTTCCTTTTTCTCATTGGTAGATATATCAGAAGAGAGGGAGAAGGAAATGTACACAAATCAGCTGTGGAGAGAAGGGAGAAAGCAAGTACAGTCTCAAGGAGGACAGAGAAAGCAGGCTGTAAACACATGGAGAGGGAATAAGCGCAGGATAGAAACTGTGCTGATTTATGATCTACAGAAGACTGCAGCATATAGAGACACTACCACAAGAGAAAAATCTGACAGACTGCAAACTGAATATCTGGGGGGCCTGAAAGTGAATTAAGGAATGAATATTGCAGACTGGAACTTAGTGTTTACCTATCGTTAATAAAATTAGACTATCACATGTAAAAATATTTTTATCTCATGTCAAAGGTGTCCAGAGCCTTTAACTGTCCTAAATCTTCCATTTTAGGGTCTGTGCACACGTTGCGGGTTCTGCTGCGGATCCACAGCGGATTTGGCCCTGCGGATCCGCAGAAGATTCTCCTGCGGTGTACAGTACCATTATATTCTATGTAAAACAAAAAATGCAGTGCACATGCTGTGGATTTTTCCACGCGGATTTGTTGCGGTTTTGAATCCACAACATGTCAATTCTTTGTGCGGAATCCGCAGTGTTTTTACACATGCTCCATTGTAGAAATCCACAGGTGTAAAACGCAGGGGAAATCTGCAGAAAATTGACAAAAAATCTGCACTAAATCCGCAGGTAAAACACAGGTCAATTTAACCTGCGGATTCAGCCAAATCCGCACAGAAAAATCCGCAGCAGAATACGCAACGTGTGCACATACCCTAAAATGTCAGTAAGTATGTACATTATGTAATCACAGACATCATTTATTTGTTAGCAGCCGCCCTCTCTGGCTACCAGAAGGGATTGGTGAATTTTTATGGCATCTATATACCCTTTTTTACACCATGAGGCAGCACCATTAAGATTTGGGTTTTGTTTTGTTTTTTTTGCTGCAATAGTTAAACTGATGATTTTTTAGCCATATGGCGTCCCATATGACATCTGACTTTTGCAAGTACAGTTAATAAAAAATAAAATAAATGATAATAAAATAAAAGGCCAAATACAGTTTCCAATGTAATCTTTGCAATGGATTAATTAAAAACAGATGCCATAGGGCTGTTGTCAGTTTGGCATGCATTTTTGAGTTTATGGTCAAGTGATAAGAAACTAGTGCATGCAGTGGTTTTTTTTTTTTTTTACATAGACACTCGGTCCGTGGGAAAAACACCGATCTGACCTAGTCTAATCATTTGTGTTGGTCAAAGTGCTTTCCCTTTTTTGCACACAGATCATTTTCTGAATTTAGCCCTATGCCGATTTCATACGTCCATATTTCACTGTCTGTTTATGGACCACAATATCCAGACTGATCGAGGGTCTCCTGACCTGTACTAACAGCGTAAAAATACAGCCCCCTCACCCAGAATAAAGACCGAGAAGATATCACCCCCCTTACTAGTCGTGCATGTTGCCCTCAGCGCCAGTGAAGAGAAATGAGGACTAGCATTAATTACACTCAGGGGTGTAACTAACACGGTCGCAGCGGTCACCACTGCGACCGGGCCTGGTGGGTCAGGGGCACGGCAGGTCTGAGGCACGCCGTCACCCGCAAAAACTTCAACTGTATGTGCGTGGAGGTGGCAGGAATCTCTCTCCTATGTGTTTACCCCGTGCACTTTGTTGAATTAACTGTATTGTGCTCTATCTTGCTGTCATGTAAGTTAATATGTGTCTGCTGCTGTTTTCACTTTATGTAACGCAAGTGCTGTGTTTGTAATGTTCCTTATATCTGCGTGCACTAGCTCAGGGACAGTGAAGGGTTAACCTGGGGAGTTGGCCAGCAGCAGAAATGGCGGGAGTAGCACATTGGCCCTGGGCAGATGTATAGGAACAGTCGGGGCATTGCCAGATCCTAAGAGGGTACAGAATCTGCTGCCCCGGACTAAGGACTTAAGGATTGCAACATGGGACCAGGATTTCAGAAGGGCCCCAAGCATACAGATCCCAGCGAGTGGACTCCTGCTCGATTTCGGCTACCGTGGCTGTACTGGGTGTGGCCGTGGAAAGTGTCAGGGAAAGAGCAGGAAGCCAGTGTTATACCCATTGTGCTCATTACCATTTTATTAAAGTTTATTCCCTGTTGGACCACATCTGGATCCTGGACTTTAATTGCCTGTACTGCCATGGCTGGAGGAAAGAAAAGGTAAATCGTGTGAGCTACAGTACGTCCGTCTGGTCCGTTTTTATGTACAAGAGGGCTGGGGTGCTCGCTGACCGTTGGCTCAGTGGACTCTTTTTGTGGACTGTAACTTTAAGTGACCCGACCATAACTACAACTCGGGTTGCCCCTTGTTATATGCGCACGCCACAATACATGCTGCCGGCCAGGGCCGCCATCAGGGCATTATTGCCCTTACTGTCATATGTGGCCCAATGAGCAGAGGCAGCCCACAGCGGGCCCTCTCTGTTCTGCTCACCGGGCTCCTGCCGCTTCAGTAACTGATCGCGTGTCCTCCGATCCACGATCAGTTAAAATTTGTTGCTGTGCAGGAGATTCCTGCCGCACGGCAACAGTTAACAACCACTGGCCAATCACAGGCCGGCAGCTGACATCAGCGCTCATGTAGCCGATGTATGACGTCGCTGTCATACGCTGGAACGACGCTGCGCACCTCAGCTAAATCGTGGGTGAGGACATCGCTGGAGCTCGGCCAGGTAAGGAAAAACTTTGTTTTTTTGTAAAGCTGCGGTATGAAGCACATTATACCGATATGGGAGATACATTATACTACTATGGGGGGGGGAGGGGATGCATTATACTGCTATGGGGTTGCTGCATTTATACTTCTATGGGGCTGCTGCATTTTATACTCCTATGGGGTTGCTGCATTTTATACTCCTATGGGGCTGCTGCATTTTATACTGCTATGGGGCTGCTGCATTTTATACTGCTATGGGGCTGCTGCATTTTATGCGACTATGGGGCTGCTGCATTATTGTCATGATCTGCTGAGTTCGTGGGATCACGTAGTTTAGAGGTTAATCTGGACAGCCTCACTCTGAGATTCTGGGAGGCTTTTTATAGCCTCATTGTGGGCTCACTCCTTGTCACTTATACTGAGACCCTTGGCCGAGTGTGTGAACCTGGTGTGCTTTGTGACTGTGATACTTTGTGCTTGCTTGGTTTTGATCCGGTTCTGTCCTTGTTACGAGTTCTGCCTGTTACTTTTGGACTGCTCTGCTATTCCCGTGTATGACTCTTTTGCCTTGGACTTGACTACTCTCTGACTGCCTCCCTTGTACTGCGTTGCTATCTCTGTGTATGATTCATTGCGTACGTTTTGACTATTCTCTGCTTGTCCCTCTGGTACCGCGCCGTCCTCCCCATGTATGAACCCCGCTAGTCTGACCTGAGTTTCCCTAGCCTTTGCTTCAGGATTCCTGTAACAGAACCCTATCCTGCAGCAGGACGCTAAGCCACGCCCCCTGTGGTCACATGATCGTAGGTCCGTGTACTGCTAAACTACTTTCAGTGTCGCAGGTCCTGTTGTCTGAACTTTCCCTGCAGTATCGGACCCCGGGTCCTTCCGTAGTCTGGATGAGTTACCCTGTTCAGCCGCGGCAACCCACCGGCGCTGACAGGATCCTGATAATTATACTATATGACTATGGGGTGCATAATACTTTATAGGAGGACTATGAGGTGCATTTTACTACTATGAAGTACTGTGAGGTGCACTATACTTTATCGAGAACTATGGGCTGTGCATTACAAATTATGGACGACTATGGAGGTGCAATTGATTATACTACATGGATGACTATGAACTGTGCAGTATATTATATAGAGGACTATGGGCAGGGCCGCCATCAGGGCATTACTGTCTTGACTTACCCGTATGGGGCCTGATCAACAGAGGAAGCCCGCATCGGGCTCCGTCTCTTCTGCTGATCGGGCCCCAGTAGAAAGATTCTGCCAGTGCAGTAACTGAATCTGTGTCCGAGATGCAGGTTCAGTTACTCTATTACCGTGCAGGCCCGCACGGCAGTAGTTAAAGCCGCCAGCCAATTTGAGGCTGGCAGCTGATGACAGTGCGCACGTCGCCGGCGTATGATGTCATTGTCATTCGAGTACACGCTTGAAACGCCTGGAGGGATCTTCGCTGCAGGAGCGCGCCCAGGTAAGGAGAAATTTTTTTTTAAAATTTTTATTGAAAGCGGCAAGCCGCAATATGTTTCAATGGCAGGATGGAGACACATGGACCATGTGTCTCCATCCTGCCCGGGGCAGAATAGAGACATGGGGGCAGAATGGAGACACAGGGACAGGATGGGAGACACAGGGGCAGGATGGGAGACAAAGGGGAAGAGTGGAGACAAGGGGCAGAATGAAAACAGGGGGCAGGATTGAAGACACCGTGGCAGAATGGAGACAGGGGGCAGAATAGAGACACAGGGCAGGATGGGAGACACGGGGGCAGGATGGAGACATGGTGGCAGGATGGATACACGGAGAAAGGATGGGAGACATGGGGACAGGATTGGAGACACGGGGGCAGGATGGGAGACACGGAGGCAGGATGAGAGACACGGGGCAGAATGTAGACAAGGGGCAGAATGGAGACAAGGAGCAGAATGGAGACAAGGGGCATAATGGAGACATGGGGCCAGGATGGGAGACACTGGGGTAGAATATAGACAAGGGGCAGGATGGGAGACACGGGAGCAGAATGGAGACACAGGGCAGGATTGGAGACACGGGGCAGAATGGAGACACAGGGGGCAGGATGGAGACATGGTGCAGGATGGAGACAGATGGAGCAGGAATATCGAGCAGGAATATCGGGCAGGATGGAGACAGATGGGTCGGGATCATGGGGCAGTATAGAGAAACATGGTGCAGGATCATGGGGCAGGATGGAGACAGATGGGGCAGGATGGAAACAGATGGGGCAGGATGGAGAAAGATGGGTCAGGATCATGGGGCAGGATAGAGAAACATGGTGCAGGATCATGGGGCAGGATGGAGATAGATGGTGCAGGATGGATACAGTGGAGACCGATAGGGCAGGATCATGGGACAGATGAGATGGGGCAGGATGGGGAGATCATTTGGGGCAGGATGGGACATCACATGGAGGCAGGATGGAAGAACATATCTCTGGAGCCAGGAATGAAACACACAGGGGCCAGGAAGGGGTATATTATTACTATAGTGATGTATTTATTTTATTTTTTGAACATACTGTTTTAAATGGGGGATGCGGTCCTGTTAATTTGCAGAACAACACTGTCACCTTTTTTTTTCTTCATCTGGTGTAGTTTAGAATTTGGGAAAAAATCTGGATGAAGATGAAAAGCAAAGATGAAGGACTTTACCTAGAGACGTCACTGGTGAGTCAGTGTGTTACCTGTTCACTGACACTATACACTGTATACTATATACAGCGGTCCTGTGTACAATGTCATCAGTGTTCACTGTATTACCTTTGCACTATATACTATATACAGAGCTCCTGTGTATAATGTCACCGGTGATCACTGTATTACCTGTACACAGATACTGCATACTAAGTACAGATCTCCTGTGTATAATGGCACTTATGGTGATATTAGTATTGTGTTTTTTTTTACTGATCAGTATTTTAGAATTCAGTCACTATGTGGTGGTAATATGTTGTTTGGCCATTGTGTGGCGGTATTTGTTCCTTGTATATGCTATTAATTGGTCACTATGTGGTGGTAATATGTGGTCCGGTCATGGTGTGGTGATATTTGTTCCTTGCATTTGGTATTATTGGTCTTCATGTGGTGGTAATATGTGGTCTGGAAATGGTGTGGCGGTATTTGTTCCTTGTATGTGGTATTATAGGTCACTATGTGGTGGTAATATGGTATCTGGTCATGGTGCGGTGGTATTTGTCCCCTGTATGTGATATTATTGATCATTTTAAAATTGAAAAATAAATAAAAATATACCTAAATTGTATTGGATATTTTAACAAATGTTTAATAGGCTAGAGTAGAGTAGGGCCCGGCCAAAAGAGTCTACCTTGTCGTGGTGGTGACATAAAAAAATCTTTTGACTGTGGACAGTTCGAGGGGTGGAGGCGGGGCTGGGGTGGAGCCTGGGCAGAGTCTAAAGGGGGCCCCTAAAATTTTGCAAATATGGGGCCCTGAAATTCCAGGTGGCAGCCCTGACTATGAGGGTGCATTATATTTTATGGAGGACTATGGGGGTGCATTATACTTCTTATATGGATCCCCATGACTTCTATCTAATCCCCTGATGAGTATAATGGTTTATTTTCTTTTATACATTACAGAACAACGGCAGAACAGGAGACAAATATATACCAGGATGGGGCACCGGATAAGGGACATATAGCAGAATGGGAAATATATACCAGAATGGGGTCAGGATAACGCACATATATACCAGGTTGGAGGGTGCATATATATAATTTATTCAGGATGGCAGGGGGCCCAGTCTAAATCTTGCACCAGGTCAGACTATACAACATTGGAACAAACTATAGCGTGCAAAATGAACAGGGAAAACATGAGTTTGTGTGGAAAATATTTTGGCATGGGGGGCTCATTTGAAAGTTTGCATCGGGGCCCATAACTTTGTAGTTACGCCACTGATTATATTCCTATAATAACAATTTTAAATAGGATTTCATTATTGAGGTGTGCAAATTAGAGGATTATCCGGTGTGGGAAATGGTTGTCTGATGAGAATGACAGTCATTCACTGCTGTGACATTCACATTACTGGCTGAATAGATACCTAGGGATGTATAATTATGGTATTTTCTAGCTAGGAAGAAACAGACAAAAACATTGGTTGAGTGTCAGTCCTCGATTTGACCCTCTAGTTTTGGAAAAGTTGAGTGATGACAATATGATGCGACATATACTGCTTGTCACCCGGTATGCCCAAAGTCACGCAAGAGTGGAATATATTTAACCTTTAGTTAGGGAGTAAAGTGTAAGTTCATAACATAACGGTTAGAATGAAACCAATATTTATTCGATCGTCCATGACAGCACCACCTGAGAGAGGGGATCCGCCCTTCAAGAACAGGAAATCCTACAGATACATAAGGGCGGCACCTCTCCCACGCATCAGTTGGTTTCCTGTTCCTGGAGGACAGGATTCCCTACAGATCATACCATCATGGAATCCCAGGCCGGCTGTCCGGCTCAGGTAGCGGGGGGGTCTCCTACCTCGGGCAGTGTGGGGTCCCCTGGAAGTGCCTCGGTGGGCCCGGGCAGGGTTCCACAACAGTGTGCGGAGCAGGTGGGAGCGGGGTCCAGCGGATGCCCGTCCCCAGGGCCGGCGCCGGCAGGTGAGTATAGATCCCCCCCGGACCCCGATCCCTGATCCTCCTGGTGCGGTCTCCCCTTGGTCCGGTCCCGGTCGGGGGCCGGCAGCTGTGGCTCAGTGGCATGCGGGGAGCGCCTTGCCGGGTCGGGCGGCGCCGTGTCGCTGGCCGCCTGCGCGCCCCCGCGCGTTCACAGAGGTCGGAAATGATGCGGGGGGCGGGGCCGGTAGCGCCGGGCCGGAAGTCATATGCCGGCTGGCTTTTCTCCCCTGTGCGTCGCCGGGCGCAGCGGTGCAGGCGCCGGCATAGCGGCGGGGGTGGGGGGGTGAAGCGCAGGGAGAGAGTCCATGGACGTCGGGAGGGGGAGGGGGGGAATAAAAAAGGGCACAGAAACGCCGCAGAGCATCTTTAGCTCATATGCGGCAATGGATGAGCCAGAAGCTCCTGCGACCCAGCTGGACCGAGAGCAGGAACGTACCTCAGAGAAGTCCCAGGCCAGCTCCCAGCAAAAGAAAAAACAAACTGGACAATCCGGCCACAGAAGTTCCTCCAGGCCGAAGGATCCAGCTCGCCCCCCCGTGATCCGGTACCTACGCCTTCTGCTCAGGGTAAGAGATCTTCGTGAATGTGCCCTGATGCAGTGTTCCCCTTATGTTTTCCTCCTGTAGGGGAAGAAGTGCGCTGACAAAGCAAAAAACATGGCGTGCGCCCTTTGCAAATGCCCGTTGCTGGACACCTACCCTAAAAAACTGTGCCAGTCATGTATACGGCAGACGGAAAAAAAAAAAAATGAGGGAGTTGTCCCAAAAATTACCATACATACTTCCTTACTCTTTCCCCACTCCTACAGGTGGCGGAAGAAACCCCTGACTTCACTGCGAGTCTAAGGGAAATTATCAGGACGGAAGTTAAAGCCCTAAAATCCGTATCCCAGGGGGAGTCATCTAGGAAAAGAAAGAGCGCAAGTTTCACAGGGTCAAGCTCCTCAGCTGACCCTAGAGGAACTGAAGATTCCTCAGAGCCCTCAACCTCCTCGTCAGCATCCTCTTCAGAGGAGTCGTTTCTGCCTGGGCCTAGAACAAGTGGACAAACTAGTCAAGGCAGTTAGGGTTACCATGGGGGTAACAGACACAAAACCAGAACAGTCAGCGCAGGACCAAATGTTCGGTGGTTTAGATCCCAGGAAACGTAAGTCGTTCCCGTTAAACAACAAGGTCCAAAACCTGATCAATAGGGAATGGAAGAAACCAGAAAGGAAAGGCTCCCTACCACCAGCTTTTAAGCGGCGATATCCCTTTGAGGACCCCGTGGTGAACAAATGGGACAAAGCCCCGAAATTGGACGCAGCAGTGGCTAAATCATCCAAAAAATCCGCTATTCCCTTTGATGACATGGTTTCTTTAAAAGATCCACTAGATAAGAAGGCAGACTCCTACCTGAAAGGGACATGGGAAATGTCAGCTGGCACCCTGAGACCGGCAGTAGCAGCTACCTGCACAGCCAGATCTATGATGGTCTGGCTGGACCAGCTGGGATCACAATAATAGGACAGAGCCTCGAGAGAATCTATCTTGAAGACCCTACCTACCATCCAGAATGTGGCAGCCTTTTTAGCCGACGCTTCGGCAGATTCAGCAAGAATGGCGTTCAAAGCTGCAGGTCTATCAAATGCAGCCCGAAAGGCTATATGGCTAAAGTGCTGGCCCGGGGATATCCAGGCCAGATCCCGACTTTGCGCCATCCCGTGTGAGGGGGAATATCTATTCGGATCAGTCCTAGATGAACTCCTGGAGAAAGCCGGCGACGATAAAAAGAAATTCCTTTACCTGCGCACCCCTTCCTATAGACGTCCCTTTGCTAGGAAGAGATTTTTTCGTAGAAGATCATCCAGAGACCGGGGCAGATGGGAAGATAAAAAGAAAAAAGGTACCGGGTTTATGTTTGGAGGGGGACGCCAGGAAGCATCCCGTGAGGCCAAGAAACCTCCCCAATGACTAGCGGCTCCGGTGGGAGGTAGACTGTCGGCCTTCTACCAAGCCTGGTCACGGATCTCAAACAGTAACAGGATCCTGGGGTTGGTAGCCTCAGGTCTAAGGCTAGAATTTGCCTATGCCCCCAGAACAGTTTTAAGGTCACCCCGCTCAGGTCTTCCCTGTCTGAACAGGCTGCCCTAGAGACCGAAATCCGTGACCTATGCCATAAAGAGTGCTGATAAAGGTACCAGAGGCGGAGAAGGGCGAAGGCTTTTACTCCCCCCTATTTTGGTCCGTAAACCAGATAATTCTTACAGGACCATAATCAACCTGAAGGCACTTAACAAATACCTGGTCATTCGGCCATTTAAAATGGAAACGATCAATTCCACAATAAAGTTACTGTTTGAAAACTGCTGTATCCATGCGTCTCATCAGCGTTTCCTTAGAGTGGCGGTTCATTTAGAGTTGTCTTTGCAGCATTTCCAATATGTCACCCTTCCCTTTGGTATAGCAGTCGCCCCCCCGGGTATTCACTAAAGTTATAGCGGAGGTTATGGCCCATCTACGAGAAGCAGACATCCTGGTAATCCCCTACCTGGATGACTTCCTGATTGTAGGCAGAACAGAAGACCATTGTCGGGATCAATTGCAAAAAGCAAAATCAGCTCTGGAACGGTTAGGGTGGCTACTAAACATTAAGAAGTCCCGTCTACAGCCCATGAGAGTTCAGCAGTTCTTGGGCCTAACCCTAGATTCACGGAATCAGGAGTGTCGTCTTCCACTCGAAAAATTAGTTCGCCTACGACATCAGGTCTCGAACGCCTCCAATAACCCCACCATGTCTCTTAGGAAGGCGATGTCCCTCCTATGTTCTCTCTCGTCCTGCATCCCCGCGGTCCGGTGGGCCCAGTTCCATACAAGGGTGCTACAGGGCGAGGTTTTACATCATCAAAAAATCTTGGGCGGTTATCTAGAAGGCCAGTTGACTTTGTCCCAACATACGTTGAAGTCCCTTGATTGTTTTCGTCTAGCCACCAATCTAGCCAGAGGGGTGCCCTGGGAATATAACGTAACCCGGGTAGTCACCACAGACGCAAGCCCTACGGGTTGGGGGGCCCACATGGAGGAGGTCTTAATACAGGACCTATGGGAGTATCATCAGTTGGAAATGTCCTCCAACCTGAAAGAGCTAACAGCCATAGAGCAGGCAGTTAAAAACCTTCTTATGTGTCTACAGGGTCACCATGTTCGAATATTCTCCGACAATCAGGTCACCGTGGCTTACATCAACCACCAAGGTGGGACTCGTTCCAGACCCCTGATGAAGGTAGCAGAGCGGCTGTTTCAATGGGCGGAGCAACATCTGTCCTTAACAGCATGTAAAAGGAAAAGAAAACACCACAGCAGACTTCCTAAGCCGCAACCTTCTAAGGCAAGGGGAATGGTCCTTAAAAACCTCCATCTTCGACCTTATCATACCAAAATGGGGGCAGCCAGAAGTGGACCTCTTCGCCACCAGAGAGAACAGGAAAGTTACTCTAGACGTTAGGGGATGTCTCCTAGAGTACCTGGCAGTTACCGACCCCTGGAAAAAAGATAATGCCTTGTTTATCAACTGATGCGTGGGAGAGGTGCCGCCCTTATATATCTGTAGGATTTCCTGTTCCTGAAGGGCGGATCCCCTCCCTCAGGTGGTGCTGTCATGGACTCCGAAAAATACCGTTAACCGGTGAGTAACTACGACTTTTGCGGAAACCATCAATATACACTGTAAGGACCAAAGTATGTGCCACCTCCATATCTGACCTGCAGGAGCTCCCATCCTATATCCATAGACATAATATGGAGTCGCCCCTATGCTGATATAACGGCTCATGCTTTTCTGGGAAGGATTTCTACAAGATTTTGGAGGCATCTGTGGGAATTTTTGCCCCTTTTATCCAGGAGATCATTTGTGAGGTCAAAGCCTGATGTGGGCAGAGGCCGGGCTCACAATCTCCGTTATAGTTGTTGCAGGGCACTCTCCAGGTTTTCGTGGGCCCCTGGCGAAAGAGTCTCATTGGGCCCCATAAACACATACATTCATGATGCACAGATACAGCAAAGAAATATAGGTATAGTACAATGCCAAAGATTTCACTGACTTCTAACATTACATGAATGATAGCTACTGTAAATTTTTGAATAGCTCAGAAACTAGCAAATCCTAGCATTGCACAGTGCATGTGCTGGGGGCATTCAACAGTCTGCAGTCAGAGTGACTGCAGACTTTTCATTTTAGACTGAACAGTATAGTCTTCTATACAGTATTATGGGCACCACGTAGTCCTCCATACAGTATTATGAACCCCATATATTGCTCCATACAATATGATGAACCCCATATATTGCTCCATACAGAATAAAGAATCCCATATATTGCTCCATACAGTATAATGAGCCCCATATATTGTTCCATACAGTATAATGATCCCCAAATATTGCTCCATACAGAATAAAGAGCCACATATATGGATTCATACAAGGTGTGAATTGTTTCCAAAGGAATTGTAGCCCATTCTTCAGTTAAAACACCCTCCAGTTCTTTGAGCGACGATGGCGGCGGAAATCGACGTCTAACTTGAATCTCTAAAATCGACCATAAATGCACAATAATGTTGAGGTCTGGGGATTGTGGGGGCCAGATGAGATGCTCAACTTCATTAGAACCTCCCTCGTGCCATGCTTTAACGATTCTGGCTGTATGAATTGGTGCATTATCATCCTGAAAGATGGCGTTCCCCTCCAGGAACAGTGCTTGAACCATAGGATGCACTTGGTCGCCCAAAATGCCTAAATAATCGCGGCTGTTAATTCTTCCATGAAGGGATATCATTGGCCCGGCAGATCTCCACAAAATAGCACCCCAGATCATAACAGAACCTCCGCTATGTCTTACGGTTGGGAGAAGGCAGTCTGGATGGAAGGCTTCTTTCGGCTGTCTCCAAACGTACACTCGGCCGGAGGTCGGAAATAGGGTAAATGATGATTCGTCTGAGAATATCACATTTCCACTGCTCGAGGGACCAATTCCGGAGGTTTCTACACCACTCTAAACGCTTGGAAACATTTGTCATTGAGAGCAGTGGTTTTCTAATTGCAGCTCTTCCAGATTTGTGCAGCTCCTGACGAACATTTTTCGTGGAAACTGGGTTCTGTAGGTGTTCATTGAGCTCAGCAGTGATTTTCGGAGCTGTGGTCTTGCGATCCTCTCTCACAATTCGCTTTAGAGTCCGACGGTCTCTCTGTCAATTTCGACTTTCGGCCGGACCTGTGCTTTGCTGCGGACGTTTTTCCTTCTCTTTCAAACGCAGTCATTACTTTGGAGACAGTACCTCTTGACATGTCAAGCATACAGGCACTTTCTGTTACACTAGCGCCTGCCATACGAGCACCAACAATTTGGCCTATTTGAAAATCCAAGAGGTCTGCCATTGGTATCAGGTTTTCATCAATGTTCTTACAATTCTGCAAAACAAACAGTTAATTTACATACACATATCACATAACACAAATAATCAACTACAAAACATTACTATATGTCACGGTTTGCATGTTTCTAACATGTTCAAAGATTATGATGCCAAAACGTTAGGTGTTTCCATTATTTTGTCCAACCCCTGTATATTGCTCCATACAGAATATTGAGCCCCATATATTGATCCATACAGTATAATGAGCCACATATAATTCTCAATACATAATAATGACCCCATATATTGCTCCATAAAGAATAATGGACCACATATAATGCTCCATACAGAATAATCGATCCCATATAATGCTCCCTACAGAATAATGGACCCCATATAATGCTCCATACAGAATAATGAGCCCCATATAATGCTCCATACAGAATAATAAGCCCCATATAATGCTCTATACAGAATGGGCTCCAATGCTCCATATATTGCTCTATATAGAATGGGCTCCAATGCTCCGTATAATGCTCTATACGGAATGGGCCCCATATAATTCTCCATGCAGAACTATGGGCCCTATATATTGCTTTATACAGAATGGGCCCCATATAATGCTCCATACAGAATGGGCCCCATATAATGCTTCATACAGAATAATAGGCGCCATATAATGCTCTATACAAAATGGGCCCCTATGCCCCATATAATGCTTCATACAGAATGGGCCCCATATAATGCTAATACATTATAATAGGCCCCATATAATGCTCTATACAGAATGGGCCCCAATGCCCCATATAATGCTCCATAGAGAACGGACGCCACA
Source organism: Dendrobates tinctorius (assembly GCF_039654945.1). Lineage (NCBI taxonomy): Eukaryota > Metazoa > Chordata > Amphibia > Anura > Dendrobatidae > Dendrobates > Dendrobates tinctorius. Next base: position 29,481,371 of record NW_027361788.1, on the reverse strand, counting down.
TAATGCTCCATACATAAAAACTAAATAATCAAATTCTCACCTCTCCTTGTTCCTTACTGGCTGCAGCTCTGGTCTGCTCAGTGCCTTCGGTCTCTCTGCACTGCTCACCACAGAGGGCACGCTGTAGTGACGTCATCGCGCCTTCTGCCTTGAGACGTCACAGAGTCAGGCAATGCAGAAGACACTGGAGATGAGGAGGAACAGGGAGAGGTAAGTATTTCAAACAGTTTAAATCACAATGGGGGTGCCCTGTGGCAGTGCCCCCACTGGCACTGGGAACCTCGACTCACGGGTCACATAGCATGTTGGTGTTCTCATCGGCGAGTGGTCCACCTTACTTGACAGTGCCCTGGCACTTACTCGGGTGCAATAGGTAGTGACGCTGGCCCTGAGGTATTGGATGGGTTTGGAGTCCAGACTCTGTACAGCCAGTTTTGTTCTTCACACCAAACTCCCACCATGTCTTTTGCTGAAGGATTAAGATTTAAGCTTTCCCTTCACTGGGACTAAGGGACCGAGGCTGACCCCTAATACAAGCACATATCATTATCCTCCTCCACTAAACTGTACAGCGGGCACAATGCAGTTGGACAGCCAAGGTTCTCCTGGCATTCACCAAACCCAGACTCGTCTATCAGATGCCAGATAGAGAAGTGTGATAAGTCACTGCACAGACCACGTTCCCTCCAGTGTCCAGTGGTGACAGCTTTACACCACTCCATCTGACTCTTGGCATTATGCTTGGTGATGTAAGTCTGCATACAGCTGCTCAGCCATGAAGCTCCCTGTCGGGGCACAGTGTATGTACTGATGTTATACCAGAGGAGTTCTGGACTCTGCAGTTATGGAGTCAGCAGAGTGTTGGTGTCTTTCCTGCACTCTGCTCCTCAGCACTCAGACCCCCGCTCTGTAACATTATGGGGTCTCCACAGGTGATGAGTAAGATTTAGGAGGAAAAAATGTCATGAATGGACTTGTTACAACAGCGGCTCTGGATCATACTGGTGTCGGTGAGCTCTGCACAACCAGCCATTCTGTTACATGTTATAAAGAAAACAGAAAGCAAAAAACACAAATATCCTGAACTAAAAAGTAAAAAATAAACTGCAAATAATGCATAAAGGTAATAATAATAATAATAATAAGGGTATTTAGTAAACATAATTTTGATCAAAATAATGTACATGCCATCCCGCCACGCCACGGCAACCCTTGTGGGACAGTCCCTACTCTAGTATTTAAAACTTTTTCACTTGCCAAGTGACGTGAATGTGAACAAGGATCGAGCGGCTGAACCACTAGTAAAAGCTTAGGCCAGACAGGATGGTTTTCCCAGCTCAGAAAAAGGGCGGTCACACCCATATATGCACTGAATGCACAATGAAATGAATAAAAAACTGGAGTCTGAACTGAGAAAAGTAAGTTAATGTGTATGCACAATGTAAGTGCATATTAACACATGACCATTAACCAGAGAAAACAGAAAGCAAAAAACACAAATATCCTGAACTAAAAAGTAAAAAATAAACTGCAAATAATGCATAAAGGTAATAATAATAATAAGGGTATTTAGTAAACATAATTTTGATCAAAATAATGTACAAGCCATCCCGCCACGTCACGGCAACTCTTGTGGGACAGTCCCTACTCTAGTATTTAAAACCTTTTCACTTGCCAAGTGACGTGAATGTGAACAAGGATCGAGCGGCTGAACCACTAGTAAAAGATTAGGCCAGACAGGATGGTTTTCCCAGCTCAGAAAGAGGGCGGTCACACCCATATATGCACTGAATACACAATGAAATTAATAAAAAACTGGAGTCTGAACTGAGAAAAGTAAGTTAATGTGTATGCACAATGTAAGTGCATATTAACACATGACCATTAACCAGAGAAAACAGAAAGCAAAAAACACAAATGTCCTGAACTAAAAAGTAAAAAATAAACTGCAAATAATGCATAAAGGCATAAAGGTAATAATAAGGGTATTTAGTAAACATAATTTTGATCAAAATAATGTACAAGCCATCCCACCACATCACGGCAACCCTTGTGGGACAGTCCATACTCTAGTATTTAAAACCTTTTCACTTGCCAAGTGACGTGAATGTGAACAAGGATCGAGCGGGTGAACCACTAGTAAAAGCTTAGGCCAGACAGGATGGTTTTCCCAGCTCAGAAAGAGGGCAGACACATGTTATAAAGGCAGACGGCATGGCACGGAAGCCGGAGGTTATACACCGGGGGTGAGGCACTGCATGTTATACTCTCGGGCTAGGGAACACTTATAACAGAGTGGGTACATGGGAATGAATGGCAAACCGGGATTCATTCAATAGACGTGTGTCCTTATATTTTTTTCCATATGAATGTGCAATGTGCTGAATATATCAACATTGAAACACTGAAAGTAGCAGATAAGCAGATGTGATTCCGAAGACAGTTTTTAGGTCTACACTTCTAAAAAACTAAGGATAAGGATACTATGATTTTCACTTATACAGATATCAATTTTTTCATTGATATGAGGGGCACTGTAGCTGCCCGTGTTGGGGCGAGCACTAGGCTCACAGACATGTGAGTGCTGCATCTCTTATTTCAATGTGATGCTGTGGATCTTACTGCTATAACTATAGAGCATTATAACTTTCGTGGGGTCACGGTTATGGGTTATGTCACCAATATGAAGACTCAATCCCAGTTGTGGAAGTGCTATAGTTCTTGCCATTATGGGGGGTCTTCGTTTGTCATTGTTTTTAGGGCATTATGGCTGTAACTTTTAAGGGGTCACTTTTATAACTGTTATGGCAGCAATTCTTCTATTTCATGCGGGTTCTGTAGATTGCATAATTATGGAATCTTGCCATGCTGCTTGACCCATAAAGATATGCTTCTTTAAAAATCCTTAATTTGGAAGGTAGGGTGTATTGTGTGCCAGAAAATATTACTATCCAGTTTTCTCATAATAACAGTACATTGGCCAATTTCTTCCATTGAATTTAAAATATACAGAAATTGTGAGATCTACAGCATCATAACCATTATCAACGGCAAAAAAAGAAGCTAAATGTAAAACCATCAATGGCAAACATAATAATAATAATAATAATCTTATGCGCCAACATATTCCGCAGTGCTTTACAGTTTAACAGTTCCAAACATAAGTAACAACGTTAACACTACAATAATTAAAGCAAATGAGGTTTTGTGTGTCAAACTGAACACCTAAATATGCTAAAAACAAATTCCATAAGCAAGTCTGATTGTATTGATCTTGAGTTACATCTTGTATTATACTCCAGAGCTGTACTTACTATTCTGCTGGTGCGGTAACTGTGTATATACTATACATTACTTATTCTTATGATACTGTAGTTAAGCAACTCACTAGAGAAAATATTTAACACACTAAAAACTGCAACTGATCCTGCCAATTCCTGTACAGACTAGAGATCCTGACCCTGCAGTCCCTAGTTGTTCCTGGGGAGCTGAGAAAGCTCTAACCATAGATTAGATGATGGCAACTTGGACCTATACTGCCTGAAAGGCCATCGACCATTTCATGTTCCCCCTAAACAACCGGAGGGAAGAGCAGAGTGCAAATTACCTGCAGAAGGGAAAGTGTGCTAAAATAGAAAGAGATCCCAGAGTGAGTAAAACAAATCACAAAGTACAAAATAAAGGATTAAGTTCATACTGTTAGACAATATACCACCTTCTTCCTAAAAAGAAACAGAAGATAAGTGTAGGGAAAGTAGCAAAAACAGAAGAGAGATAAACTCTAGCTTGTCTTTCACTGACTGTCTTAAACTGCATCAGTATGGCTGGACAACCTTATGAGACTATCACCAGCAGGAAATACTAGCAGGGGCAAAGTATATAAAGCCACACCCAAAAGTTGGTAGGGTAGACAAATGAATAAATGAAAATACCTGTTACCCTAAAAAGACTAAAGGATAACTAGGAAGGCCACTGGACCCACTAAGATTCCCAACCGCTAACGCTGCTGACACAACTTCATCACTAGATGATCTGCATGCAAATCTTTTGCATCAACACAGGAATTATCCTCCAGGCCGAAACAGTTTCATTTGGCGAGATGTTGCAGTCGACGTCTGACACAAAACTTGTTCCATCTCATACTTCTTGTCCTCCTCCAAGTCAGCATTAATGATGTCCTCAGAACCCAGTATCCCTTCAAACATTTTAGGAACAGAGGAATGGAAGGAATTATTATTCCTCCATGAAACCGGGAATTGGAACTCGACCATCATAGGTTTAATGACCTTAAATCTTAATTACGTTATTTGGACCAATAAATTTAGGAGCAAATTTCCTTGATGGAACTTTAAGATGAAGATTTTTTGAGGCTAGGCAAACAAAATCTCCTACATTAAAGACATGGTCCTTCCTACATCTGCAGTTCACAGTTCTCTTGGTGCGATCGGAAGTTATTAAAAGACCTTTTTCAATTTCTCTCCAGACCGTAATCAAATCAGAAGAACATCTTTCCTCCTCTGGAACCGCAGACAGCAAAGCAGAAGTATTTCCTAAAACTGGATGAAAACCCCCACAGCAAAATAAAACGTGAAGCCCCGGTAGCAATAGACATGCGATTATTGAGATCAAACTCAGCCAGAAGAAGAAAATCCACCCAGTCCTCCAGATTAGATGAAACAAAACATCTTAAAAATTTCTCTGACTCTTCGTTCTTTCTCTCCGTCTGAACATTAGTCTTAGGATGATAACCCAAGGAGAACAAAAGCTTAATTCATAATCTGGAGCAAAAGATACACTAAAAGCTAGTCATAAATTGAGCCCCCGATAGGAAATAATTTTTTCTAGAAACACCATGTAACTTACTGACGTGGAAGATAAACAATGCAGCTTTAAGCCCCCGTCACACACAGCGATCTCGCTAGCGAGATCGCTGCTGAGTCACAAGTTTTGTGACGCAACAGCGATCTCACCAGCGAGATCGCTGTGTGTGACAGCGATCAGCAACCGGCCCCCCTGCCGGGTATCGCTGATCGCTGTTGAAATGTCTGGACATTTTTGGGGTCACTGGTCTCCCGCTGGTCAACACGCATCGTGTGACAGGCGAGAGACCAGAGACCAGCGAGCAGGAGCTGTTAAATAAGGTACACATTGGGTTTCTAAGGAGGTGCGCTGTGCCTAGAAACCCGATGTGTACCTTAGTTACCAACTCCCTGCATCACCAGTGCGCTGGTGCAGGGAGCTGGTAACCAAGGTACACATCGGGTTTCTAAGTGCTGCGCGCCCCTTAGAAACCCGATGTGTACCTTGGTTACCAGCTCCCTGCATCAGCGCGCTGGTAACTAAGATACACTGCGGGTAACTAAGCGACGTGTGTCGCTTGTTACCCGCGTGTCGCTGGTCCTGATCACTGGTGAAGCTGCCTGACAGCTCACCAGCGATCACATAGCGACTCACCAGCGATCCTGACAAGGTGATAGCGTCGGGATCACTGGTGAGTCGCTATGTGTGACGGGCCCTAACTCTTAGGCAATTTTAGTAGAAGAACCAAGTGAACCATTTTGTTGAAACAGTCGACCACCCATTCTACAGAATTACCACCAAGGTTAGGCAAATCCATGACAAAATCCATGGACAAATGAGTCCAAGGTTAAGATGGAACCTTGTTAGGCAAAAGAAACCCTGCTGGGGCCTGGCAAAAGGCTTTAGACCTGGTACAAACTTTGCACTTATGGATATAATCATCAACATTATTTTTAGAGCTTTGCCCCCGAAAGGACCTTAAAACAGCTCTCCATGTGGCAGACGAACCAGGATAACAGGCCAACACAAAGTCATGCACTTTGTTAAGAAGATCAGTGCAAAGCAAGGACGGCACAAAAACCTTGCCGGGTGACAAGCCATCTGATACACCAACCTAAGCTTCCACAATTTGTAGTCAGAATTCAATCCCCATATCACCCATCACCACCCCTCCACTAAGAATTTTGAATGGATTTTTGTCCCACAACTCTGGAACAAATCTACGTGATAATGCATAAGCCTTAACATTCTTTATACCAGGGAGAAGGGGAGAAAAAAGGGAGAAGAAATCTCATAAATGCCATGGATTTAAATATACAACTGCAAAAACAAAAATTCCCCCAAGACTTAACCTCACGAGTCTCCCAATTGATGGTAGGATTGTGTTTCACAAGCCAAGGCATACCCAACACAACTTCAGCTGATAAGGAAGGAAACACCATGAGTGAAATAGATTCTGTGTGTAATACTCCCAAATTCTCAACCCTAGAAGTAACATGACTTTGGGTAAAGGAAGAATTATCAGTTATGAATACTTGAATAGGATGACCGAGAGTTGAAACAGTGTACCGACATGCAATAGCAAAATCACTGTCAATGTGATCTAAGGCGGAACCTGAGTCGTTACCAGTGGCATTATACACAGGAACTCTGTATATAGTGTACAGGTAATACAGGGCTCTCCAGTGACATTATACACAGAAGCTCTGTATATAGTGTACAGGTAATACAGGGATCACCAGTGACATTATACATTGGAGCTCTGTATACAGTGTCAGTGTACAGGTAATACAGGGATCAACAGTGATATTAAACATAGGAACTCTGTATATGGTGTCAGTGTACAGGTAATAAAGGAATCACATCTGACATTATACACAGGAGCTCTGTATATTCTATACAGTGTATAGTGTAAGTGTACAGGTAAAACACTGACTTACTAGTGACATATCTATTTGAAGATATACATTTTCGCTTTGCTTCTTCCTCCAGTGCAAACCGCCATCAGTTCTTCCAGCTAGGACTTGTCTCTGTAGAAAATAGAAAATAGCACAGGTATCTAGAGCCCTCTTATATGTCTCCATCCTGCCCTCCCATATATCCTCCCATCCTGGCCCCATATTTCTCCATCCTGCCCCCCATATGTTTCCATCCTGGCCCCACATGTCTCCATCCTGCCACCCATATATTCCCCCATTCTGGCCCCATATGGCTGCATTGTGTCTATGTATTCTCCCATGCTGGCTCCATATGTCTCCATATTGCGGATTTCAATACAAAACAAGTTTCTTCTTAACTGGCTGTGGTCCAGCAGCATCCTCTTAATCCATTTTGAGACACGGACACGCTGGCGCATGACAGTGACATCTATGCCGGCGATGTCTGCCCCGACATCAGCTTTCAGCCTCTGATTGGCTAGCAGCTCCTATTGCAGTGGAGGAGGCGGGTCTTGCACAGTAATAGATTTCAACTGAACATACGTTCTTGCACACATTCAGTTACTGAACAGGCAGAACCCTGCCCCTGGGGTCTGGTGAGCAGAAGCAAAAATAGCAGGGCCCATTCCGGGTTCCCCTCCTTACTTCTGTTCTCCGGGCCCCATACACCTAAGGGCAGTAATGCTTGATGGCGGCCCTGAATGCACCAGCAGAATAGTGAGTACAGCTCTGGAGTATAATACAGGATGTAACTCAGGATCGGTACAGGATATGAAATGTAATGTGTGTACTCAGTGACTCCACCAGCAGAATAGTGAGAGCAGCTCTGGAGTATAATACAGGATGTAACTCAGGATAAGAAATATAATGTACATACTGTACATGGTGACTGCACCAGCAAAATAGTGAGTGCAGCTTTGGAGTATAATACAGGATGTAACTCAAGACCAGTACAGGAAAAGTAATGTAATGTATGTACACAGTGACTGCACTAGCAGAATAGTGATTGCAGCTCTGCTCAGCTGTTGCTCACTGCTGTGATTGTGGGTGTGTTCACTGCTGATCCTACTGTGTGCTCCAAAGCTAAGAGAACCAACACCTCTCCACCTGGGGACCTGCTCTCTCCTACCCAGGGAGGGAGTGGGTTTCCTGGGATGAGTGATGGAGCCAAGTCCCAGGCTTCTGTTCCCCAGACCAGGCCGGCGGGGGGCAGGAGAAACCAGCAACTGGCCTGCACATCAGAGGACTCGGGGGTGAGATGCTCCACCAGGAGTCGCAGCAATGTGGCTCCTACTCCACCCAGGTCTGCAGAGAGCCAGAGAAGCTGCAAAGCTTCCAACATGGAGGAGAAGCCTGCAATCATTTGAGATGGCAGTTCTTCTGGAGGAAAGCTGAGTGCTCACAAAGGTAAGGCCGGCATCACTGAGGAAGGTTGGGGGCTGCAGAGACCCTGGGAGTCTGTGTCCACTTATGGCTCCCAGGTCATGAGCCACCTCTGTGAGTATGAAGAGGCGAGTAAGACCATCAGGAGGCTCTGTAAGGAGCTGCACAGCACAAGCGCCATAGCTGCAGGTGCCTCCAAACTGAGGAAGACCCAACTCCAGGCAGAGGTAAAGAGACTTATGCTTGAAATGAATGAGTTTGAAGTAAGAAACGCATTCATCAGAGAGAAAGGTGGTCCTTTCAAGGAAAAACTAACGAATGAAGATAGATTCAGAGATATGGCTGATACCAGAGAGCAAAGGCAAAAGGGGCTTAAGCCTGAGATCCAGGTGGATGATGAGAGTGATGATGACCAGCAGAAAGCCCCACCTGGCAGCCTTCAAAGTCACCAGCAGGCCACGTGCAGTGAGCTCCCTGCAGGACATGCGACATTTACATCTGGGTGCAGTTCTGCTGGCTCTGGTAAGGACAGTGACAACAGCGGCCAGGGAGGGGCGCTAATGGTAGAGATCAATCTCCTCTAGTCCCCAGTGTACCTTCAGAATTTCCATCTTGGTGATTATTTACCAGAAGAGGCACCTGGGGGCCAAAAGAAAAAGGCAAAGAAGACCACCAAGCCAAAGCTGCAGGAAGCGGTAAGCTACGTGTATGCCTCCCTCCCTGTACCTCCTGAGCTGACTGCAGGGTCAGCTCACAGTATAAGCCCTGTTGCCCAGCCCAGGTTCTGCTGTGGATCAGGTGCAAAGGCGCGAGGAGAGTACAGAGCACGGTAGTGAGGGCAGAACTCCGTCTCTGCTTGTAGTAGCGGGGAAATAGTAGCAGGTGCATCAGCCGAGAGGCTGGACAGTGAGGGCGGCCCGGCGACGGGCGTACCGTCAGGCCACAATACTGTGATGCGCTTCTCAGTGGGAGGGGGGAGCAGTCCGGTGTCGGGGGCAGCTCCTGTAGCCTCGGCGCCACTGAATGCTGTTGCTGCCGATCACTTAGTTGAGTAATGGCGACAGTGTGAGGGGGTTGCCGGGGCTGGGATTTCTGGTCCTCTCAAAGTGCTGTTCTGTGTTGGCGGAGTATAATACAGGATGTAGCTCAGGATCAGTAATGTAATGTATGTACAGTGACTGCACAAGCAGAATAGTGAGTGCAGCTCTGGGGTATAATACAGGATGTAACTCAGGATCAGTAAAGGATCAGTATTGTAATGTATGTACACAGTGACTGCACCAGCAGAATAGTGAGAGCAGCTCTGGAGTATAATACAGGATGCAGCTCAGGATCAGTAATGTAATGTATGTACAGTGACTGCACCAGCAGAATAGTGAGTGCAGCTCTGGGGTATAATACAGGATGTAACTCAGGATCAGTAAAGGATCAATATTGTAATGTATGTACACAGTGACTCCACCAGCAGAATAGTGAGTGCAGCTCTGGAGTATAATACAGGATGTAACTCAGGATCAGTAATGTAATGTATGTACACAGTGACTGCACCAGCAGAATAGTGAGTGCAGCTCTGGAGTATAATACAGGATGTAACTCAGGATCAGTAATGTAATGTATGTACACAGTGACCGCACCAGCAGAATAGTGAGTGCTGCTCTGGAGTATAATACAGGATGTAACTCAGGATCAGCAATGTATGTACACAGTGACTGCACCAGCAGAATAGTGAGTGCAGCTCTGGAGTATAATACAGGATGTAACTCAGGATCAGTAATGTAATGTATGTACACAGTGACCGCACCAGCAGAATAGTGAGTGCTGCTCTGGAGTATAATACAGGATGTAACTCAGGATCAGTAATGTAATGTATGTACACCGTGACTGCACCAGCAGAATAGTGAGTGCAGCTCTGGAGTATAATACAGGATGTAACTCAGGATCAGTAATGTAATGTATGTACACAGTGACTGCACCAGCAGAATAGTGAGTGCAGCTCTGGAGTATAATACAGGATGTAACTCAGGATCAGTACAGGATCAGTGATGTAATATATGTACACAGTGACTGCACCAGCAGAATAGTGAGTGCAGCTCTGGAGTATAATACAGGATGTAACTCAGGATCAGTACAGGATCAGTAATGTAATGTATGTACACAGTGACTGCACCAGCAGAATAGTGAGCGCAGCACTAGGGTATAATACAAGAAATAACTTGGGATCAGTACAGGCTAAATAATGTAACATAATTACAAAATTACTAAACTTTTCATGCAGATTATATTTATATATAAATAGTAACTGTTAAAATGTATTTGTTGCCATGATTTGCTTCCATAGATACCTCTTTAATAAAATGATTGATGTCTCTGTAACTAACTTTAGCTAACAGGTAACGGAAACAGATGATATTTTTGCTTCCACAGTTTCGGATAAAACAAAACAAGATCTTTACAGGCGTAATACATCTGCTCCAAGAGAAAAACAGAATTTTCTTCCCGCGAGTGCGACCCTGGATGCGTCTTATCTGGAGACGGCTCAATATCACACGCTGTAAGTGTTGACGATCACGTCTCCCCCTCCTGATCTACTTCATTTATTATAAGTGTGGTTTGTATTTTTATCTCCGTACATCTGCATACATTGTTTATCGTTGGCTTTTCTTTTTTTTTTGCTTTTCGCCATGGTTCCGCCGTTTCCTGTCTTCGCTCTTATTTGTACACTGCCTTCTGCTCAAGTTCCCGGGTGATCCAGAGGGACACAGGTTGGAGTCTGTCGATGCAGCCGCTCTGCTAACCAATGGCTGTCCTTAGCTCCCCTCAGGACCGGCAGTAGTCATGGAAACGCCATCCAATCAGAGAACACTGCCACAACAGGGGCATGGAAGGAACATTCATGCACAGGTAGATCGGGGTTAAAACCGAGCTCCTGCAAATAGTCTAACACCGGAGAACTGCAAGGAGCCTGCACGCAATACCTACACAACAATGCATATGACGGAGGTCGTGTGTGACGCATCACTTCCTTCCAGGGATGTTCCACTTTTGCACAAATTTTTTTTTTTACATTTTTTCAATATGTACATTGAGAAATGTTTTAGAAAATGATGTGTACAACTGGCACCCATAGACTTGCATTGTAAAAAAATGATACTGTGGTACCCAGAAAGGGCCGTGATTACCATCAATATATGAACAAGTGTGTCCCTGGAGGCGTAGTGCTGGAGCAGGGTGAGGGTGCTTTTCCGGACGGGGTCCCATAGGTAATACGGTATATCCAATGTACCAATATGCTGGAATATGTTGAATTTTTCTAATTGGAGTCCTCTAATGAAAGGTATCAGATGTGATGTGAACAGGGTCTTATGTTTTGTCTATGGTGGGAGTATTCCCTGACTTATGTCACGGTATGCCTTACAGCGGCACACATCAGCCATTGTAAAAATAATACACCATAGTTTTCGATACATTGGAAAAATAGGTTTGCCACAACAATATGCCGAGTGGGAAGATTTTATGGACAGTATGAAGCATACACTGGGAAATACTCTTGGTCAGACTTACAGTTGTGGCCAAAAGTATTGACACCCCTGCAATTCTGTCAGATAAAACTCAGTTTCTTCCTGAAAATGATTGCAAACACAAATCCTTTAGTATTATTATCTTCATTTAATTTGTCTTAAATGAAAAAACACAAAAAGAATTGTCCTAAAGCCAAATTGGATATAATTCCACACCAAACAAAAAAGAGGGTGGACAAAAGTATTGGCACTGTTCGAAAAATCATGTGATGCTTCTCTAATTTGTGTAATTAACAGCACCTGTAACTTACCTGTGGCACCTAACAGGTGTTGGCAATAACTAAATCACACTTGCAGCCAGTTGACCTGGATTAAAGTTGACTCAACCTGTGTCCTTGTGTGTACCACATTGCGCATGGAGAAAAGAAAGAAGACCAAAGAACTGTCTGAGGACTTCAGAAACCAAATTGTGAGGAAGCATGAGCAATCTCAAGGCTACAAGTCCATCTCCAAAGACCAGAATTTTCCTGTGTCTACCGTGCGCAGTGTCATCAAGAAATTTAAAGCCCATGGCACTGTGGCTAACCTCCCTAGATGTGGACGGAAGAGAAAAATTGACAAGAGATTTCAACGCAAGATTATGCGGATGTTGGATAAAGAACCTCGACTAACATCCAAACAAGTTCAAGCTGCCCTGCAGTCCGAGGGTACAACAGTGTCAAGAAAATAGGGGGGGAAGCCAGCACTGCTTAAGGTTAGAACGCATAAATTGGAGTGCATATGCACATAATGTCTAGCTGTATTCAAAAATGAGATATTTAGCAAAAAAATTGATCAATTCAATTGAGCCACCCCGCCGCGCCAAGGCAATCTCATATGGGGGGTCCTACTCTATATATTTTTAATAAATGCTGTGCCATTACGGCCTCCTAAATACATTTAGAGCATGACCACATCAAGTGCAATCTGTACCTGAACATTACTGGATCGCTCCCATGAAGCCAGATGAAGCAAGTGCAGATGAAGGCCAACCAGGTCTGAACACAGACATATCAGGAATGGCCTCCACACATTGCCTGACCAGCAAACATAGATGAAGGGGGATGTTGGTCCAGACACAGGTGCACAATTAAATAAAGCTTGGGGCAGGGTGGGGCTGCCGTGTGTGTGCACAGCAGCCTAATCCATCACAATGAACACAGAAAAATTATGGCGGACATAACCAAGCGTGCACGGCAACAGTGGTGGTGAGCCACAAACCAACAACAAGAAAATAGGGGGGGAAGCCAGCACTGCTTAAGGTTAGAACGCATAAATTGGAGTGCATATGCACATAATGTCTAGCTGTATTCAAAAATGAGATATTTAGCAAAAAAATTGATCAATTCAATTGAGCCACCCCCCACATGAGATTGCCTTGGCGCGGCGGGGTGGCTCAATTGAATTGATCAATTTTTTTGCTAAATATCTCATTTTTGAATACAGCTGGATATTATGTGCATATGCACTTCAATTTACGCGTTCTAACCTTAAGCAGTGCTGGCTTCCCCCCCTATTTTCTTACAACAGTGTCAACCCATACTATCCGTCGGCGTCTGAAAAGGGACTGTATGGTAGGAGACCCAGGAAGACCCCACTTCCTACCCCGAGACATAAAAAAGCCAGGCTGGAGTTTGCCAAAGCTTACCTGAAAAAGCCTAAAACGTTTTGAAAGAATGTTCTCTGGTCAGATGAGACAAAGGTAGAGCTTTTTGGGCAAAGGCATCAACATAGAGTTTACAGGAGAAAAAAGAGGCATTCAAAGAAAAGAACACGGTCCCTACAGTCAAACATGGCGGAGGTTCCCTGATGTTTTGGGGTTGCTTTGCTGCCTCTGGCACTGGACTGCTTGACCGTGTGCATGGCATTATGAAGTCTGAAGACAACCAACAAATTTTGCATCATAATGTAGTGCCCAGTGTGAGAAAGCTGGGTCTCCCTCAGAGGTCATGGGTCTTCCAGCAGGACAATGACCCAAAACACATTTCAAAAAGCACTAGAAAATGGATTAAGAGAAAGCACTGGAGACTTCTAATGTGGCCAGCAATGAGTCCAGACCTGAATCCCATAGAACACCTGTGGAGAGATCTAAAAATGGCAGTTTGGAGAAGGCACCCTTCTAATATCAGGGAACTGGAGCAGTTTGCCAAAGAAGAATGTTCTAAAATTCCAGCAGAGCATTGTAAGAAACTCATTGATGGTTACCGGAAGCGGTTGGTCGCAGTTATTTTAGCTAAAGGTTGTGCAACCAAGTATTAGGCTGAGGGTGCCAATACATTTGTCTGGCCCATTTTTGGAGTTTTGTGTGAAATGATCAATGTTTTGCTTTTTGCTTCATTCTCTTTTGTGTTTTTTCATTTAAGACAAATTAAATGAAGATAATAATACCAAAGAATTTGTGTTTGCAATCATTTTCAGGAAGAAACGGAGTATTATCTGACAGAATTGGAGGGGTGTCAATACTTTTGGCCACAACTGTATAGCTACTCAGGGGCAAAGGTGGCGGCTGACCTGAGCACACTCACGCGGTGTAGCCCACCCGGATCCCCAGCTGAAAGCCATTCTTAAAGTATCAACCCATAATGTTAAAGTTTGTAGTACTGTAGTAATCCCCGTCACGTATGTCGCAAGTCACATTAGACCATCAACATCCCAGTGCCGGCAGCACAATTACATCACATCGCTCTGCCAGTACTTGAATGCTAAGAAATGAAGACTCAGCTGCTAGACTTGATGTATAATGGTTAAGGTGAGTATATATTTTTTTCTGAGGCATTATTTATTTTAAACACATGCATTATTATATTTTGGGGGGGGGACTCAAGGGGCATTATATGTTAGGGGCACTCAGAGGGCATTATTACATTTTGAGAGGCAATCGGGGCCGTTACTATAATTTGGGGGGTATTCAGGTGGCATTATTGCATTTTGAGAGCACTCCGGGTGTATTATTTTATGGGGGCACCCTGGCCATTATTCCATTTTGGGGGCACTCACGGCTCATTATAACATTTTAAGGAGCCCTTTGGGCTTTATTACATTTTGAGGGGCACTCTGGAAGCATTGGTATATTTATGGGGGCACTCAGGGGGCATAACATTTTGAGGGGAACTCAAGGGGTATTACTATATTTTGGGGGCATTCAGGTGGCATTATTACATTGTGGGGGCACTTGGAGCATTATTATATGGGACACTCAGGGGGCATTATTACATTTTGAGTGGCACCCTGGGGGTATTATTACATTTTTGGGGGGGCACTCATGGGGCATTATAACATTTTGGTGGCACGCTGGGGGCATTATTACATTTTGGGAGGGCATTTAGGGGGTATTATTACGTTTTTAGGGCACTCAGAGGGTGTTACTATATTTTGGAGGGCATTCAGGGAGCATTATTATATATGGCACTTAGGGGGCATTATTACATTTTGAGGGGCACCCCGTGGACATTATTACATTTTGAGGAGCACTATAGGGAAATTGTATTTTTGGGTGCACTCAGGGGTCATTATTAATTTATGTAGCCAATCAAAGGGCATTAATACTTTTTGGAGGCACTTGGGGGCATCATTATATTTAAGAGGCATGTGGGGGGGGTCACAATGACACTAATGTTTTTGGGTGTACTACACTACTTTAGGGTACTGCACAGTAGAGGCAACAACAGTCGTGGCTGGATGAAGAAGTCTTTATGGCTCTGAAAAGATAAAGAACATCGACTGTCACCACAGGTCTGTACTGTAATCACATGTATGGCTTTTTGAACTATTATCTATCACTATAGTCACTATATGACGGTAATATTGATCTTCGTGTCTGTGAGGTGCCCCCTATCTGCATTATAATTTGGGTCTTCCCTGGTGTTGTAAATATGTGTTACATGGTTTGGGTGCCCTCTCAGATGTTTCGCCCCTCTGCACATATGGACTCTATCTACATCTCTGCTCCTGGCACACATATCTCTGTTTTGCCTAAAAAGCCAATGTATCCTGCCCAACTTCAGGGTCTGAGATCTCATGAGGCTATTTTGCAATATACATTGGACTTATTATACCTATGAATACATTTATTGCATACAATGTACTGCATATACTAAAGGTAGAAAACCAGTCCCACTCCAAAATAGTTTTTAAATAAGCTCCTTATTGATTTCAATTGGAAATCCTCATTGCTGTTCATACAGCTTTAGAAAACCTCGGTGTGTAAAAAAAGATATGACATGTCACGTCTTTGATGTTGATTCCCTGAGGAATCTGCCGCAAACTTGGCACTGAAGTGAAAACTGACCTTGGATTTTTCTGCCTAGAAAGAAACTCAAGTGTGAATATACTCTAATTGGGTGTGTTTTTTTTCTTTATTTGGAGTCTGCACTAAAAATCTGCAGCAAATCTACATCAACTAAACAAACGAAGTGAGAAACACGGAACGGACGGAACCAAAGGACAGCGGAAAACAGACCACTGAAGGAGGTGGATGGGACAGATCAATGACCAAGATGATTGTGACCTTTCACAATCACTGGCTGCTGATGGTGGTTATTGTTCTGTGGTGTCTCCTTGCTTTGCAGACCAAAAGTTTTTTCCACAAAATTGAGCCTGAATTTTTATACTTGATCCAAATCTTAATACTACCCAGAGGCAGAAGAGGGAAACAACTGGGGGCCTGGGCTATAAAGGGGCCATCTGTGCCACTGTATGTTAAGTGCTACTATATGGATGACTTCAACGTGGCATGCCCTCTGGGTGAGTAGCTCTGGAAGGCTCTCGAGAAGGTATTTGTGGAGCTCTATGGACGCATCTCTGTTGACGGTATCCTGGCATCTCTGGTAGGCATCTTGTAAAGCATTATTTTTAATGTTCCATTCTTTGACAAGCACGCTATGATGGTGGCTCTGTGGCAGGCACTCTATGGCGGTATCTCTGTAACAGACACTCTATGTTGGTTTCTCTATGGCAGGCACTCTATGTTGGTTTCTCTGTGGCAGGCACTCTATGGCAGTATCTCTATGGCAGGCAGTCTAAGCCGGTGTCTCTGTAACAGGCACTCTATGTCGGTTTCTCTATGGCATCACTAAACAATCACTGACCTCAGGGAGACCAGTCAAAGAAAACACTGCGGCAGCCGGTAAAGGCGCTCAATCAGTGAAATCCTAGGTGCAATGCTCCCTGGGAAATACGAATATGCAAATAAAGTCCGTGGAGCCTCATTTAAGAGTCTCAAACATGGGACTAGCCAGATTTGTATATTCGTATTTCCCAGGAAGCATTGCACCTAGGATTTCACTGATTGAGCGCCTTTACCGGCTGCCGCAGTGTTTTCTTTGACTGGTCTCCCTGAGGTCAGTGATTGTTTCGTGATGTTGGTCCACTAGGCATTGCTCCCACCTAGCCAGAATCCTACTTCACACTGATGAGGGGCGACACCCTGAAACAGCTGTCTTGTGGATGGATACCTGGCCTTGGCATTTCCCTTGTCATATCTGTAAACTCGTAAAGAGCTGGATATTGACTTAAAGGGCCACTTAATACGGTGGTAATGGTGGTTTCCGAAAGGAGCCACCCCTTGGCTGGGTCCTTCCCTGGAGGAAGATCTGGTTAGTCCCGTGTTTGAGACTCTTAAATGAGGCTCCATGGACTTTATTTGCATATTCGTATTTCCCAGGGAGCATTGCACCTAGGATTTCACTGATTGAGCGCCTTTACCGGCTGACGCAGTGTTTTCTTTGACTGGTCTCCCTGAGGTCAGTGATTGTTTCATGATGTTGGTCTACTAGGCATTGCTCCCACCTAGCCAGAATCCTACTCCACACTGATGAGGGGCAACACCCTGAAACAGTTGTCTGTGGATGGATACCTGGCCTTGGTATTTCCCTTGTCATATCTGTAAACTCATAAAGAGCTGGATATTGACTTAAAGGGTCACTTAATATGGTGGTAATGGTGGTTTCCGGAAGGAGCCACCCCTTGGCTGGGTCCTTCCCTGGAGGAAGATCTGGCTAGTCCCGTGTTTGAGACTCTTATTTGAGGCTCCACGGGTTTCTCTATGGCAAGCACTCTATGTTGGTTTCTCTGTGGCAGGCACTCTATGGCAGTATCTCTATGGCAGGCACTTTATGGCGGTGTCTCTGTAACAGGCACTCTATGTCAGTTTCTCTATGGCAGGCACTCTATGTTGGTTTCTCTGTGACAGGCACTCTATGGCAGTATCTCTATGGCACGCACGCTCATATTGTCTTTCTATTACAGGTACTCTGTGACATTGTTTCTGTGGTGGGCACTCTGAGAGACTTCAGCAGAAGAAATTCTGCAGGAACTAAAGCAAAACCGTTTTATGCAAATACGATTGAGCCCTGGCATTGCGAAATGTTGGCATGTATGCTTGCCATTTTGGAAGTGCTGCACAACAAACAATCCACCACTTACAGCAGTTGTTGTGAGCAGCCATTGGCCCGCTATTGTACCAGGTCATTGTGTATTGAGCCCTGCTGCCAACAGTATAATCCAGTGTGTGAGACATGGTCCTCTTCAGGGTCTTCTGTGGCAGGACAGCTCTACAGGTCCGTCCTCACTGGTTCTACTGTTCACCTTGCAGTCTATGTAGGCTGCAGTCTGTGGGTTGAAACTCCAAGAGGAGCTGAGTCATCCCTCGCTTTATGAGCAAATGTCAAAATATCAGCAAAGATCTTGAGTGGAAACTTTTTCTAAAGAGCAGCTGGGCTGATATCACCTGCTATGTAAAATACGTCCTTCTCATTATTACAATTAGTGATATCACATTTACCTGCAGTAATTATTCGCGTGATGGAGCTATTTTCACCTCATATGAAGAATATCAAACCGCGTTAAAGATAGGTAAATAGATAGATAGAATTAAAATAAGGACAGAGACCACTGTTTAAAGTCAAGCTTTTTACTGAAAGGGACCTTGGTAGGAAATATATACAAGAGATAGTGGGTACACAGTGTTATGGCCATTTCCTTTACAACTCAAAGCGTTTTCCACACAGTTTCCTTCCTTCTTTTCTCTATTGTTCTCTATCGTCTCCTTTTTTCTATACTCTCTTTACTTATCCTCTTTTTCCATTGTCCTTCACTACTTCACCTTCACCCAGCTTGACACTGTTTAGCAAGTTATGTACTCGTCCCTCGGTTCCGCATCTTCATTCCTCTTAAGCCCCCGTCACACATAGCGACGCACCAGCGATCCAGACAACGATATGACCTGGTCAGGATCGCTGGTGTGTCGCTACATGATCGCTGGTGAGCTATCAAGCAGGCAGATCTCACCAGCGATCAGGACCAGCGACGACGCGGGTAACAAGCTCGCACGTCGCTTAGTTACCCGCTGTGTACCTTGGATACCAGCTTCCAGCGTGAGCACGCTGGTATCCAAGGTACACAGTGGGTAACTAAGCGACGCGCGGGCTTAGCTACCCGCAGTTTACCCTGGTTATCAGCTCCCAGCGTCTACTTACAGCGCTGGGAGCTCGCTGATCGATGGTCTCCCGCTGCCCCACGCAGCGATGTGTGCTGGCCAGCGGGAGACTAACGATCAAAAAAATGTCCTGGACATTAGAGCACGATCAGCGATACCCGGTGGGGGGGTCAGTCACTGATACGTGTCACACACAGCGAGATCGCTAGTGAGATTGCTGTTGCGTCACAAAACTTGTGACTCAGCAGCGATTTCGCTAGCGATCTCGCTGTGTGTGACAGGGGCTTTAGGGAGCCAGTATGGCTATCCTTATCTCTGGAACTCCCACCTAGGACATTTTACTCATCTCCTGTCTAGACCCATTACCGCTTAGAGTTGTAAACTCTGAGACTTGCAGCTAGGCATCCTCTCCCAGGATCCTTCTTCAGTAGATCACTCTGTCTCTTAGTCGCTTCTGCTCCAGATCTCACTATCTCTTTCCTTCAGTGTCCTCTCACTTTAAGGACACCCCAGAATGTGACACTGCACACGTTTGACCTTAGGTCTTCTTTCTATGCATTCCAGGCCCTATCTGCCTTTCTAGCAGGAAATTGTCACTTTCCTTTCAACTTATCCTCTCACACTCTGGGCTAGTCTCAAACATTAACTCTCACTATCCCTACTGTAAAACTACACTCCTTATCAATATTACTAACATCCTTCACACATCACAATTCACATAATACATCACAGTTTACATTACATCACATGACAATATACTTGTTTCTTCAAGGGGGAAGTGGGCAACGTGCCCATCTTCTTACAGGTAGAAAGACCCTGAAAGACAGTGAAGAGGACAGTAATTGCTGTATGCACAGAGAAATACAGCAGATTTTTTTTTGCAGCTAAGTCATACCTTTAGCCATATCCAAGCCTTTGTTGGGCACCCAGAGAAATAGTGACCCTATAGAAGCTTCTTAGTGCTTGCTTGATTTTCCTCATGTTGTATGACACCCTCAGAAAGCCTCCTACACACATTGATGCCCATACATTTGTAAAGGGGAGAGATTTGTTGGATGCAGTGAAGAGCCGGAGGCAGAGATTGGGTTAACAGGATTTACTGAACAGGTAATTAAACAAGGTATACTCCACGCAGGGAGGCAAGACTAGTGACGGCAACAACGGGAATTGCACACAAATACAATGCTCAAGAGAAAGATATACAAAAAACAAGGTAACTTATCACTTGCAGTTCTTGCAGGAGAAAGGCTGAAATATCTCCCGACGGCATCGCAAATCGTGGACAATGTCTCTGGCTCTGTTACGGAGGAACAAGAAGCACTGTCTCCCGACTGTGCTGATGTATCTAGTCCTGCTTGGCTTGAGTGCGCTGGAATGTAGAAGCAGTCCTTTGTGTGGATTCCTCAGGGATGGCACCGAATTCGAATTGTGGGCACGCTCACAGTCCGCGGCAGCGGGCTGTCCTCTGGAGTAGTCTCTAAGAATGGAGCAAGTCAGCTTAGGTGGGAAAGAGCAGTCCAGAAAGGCAGGGTCAGAAAATAGCTCAGTTGTGACAGTCAATTTTAGGGTAAGTACGCTGGGTGATAAATGGAGTGGAGTTAGCAGTCAGCGCAGCGGAGAGGGTGTCAATCTTTTCCTGTCACTTTCCCGCCAAGTCTGATCTGTTCCCGCGCTTAGTCCCTTTTATATTCCCCGCGCCCCCTGCTGTCCAGCGTGAAGGTCCTCCCCTCCCAGAAGGTAACAGTCCCAATAGTAACGGACTCAAGGGGCACCGGAAACCGCTGACTGTCTCGGCACATCTTCTTACACATTTTCATAACCCATAGTATCTTTTTCACACATCACCCTCAGTGTATTCACCAGACATGATGCCTCCCTTACACATTATGAAGCCCCCACAGTGACTTCCCACACAATGAAGCCCCAACAGTACCCCATAGCACCTCCCATGCAGTATGATGCCCCAGCAGTGCCCCTAAACATTATTATCCTCACAGTGCCTTTCCCACACAGCTTCCACAGTTTATCTACAACATATGATGTCCCAACAGCCCCCTACATACATGTAAACAAAAAGAAAGAATAAGGAGCATCTAATACCATATGCAAATAGTATTATATTGAATATATTCATAAGTTATAAAAAAAGATTTTTATTCATTATTATTTATATAAAAAAAAAATTTAATTAAAAATGTGAAGGACACAAGACATAAGGTCCGACACAGTTACTATAATTACAGATCAGGGAGACAACCTTATAATATCTTCACATATACCAATGGTACCAGACATATAGTCATTTATGCCACTTTAGATATACATATATATACATATAGCATATGCCAAACTAGTATCCACACATAATCTATTTGAACAATCTGAATAGTATAAAAGGTCTCACCCGAAAATATCTGGCACAGCCCCCTGAGGAAGCCCAAGCGAAACGCGCGTTGGGGCTGCTTGGTGTGACCGGTTATGCTATTCAGATTGTTCAAATAGATTGTGTGTGGATACTAGTTTGGCATATGCTATATGTATATATATATATGTATATCTAAAGTGGCATAAATGACTTAAATGACTCTATATGTCTGGTACCATTAGTATATGTGAAGATATTATAAGGTTGTCTCCCTGATCTGTAATTATAGTAACTGTGTCGGACCTTATGTCTTGTGTCCTTCACATTTTTAATTAAAAAAAATTTTTTATATAAATAATAATGAATAAAAATCTTTTTTTATAACTTATGAATATATTCAATATAATACTATTTGCATATGGTATTAGATGCTCCTTATTCTTTCTTTTTTGTTTACAAGTTTTATTGGAGTATACCTTTTATTATTTTTATCACCTAGTTTTAACTCCTTTTTCTGGGATTTTTTTAATTGTAGCCCCCTACATACAGTAGTATGCCCCAATATGGAGCTCTCAGACACTATCATGACCCCATATGATGTCCACAAACAGTATTATTCCCCCCACAGTATTATATACCCATATAATGCTCCCACAATGTAATATGCCCTCACACACATCAGTATTATACCCTCCCATACACATCATGCCCACCAAAAAGTTTTTATCCCCCACATAAAAACTGTACAGTGCCCCCTTGTTCCCCACTAGCAAATAAATATTCACTCCTGTAGACTGTGAGCCCTCGCGGGCAGGGTCCCCTCTCCTTATGTACTTGTGTGTCCCTTGTCTTACACATGTTTATTATACTTGTCTATATTTCCCCTTTTCACATGTAAAGCGCCATGGAATAAATGGCGCTATATAAATGCATAATAATAATAATAATAAAAGGTGGTCATAGGAAAATGAATAAAGAAGTATGAGATAATCAATTTGGAGGATAGCTGCAAAAAATGCCTCTCATTCTGAAGGACACAACACATCTAGGCATCACATAAACATCAATGCCAACTTTGCAATTCCATGTTTGACCTACGGGGTTGCTGCAGAGGAAATAAACACTTGCTGCCTGAATTAGCAGAGATTACAGCTAATCAACAAGGGATTGTCTAAAGTGGACAATCTGTTTAAAGTCTCATTCTTTTTGGACAGGCTAAAGGTAGCAAAATACATTAGATTAAAGACTACACCATCATTCAATGTTTACAGGGATGTAATGAGTGTCCACTGATGACAGATAACAGGAAGGAGGAGAAGGATCCGCCATATTGGACTTCACCATCCTTGATCTTTGGTTCTCACAAGAGACTTGGGCATAGCACCTAATTAACAATCAAGTCTCCTCCTTTTATATGCGTATATTTGGAAAAAAATTGGCCTTGCCTTTCACTACAGAGAATATGTCCACTTATCCTTTGAAATGAGTGGGTTAATTGGAGCTCTGTGCTCATGTTCAAGGCAGGATTCAGAAGACTTTAGGTGCTGTCATTGTAAATCCAGCCCTTTTTCCCCTGACTGTGATCTACAAGGAGATGTAAATTTTATGCAAATCATCTCATGTCCTTGTGTGTCCTCCTAGAGTGGCATTCACAGCCTAATAAAACCACATTGATGGAAATAAGATATTCCTCTAATTACGCAAAATTAACAAAAACACGAACAAGAAGAACTGTATCATAAATCTTATTTTCTTAATATTGGCCATAAGTGCCTTCTGAAGCAACAATCACCCTACCCCAATTTATTTTCTATAGGAGACATCACTCTAGCCAAATAATAGCTGCATGTAGATTCGCCTGACATATATCTATTGAATATAGCCAGGACCGGCTTCAGCTTCATGCAACAAAGCCCCATTGGGCATTTTTTCACCAAAGTCCAATGTTAGTGTATAATTACCATTTTCCTATATAGCCCTGCCACATGGTAGGTGTTCAAACATCATAGACATGGAGGCCTTTAGCAGGCTCCTGACTTGTTTTCACAATGCCATTGGCACTCCATTTCCAATCTCTTATATGCCACTGTCACAATTGATAGTGGCATCTAAGGGGTTAATTTGCTGCTTCGGGAGCTCGCGCCGATCACAGAAGTTAGAATCAGGTGTTGGTTGTGCAACACCGCTGCATGGAGCAGGCTCAGGTCATGATCCCGATCCATACATGCAGTGTGCACAGGGCCGAGTGGGTCACCAAGTTGCAATAAACTCTGGCACTTGCCCAGACTCATGGGGAGGACTCAGTCCTGGGTATGGCGACCATTAGGCCGGGGTCAGACTTGCGAGAGCTATGTGAGAAACTCATGCGAGTCTCTTGCATCAATACCCAGCACTGCCGCCGGCACTCGGGACCAGAGTGTGTGGCTGCACAAAAAATACATGCAGCCGCACACTCCCGATCCCGAGTGCCGGGTATTGATGCGAGAGACTTGCGTGAGTTTCTCGCATAGCTCTCTCAAGTCTTCCCCCGGCCTTAGTTTCAATATAAATGTGGCTATACATATTAGATATAGCCACTGCTGGTGTGGTAGCTGAATGAAGTAATGCTTAATTTGTTTCTTTCGAGCATTACATGTCCATCTCCCAATTGAAATACATTTGTTATGTCAGACATCATTTTCGCCCTGCACACCAAGAGGGCATTGGCTGTCAGACTGGGGTGCAAGGGCCCATCAGTAACCGACTTCAAGGCCCCACTTTTCAGCTACATGCAAATGTGACATTATTCTCAATCACAAATTTATATAACATTGATCTGGGTAGATTGTTAAATGAATAAGATGGCACTTTTGTCTGTACATAGTGATTCACGTATATAGTGCCAAATACTGCTCACATAAGAGGGTGGTGGCCCACTCCTGCATAGGGGCCCACCGGAGAATTCTCCTGTTCTCCTGTGGGCCAGTCCAAGCCTGGGTGTGGCCAATAGGAATGTGAACTGTGAAAGGACATTGCCTAAAAATGTACCAAAACTGCACCAAAATTTGTCATGACTTTGTGGACCAAAATAATCCAACTAGCAAATGGTATAACTGAACTAAACAGTCCAAAGATGCAGCCAATTTATCAAACAGCATGAGAAATTGGGTTCATTTTAAAAATGACCTGTCTTAAAAATTTATTATTTTACTTAGCATAAATCCTGCTGTTCTCCCAAATCTGGCATTGTTTTTCATTTGTTAAATCCTGCTGTTTTCCTGAATTCAGCACTGTTTTTCTTTTGTTCCTGCGCCTCTCCATTTCTGAGATATGGTCCCGTCCTCCCTGTTTGTAAATTTAGTGTTTTTAGCAAATGGGCATGGTCCTCAAGAAAAATCTCACAGAGAAGATTTTGAGTATCACACCCACTTGGCTAGCAATGCTAGTTTTTTATTCAGGGAAGACGGGACCATAAATCAGAACGGCGAGGAGCAGGAACAAAAGAAAAACAATGCCAGGTTTAGGAGAACATCGACATTGACGGCAGGTATAAAAATACATATTGATGGCAAGTGACAGGTCCAATATAGACTGTCTAGTTTAAGTTTTCACTGTATAACAGATAGGCAGCTTTTATAAATCTGCCCCAATTTTTCAGTTTTGCCCAGAGTGATGCCATGACCAAAAATGCTGCATAAAAAGCTTATGCCTTTATCTCCAGGATGCTTATCTGAGGCCTTCAGGCCCATAATGAGACAGACTTAAAAATTGTAAATAAGAGCGTCTATGATAATAAAGGGCATCCATGACACCCAGATGCCTTTTGTTACTCAACTAATTCAGTCAATGGTAGCTCAGAATGAGTAACGGTCACATCTTTCCTTTGAAGGAACTTCATTGATTGGCGGCATAGAAAAAGAGAATAATAATGAAAGTGCTGAATAATATAGAGTTTCTCAACTGGAGCAAGATAGAAGAGAGAACTTGAATCTTGACCTTAGAAAATGGAGAACAGGCTGTCCTGTAAATGCGGTGGTTGCTGTTTTTGTTTTGTGATCTCCAGCTAAGGGTTCCCTAAAGCCCCCGTTACACACTGCGATATCGCTAGCAATATCGCTGTAAAGTCACCGAATTTGTGACGTTGCAGCGATATTGCTAGCGATATCGCTGCATGTGATACTTACCTCCGACCGGCTCCCCCGCTGATTATCGCTGATCGCGCGAGAAGCTCCTGGACCATTCCTCGTCGGTCACTTCCTGTGGTGCCGACGAGCGCCGCGTGGAGCCGGGCAGGAGGACGCAGGATCGCCGCGTCTGACAGGTAAGTAGCGATCCCCGTCCCCAGCGATGTCGCTGGTGAGATCTGCCTGTGTGGCAGCTCACTAGCGACCACCTAGCGATGCACCAGCGATCCTGACCGCGTCATATCACTGGTCGGGATCGCTGGTGCATCGCTAGGTGTAACGGTACCCATACTTAGAAGAGCAAAGTTGGCCAAACCCACTGATTTATGAGAGACCGGCCAACTAGCTTATTTCTATGGGGAGCTATTCCACATTGATGGAAATAAGATATTCCTCTAATTACGCAAAATGGCACCATGATTAAGGCTTAATTGCTGAAACACGGTCATATTTCTGCCTCTTGTGTTACCCACATTGTTTTTTCATGTTTTTAAAAAGCAAATAAAAAACTGTTTTTATTACATCAGTGGATTGTTTCATCGCTGGAGCACATCTCTTCTTTTTTTCTGCACATTTTCACTAGTCTTCCTCTTTACAGGCTCTCTAATATGTAATTTTCAGTTGCCACTTAGCTAGTGGGTAGTAATTAGCTGCTATGATGTCTCCCATTCACAGCACACACAGTCATGAGGGATTCCTGCCCTCATGTCTCAATGTAGCACATGTTCTGAAGCAGCAGCAGCATGGAATACATTATACAACAAAACTGAGCAGTGTTGCTGTGAATCCGGCACTGTTGTGAACATCTAAAAAATCAGCAGCATGATATGTATGTGTCTATGCCTCTTTCTCACTATGCTCCCCCTCACCATAAACTCTAAAATGCCACTTCAACACTTCAATGGGCTATCAGATCTTCTTTTGAGCAGGACGGACATTTTGCAGATTTACAGAATGAATGCAGACTTTAGGAGGCAGGGGGGGAGGGAAGAAGTGTCTCAGAAGTGGAGAAAGAAGCAGATTTTTCTGATAAGATATATCACAAAGTTTCTTATATTCTCTTGTACTATTGATTTATGCCAAGTTTATTAAAACTATATTGTTCCATTAAATCCTGGGAAAACCCTCTACATTACTTCTAAAATGGGAGGAAAACTCTCGACCTCTGAGCAATTTTTTTAACTAGATTTATGCTGCTTTCTTTGTTTTTTATCCTCACTGTTAGCCAGGTTTTGATTAGTTACTATTACCCCCCCCTTTTAACTACTGCTTTACTTGCGCCTATTGGATCACGTTAATTAATATCTTGTTTCATACGTATTCAGACCTCATTTCCATCCCAGGAACATTTCCTCGGCGCAGACATTAATTTTGTTCAGTCATTCCCTTTATGTCCAATAGACTTGTCTCGAACAAAAAGACTAAGGTTAGAGGAATATGATCCATGTTCAAACTAACTCTTCAAACACAGGCAATTTTCTTCTGAAACTTCTTCCTAGCTACATGGTACTTGGAGAAGTTTAAAGGTTTTTTTTTCTCTTCTGCTGTTCCCCCCTAGTAGGCGGGGAAAATCCCTGGTGTCAAACTTCAAAGGAAATCCTGAGTTCACGTTGCATTCATGTTGAACTCACAGCTTAACCACAGACTTCTAAAGCACCCACGCCCAAAAACATGCTGCTTTTTAAGCGGTGCTAGAAGCCGTGTGGACATGTCAAACTAGAAAGGAAGGAACACTGCTCTTGCCGAATTACTCCAGGAACCTTCTGTGATAAAAGCCAATATACATTTCTTTCAGGTAGAACATCATTTAGTCTATCTAGTTACAAAAGTGATACCCATAACCCAGAGATGTTCTGCCAGTTACCAGGGCCCAGGCTCGGACTGGCCCATAGGGGAACAGGGCAATCCCCCGGTGGGCCCCTGTGCAGATCTGGGCCCCCATCCCCACTGTATGGACAGTACTTGGCATAATTCACATGATTTACTCTGTACAGAAAAAAGCAAGATCTCATTCATTAACCAAACTACCCAGTTTATTATTATATAGAGATATAGGTAAATTTGTGAACGAGGGTAGTGTAATATTTGTATGCAGGTGAAAAGTGGGCCCCCCAAGGTCAATGTTACTGGTGGCCCTTGGCACCCCAGTCCGACACTGTCAGGTCCCACTCTTGAGGACTCTCAAAAAAGCAGGAAAACCAAATTCATCTTATCATTTTCTTTCATTCGTTTTACTGTACCAGTATGGTTCTAACTTCCGAACAGGAAAGAGGAAAAAAAAATTCCAGCATCATACAGAGTTCCCAGAAAACAATCCGATCTAGGGCTACATGGTCACACAACATGAAAATCGCCATGTCACATAACGAGGACGCATTGTGGCATGTGACTGACCCACCGTGATCATGACATGACTGTCAAAAAAAAATCCTGACGTTCCAGAAGATACCTAAACTACTATACTACTATTTTATCTCACAAATGTCCAGTTCTAAAAAAAAATCGGCAGCTCCCATATATTAATAGTCCCAGTGCCCCCCAATGTAGTAAATGTCCCAGTGCCCTCCTAAAAATAATATGCCTCCATAGTAGTAATAATCACTGTTCCCTCATCATAGTCATATTCTGTGTCCCATAATGGTAATAGTCACAGTGCCCCCAATATAGTAATAGTCACAGTGCCCCAATATAGTAATAGTCACAGTGCCTTAATAAAAGTAATAGTCACTTCGCCTCCATAGCAGCAATAATCACTGTGTTCCCCCATCATAGTAAAGTTCCCTGTGCCACATAAAAGTCACAGTGCTCCCATAATAGTTATATTACCTGTGCTCCATAATTGTGCCCTGACAAAAGTAATAGTCAGTGTCCCCATAAGGTTATTACAGTCCACCCATTATAGTAATCGTCACAATGACTCCATAACATAAAAGTTCCCTGTGCTCCATAAAAGTAAAATGATAGTCACATTGCACCCATAACAGTAAGACCAGGGTTACATTGCATTATGGCAGTCCGTTAGATGGACTGTGTTACACGCGGCATAACGCGGTGTAATGCAGTCCGTTAATGCTGCCATTAACCCCCATTATCAGGCGCATCGTGACGCATGCCGTAAAGCAGCACGCGTTCACGATGTGCCGTCATTCAGTGACGGAGCCTCGGATGCGGGCTGCAGCGTTGGAGGCTCCGTCACAGCTAGCACAGATGAATCATCAGCGCTAGCGGGCAGGCCCGGATTGGCAATATAACCAACCGGGCATTTTCCCGCTGGGCCGTTGTCACGTGGGCCGTCATCTGGCCGCTTGCCAGCTGCTGCGGCCACTGTTGCTCCTGCCGCTGGCCCCCTGTGGGCATGGCGGTGATAGTTTCAAGTTCCTCCCGCACTGCAGGGAGATAAGCCACCACGCCCCCCCCAACCTCGCCTTAGCATGAGACCTCCTCCTCCCCGCCCCCGCAGCCACTCACAGCGTCGCACTCGCTTGCCTGCTCTCTCTGTTCGCAGGACCTGTGATGAGGTCACAGGAGGGGAGGAGTTAGTGAGGTCACATGATCAGGAGCCTTTGTCCAGACCCATGATCATGTCACCCCTGACTCCGCCCCTCCTGTGACCTCATCACAGGTCCTGTGCGCTCAGCCTTGCCTCTTGGTGTCTGCAAGACTCTGCTGTGCTGTTGTCATGGTGCTGGTTTAGGTAAGTATGTGTGGGGTCAGGATTTACAGTGTGGATGTAGCAGAGCTGTGTGTGTGTAAGAGGTGTACGGAGGGGAGCAGTGTGTGTACGAGGTGTACGGAGCGGAGCCGCGTGTGTACGAGGTGTACGTAGCGGAGCCGCGTGTGTACGAGGTGTACGGAGCGGAGCCGCGTGTGTACGAGGTGTACGGAGCGGAGCCGCGTGTGTACGAGGTGTACGGAGCGGAGCCGCGTGTGTACGAGGTGTACGGAGCGGAGCCGCGTGTGTACGAGGTGTACGGAGCGGAGCCGCGTGTGTACGAGGTGTACGGAGCGGAGCCGTGTGTGTACGAGGTGTACGGAGCGGAGCCGTGTGTGTACGAGGTGTACGGAGCGGAGCCGCGTGTGTACGAGGTGTACGGAGAGGAGCCGCGTGTGTACGAGGTGTACGGAGCGGAGCCGCGTGTGTACGAGGTGTACGGAGCGGAGCCGCGTGTGTACGAGGTGTACGGAGCGGAGCCGCGTGTGTACGAGGTGTACGGAGCGGAGCCGCGTGTGTACGAGGTGTACGGAGCGGAGCCGCGTGTGTACGAGGTGTACGGAGCGGAGCCGCGTGTGTACGAGGTGTACGGAGCGGAGCCGCGTGTGTACGAGGTGTACGGAGCGGAGCCGCGTGTGTACGAGGTGTACGGAGCGGAGCCGTCTGTACGAGGTGTACGGAGCGGAGCCGTGTGTGTACGAGGTGTACGGAGCGGAGCCGTGTGTGTACGAGGTGTACGGAGCGGAGCCGTGTGTGTACGAGGTGTACGGAGCGGAGCCGTGTGTGTACGAGGTGTACGGAGAGGAGCCGTGTGTGTACGAGGTGTACGGAGCAGAGCCGTGTGTGTACGAGGTGTACGGAGCGGAGCCGTGTGTGTACGAGGTGTACGGAGAGGAGCCGTGTGTGTACGAGGTGTACGGAGCGGGGCCCTGTGTACGAGGTGTACGGAGCGGAGCCGTGTGTGTACGAGGTGTACGGAGCGGAGCCGTGTGTGTACGAGGTGTACGGAGAGGAGTCGTGTGTGTATGGAGTGGAGTCATATGTGTACAAAGCATACAAAGCGGGCTTTTCCCACGGACACAGGAGTACACGGCGGAGCCCCGAGGAGCATTTTGAAACACACACATGACGTTCCACCTGAAGTGATGTGCTGGAAGCTGACCGGAAATGAGATAATTTCTTGAGGAGATTGTGACGGAACCAGGAATGCTTCAGATCCATCACCGTGTCCTCCTCCGACAGCGCAGACAGCAGGATCGCCTTGGAATCGGGGATGCCGGCCATGTGAGTGGATCATGATAGGTCCTGCACCGGGAGGCTCAGGTGGGCACAACAATGGGAGCCGGGCTGCTATAGTATCTTTGTAGAATCTTTCTTTATTTCTTTCTCTCTTTTTCTTTCATTCTCTGTTCTGTCTTTCCCTCATTTTCTTTCTCTCTCTGTTCTTTCTTTCTTTTTCTTTCCTCTCTTTGTCTCTGTTCTTTCTTTCTTTTCTTTACTTCTTTCTTTCTCTCTCTGTTCTTTCTCTGTCTCTCTCTGTTCTTTCTTTCTTTCCCCTCTTTCTTTCTCTCTCTGTTCTTTCTCTGTCTCTCACTGTTCTTTCTTTCCCCTTTCTTTCTCGCTCTCTCTGTTTTCTTTTTTCTCTCTCTCTCTGTTTTCTCTCTTCCTTAGTACCAGTCAGTGTGCCCATAATGCCAGCCACTGTGCCCTCAGTACCAGTCAGTGTGATCAGCAGTGCTAAATGGGTGCGATTAGGTGTGGACATGGGTGTGACTAGTTGTGAAATGGGTGTGGCTGGGCGTGGCCAAAATTTGCAGTCTTTGTCCGTCTTTCCCTTCTTCAAAAGTTGGGAGGTATGATAGAGGCAGCTATGACCAGGGGGTCTGGTTGCCCAATAGAGAGCAGTTCTGCCAGGAATTCTGTAATCATGCATACAAAAGGGGACAGAGATTTGGGAGGAGTACTGTACCTAAAAGCAATAAATTAGACTGAGCTGAAATACTGGGCACAGCTGTGACTACATGTTATATAGTCGTGTTAATCTCCTCTCACTTCTTGTAACCTACAAGTGTACAAAGATATTATATAGTCACCATGTGACTAGTGGGCCTGTGTAACTTCAAATGCCAGGGCTGAATTTTAGTCCCAGTCCGGCCCTGCTAGCGGGTATAGCATAACGCGATCGCATTATGCTACTCCGATAATGCAGTGCGACAACGCTATGCGTTGAACTCACTGGGTTAACGCAATATGAACCTAGCCTTATATTCACACTGTGTCCATAATAATATTATGAGGGTCACTCTGACATAATAATAGGTACAGTGCTCCAATAATAGTAATGGTCACATTGCCCCCATACTAGCAATAGATATAGAGCTACAATAATGGTAATAGTCACATGGCTTCCATAATAATAGAAATTCCTGTGCCCCCATAATTGTGATAGTCACAGTGCCCCCATCACAGTGATATTCACAGTGCCCCTACAATGGCAATCGTCATAGTGCCTCCACAACAGCACCAGTCATAGCGCCCCCATAATATTAATTGGTACTGTGCCCCCATAACAGTAGCAGGCATAACGTTCCCAATGTAATCGCACTCGCTTCCGCAGCCCCATAGGTTACAGTGACATATTGGTTTTGTGTAATTTTTTTTTTTGCTTGTGTTAAAAAGCACAATCATTTTGATGTGTTTTTACTCTTGCTTTTTGATGGTGCTTTTTTACGCACTTGCTTATTTTTATTATCCACCTATAGGGAAGCTTATGGGGAGCTGTGTACAAAAATAATGCCACAATGCATGCATTAAAAAAAAAAAGGCGAAGGATGGAAAAATTGCAGAAAAGGTTTGAAGAAATGCCATAATGTAGGGCTTTTCAGCTTTTCCTGCTGATTGACAGCAAACTTCTGGCTGCAGGTGCCACTAAAATGATTACAGAAGTGAGTGTGTTCTTCCTTTTGAGCATTTTTGCATCATTTTCTGCTCAAAAAACCTTAGGGTGTGTTCACACTGAGACTTTTTTGCGGAGTTTTTGGAGTGGAAACTATCCAAAATGTTACTGAAACTGTTCAGTCTTTGCAGAGGATTGTTCGCCACCGAAACCAGAGTGTTGGCAGAAAAAACGCTGCCTAAAATACGCGCATTTTCACTGTGAGTTTTTTTTCCATTTTTTTCCTATTTATTTAAATCGGTAAAAAAATCTATAAAGATGCTAAAAGAACTGACATGCTGCAGATTTGAAAAGAAAAAAAAAACCATTTTAATGGGTAAAACCCACAAGGAAAAAATCTGCAACGTGTGCATGAGATTTCAGAAGGCTTTTTCATTTTGCTGATACTGTAGCGTATCTTTTAGGCTTGAAAAAAAAAACACAA
Organism: Dendrobates tinctorius; assembly: GCF_039654945.1. Classification (NCBI taxonomy): domain Eukaryota; kingdom Metazoa; phylum Chordata; class Amphibia; order Anura; family Dendrobatidae; genus Dendrobates; species Dendrobates tinctorius. The sequence continues at coordinate 29,448,639 of NW_027361788.1, read as the reverse complement.
GGACAAAAACGCAACTTGTAAACAAGCTCTTAGTGTGAAAAGTGGTTTCATGGGTGTTCTGCCTTCTTCCACGTATGACGCTGTGTGGATTCCAGCAAGCGGCTTAACCTTTCATCCACTCCCAGAAACAAGACTGTATGGGTGCTTAAGTCTATTATTTATTGGGATGATATGGACAACAATGGGAGATGATAACAGATGGTATAGTAGAACAGTAGTAGATGATATCAGAGGTTGTTGAACACAGTTATGGATGATTCAGATATTGTTGTACACAATGTGGATGTGTGGCACCCCTGAGGCTCAGTCGCCACAGAGGTCCTGCACCTCCTCCTGAGGTGTGGTGCCCCACTATCCAGGTAAGGTGGGAGACTCCTGACCACACTCCAACACCTGCATCCCACACCACAAAGTAGTGTAGCAAAGTACCTTCGGCGGCTCCCTGCTTGGAGTATAGCAAAGCACCCATTGGCGACTCCCTGCTTGGAACACGAAACGTGCTGGGAGGTAGGTGGAGTTAGATTACATTACAAGGAGCGAGAAGAGTTTGAGATTGGAGGTCAGTTGGTTAGAGAGTTGGAGGGAGAAGGAGATCCCCGGAGAGAGGGATAGATGGCTGGAAGTGCTGCAGCAGATCCCAGTGACCTGGGTCTGCTGGCACGGGAAAGGAAGAGAGAGAGAGCAACATAGACTGAAAGCTTGATCTTCCATAGAAAGAACGATTAGTACGGAACGTGAGGAGTAAAAGGGAACAGAGGACGTGAGTTAGAGGAGAACCCTTCCTAGAAGTTCTAAGCGCAAGGCCGGGTCCCGAGGTTGTATGGATACTAATGGTCCTGCAGCAGACACCAGAGGAATAGAAGTAGTGACCGCTTTATTCCCACACAAGACTTGAGGGCACAACAGCAACGATAGTGAGCCGGGACTAGGTAGCAAGGAGTCCCCGAAGCAGGCTACAGCTGTCTGCCGTACAAGTAGAGTTCATAAGAACATCGGACAGGAGGAACTCCAGTGTAACTCAATACTGTGAGTACTTAATTTAAAGGTGCTATAAGAGGAGACGTTCAGAAAGGCACATGTTGGCGGAGTGTTGGAAAGGAGTATTCCATCTGGCCTGGAGGTTGACTGAGTCCCTGACCCGGAGGACACGGCATGGAGGCAGGCACCTGTTTGTACAACAGACTGTGAGTAAAGCTTTGGAAGTACATGCCCTGGTGTCCTCCACTTATTCCTGCGCCAACCTGCCCAGCACTGCTACATCCCTTGCGCCTGACACTACACCATCTATGTGTCACTTCACCTACACTGCCCTGGGACTCCAGCCCTGCCTGTGGAGGGCTATAACATGACTGCTGCACCGCACCATCTGTCCCAGAGGATCTGTCTGCAGCGTCGGCTTACATCTTCATTGCCGAACACCACAGGTGGCGTCACGAATCACTTATAAACTTTCATCACCATAAGCACACTGAAATAATCCCCTTTTACAATGGGCGCCCAGGGCCATGGGCCGGGTTACAGCTGCCGTGACATCTCCCATTGAAGCTCATCGGGCCCAGTACCGAGTACCCCACAGCCCTGGGTGTGAGGGTGTCCCAGATGATTCAGGTAAAAACTATAAGAAACAGATAAAGCAGCATATCAGTACTGGTAGACAATATACAATACATCAGTACTGGAAGTTAATCACAGCGGTACAGGGTATTATCACAACAGTAGCAATGATACAGGATGCTGTTATATCAGTAGCATGCTTTATACAGAAGCTGAGCAATATAACATACACAGCAGTAAAAGAGAAAGATATCTCTAACAACTAATGGCTGCCAGCTTTGCACTCACTGAACGGAGGATGCATAACTATCATGCAGTGTACTAGCATTACAGGAGCTGAACATGCATTGCAAACATCATGAGGAATGCATTATGGCCAGCTAACAGAGATGCATAACTTATATTCATAAATGCATTAAGCGTTACCGGAATATGCTTGTTATAAGCAATGGTTTTGCAGAGAGCTGAGCTGAGCACATGTGAGATACTCAGCATGTTGTTGACCAGGGCAGGAAGAAGGGGCGGTTCTGAACATTTAACCATTTGGGAGAACAGAAGACTCCAAACGCATGAATAAAAAGAGAAGGGCAACTTATGGCACCTACTGGCGATAGCTGGAACAGCACTTAAAAATATCTTGCTGCACAGAATGGGCAGAAAAATGGGTTTTGCATACCCTCAGCATATTCCCACATGTTTCCCACTTGCTCTGCAGCTCGATTCATAGATTGATCAGAGCCAGGCTCGGACTGGCCCACCGGAGAACAGGAGAATCCTCCGGTAGGCCCCTCTGCAGGACTGCTCATGAGTAGTGCTATTACACTTGATTCACAATTTGCAGAAAAAGGTATCTAAGGCTAGTTTCACACTAGCGCTTTTGAGCGCAGCGACGGCCTGCACACGGCCGCCGCTAAGCCCCACCCCCTGCCGCGCCTCCGCTGGTAGCTCCGCCTACCGGCCCATGACGCTGCATGCGTCCTGCGTCCCCTATCTTTATCACTGGAGGCATAGGCCGTGCGCAGTATGCGTTTGGCGGCGCATGCGCCTTCTTGATGGTGCGCCGAGCGCAACCAAACTGCAGCAGGTTGCGTTTGGCGCAGGTCGGCGCACCGTCAAAAGGACGCATGTGCCGCCAAACGTATACTGCGCACGGCCTGCGCCCCCAGTGATAAAGATAGGGGACGCAGGACGCATGCAGCATCATGCGCCGGTAGGCGGAGCTACCGGCGGAGGCACGGCAGGGGGCGGGGCTTAGTGGCGGCCGTGCGCAGGCCGTCGCTGCGCTCAAAGGCGCTAGTGTGAAACTAGCCTTATCATTCATTATACAAGCTAGCCAAATTAATATTATATAGAAGCAAATGTAAATTTGTGTGCTAGTTTTTTTTTTTTTTGCATGGTGAACAGTGAGCCCCAGGAGTCAGTGTTACTGGTGGGCCTTTACCAAGTCAGTCCAAAGCTGATCAGAGCAGACCTTGTCCCAATTCTTTAATGACTTACAAATCCGCATTATGATCGGTCACGTGTCTTCAGAATGGTCCTCGACTAGAAGAATGCATTCACAAGCTAAACACATCCGTCCAATGATCTTACACTCTAAACTCAAGTCTTTATTGTGGGCTCAGTGCCAGGAGACTGCAAACACACACAAATGAATGGGAAAAGCCGTGAAAGTTACACAAGTTTACATCCACTACGCAGGCTATGACTGGGCTCGCATGGCAGGTAAACAATGGTCTCAGGATCACGTTGTCTTTGAAGACTGATAGAGCTTTCACTTTCTTTTGTCTCGTTAATACAACAGTATTAGGAAATAAATAAATCGTTCTCCATCCTTGGAAATAATTCAGGTCAATGCTGCTAACTTCCTGTTCTTGATACTTAAAGGAAGTAATATTAAAACTTTTATATTGCCCCAATGCATCTAAAATAAATATGCAAATCGTCTTGATTAAAAAAAAAAATTCCTACTGTTTTGTGTATACAGCTGTTATGCAGAGCTATAGTATTAGGGTTAGTATACATTGCACGACCCAAAAAACAACCACCGATAGGCTGCATGCTTGAGCATCTGTGCTGTGCTGCTGAGAACGAAGCTTAAAAATCAAATCACTCAATGATCAAGAGTTTTGATCATCCCTCAGGTGATTGGCAGCCTGTTAACACCGGCCGATTATCGCAAAGCGGGCAGTTGTTCACGGTAATCGGCTAGTGTGCACGACATTTTACTCTTTTAAATCTGTCACTTTTTTGCAAGAAATGGGGAAAAATGGAGCAATGGCAAATTTAAGGACCTTTTCACACGGACCGATTATCATCTGAATAAGCGTTTCTGTTAATACTCGTTCCCGATCATTGGCCCGTCTAAACATGGTGTCGATCAGCTATCGAATGAGCAGACATTTGTTCATTGGCTGATCATGTGGCCTAAAATATAATCGTAGTTAACAGATAATCTCCCCCTGTGAAAACGACATGCAACTATTAAGTTGTATGAAAATGGACCATTAAGTGAGCGATAAACAACGTGTTCTAATATCAACAGTCAATGATACAATAATTTGACCCATTTGAATGTCAATGAAAACTTGAAACTATACAGTTTGCAGACTGTCGGCAGCACATTATAATAATAATAATCTTTATTTTTATATAGCGCTAACATATTCCGCAGCGCTTTACAGTTTGCACACATTTTCAACCACTGAGCCACCGTGCTGCCCATGGGCAGTGCATGGGCCCACTGGAGAATCCTGCGGTTCTCTGGTGGGCCAGTCTGACCCTGCACACCATGTCTTTTTCAGGGGGATTCAATCTGTCTTCACCTTGGAAAATTCAGCGGGCATGCTGGCGTCTAAAAGATTCCCTACAAGTCTCTTGTACTTTCTTCCCAATCTGGATGGATATTTGGCCAACACATCACCGATACGGCAGTCAAATGTCCATCCCGATGGAGCAGAAAGTAGAGACTGTCATGGAAGTCAGGAAGCACTGGATGAAAAGAAATGGAAGAGCGGTACCGTGAGGATTTCTTATTTTTCTGTTTTACATTACTCTGAGCTTTTTTTTACGTTGACCGAAAAAACTAAGACCATTTCTAAAGTAATTTTTTATTTTAATAGATGCTTTGAACAACAGGAAAATGGATGCGGAAGTGCACACACTCCTTAAAGGGGAAGTCCAGTCAAGTGATTTACCCACATGGTTTTCAGATTATACAAATAAGGGACCTTTGGCTCTCGGATTTGAGCAGTGAACACCCAGACATTATCACAAAAGTATCAGAGGCTGTTCCATACATAGAAGTGTGGGTCTGAGCTCTTGTCAGGCTGCATTTGTTATTGCATCCAAGTCCCAGTCAAGAGAAATAAGGCGTGATTTTTATATGAACTGTGATTTACAATCCATGCTTGATAAATTTAGAGTGTGGAAGTCAGGGAGCTGTCTCAGAGAATAATCGAGTTACACCCATAGTCTGACTCAATGTTGCTCTGCAAGTTGTATTGTGCAATGGCTCCTAATGCGTCCGTCCGTCCGTACACAGGGAGAGAGCATTTGTGTAATCCTTGTTATCTAGTGCAAAGAAAAAGCTGTTCACACTCAGGTTTCTATTGCAAATGATGAAAGTTGTGTTTTTCTTTAGAAAAATATATATCAGTTATATACTGTATCATTTATTTTAGACTTTTCTTTAACCTCTCTGTGACAAGACCAAATTTTTAAAATCTGACCAGTGTCAATTTATTTGGCAATACCTTTGAATTGTTTCAACATATCCCGGTGATTTAGAGATAGTTTTTCTGAAACATATTTTATGATAATAGTAAATTTAGGGCAATATATTTGGGTTTATTTATAAAAATATCAGAAGTTTGACAAAAATTTCAAAAAATTTGCAATTTTCAAACTTTGAATGCTTATCTCTTTTAGGTCGGGATCACGCATGCGAGAAACTCGGACAAGTCTCGCATCTTAATACCCGGCACTTGGAAGCAGAGTGTGCGGCTGCATGTATTTCTATGCAGCCGCACGCTCCGCTCCCAAGTGCCGGCGGCAGTGCCTGGTATTAAGATGCGAGACCCGTCCGAGTTTCTAGCATGTGTGATCCCGGCCTTAAGGTCCCGTCACACCTAGCGACGCTATAACGATCCCGACAGCGATACCACACAACAGGGATCGTTGCCGCATCGCTATGTGGTCGCTATTGAGATGTCAGACAGTCCAATCTACCCAACAACGGAGCAACGATCTAGCGTGTCATAGCGACCTTTGTAACGATGTCGGGAACGCTACTCCCCACCTTGTCTTGCTTCTGAGTCGCTAACGAGGTCGTTAGGCTAGGTGTCAAACGTGACGATACAAGCGACTCAGCAGGACATGAGCGACCAAAGAAATGTCCAGACATTTCGGGCACGATCAGCGATACCCGGCAGGGGGGCTGGTCGCTGGTCACTGTCACACACAGCGATCTCGCTGGTAAGATCGCTATAACGTCACAGTTCTAGTGACTCAGCAGCGATCTCGCTAGCGATCTTGCTTAGTGTGACAGGGCCTTTAGTCCTGGTTTTGACTTACAAATACTGATATAAAATACTGACCAAATACTGAACGTGTGAACGTGGCCTAATCCCTATAACAAAGAGCTTGTAAGCACAGTGCTCCTTGCCATGGAAAACGACTATTGCTGATAGACTGTGCCCTGTAACCTTAGCATCGAACATTAAAATCTATACAATGTAAAATCCCTCAATGTTTGAGAACAGAGAGGATTTTTAATAGGAAGTAAATTGAAAAGTTTTTTGTTTTTACAAGCATTTGCAGGTTTAGTATTTGGTTATTATCATGCTGCTTGTGGCTACCAATATATACAGCGGGTGAAATAAGTAAAAATTCTCACCAAATGTCGGTAACAACCCATCCATTCCACACAGGCAAAGAAATCAAACCATAGATGGCAGTAAATTAAGTAATAATAATAATAATAAATAATAAATAATAATACATTTAATTTCTATAGCGCCGACATATTCCGCAGCACTTTACATTTCAGAGGGGACTTGTACAGACGATAGACATTACAGCATAGCAATAAGCACATAGATCATAACAAATACCAAGAGGAATAAGGGCCCTGCTCGCAAGCTTACAGTCTATGAAGTTATGTGTAATAATAAGAAATAACACTGGAAAAAAGTATTGAACATGCTTACTGAAATTTATTTAATACTTTGTGCAAAAGCCTTCATTGGTGATGAAGCGCCAAGACTCCTCCTGTGTAGAGAACCTAGTCGCAGGCATTGCTCACGTGTGATTTTGGAACATTCTTCCAAACATTCTTCAAAATCTGAAGGTACAGTGTGCTCCTTCTATGAACTCTGAGCTTTAGTTTCTTCCATTCATTTTCTATTGGATTCAGGTCCAGTGATCGACTCGGACATTCTAGCAGCTTAATTTTCTCTGAAACCAATTGAGAGTTTCATTGGCTGTGTGTTTGGGATCATTGTCTTGCTGAAATATCCACCCTCATTTCATCTTCATAATCCTGGTAGATGACAGCAGTGCCTTTTGACCTCCAAACATGGTGTATAATATGGCATCCAAAGAGTTCAATTTTGGCCTAATTTGTCTAGACTATATTCTCCCAGTATTTCACAGTCTTTTCTAAATATTGTTGAGCAAACTTTAAACTCGCTTGAACATGCTTTTTGCTCAGCAATGTAGTCAATTGCATCTGCTGATTCCAGGTCTTTCTTTATCCCTCCACAGGTGGTCTTTGGCTCTTGGACAACTCTTCTGATAATTCTTTTCTCTCTTTTGTCTGCAGTATTGCGGGCAGCACCTGGCCATTGTCAGTTTATGGTGACATTATGTTATTTCCACTTCTGAATTATGGCCCCAACAGTGCTCACTGGAACCTTCATTAGTTTAGAAATTCATCTGTAACCAACACCATCAGAATGTTTTGCAACAATAAGGTTGCAAAGGTTTTGAGACAGCTCACTGGTTTTACAAATCAGGAGATGTTTCTTGTGTGGCACCATGGTAATTAGACACCTTTTTATAGGCCATCAGTTGAACCACCTTGAATTATTTTTCACTAAGTGGCAGCAGGATTGCTTTCTAATTACTGATAGATTTCAGCTGGTATCATGACTTTCCATGTCTTTTTGTACCTCTCTTTCTTCATGTGTTTGATACTTTTTTCCTGTGTCATTTCTCATCATTACACATAATTTATGGACATCTATGGTTTAATTTCTTTGTTTGTGTGGATTGGCTGGGTTGTTACCGACATCTGGTGAGAATTTCATGTCAAAAGTACCTTTATTAATATATTTGCTTAGAAAATTGATGACGTGTTCTATACTTATTTCACTCACTGTATATTAAAAAAAGTTATTTAATATTTCCGTTTTCACTTCAGGACACACAAATCAATGACTTTTACTGTTTTCTGCTGCTCAGTTTTCAACCTTGCTGTGAAGACTCAGTAGAGTCATCTCATCAACTATATGCAAGATGGTCTGGGATCATTTAATGTCCTGTTGATGTAGAAAGATAAAATTGTATGGGGACAAAAAAATTGTCCCCATACAAAATCTGATATCTACAGCCTAATATATGGTCAGGAGACCTATGCACTGTTCTGGACATGGTGGTCAATACTTGTTAGAATGTGTGATACCGGTCTTAACCTGATTTTCTCAGGGACTTTTAGCACCTATCCATAGGATTGGCGATAGAGGATCACTGGAATGAGGATCCTATTAAACATGACCGCTTCCACTCCATTCAAAGTTTATATTACTGACGGAGACAGCTGAGCACTGAATTTTTCTCTTTGTCAATTCCGTGAACTGAAGAGGGAATTGTCAAAAAAAACATATCCTGCAATTGCTGTTTATGCAGTTTTATAATAATTATAGTTGTACAGCAGCACCTTCATCAGGCTGCATACACATCACGTAGAATTTGAATGGCAAGGATTAGAAAATACAATCCCAGATGTGCTATAGACTACCTTGCCAACTTCGCAATGTCTACAAAAATGTGAGAAAATCTTCTTAAACTTGATAACAGTAAAGATGCTGCGGGAAAAGCGGTGAATATCGATATACTCCAATATAGCGAGGAGCGATAAATACTCCGCCACTAAAACAGGTAAACTGAGACAAGCAGATGCCTAGTTGTAGATTACAATGTGGGCATAATTACCGGCTGCTGGTGCCAATAATGCAAATAATAGCAGCAGCTCAAAACACCAAAACAGAAAATATGATGTTTTCTTTTAAAGAGGACCTGTCACTTACCATAAATGTGAAGTATTTTACCGGATGTAAATGCCACTGTTCTCCTGAATCCGCCTCTGTTTTTCTTTTCTCCCAGCTCCTCTCTGATCCCGAGATATGGCCCTTTATTCCCTGTCTATAAATCTAGTATTTTTAGCCAAGAGGGTGTGATCATCAACAATTCTCTTTGAGGACCACACCCACTTGGCTGGCAAGACTGGATTTATATGCAGGGAAGAAGAGGCCATATCTCAGGAGCAGAGAGGCGCAGGAACAAAAGAAATACAACACCGGATTCAGGAGAACATGAGCAATTCATTGAATAGTGGAAGCAAGTGTTCCATCCCCCTGCTGCAGCGCCACCACAGGGGAAGTGATGCATTACATTGTGTCCACTTAAATTAATGGACATATTAGATCCTCCAGAGAGAGGCGCTACTCATTGTAACCACTCTCTACTCTGTCTAATTGGGTATTTAGGAATGGTTTTCCCCTTTGAGACTAAATCGGCAAGCGAGTGCGCCTAAGTACACTCTCAGTAATAAGCTTGCCGTTAAGTCATCGTTGTCGGCAGCACATCACTCTGTGTAAAATGGAGGAGTCTTGTGGTGGGCCGCGGAACATTTTCTGACCTGACCAAGCCCACTTCACATTCTTTTTCCAGACCTTAACAATTGACCCGTCAGCAAGTATTTTTGTGCGCCGCCACAACAGGGGATATGAAGATTTACACAGTCCCATTGAAATCTCATGCTCTATAGAAGACGATGCATTTTTGCAGCCGCTCCCTGCTGCCATTAATAAGCGATGGTCCTGAATAGGGGGCATTCGCATCTATCAACTCAGATTTCACTAACGGAGCTGGTACTCTTTCTTTTAAGCCGTCTATGAGTCGTGGTTGCAGTCAACCTTTGCAGGCAATTCAGGGGGAAGATGTGTCCTATGGGGGAAGAATAGAGCTGCTCTGTGCTCTAGCTCAGCATCCTGGGTGACACTTCATAGTGAGGCTTGACACGCATGAGGGGAGTGGGGAATGTCAGTGACAAGTGTGCCAGTCATGAGTGGGCTGGTCCTCCAGCCTGGAGGTCATGTGATATGAGAGAGCCATGTGCTGATTGTAATTAGCTGTTTTGGATGATCATAGGCAGCAATCCTTACAGCTTGTGACACATCTAACATACACTGGAGGGAGATGTGCAGCCGTGTGCTGTGTGCATGCACTGTCCAGGTCACGGAGCATTGGAATAGCAGATCGACTGCATATCTGTGTTCAGTGCATAGCAGGGGAGGCAATCCTAAAACACTCTGCAAATTAAATCACAATGAGATATTTATATTACTATTTTTTTTTCCATTTTTTAATACTTCTATTTCCATAGTGGACAAAACACAGCAAATCCAGCGCATGAGAATGTGTCCTAATAGTAATTAGGCTGAGAACAAATCTGAAAACCTGCATTAATTTCCACACTGAAACCTATGTTTGTTACATGCAGAATGTGATTCTTTGCAATAATATACGGTAAGTGAAACCTATGGCAAACATTCAGATATCTCTTATAGGGCAGTTGCACACCTAATCTGCAGCAAGTTTCTTTACACTGTATGTGAATGACATTCGGTGTACTTACATTGTAGGGCAACATGGTGGCTCAGTGGTTAGCACCGCAGTCTTAAAGCACTTGAGTCCTGGGTTGAAATCCCAGCAGATATAACATCTGCAAAGAGTTTGTATGTGCTCCAGTTTCCTCCCAAACTTCAAAGACATACTGATGGGGAATCTAGATTGTGAGCCCCAATGGGGACAGTGTCTGTAAAACGCATTGAAATATGATGGCGCTATATAAGTGAGTAAAATTAATAAATATAACTTTGTTGTGCATTTTCAGGTAGGGGTATAGGCAAACAACGTCTTTTTCAGGCAGATTTCGTCTTCAATCACAGGAAAAAGCAATGCAAACCTGCCAAAACAAATAAACATACTTCCACGCTGCCGTGCACATGTTCAGTCTTTTATTCTTTCTTTTAACTGCTTCAGGATTTAGAAACTGTGATGCGGTTAAACGAACTAATGTTATTATACAAGGGATTGTACAGCCTTAGTGTATAAGTCTGCAGTTATTCTATGTGACTGCATACTCGTGAATCTCACATTATGCACACTGCAATCTGGTTTTGCGTGACTGCAAGTGTGTAATTTGCATAAATGCAATCACGTGCCGGCTAGATGTGCACAGCCTCGCTCACTGCAAGTGTAATGACTGGGGCCAGACAAGTCTAGTCAGAATGTGGCCGAAAGTATGCATATCACTTACTTGTGGTCAGGGCCGCCATCAAGGCATTACTGCCCTGACTGGCGTATGGGGCCCAATGATTGCCCCGTCTCATCTGCTCACCAGGCCCTAGCATCAGCATTCTGCCGATACAGAAACTGAACCTGCGTCTGAGACCCGCACGACACTAGTTAATAGCCGCCAGCCAATCGGCAGCCGACGCCAGCGTGCACGCTGTCGGCATATGACGTCATTGTCATTTGCCGGCGAGTCTGCACTGAAATGCTTGGAGTGGACGTCGACGCTGGACCGTGGCCAGGTAATGAGAAAGTGTTGGGTTTTTTTTTTAATTGAAAGCGGCAAGCCCGGGGCAGGATGGGAGACACGGGCAGAATGGAAGACACGGGGGCAGGATGTAAACACATGGAACAGAATGGAGACATGGGGCAGAATGGAGACATGGGGGCAGGATGGGAGACACGGGGACAGGATGGGAAACACTGGGCAGGTTGGGAGACACAGGAGCAGAATGTAAACACATGGGGCAGAATGGAGACATCAGGCAGAATGGAGACACGGGGCAGGATGGGAGACACGGGGACAGGATGGGAGACATGGGGCAGGATGTAAACACATGGGGCAGAATGGAGACATTGGGCAGAATGGAGACAAGGGGCAGAATGGAGACACGGGGCAGGATGGGAGACATGGAGGCAGGATGGGAGACATGGAGGCAGGATGGGAGACACGGGGCAGGATGTAAACACAGGTTGAAGGATGAGACACGGGGGCAGGATGGAGACACGGGGGCAGGATGGAGACAAATGGGGCAGGAATATGGGGCAGGATGGAGACAAATGAGGCAGGAATATGGGGGAATATGGGGCAGGATGGAGACAGATGGGGCAGGAATATGTGACAGGATGAAGACAGATGGGGCAGGGTCATGGGGCAGGATGGAGGTAGATGGGGCAGGATGGATACAATGGAGACATATGGGGCAGGATCTTGAGACGGGTCAGGATCATGGGACAGATGGGGCAGGATCATGGGACAGATGGGGCAGGATCATGGGAACAGATGGGGCAGGATGGGGAGATCATATGGGGGCAGAGTGGAAACTCATGAGGTTGAAGGATGAGACACGGGGGCAGGATGGAGACACGGGGGCAGGATGGAGACAAATGGGGCAGGAATATGGGGCAGGATGGAGACAAATGAGGCAGGAATATGGGGGAATATGGGGCAGGATGGAGACAGATGGGGCAGGAATATGTGGCAGGATGAAGACAGATGGGGCAGGGTCATGGGGCAGGATGGAGGTAGATGGGGCAGGATGGATACAATGGAGATATATGGGGCAGGATCTTGAGACGGGTCAGGATCATGGGACAGATGGGGCAGGATCATGGGACAGATGGGGCAGGATCATGGGAACAGATGGGGCAGGATGGGGAGATCATATGGGGGCAGAGTGGAAACTCATGAGGGCAGGATGGGAGAACATACTACTGGAGCCAGGAATGAGATACACGGGGTCAGGATGGGGGATATTATTACCATAGTGGCTAATTAAGGGATATTATTACTGCAGTATTTATTTTATTTTTTGAGGATACTGTTTTAAATGGGGGGGCGGTCCTGTTACTTTGCAGAGCGACACTATGTTGCCTTTTTTGTTTCATCTGGTGTAGTGTAGAAGTTGGGGAAAAATTAAGTAATGTGTTCTGCAAGCGGAGCTCTAGATAGCTGTGTTATTTCCTGCAGAGGCGAGCCCTGGCTGGAAGACGTGATGGCAGTCTGTGCTGGATGAAGATGAAAAGTGAATATGAAGGACTTCACCTGGAGATGTCACTGGTGAGTCAGTGTGTTACCTGTACTACACTATACACTATATACAGAGTTCCTGCGTACAATGTCACCAGTGATCACTGTATTACCTGTACACTGGCACTATATACAGAGGTCTTGTGTACAATGTCACCGGTGAACACTGTATTACCTTTACAATGACACTATATACAGAGCTCCTGTGTATATTGTCACTGGTGATAACTGTATTACTTCTACACTAACACTATATACAGAGTTCCTGTGTATAATGTCACCGGTGATCACTGTATTACCTGTACACAGACACTGCATACTAAGTACAGATCTCCTGTGTATAATGGCACTTATGCTGATAGTATTGTGTTTTTTTCATATTAATGATCAGTATTGTAGTATTCGGTCACTATGTGATGGTAATATTGTGTCTGGTCATGGTGCGGTGGTATTTGTCCCTTTGGATGTGATATTATTGGTCATTTTAAAAATTGAAAAATAAATAAAAATATACCTAAATTACATTGCATATTTTAACAAATGTTTAATAGGTTAGAGTAGACTAGAGCTTGGCCAAAAGAGTCTACCTTGTCATGGTGGCAGATTAAAGAAATCTTTTGGCCAAAACAAGAGCTCCTGGCTATATGTGTGATCTGGTGATGCGAACTGTTAATGTGTGATTGGTGAGAAGTGGAGTTTTTCCAAGAGAGAGCGGTGGGACTGTGGACAGTTCAAGAGGTGGAGCCTGGGTGGAGTCTCAAGAGGGCCCCGAAAATTTTGCCAGTATGGGACCCCGAAATTCCTAGTGTCAGCCCTGACAAAATATATACAAGTACATGCACATTTGGAATACAACATATGACAATGACATTACTACATGACAAAACAGCATAAAACATTAATGAATCATCAGGGTGCCACATGTGACACATATGCTCAGTGTATAGGAGAGAGAAGGTACATGAGGGTCCCCGCCACCTCCTTACACAGCATCGGAAAATAGCATCAGAAATCGTCCCAGAGAGTATTACTTTTTGTTTTCACCAATTGCAAAATATTTTGGGAGAAAATGTAGACTGCCTTTAAATCCTAGTATCCTGAAAAAGAAGGTAGCCATAGGAAGTTTTTACACAGCGTTGAAGGTCGATGAGGTTAATGTGTTGTTTCTCTATTCTAGATAGTTTAGGTATTTTCCGTGAATGCATACCTATTTTTTTCATACACGTTGTGTTGTCTGAATCACATCTATGAATTTTATGGAGCTTCAAAACTCAAAAACTCCGAATGCTCTTATTATATATGATATTGTAAGTTTTCAGTAATGCTTTTTTTGGAGTCTCACATCCTTTGTACATCACCAGCAATACACAAAGGCCTCGATTCAACAAGACTGACCTACTGCACACCAGTCACAGCGAAGATTGCGTTGGAGTAAGATGCGCCAAATGTATTAGAAAACGTGCGCTTCTTAATGAGTTTAGTGCGTCTTTTAGCTGCAGTGCACCACTGCAAAAAAAATGGACTTATGTCTGGGACTGAATTACAACCATATTTTCTGCAGCATTTTTGGTGTAAATTCTGATGAAGTCCCTCTCAGCTAGTGGTGCATCCACTACTCAAAAAGTTGGGAAACCTCGCCAAGACTGTTTGGGTGTTGGGGTCGAGGGAGAGGGCAGAGGGAAAAAAAAGATGTGAAATTTTTGTGCAATTATGGATTGCGCAAAAACTTAGAAAAATTTCCACCAGTTTTATGTTAGAAAACTAGTAACAGCTGCTGGATGAATTGGGGTTATAGAGTTCTGTCCTTTCGCATGAAAAAGAAAAACCTGGGGAACTTCCAAGATGCCGGAAAACCTCTGTGGGAAGATTGGAAGCAATTCTCATTTTCTCCAATGATATAAGTCAATGTAGGCTTAGAACTAAGTTAATAGTGTACAGCTGACCATATATGATAGAGCTCAACCCCAATAATAAGCAGATTCAGCTCTGGGAATGCTCATATTATGGCTGTGGAGGAAGGCAGGACTATGTGCAATCAGACACTAAAAGCACCACTCATCATTGAGGAACATAAATCCAACACGGCTGGCTTTTCGTCCCAAGAAGGTGTATGACATATGTTATTATTATTATTATTATTACTATGCATTTATATAGCGCCATTTATTCCATGGCGCTTTACATGTGAAAAAGGGAAATATAGACAAGTATAATAAACGTGTAAGACAAGGGACACACAAGTACATAAGGAGAGGGGACCCTGCCCGCGAGGGCTCACAGTCTACAGGGATGGGTGAGGATACAGTAGGAGAGGGTAGAGCAGGTCGTGCGGTGGTTCAGTAGACCGAGGATCATTGCAGGCTGTAGGCTTGTCGGAACAGGTGGGTCTTCTAGTTCTTCTTGAAGGTTTCCGTTGATGGTGAGAGTCTGATGTGTTGCGGCAGGGAGTTCCAGAGTATGGGGGAAGCATGAGAGAAGTCTTGTATGCGGTGGTGGGAAGAAGAGATAAGGGGGGAGTAGAGAAGGAGATCCTGAGATGATCAAAGTTTGCGTGCGGGTAGGTACCTGTACCTGAAAATATTGCAAAAGTCCATAAAAAATGGCAGGGCCTGACTGTTGTGTATAGGCAGTTTAAGGTGAAGACTACAAGGCTTGGTCATGTGCTTCTCCCTTGTTTAAAAAAACTATTATATCCTGTGTATATGAAAAAAAGTGTTTTATATTGCATAGAACCTTATAGGCA
This sequence comes from Dendrobates tinctorius, assembly GCF_039654945.1. NCBI lineage: Eukaryota > Metazoa > Chordata > Amphibia > Anura > Dendrobatidae > Dendrobates > Dendrobates tinctorius. Next base: position 29,432,956 of record NW_027361788.1, on the reverse strand, counting down.
CCAAGGTGAACGGTTAATGTATTGCTCTAATATATGTATATCTCTCAGTGTATTCTGAAAAATGTATTAGATATAGGAAAAGGATAAGATTAGGACATAGGTTAAGATTTAACTATAAGATGGGATTGGGTATAGTACAGTGGTGGGCACAATAAGTTCAGGGAGTAGACAGGTTTAGGATAGAATCAGTTAATGTGTTCAGGAACAGCCCCAGTGTTGGAGGGGCAGAGCCAGGTAACAAGAGGAACCCTTCCTGCTTAGTGCAGTCAGAAAGGAAGCAAGGGCTGCAGTTCATCCCGGACTTCCTGTTCATGTTCAATTTGTCCGAAAGCGGGGACAGTGACGCCAGTGCTGATGGGGCACTGTAGGAAATCTCCCTGGACATGGACAACAGAGAAAAATTGATGAAATGTTGCAATGAAGAATAGTCCGGATGGTGGATAGGCAGCCTCACTCAAGTTCCAAAGAAATTCAAGCTGCCCTTCAGGCTCAGGGTGCATCAATGTGAGCACAAACTATCCATCGACATTTGAGTGAAAGGAAACACTATAGTAGGAGAACCAGGAAGACCCACTGGTGATACAGAGACATGAGTAGGCCACAATCATTGTGGGAGAGTCTTGTGGACAGATGAGACCAAGATATAGGTTTTTGGTAAAGCATGTCATTCTGTTTACCAAAAATGGAATAAGGCCTACAAAGAAAAGAACACAGTGCCTACAATCAAATATGGTGGAGATTCAAAGATGTTTGGGGGTTGTTTTGCTGCCTCTTATACTGGATGCCTTGACTGTGTACAAGGCATGAAATCTGAAGATTGCCAAAGGATTTTGGGTCACAATGTAGTGCCCAGTGTCAGAAACCCAGAAATGGATGGAAACAGAGGGCTGGAGAGTTCTGAAGTGGCCAGCAATGAATTCGGATCTAAATCCATTGAACACCTGTGGAGAGATCTTAAAATTGCTGTTGGGAGAAGGCGCCTTCAAATATGAGAGACCTGGTGCAGTTTGCAAAAGAAGAAGAGTGGTGCGAAATTCCAGTTGAAAGATGTAAGAAGGTTGTTGATGGTTATAGGAAGCATTTGATTGCAGCTATTTATTCCAATGGGTGTACAACCAAATATTAAGTTGAGGGTGCCAACAATTTTGTCCGGCCCAGTTTGGGGGTTTGTGTGAAACTATGTCCAGTTCACCTTTTTTTCTCTGTTTTTTTGTGTTGTTCCAATACACACAAAGGAAATAAACGTGTATAACAAAACGTGTAACTGCAATAATTTTCTGGGATGAATATTTCATTTTCTGGAGCAATTTCAAGGGTGCCAACATTTTTGACCATCTTTGTTTATGATAACTCTTCTCTGGAATCAGTTTTCAGTGCAAGTAAAAGACAATTATTAATCTTTAATGACCTGTACATAAAAATATTTACCGTCTGATAACTTCATTAAGGGCTCATGCTCACTTCCGATGAAATCGGACAAATTCGTACCAATGTTAATCTATGATGATGTCTTCATCTGTGTTTTTTTCCAGCTCGTATCGGATCAAGATCAGGCTGGAAAAAAATTGCAGCATGCTGCGTTTGTAATTGCAAATCGGATTGCATCCCGAAATAGAAGTCAATGGGTGCGATAAAAAATCGCACAGCACTTGTGATTTTTACGCACCGGTGTCCTTTTGAAAAGCCGGCAATTCATATGCGGCTTTACAGTAAAATCACACTGACAGGTTATAATAGAAAATATAGAATACATGTATACACATTGATTAGGTGTGTGTATATATATACAGTATATATACACTCACTGGCCACTTTATTAGGTACACCTGTCCAACTGTGTGTTAAGACTTAATTTCTAATCAGCCAATCACATGGCGGCAACTCAGTGCATTTAGGCATGTAGACATGGTCAAGACAATCTCCTGCAGTTCAAACCGAGCATCAGTATGGGGAAGAAAGGTGATTTGAGTGCCTTTGAACGTGGCATGATTGTTGGTGCCAGAAGGGCTGGTCTGAGTATTTCAGAAACTGCTGATCTACTGGGATTTTCACGCACAACCATCTCTAGGGTTTACAGAGAATGGTCCGAAAAAGAAAAAAAATCCAGTGAGCGGCAGTTCTGTGGGCGGAAATGCCTTGTTGATGCCAGAGGTCAGAGGAGAATGGGCATACTGGTTCGAGCTGATAGAAAGGCAACAGTGACTCAAATTGCCACCCGTTACAACCAAGGTAGGCAGAAGAGCATCTCTGAACGCACAGTGCGTCGAACTTTGAGGCAGATGGGCTACAGCAGCAGAAGACCACACTGGGTACCACTCCTCTCAGCTAAGAACAGGAAACTGAGGCTACAATTTGCACAAGCTCATCGAAATTGGACAGTAGAAGATTGGAAAAACGTTGCCTGGTCTGATGAGTCTCGATTTCTGCTGCGACATTCGGATGGTAGGGTCAGAATTTGGCGTAAACAACATGAAAGCATGGATCCATCCAGCCTTGTATCAACGGTTCAGGCTGGTGGTGGTGGTGTCATGGTGTGGGGAATTTTTTCTTGGCACTCTTTGGGTCCCTTGGTACCAATTGAGCATCGTTGCAACGCCACAGCCTACCTGAGTATTGTTGCTGACCATGTCCATCCCTTTATGACCACAATGTACCCAACATCTGATGGCTACTTTCAGCAGGATAATGCGCCATGTCATAAAGCTCGAATCATCTCAGATTGGTTTCTTGACCATGACAATGAGTTCACTGTACTCAAATGGCCTCCTCAGTCACCAGATCTCAATCCAATAGAGCATCTTTGGGATGTGGTGGAACGGGAGATTCGCATCAGGGATGTGCAGCCGACAAATCTGCGCCAACTGTGTGATGCCATCATGTCAATATGGTCCAAAATCTCTGAGGAATGCTTCCAGCACCTTGTTGAATCTCTGCCACGAAGAATTGAGGCAGTTCTGAAGGCAAAAGGGGGTCCAACCCGTTACTAGCATGGTGTACCTAATAAAGTGGCCAGTGAGTGTATATATATATATATATGTCAGTGACACACATATATATATATCTTTTTATTCCATAGGGAGGTACATAGTAGAATAGCAGGTAATTCACTTTTCTGCTTTTGTAAAATCATTACAGAAGCCGACAGGATAGGAGACATGGTTTACATACAGTAAGCCATTGCAGAACAGTTAGATTTACATATATCAGTGACTAATAGTGTTAGTAGTATATGTGTGCAAACTTTGGGACCTGTAAGTATTTAATAAAAGAATGTATTCACGGGAAAAAATTGCATGGGTTCCCGCACAACTTTCTGCGCCAGAGAGGGAAAGCCAGTGACTGAGGGCAGATATTTAGGGTGAGTGCACATGCTGCGGATTCACCTGTGGATTTTTCCGCGCGGATTTGCTGCGGTTTTAAATCCGCAGCAGGTCAATTATTTCTGCGAATTCCGCAGCGGTTTGACACCAGTTCCATTGTCCAGGTGTCAATCTGCAGGGGAAAACAGCTGGCCAATCCGCAGGAAAACCGCAGGTCACTTTACCTGCGGCTTTACCTGCAAATTCGTAGGTGAATCCGCAGCGTGTGCACTCACCCTAAATATCTGCCGTCAGTCTCTGGCTTTCCCTCTCTGGCGCAGAAACTGATAGCGACATATCCCAAGTGACTTGCAGCTGTAATCACAGAAAAAGGTGGTGCAACAACAAAGTATTAATTTAAAGGGGCCTTTTGACTTTCCACAAAAATTTAAAATAACCAATAAATTTTGTTCAACTTCACAATTGTGTCCCACTTGTTGTTGATTCTTCACCAAAAATTTACATTTGGTATCTTTATGTTTGCAGAATGATACGTGGGAAAAGGTTGAAAAGTTCTAGGGGGCTGATTACTTTCGCAAGGCACTTTATATATGTGTGTGTGTGTTTTGAAGAATATTTCCTTTAAAAACGATGTGTAAATGACAGAGAAGTGCTCTATGTAAAAGCTTGTGTTAGAATCGCACTGCATTCGGATAGCAATCGCGCTGCATTCAGATGTAAATCGGATGCTAGGTGTGAAAAATCTGATTGTACTCACACAAAAAACGCATGACAATTGCATTACACTCGTCCGACTCTCCTGCATCAAAATCGGACCGATTTTTAAATCGCTAGTGTGTTTCTGCCCTAAAATTGACTAAATGAGTGTGATTCGAGGTGGTTGGTGATGGGTATAGGCTTAAAGGGGGCTTATAACGTGCATGTAGCAGCAGGGTATAAAGTAGAAGGCGCGGAGTAGACTGATATATAATCTTGTTTGAAAATTTTATAGAATACAGAATTACCTGCATTCTATTAATCTAAATTCCTTCTCTTTCTTAGGAGTCCTGTGGGTGGTTCTAGGTGATTGACAGCTATCTGTAGGACGACCCACTGGATTCTAATCCTATGCATAGAAAGAGCAAAAATGGCAATTACATGTTATGCTAAACCTTTTCCGACAAACATACAAAGGCCTCAGTGACATCAGCGGTAGTCAGTGAGGCTGTGCGGAGTCCCCGGCTGACCTGAGGTAAACTCAGAAGCGTGGGAAAAAGGTCAGAAACTTTACCACGCTTATTAGTTCATCTCCGGTCAGCCAGGGCGCCTGCGTAGACATGATTTCAATCATTCTGCAGTGGTTTACAGCGGGGCCGGTGGCACCGGTCCCTGTTGTAAACTAGTTAACCCCTTGTGATGGATTGCAGCGGGGGGGACCTGACTGAACAGCGGAGAGATATGTATATTGTTGTTTTTTTATTGTATTTTTTTTTTCAGGAGAATAAGAGATTTTGTTGGAATAGTAGAATAATAAAGGTGGTCAAAAACTTTGTGTGATTATTTCATTAAAAGAATTTTTAATTAGTGTGTGTGTCTTTTTTTAATCCTTTACTACTATAGGATTAATAATGGATAGGTGTCTTATTGACACCTCTCCATTATTAACCCGGCTTAATGTCACCTTCCAATAGCAAGGTGACATTAACCCATTATTAACCCATGAGCCACCGCTAAAGGCAATGGGAATAGAGAGGCTAAGTGCCAGAAAAGGCGCTTCATAAAGAGGTGCCTTTTCTGGGGTGGCTGGGGGGCAGATTTTCTTTAGCCGGGGGAAGGCAAAAACCATGGTCTCTCTCTAGGCTATTAATATCTACCCTCAGTCACTGGCTTTCTCTCTCTGGCGGAGAAAATACCGCGGGAGCACACGCAATTTCTTTACAACAAATTTACCCGTTAATTTAACACCTACATGTCCAAAATTTTACACACATACCCTAATCTAATTATTAGTCAAAGACATATATAAAACTAAATGAAATGAAATGGTTTACTGTATTTAAACCATGTGTCATTTCATTTCGGGTTTTGGAATGATTTTACAGAAGCCAGCAATTGATTTAGTGGCTATTATGCTAGGTAGAACTCTATGAAATATAAATATATATATATCTGTCATGTGGACCCGTCCTGTGTGACATAACCCGCAGGTCGGTAACTAAAACAACAAGACACGTTCCCTATACAGGCTCCTCACCTGTCGCTGAGCCGGAACCTGTCACCCTAGCACACCCTACACATATCCCTTGCTAGGGAGCTGGGTGGTGCAGGCACTGGCCCCACCGCTGTACTAATACACACCAGGGAAAAATACAAACAGGGAAAACACCACTTTGCTCTGATGCTATTGCTCCCAGCAACAGAGTAAGACACCAAAGTTCAGCTTCACCCCTGAAGCTCGACACCTGAATTCAGCTTTCCAGTCCCGCATCTGAGTGCAGCTTTCCAGCAACAGAGTCCAGCATCCGAGTGCAGCTCTCTTCCAGAAACAGAGTCCAGCATCTGAGTGCAGCTTTCACCATAGCTGCCACTCCACCAAGCTTTGCAAGAACTCCTCGCTGACACCATAGCTGCCACTCCACCAAGCTTTGCAAGAACTCCACACTGACACCATAGCTGCCACTCCTCCAAGCTTTGCAAGAACTCCTCGCTGACACCATAGCTGCCACTCCAGGATTCTGACTGAGCTGCCGGGACTCTTCTCAAGTTCCTTCCTTCACCAAGGATGGTTGGAAAAGACCAATATCACCAACAGCGAGTTAGAACACCTGACACACCTTTATAGTTAGGAGCCAGAGTCTCACACCTGTTAGAGATTCCCGTGCAATAACGCTCACCACCACCGGAGGAAAACTATAACAAAAGACACCACTGTGTAATAACCCTAATAGCCACCGGGGGCAAAACTAACTCCAAGCAACCAGCTCAAAGGAAAAAAAAGGTTACTTATTCAAAACCTGTCATATGCAACCTGGATCATGACAATATCTCAATGACATATATATATATGTGTGTATTCTATGTATATATATATATCTATTCTTTCGTTTGTGTTTTAACCTGTCATTAGGATCCATTATATGTCCATTTTGCAAGCCGGTGAGAAAATCTCGGCATACGGATGCAATACGGATGTCATATGGATGCTTAGATGCGAGAAAATCGCATCCTCACATTACAATCGGATGACATACGGATCACTGTTCATGAAATATTTGTGCGATTCTGGTCCGTGAAAAATGGACCGTATTTTTATACATTGTGTGTGACTCCAGCCTAAGGATAATCATAATGCCGCCACTTTGTACTTCCAGTATAAAGATCTTAGCCCACTATTACTACTACTATCTTATGTTATCACAATAATACGACCATATAATGCCACAAAATAGTGGTAGTATTCAATAATAATCCAATGTGATTTAATAGTACCACTATACACTACTAACTAGTAGAGTTGAGCGACTTTGGTCGGATCGGGTTTCATGAAACAAAATTTGTTTCAGATGAAACTGGTCCGACTAGGGCAAAAAAAGTCAGAGTTTCGAAATCCATGGAGTCCCGCTTGTCGGCTATACAATCCGTTTCTGCCCAGTCCTTGGCCCCGCACCCGATGCCGCGCCTCGGCAAGCCACCCCGATATAGCGGGGACCCTAAGTTTTGTCGAGGATTTCTGAACCAATGCCGGTTACATTTTGAGCTTTTGCCGCAGCACTATCCCACTGAGCGCGCCCAAATTGCCTTTATTGTTTCACACTTAGAGGGGGAGGCGTTAGCATGGGTGAACCCCCTCTGGGAGCGCAATGATCCACTCGTCTCTCAGCTTTCCACCTTTTTGGACACCTTCCGCAAGGTGTTCGACGAGCCGGGTCGGCTGGCCTCTATAACCGAGTCCCTCTTTAACCTCCATCAGGGTACGCTACCGGTGGGACAGTATGCCATCCGTTTTCGTACCTTGGCCTCCGAACTCGGTTGGAACAACGAGGCTCTCGTAGAGATCTTTTGGCGTGGCCTGTCCGGTCGGATCAAAGACATACTGGCAGGTCGGGATACCCCCACCTCTTTAGAGGATCTGATCTCTCTGGCGACACGCATTGACCTGCGGTTTCAGGAACGTGTCCGTGAATTAGCCAGAGAGAGGAGCTCCTCTCACCTCCTCCGTTCCTGCTCCAAGAAGCCGGGAAACTTCTCCGCCTAGGGTTGATAGGAGAGGCCTCCCTAGGTGTACGTGATTCCTCTCCTCCCCTGCTCGTGTCCGTATTATTGAATCTCGGTGCCAAGTGTTATTCTGAGGAGGCTTTTCTGGATTCTGGCGCGGAGGGGAATTTTATCACACTCGAGGCGGTTAAAAAATACCGGATTCCTGTCAGATCCCTGGAGACTCCTCGGTCAATTGTTTCGGTCAATGGTACGTCCATGCAGGAAACCGTTACCCAGGCCACCGAAGAGATCGAGCTGCAGATCGGAGCCCTGCACCTGGAGAAGATCTCCTTCCTCGTCTTGTCTACCATGTCTTACACTGTTATGATTGAGTCACCGTAGGAGGCAAAAATAGAAATGATAGCTAAGTCCAGAAAACCAGAGAAGTTGGCAGCTATCGGATTGCAGACCCCTGAACCTATCAACACAACTAGCAGTAGCCGTGGGGGGCTCCTACGATGCCCTAGGCCCCTCGATCACAGCCGGAGGACTACATAGCTTAAAGACAGAAAGGGAAATCTAAACTGCCCCAGAGCAGACCCCAAAGCGAAAGGCAGCCCCCCACATATAATGACGGTGAAGCAAGAAGAAAGAACAAAACACAGACAGAAAGATAGACTGAGCAAAGATGGGGCCCACGCTAGCTTAGATAGGAAAGGACAGGAAGGCTGCTGTCTGCAATCCGTGAAAAACCCTATGAAAATAAGAGCCAACAAACTGACATTAAAAAAGGCCCTGAAGACTCTAGGCTTCAAAAAAGCTATGTCAGTACTCAGGAATATTCTGAAGACAGAGCAACAGGCAAAAGGAGATTCAGCTCACCCCAGCAGGGAATGGCAGAATCCAGAAAAGCAAGGAAAACAAAACACTAATGCAAAAAGGCAAAGCAGAAATCTTAGCTTTAGATGAGCAGGAATCAGACTGGTTTCCTAGAAGTCCACAGAGAAATCACCCGCAGGCCAGAAGGGCGTCGGCAGCCTTATATCCAGTCATTAACTCCACTCAGCCAGTCATCATCATCAGCCCCAGGTGTTTGACAATCAGGCTCACTACCTTTCTTCACCAGAAGAGGGAGTTCCTCGGGCCTCAGTAGTGAAGGGGAAAATGAACTCACAACAGTACCTCCCCCTTGAGGAGGGGTCACCGAACCCTCAACCACGCCACCAGGGCGATCAGGGTGAGCCCGATGAAAGGCACGCACCAATCTTTTGGCATGAATATCAGAGGCAGAGACCCAGGAATTATCCTCCTGACCATAACCCTTCCACTTAACCAAATACTGGAGTCTCCGTCTAGCCAGACGGGAATCCAGTACTTTCTCTACCTCATATTCCATGTTACCTTCAACCAATACAGGGTCTGGAGGTGCAACTCCCGGAACAACAGGTTCAACAAACCTCTTCAACAAAGATTTATGGAACACATTATGGATTTTAAATGTGACAGGAAGAGCCAAACGAAAAGAGACCGGATTAATGATCTCCAAAATCTTAAAAGGTACAATAAATCTAGGCTTAAACTTAGGAGAAGCCACCTTCATAGCAATATTTTTTGATGATAACCACACCATATCACCAACCTTAAATTGGGGACCAATGGTCCTATGTTGGTTGGAAAACCGCTGGGCCTTTTCCTGGGAGAGAGATAACTTATCCACCACTTGGTCCCAGATCTGGTGCATTCTCTCCACCACAGTGTCAACCCCTGGGCAGGCAGAGGGCTCCACCTGCCCTGAAGAAAATCGAGGATGAAACCCAAAGTTACAAAAAAAAGGAGACATCAAAGTGGCAGAACTAGCTCTATTATTTAAAGCAAATTCGGCCAAGGGCAAAAATGAAACCCAATCATCCTGATCAGCAGAAATAAAACATCTCAAATATGACTCCAAGGTCTGGTTTGTTCTCTCTGTCTGCCCATTGGTCTGAGGGTGAAAAGCAGAGGAGAAGTACAACTGAATTCCCAGCTTGGAACAGAAAGTTCTCCAAAATCTAGACACAAACTGGACTCCTCTGTCAGATACAATGTTCTCAGGAATCCCGTGCAAGCGAACCACCTGTTGTAAAAACAGGGGCACCAATTCAGAGGAAGACGGCAACTTAGGGAGTGGTACAAGATGAACCATCTTAGAGAACCTATCACAAATCACCCAAATAACAGTCATCCTTTGAGAGACAGGCATATCAGAGATGAAATCCATTGAAATATGGGTCCATGGACTCTTGGGGACAGGCAAAGGCATCAACAATCCACTAGAGCGAGAACACGATTTAGACCGGGAGCACGTCCCACAGGACTGCACAAAATTCCTGACATCACGAGACAAGGAGGGCCACCAAAAAGACCGACTCACCAGATCTCTAGTACCAAAAATACCTGGATGACCAGCCAATGCAGAGCAATGAACTTCAGACATCACTCTCTTCTTCCACTGCTCAGGAACATACAACTTTCCACTGGGACAACGCTCAGGTTTGTCCTCCTGGAACTCTTCCAGAGCACGTCTCAAATCGGGCGAGATGGCAGAAAGAACTACCCCTTCGCCTAAGATGGTAGCAGGCTTGGTCACCACAGGAGAATCAGCAAAGAAGCTCCTAGAGAGGGCGTCAGCCTTGACATTCTTAGTTCGAGGCAGAAAAGAAACCACAAAATCAAAATGTGTAAAAAACAAGGCCCACCTAGCCTGTCTAGGGTTCAAGCGCTTAGCCGACTCTAGGTAAATCAAATTCTTGTGGTCAGTGAGGACCACGACTTGATGCTTAGCTCCCTCCAACCAATGTCTCCACTCCTCAAATGCCCATTTCATGGCTAACAGTTCCCGATTCCCCACATCATAGTTACGTTCAGATGGAGAGAACTTTCGGGAAAAGAAAGCACAGGGATTCATTTTAGATGTTACAGGATCCTTTTGGGACAAAACAGCTCCTGCACCAATCTCAGAAGCATCCACCTCTACCTGGAACGGAAGTGAGACATCAGGTTGCCGCGAAACCGGGGCGGAGGTGAATCTTCGCTTCAGCTCCTGAAAGGAAGAAACAGCCTCCGGAGACCAATTTAACACATCAGCACCCTTCTTAGTCAAATCAGTCAATGGCTTGGCAATACTAGAAAATTTTGCTATAAATCTCCGATAAAAATTAGCAAAACCCAAAAACTTCTGGAGGGCCTTCAAAGAAGTGGGCTGAACCCAATCGTAAATGGCCTGTACCTTGGCCGGGTCCATTTCAATAGTTGACAGGGACAAAATAAATCCCAAAAAAGAAATCCTCTGTACTCCAAAAAGGCATTTAGATCCTTTGACATACAGGGAATTCTCCCTCAAGATCCAGAAAACAGTCCGAATATGTTCCACATGAGAATCCCAATCCTTGGAGAAGATCAAAATATCATCCAGATAGATAATCAAAAATTTATCGACAAAATCTCGGAAAATATCGTTCATGAAGCACTGGAAGACAGAAGGGGCATTAGTGAGCCCAAAAGGCATCACCAGGTACTCAAAATGTCCCTCCGGAGTATTAAACGCCGTCTTCCATTCATCCCCATGCTTAATGCGAATAAGATTATATGCCCCCCTGAGGTCAAGCTTGGTAAACTAGCAAGCACCTTTAACTCTGGAGAATAGATCAGAAATCAGGGGTAACGGATACTGATATTTAACAGTAATTTTGTTGAGAGCACGATAATCAATACAAGGTCTTAATGATCCATCCTTTTTGGCTACAAAAAAAAACCCGGCACCTAAGGGTGACGAGGATGGTCTAATATGACCCTTCTCCAACGCCTCCTTAATATAGGATCGCATAGCCTCGTGCTCGGGTACAGATAAATTGAAGAGCCGACCCTTGGGAAATTTACACCCCGGGCTCAGTTCAATAGCACAGTCATAACTCCTATGAGGAGGCAGAGACGCAGACTCATTCTCACTAAATACATCATAAAAGTCCGCCAAATAATCAGGAACATCATGCGACTGAGGAGAGGTGGAAAACACCGGAGCCTCACTAAAGGCACACCGACAACCCCAACTCACCACAGACACAGATTTCCATTCCAAAACTGGATTATGAATTTGTAACCAGGGAAACCCCAGAACAATAGTATCATGCAGATTATGTAACACCAAAAACCTGCAATTTTCTTGATGGTCTGGGGCGACCCGCATTACCACCTGGGTCCAAAACTGAGGTTTATTTTTAGCCAAAGGAGTAGCATCAGTCCCCCTCAAAGGGATAGGCGTCTGCAGAGGTGTCATCGGAAATCCACAACGTTTAGCAAAATCCAAGTCCATTAGGTTTAGAGCTGCTCCCGAATCCACAAAAGCCTTGGCGGAAAATGTGGACAGGGAGCAGATCAGAGTAATAGCCAGAAGAAACTTAGGTTGAACACCACCAACAGAAAACGTGTGTGCAAAGCGTTTCTCGCATTTAGGACAGACAGAAATAATATGCGAGGCATCTCCACAGGAAAAACACAACTTATTACGCCTTCTGAACTCCTGACGCTGCTCTCTGGAAAAACTCTATCACATTGCATAGGTTCAGACATCTGTTCAACAGGTGGCAACACCTCTCGTGCAGCTCTGCGTTCGCGTAAACACTGATCAACCTGAATGGCTAAAGACATAGAATCGTCAAGACCAGAGGGAACAGGAAATCCCACCATAGTATCTTTTATGGCTTCTGACAACCCCTTCCGAAAGAGAGCAGCCAAGGCATTATCATTCCAGGTAGTAAGTACTGCCCACTTTCGGAATTTTTGACAGTACAATTCTGCAGAATCACGACCCTGGTTCAATGCCAGCAGGGTCTTTTCAGCCTGATCAATGGCATTAGGTTCATCATACAACAACCCCAAGGCCTGAAAAAATGCGTTCACATTAGTCAGAATAGGATCATCTGGTTTCAAAGAAAACGCCCAATCCTGGGGATCGCCACGCAGCAAAGAGATGACAATTTTAACCTGCTGCGCGGAGCTCCCTGACGAGTTAGGCTTCAAGGCAAAAAATAATTTACAATTATTTTTGAAATTCAAAAATTTAGACCGATCCCCAAAAAATACATCAGGTGTAGGAATCTTTGGTTCAGCAGCATGTGAATGAGCAAGGTAGGCGGAAATTCCCAGCACTTCCGCAGCGAGCTGCTCCACACGATCAGACAATTGCTTTATCTCCATTGAGAGAAAAAAAAATTCCCCCTACGGCCTCAGAGATATAGAGGAAAAAATATTCACACTTTTTTTTTTTTTTTCTTTTTTTTAACAATTCTTTCCTGCTATTGAGTGCCCTAGAATCTGCGGTATGGCGGGTGATTCTGTTATGATTGAGTCACCGTAGGAGGCAAAAATAGAAATGCTAGCTAAGTCCAGAAAACCAGAGAAGTTGGCAGCTATCGGATTGCAGACCCCTGAACCTATCAACACAACAAGCAGTAGCCGTGGGGGGCTCCTACGATGCCCTAGGCCCCTCGATCACAGCTGGAGGACTACATAGCCTAAAGACAGAAAGGGAAATCTAAACTGCCCCAGAGCAGACCCCAAAGCAAAAGGCAGCCCCCCACATATAATGACGGTGAAGCAAGAAGAAAGAACAAAACACAGACAGAAAGATAGACTGAGCAAAGATGGGGCCACGCTAGCTTAGGTAGGAAAGGACAGGAAGGCTGCTGTCTGCAATCCGTGAAAAACCCTATGAAAGTAAGAGCCAACAAACTGACAGTAAAAAAGGCCCTGAAGACGCTAGGCTTCAAAAAAGCTATGTCAGTACACAGGAATATTCTGAAGACAGAGCAACAGGCAAAAGGAGATTCAGCTCACCCCAGCAGGGAATGGCAGAATCCAGAAAAGCAAGGAAAACAAAACACTAATGCAAAAAGGCAAAGCAGAAATCTTAGCTTTAGATGAGCAGGAATCAGACTGGTTTCCTAGAAGTCCACAGAGAAATCACCCGAAGGCCAGAAGGGCGTCGGCAGCCTTATATCCAGTCATTAACTCTACTCAGCCAGTCATCATCATCAGCCCCAGGTGTTTGACAATCAGGCTCACTACCTTTCTTCACCAGAAGAGGGAGTTCCTTGGGCCTCAGTAGTGAAGGGGAAAATGAACTCACAACATTACACACTTCTTCTAGGCCTCCCTTGGCTACGGACTCATGAGCCAACCCTGGACTGGCGGTCGGGCGAGATACTCCGGTGGGGACCGTTCTGTCAGGAGAAGTGCCTGTTGCCCGTCCGTCCGATGAACTCTGCCAGTCCATCCCCGGCACCTACAGGTCTGCCATCAGCTTGCTGGTCCTTTGCAGATGTCTTCGACAAGAAGGAGGCCGAGACTCTGCCCCTCCATCGGCCATATGACTGTCCGATTGACCTCATTCCTGGTTCTACGCCACCCAGGGGTAGGATATACCCACTATACCCTGCTGAGACCCAAGCTATGTCTGACTATATCCAGGAGAACCTTGCGAGAGGTTTTATCCGTAAGTCCTCCTCGCCCGCGGGAGCGGGATTTTTCTTTGTAAAAAAGAAGGACGGCTCCCTCCGTCCTTGCATAGACTACTGAGGCCTGAACGATATCACGGTCAAGAACAAGTATCCATTGCCATTGATCCCGGAGCTCTTTGACCGACTTAGAGGAGCTCGAATTTTCACCAAACTGGATATTCGTGGGGCCTACAACTTGATCCGCATTCGTTCCGGGGATGAGTGGAAGACCGCCTTTAACACCAGAGACGGTCACTACGAATACTTGGTCATGCCCTTCGGCCTCTGCAATGCCCCAGCGGTGTTCCAGGAGTTCGTGAATGACGTCTTCCGGGATATGCTGTACTCCTGCGTGGTAGTCTATCTGGATGACATCCTCGTTTTTTCTCCAGACCTCTCCGCCCACAGAAAGAACGTGCGTCAGGTCCTCCAGCGCTTGAGGGAGAACCGCCTTTATGCCAAGCTCGAGAAATGTGCCTTCGAGCAAACGTCCCTGCCATTCTTGGGGTACATTATCTCAGAATCAGGTCTACGCATGGATCCGGCAAAGGTGTCCGCTGTCCTCAATTCGCCACAGCCCCATGGGGTGAAGGCAATCCAACGCTTCCTTGGTTTTGCGAACTACTACCGACAGATTATTCCTCATTTCTCCTCATTGGTTCGCCCCATCTCGTCCCTTAACTGCAAGGGAGCTAACCCAAAGGCTTGGCCCTCTGAGGCTGAAGAGGCCTTCCAGTCGTTGAAACAAGCCTTCGCCGCTGCTCCGGCGCTTCACCGACCTGAGGTTAGTAGACCTTTCACTCTCGAGGTGGACGCATCCTCTACTGGGGCTGGCACAGTCCTTCTGCAGAAATCCTCTTCTGGACGTTTTGTCACCTGTGGCTTCTTTTCTAAAGTATTTTCCTCCACTGAGCAGAACTACTCCATTGGCGACAAAGAGCTATTGTCCATTAAGTTGGCCTTGGAGGAGTGGAGGTACTTACTGGAAGGTGCCATACATCCATTCAAGATCTTCACGGACCATAAGAACCTGGCGTACATCCAGTCCGCACAGAGGCTCAATCCTCGGCAAGCCAGGTGGTCCCTATTCTTCGCCCGCTTTGACTTTGAGCTACATTTTCGGCCCGGCGATAAGAACGTTAGAGCGGATGCATTGTCAAGATGATTCCTGTCGTCTGATGCAGAGGAAGAACTCTCTCATATCATTGATATATCCAAAGTAATTACTGTGGCTCCTGTCAAGTTAACCACGTTACCTCCGGGAAGAACCTTTGTGGCTGAGAATAACCGAAAACGAGTGCTAAATTGGGGACATTCGTCCAAGATTGCCGGCCACGTTGGTGTCAAAAAGACTTTGGACTTAATCTCTCGCCATTATTGGTGGCCTTCACTCTCCCAGGATGTTAAAGACTTTGTAGCATCTTGCCCGTCCTGTGCCCAGAACAAGATACCCAGACAACCACCCTCCGGTCTTCTGTTCCCCTTTCCCGTTCCGTCGGCTCCATGGCAGCACATAGCCATGGATTTCATTACTGATCTGCCTTGTTCTTCCGGTTGTACTGTGGTCTTGGTGGTTGTAGACCGATTTTCAAAGATGGCCCACTTCTTTCCTCTTCCCGGACTACCCTCTGCTCCTGACTTGGCGAAGATCTTCATTTCCCATATCTTCAGGATTCACGGCTTCCCCCAGCACATCGTGTCAGACAGAGGGGTCCAATTCACCTCCCGATTCTGGAGAGCTCTATGCGGACTCATGAAAGTGTCATTGGATTTCTCTTCCGCCTATCACCCCCAAACCAATGGGCAGGTGGAACGTACCAACCAGATCCTTACATCCTACCTCCGGCATTTTTCTAATGCTCATCAGAATGACTGGGTCAGTCTACTTCCTTGGGCTGAGTTCGCCTACAATAATCACTCCAGTGAATCATCCACCAAGTCTCCTTTCTTCATCGTCTTTGGACAGCATCCCAATGTGCCTCTACCGGTACTTCCTGTCTCGGGGGTACCTGCTGCCGATTCTCTGTCTGTGGAGTTCTCCAGGGTATGGCAGGAGACCAAAACAGCTCTCGAGAAAGCACGGGACAGAATGAAATTACACGCTGACAAGAGGCGCCTGGACGTTCCTCCATTTCTCCCTGGTGACAAGGTGTGGCTCTCCACCAAATATGTCCGCGTTAAGGTACCATCTTACAAACTGGGTCCCCGTTACATTGGTCCTTTTGAGGTCCTCAGGCGGATTAATGATGTTGCTTACAAATTGAAGCTGCCGCCTTCACTCTGTATTCCCAATTCCTTCCATGTATCTCTCCTAAAACCTGTGGTTCTTAACCGATTTCATCCTTCTCCAGGCCACACACCCCAGCCTGTTGGCTTGGGGGATGAGTTTGAGGTGAATGACATTTTGGCCATGAAGAAGGTAAGAGGGAGAACCCTGTTCTTGGTCGATTGGAAGGGTTTTGGCCCCGAGGAGAGGTCATGGGAACCCAGGGAGAATATCCACGCACCCCAGATTTTGTCTAAGTTCCTCTCCAGTTTTAGAAAGAGGGGGCGTAAAGGGGGGGTACTGTCATGCCGTGCTCACCCGGGGGCGGGACCTCGGTCCCGACGTCATCTCTTCCGGAGCCGCGGTCACACCGGGGGTCCCGTCGGGTGCGCACGCGCAGCTCTCGTCCCCGGGTCTCCTCCTACATGTAACGTTTGCGCTTGCGCGCTCCTGTCAGTGCTGTATAGGGCTCGGTCCTCTCTATGGTAATGGAGGACCTGACCTGGAACCTGTAGTAGTCATGTGCTTTCTGGCTAGGTCCTGACCCGGAACCAGTAGTAGTCATGTGCTATATCAGGCGACCTCCCCCTAGGGGAGGAGCCTGATTATTGTTGTGCTTTCTGGCTTGGTCTGCCGTGTCCCTGCCTGGCTGTGCGCTGTATTCAGGTCCCGTGCCTTGCACTCTGTTGTGCCTCTTGGCACACGCTCTGAATCTGCACTCTGCTTTGTACTTGGCTGTGCCTCCTGGCACACGCTCTGACCCTGTGCTCTGTCTCGTACTCGGTTGTGCCTCCTGGCACGTGCTCTGACCCTGTACTCTGTCTCGTACTTGGTTGTGCCTCCTGGCACATGCTCTGACCCTGTACTCTGTCTCATACTCGGTTGTGCCTCCTGGCACACGCTCTTACCCTGTACTCTGTCTCATCCTCAGTTGTGCCTCCTGGCACACACTCTGATTCCGTGCTCTGTCTTATACTCAGTTGTGCCTCCTGGCACACACTCTGATTCCGTGCTCTGTCTTATACTCAGTTGTGCCTCCTGGCACATGCTCTGATCCTGTACTCAGTCTCTTACTCTGTTGTGCCTCCTGGCACACGTACCAATCCTGCGCTCTGTCTTATGCTCAGTTGTGCTCACTGGCACACACCCTGCTCCTGTACTCTGTTACACCTCCTGGCACACCTGCTGCCTGACTCAGTGCTCTGACATGCTCCTTGCACGCTTCCTGCTTCACTCACACCCGGACGAACGAAGTCTCTGTATACCACGTGTTCCCGTGTCCATGCTTTACACGTTCCTGCAGACACACTCACCCACTCGTGTCTCCTGTGAGCCGGCCGCCTGGTGCCAGCAGTCGTGGTGCCTCACCCCCGGGGCTTGCCCCTGACACTCCCTGTATAGGGGGTGGTCTTCACTAGGTCAGCTCGCCCTGGGAGGGTTGGTGTCACGACCCAGAGGGTCCACTCCAGGAGTCGTCACAGTACTGTTCCTGTATTTGATGGAGATAGTGGCCCTAGTAAACCAGCCTTGTACATATCATAGAGGCAGTGATATTTCTGTACTTTGCCCCTGACATCAGGGAGCATTGCACAGCGGATAGAATTTAAGGGGTAAAAGATTACTAGCTGTTCAGCTGCCTAGACTGCTTAATCATTTAAAGGGATTTTTTACATCTTCAAAAGCGCAGTGCTTCTCTGCCTCCCGGCTTGCTGGGTGGGGGGCGGTGTTCTCCTTAAGATTGACGGTTTGGACAAGCATCATGGGGAAGCGCCAGGCTGCAAACAGAGTGCTTTGTCTCTACAGCATGAGAGAAGCACAGGGACATTAAAGCTAGACGGATCCAGTGTGCTCCTTGCCTAGCAAACCAGCAACCATTGGTAGACTGCAGAGGTGGCTGGTAAAGTAGGCAACAAGTTTTGAAACGGCAGAATTGAAAGTCCCTCCGTTCTGTAGAATTTAGAGAATTTCTACAAGCACTTTTCAATTTCACCTATTTAACATGAACAAATGAAAAAAAAAATAATTCTGATGTACCTCCATCTATTTCATCCATACATATCAATGCTCAGATAGAAACTAGCTACCGGTACCATCACTTTAACAAATTCTTTTAGCCATAAAAAGCAGAATCTTTACAAATTATGAAGTGCAGCATCAAATGGACACAAAAATGGGGTGAAAATGTGCAGAATACACCAAGCACAAAAAGAGTATCTCTACACACAGGGAACATATTTAAAGGGTGCATCGCTCCATGGGAAGAGCTCCTTACAATGTAAGACCTGCCTGTATGTATATGACTGCTTCTATCTTTAGATTTTAATAGCTAGCCCAGAGGAACCGCAGGAAGCTCAGACTCTATCCCATGACTATTCAGTGTAGCCAATCATTTGATTTACAAAGGAATCTCATTTATCACTTTGAAACTCACACAGACGATGTTTTCCCATTAGTTTTACAGTAAAGAATATGCCAGGATAAGACTGAACAGCCATGTAGAAGATGAAATCTATTGATACTGAGACTACTAATGAAGGGTCACCATAGTATTACCTATGTTATTTTGGAGCATAAGTGCGTTACTATCTATTCTTTCCATTACATGGGGTGGTCACTCAATGAAAACCCATTTTTATAAACCCCCATTAAACATTTTAGTTAATAGATGTTATGGTTCACCTAGTGATGTGGATTTGCGAAGCCATAAATGTGGATGAACAACTCAAACTGGAGGCGTTGGTGCAGTGAGATACAGCGAAACTGGATAACCACACGGCACATGGAACAGCAGAAAAGAATATGCTGGGTGGGACTAAGAGTGCAGACTGCCCCTTGAAACATGTCCTTTGGTATAGATGAGTCAAATGTGCAGCCAAGTACCCCAAGTTTAAGTGCAATCAATGTACTTTTTCAGGCGGATTGAAAAAGCGCCAAAAAGAATGAACATATTTGCACAGCAAGTCGTTTTCACATTGCATGTGTAGGGATTAGAGTTGAGTGAATTTGTTCAGGTTCCCTCTTATTCGGCAAGTTATAGCGCTTAGTAAATAAGCTGCAGAGGGAACCTGGCTTCCTGGATCGCGCCGGCCGATCAGCTGATCGGTGCCGCAGCTGTTTGTGTCACGGCTGTGTTACAGTCACAGCACATGCATGGAGAGCCTGCTTGTTGGGATCTCCATGCAAGAGGCATGACAGAGGACTAGAGCGCCAGCCACTGAATATAGCAGAAAAGAAGGTGAGACCAGACATATAAAACCACATGATGGTTTTCAGGGGCGGGAACAGGGTAAGAGAGTTCACATCCCTACACTCCTCCCCTCTTTAAACATGGTCATCCTTGACCATTCTGGGACCTGAAAGACAACACACAGCATGCAACAATCATATAAAACATTTAGCCTCTTTTATTCTGGGGTATAGAGTGTCCATTGCCGGTGAGTGCACTGACCCCAAGATCAAAGAGCACAAGTTCCTGGGCTCTTACGCCAACTTAATAACTGTCCAACAGTCCTTGGGTGCATACCATATCCTTTTCCTGGAGATCTTTGTTGGACAGCTCAGCAGCATCTGGAGCCTAGGGCGCGGGCCAGGAACTATGGAAAGGAGGCCTGGGACAGAAATGCTAGTGTATTAACATGTAAGACAGACAGGGATAACAGAAAGCAACAAACATACAAAAATACTCACCAAAAGGAGAGAGGTATATAGGGTGGGATAGAAAAATATTCAGGATTGAGAGTCCTCAGTAGTTGATACCTTTTAATGGCTAACTGAAAAGATGGTAACACATTGCAAGCTTTCGAGACTACTCAGGTCTCTTCATCAGGCTAGACTAATACAAAATCTGAAGTCACATATTTATGCACAATACAGCCTAGAAAAAATGCAATAGATAAGACAAGTGACGTGAAGCAGAACTATCAATATGGGAGAGGGAGAAACATAAATATAAACATTGGACCAGTTCATAGATAAGGAGTCTGGATGTTTTATGGTCCTCTGATTGGGGTCTAGTTCTGTGTTGCCCCGCAAGGTTTTAAAAGGAAATTCCTTAATTGATGTAAAAAGACATAAATCCATGTGACACATTCATTCCAGCACTGAGAGTGTCAAAGTTCGTCATAAATTTGTACTCCCAAACTCGTCTCTCTCTCTGAGATGTGAAGTTACCTTTCAATACCAGTAATTTCATATCCATGCTGCTGTGATCAGGGATACAGAAATGTTTTGCCACAGGTAGATCCATTCTTTTTTCTCTTATTGTGTGACGATGAGCATTCATCCTTGTTCTAAGCTTTTGCCCTGTCTCCCCCACATACAGACCCCCAGTTGGACATTTAGTACAAATAATTAAGTACACCACATTAGATGTAATGCAGGTGAAAGTACCTGGGATCTTGTAGTCCTGATGTGAATTGGGGATCTTTATCTTGTCCGTGGTCATTATAAATGGACAGGTTTAGGGTGGGATAGGAATTTACCAACCAAATGGAAATAGGACAATGAGGAAAGCATACACCCCAAAACAGCATGCCCCAATCTCCAGTACCAACAACGATCTCCAATTCAGCCAAGGCTCTCCAAGGAGCCAGGAAGCAAAGCTTTCAATGGCAAAGAAGAGAAGATCTAACCAGATTTTATTGGGAAAGGAATTGATCAGGTCAGGAACAGCTGTGAGATGGAGCTGCAAGTTTCTAATCAGCATAGAAAGGGTCATTAACTTCTTCAGCACCAAAGAAAACTAAATCTATTTAATATGAAACACAAACACATCGGCTAAATGGAAGTACTGCGATTCACAATAAGTAGTGATTTTCTAATCCCAGATCTCCCCTAAAGTCAGTACTTTGTAGTGTCTCCTTTTGTGGCAATTGTAGTTGCAAATCTCTTTGAATGAATCTCTATGAGCGTTACACATCTTACCACTGGGAGTTTTGCCCATTCCTCAAGGCAAAATGTCTCCAGCTCCTTCAAGTTGGATGGCTTCCTCTGGTGAACAGCAATCTTCAAGTCTGACCACAGATTCTCTGTTGGATTAAGGTCTGGGCTTTGACTAAGCCACTCCAAAACATATACACGTTTTCCCTTTAACCACTTGAGTGTTGCTTTAGCAATATACTTTGGGTCATCGCCTTGTTTGAAGATGGACCTCTGTCCCAGTCTCAAATTACTGACAGTCTAAAACAGGTTTTACTCAAGAATATCCTTGTATTTTGCACCATCCCTCTTGACCTGGACCTGTCCATGCTGCCGAAAAAACATCGCCACAGCATGATGATGCCACCAGCATGTTTCACTGTGGGAATAGTGGTTTTGTGGTGATGAGGTTTGTTGTTTTGGCGCCAGACATAGCGATTACCTTGGTGGCCAAAAAGTTCAGTTTTGGTCTAATCTTACTGTAAAGGGGTTAAGTATAAATGTTCCTTGTTGTAGTTATTACTCTTTGCTAACTGGTACTGCTACATGTTTACATGCATTACCGCACGTATGACTTGATACTGCTACCCTTTCTGGGTATTACCATCGTTTTGTCTTTATGTTTTACTGTACTATTGCATTTACTTGCACATAGTTGTGATAATGTTTACTGCATTTCATGGTTTGTCATTTATAGTATAGGGAATGCGTAGTGCTCTTTTTGGGACACTAGAGGGGGGCACTCTAGTGTATAGAATTCGTAGCAGGATAGGGTTAAGTGTAGGAGGGACTGCCGGGAGTTAAGGTTGGAGAAGAAGGGAAGTTAGTTCAGACGGGGCCAGGGTGGCCGAAGTGTCCACATGGTCTATAGGCCCAGGACTGCTCGGCAGCCACACAACGTTAAACAGCTACAGTCCACGTTATCCACGGCCACTGGACATCAATAGAGTAGGCCAGTACAGTAGAGAGAGGATGTGTTGACTCATAGCCTGGGCGGACGCCTTTAGGGCGGGAGTCGGTTGGAGTGAAGAACAGAAGGAAGTTGTAGCTTCCAAGGGAATGGTACAGACAGGTCAGATGCTTTTCCAAAGGCAACCAAACCGGGTGGCAGACGATTTCAAGTCTGGGGTGAAACAGGCAGAAGGAATTGTCATCATGGCGAGGTTAGGCCACGAAGTTGCTGGGAAGCAGTCTAAGACGGTCCGGATGTGTGCTGTATAGAAGCGTCAGCAAAGTAGGGAGTATCCCATGATGTGCCAACTGTGGATATGATGTGTGAGGTTATCAGTAAAGAAAATGTTCAAGTTACTCTGGAATGTGTCTCAGTTACTGGGAGTTGCCTGGGGAAGGGCCAATGGCGCTTGGGAAGTGTCCACTGTAATTAAATTCTAGAGCTCTGTGCACACGTTGAGTATTTGTAGCAGATTTTTTTGCTGCAAAAACTTGAGTGTTGACAAGAAAAACGCTGCTTAAAATATCTGCGTTTTCATGCATTTTTATTAGCATTTTCTTCCCTTTCACTTGAATGGATGAAAAACACTAAAAAAAATTGACATGCTATAGATAAGGAAATGAAAATGCTTTAGTTCAAATCTGCAAGAAAAAAGTAAGCAGCATTAGATTTCAGAAATCTCATTCATTATTCTGGTACTAAAAACGCTGCAGTATTTTCACTGGCAAAATTGCAGCCATGTGAACAAGCCCTAATATTTGACTACCTAATCAGCTTTTTAAAAACTATGGGCACCTTCAGGTACTTGCACTTAGGGGTTTATAGTAGAATGGAGTAAAGAGCATTGCAGCACCATGATCTAGCAGCCATGTCATAGTCCATTGCAGGGCATTGAGGACATCAGCAGGTGGGAGGAGGGTTCTGATCCGATGACCACAGTCTAGCAACTTGACAGCTGGGCCAAGGACTTGCAAATATTACCGTACCTATATTTTTTCTCACCTCTTAAGTTTTATCTGTATTTTTTTCTGAGCTCTTCCCATCTGGTTTAGGCCGACAGGACGGATCAATGTGGTTTGATCAGAACCGAGGAGTTCAGAAAAAAGTTACAAACTCCCTGTGCCTCTACTGGGGTGGATGAAGTCAAGGAGCAGGGCTCCCACCTTAACGGAGGAAGAACAGCCACTGTCAATGAACCTCTTCCCCTAGAGACTTGGCCATCAACATACTCCATGAAAGAACTGATGACCTCATCACATGGCTATGGCTGAGACCAGTGACTTCACCACATTGGTGACATCATCACAGTTCAAAAAGGGGGACTGTGGGCTGCTCATGATGTTTTTCATTAGGTGGAAAATGACTTACTTCATAGACAAGAGCTGTCAGCTAAACACTAGAGCACAAGTCTCCTCCTGACCTGAGGCTTTGTTACAATGTGTCATTCCAGGTGAAATATATCAGTCTAGACCCCAGGATGTTTAGGTTACAGAGAATTGTCTAGACTGTACTGTATACAAATGTAGCGCAAATGTATCTAGTGAAAGATTCTGCCTTCTGTAAAAGCAATTGTTTCTATTCACTGACATCAAGCAAAACTCTTCAAAAAGGACAAAACATTGAAACAGAAAGTCAAATAAATTTGTGGGACTTCATTCTCCGTTATGGCCGGAAGACTCGATTTGTACACACTTGGCTTCAAAAGAATATTCATTTTTTTCCAATGCCCTTCTAAAAATGCATCAAAAATGCCATGTAAATGGAGTATATCGGTCCAGGTTTTCACAAAACATTAACTCCATTCTGACATCAGACATACTATTCCATCCACTTTACCCAGGCCCGTATGACCGGGGACAGGATAGTACGTCTAAGCGATCAGCGGCGCCCCCGGCACATTAACATGATCGCAGTGTACCAAGGGATTAGGGAAAATCGCGCAGGGAGGGGGCTCCCTGTGTGCTTCCCTGAGACCCCCAAAGTAGTGCGATGTGCTGCGCTGCTCTGAGAGCCTCCTTCCCTGCAGGCCCCCGGATCCAAGATGGCCGCGTGGGACTTCGGGGGCCTGCAGGGAGGCGGCTTCCTCAGTGCCTGCAGAGAGAAAGCCTGCTGCAGTGCCTGTGTCAGATCGCTGACCTGACACTGCACTGCAAAGTGTCAGATCAGCGATCTGACACTTCATAGTGATGTCCCACACTTGGACAAAATAATAAAGTAAAAAAAATTAAAAAAAACACTGTAAAAATAATTTATAAAAAAAAAATCCCTAAAAAAAAGAATATTCCCTATTAAATTCATTTTTTTGGAAATAAAAAAAAAATAATAAAAGTACACATACTCAGTATCACCGCATCCATAACGACCCTCCCTATAAAACTGTCCCACTAGTTAACCCCTTTAGTGAACCCCTTAAAAAATAAAAATATAAAACAAAGCAATAACAATGCTTTATCATCATGCCGCCGAACAAAAAGTGCAATAACGCGCGATCAAAAAACCGTATATAAATAAACATGGTACTGCTGAAAACATCATCTTGTCCCACAAAAAACGAGCTGCCATACAGTGTCATCAGCAAAAAAATAAAGTTATAGCTCGCAGATTAAAGCGATGCAAAAATAATTATTTTTTAAATAAAATTGTTTTTATTGCATAAAAGCGCCAAAACATAAAAAACAACATAAATGAGGTATCGCTGTAATCGTACTGACCCAAATAATAAAACTGCTTTATCAATTATACCACACATGGAACGGTGTAAACGCACCCCCCAAAAGAAATTCATGAAATGCTGTTTTTTTGTTAATTCTGCGTCCTAAAAATCAGAATAAAAAGCGATCAAAAAATGTTACGTGCCCAAAAATGGTACCAATAAAAACATCAACTCGCCCCGCAAAAAATAAGACCTCACATGACTCGGTGGGTAAAAATATGGAAAAATTATAACTTTCAAAATGTGGTGATGCAAAAACTATTTTTTCAATAAAAAGTGTCTTTTAGCGTATGACAGCTGCTAAACATAAAAACCCGCTAAAAAAAGTAAATCAAACCCCCCTATATCAAAAAGTATTTATTTCCATTTTCCCATTAGGGCTAGGGTTAGGGTTAGGACTAGGGTTAGGATTAGGGCTAGAGTTAGGATTAGGGCTAGGGCTACAGCTGAGATTAGGGTTAGGGGTGTGTTGGGGTTAGGGTTGGAGTTAGAATTGGGGGTTTCCACTGTTTGGGCACATCAGGTGCTCTCCAAACGCAACATGACGTCTGATCTCAATTCCAGCCAATTCTGCGTTGAAAAAGTCAAATGGTGCTCCTTCCCTTCCAAGCTCTGCCATGCGCCCAAACAGTGGTTTACCACTGTATCAGCCTACTCAGGACAAATTGCACAACAACTTTTGGGGTCCAATTTCTCCTGTTACCCTTGAGGAAATAAAAAATTGGGGGTAAAAATATCATTTTTGTGGAAAAAAATATGATTGTTTTATTTTTATGGCTCTACGTTATAAACTTCTGTGAAGCACTTGTGCTCACCACACATCTAGATAAGTTCCTTGGGGGATCTAGTTTCCAAAATGGGGTCACTTGTGGGGGTTTACACAGTTTAGGCACATCAGGGGCTATCCAAAGGCAACATGACACCCGCAGACCATTCCATCAAAGTCTGTATTCCAAAACGTCACTACTTCCCTTCCGAGCCCCGACGTGTGCCCATACAGTAGTTTTTCCCACATATGGGATATCAGCGTACTCAGGAAAAATTGGACAACAACTTTTGCGGTCTAATCTCTCCTGTTACCCTTGGGAAAATAAAAAAAATTGAGGACTAAAAGATCATGTTTGTGGGAAAATATGATTTTTTTCATTTTCACGCCCGGGCGTTATAAACTTCTGAGAAGCACTTGGGGGTTCAAAGTGCTCACCACACATCTAGATAAGTTCTTTGCACAATAACTTTTGCAGTCCAATTTCTCCTGTTACCCTTGGTAAATTAAAAAAAATTGGACCTGAACTAATTTTTTTGTGAAAAAAGTTAAATGTTCATTTTTTTAAAAAAATTCAAAAAATTCCTGTGAAGCACCTGAAGGGTTAATAAACTTCTTGAATGTGGTTTTGAGCACCTTGAGGGGTGCAGTTTTTAGAATGGTGTCACTTTTGGGTATTTTCTGTCATATAGACCCCTCAAAGTGACTTCAAATGTGATGTGGTCTGTAAAAATAAAATGGTGCTGTAAAAATGAGAAATTGCTGGTTAGCTTTCAATCCTTATAACTTCCTAAAAAAAAAAATTTTGGTTCCAAAATTGTGCTGATGTAAAGTAAACATGTGGGAAATGTTACTTATTAAGTTTTTTGTGTGCCATATCTCTGTGATTTAAGGGCATAAAGATTCAAAGTTGGAAAATTGCAAAATATTCACAATTTTTGAATTGTTTCAAAGTTTTATGAATTAAATTTTACCTCTAACATGAAGTACAATATGTCACAAGAAAACAATGTCAGAATCACCGGGATCCATGGAAGCGTTCCAGAGTTATTACCTCATAAAGGGACAGTGGTCAGAATTGTAAAAATTGGCCCGGTCATGAACACGCAAACCACCCTTTGGGGGTAAAGGGGTTAATGAGAAAACAAATGAACTTTTTTTAATTTACCAAGTGGCTGCAATGAAACGAAGAGTGAAAAATTTAAAGGAGTCTGAATACTTTCCGTACCCACTGTATAAAGAAGATGTTACACAATAAGGGATGATGTTATACAGTTGTGCTCAAAAGTTTACATACCCCAGCAGAATTTTTGCTTTCTTAGCCTGATTTCAGAGAATATGAATGATAACACCAAATTTTTTTCTCCACTCATGGTTAGTGGTTGGGTGAAGCCATTTATTGTCAGCCTACTGTTTTCTCTTTTAAAATCATAATGACAATCCAAAACATCCAAATGACCCTTATCAAAAGTTCACATACCCCATTTCTTAATAACATATATTCCCCCTCTAAGGGTGCCGTCACTCTAATCGATGCACCAGCGATCCCGACAACGATACGACCTTGTCAGGAGATCGCTGGTGCCTCGCTACATGATCATTGGTGAGCTGTCAAACAGGCAGACTCACCAGCGATCAGGAACAGCGAGGACGCTGGTATCCAAGGTAAATATCGGGTAACTAAGCGCGCGCTCCTTAGTTACCCACTGTGTACCTTGGATACCAGCTCCCAGCGCGAGCACACAGGTATCCAAGGTACACAGCGGGTAACTAAGGGACGCGCGCGCTTAGTTACCCGATATTTACCTTGGATACCAGCTCCCAGCGTCTGCTTACAGCGCTGGGAGCTCGCTGATCATTGCTCTCCCGCTGCCACACGATGCGTGCTGGCCAGCGGGAGACCAACGATCAAAAAATGGCCCACTCCTGAACGATCAGCGATACCCAGCGGGGGGGCGGTCGCTAATGCATGTCACACACAGCAATATTGCTGGCAAGATCGCTATTGCGTCACAAAATCAGCGATCTCACTAGCGATCTCGCTGTGTGTGTGACGGGGCCTTAAGATCAATGACAGCTTGAAGTCTTTTGTGATAGTTGTGGTTGAGGTTCTTTATTTTCTCAGATGGTAAAGCTGCTCACTCTTCTTGGAAAAAGCCTCCAGTTCCTGTAAATTCTTGGGCTGTCTAGCATGAACTGCAAGCTTGAGATCTCCCCAGAGTGGCTCAATGATATTAAGGTCAGGAGACTGAGATGGCCACTCCAGAACCTTCACTTTGTTCTATTGTAGCCAATCACAGGTCAGCTTGGATTTGTGTTTTGGATCGATGTCATGTTGGAACATCCTTTGCGCAGCTTCCGGGCTGATGATTGCAAATTTGCCCCCAGTATTTGCTGATAACGTGCTGCATTCATCTTTCCTTCAACTTTGACCAAGTTTCGAATATCTTTCTATAATTTATCTTTATATAATATTGCTCTAAATTACATAGATATTAGAATTAAATAAATTAACCTCTTCGCGACCGCCCACAGTAGATAAACGTTGGCGCTTGCTGGGCTTTGTGCAGCGCCGACGTTTATCTACTGTCGGCGGTTTTGTGCCCCCCGGGACCCCCTCATACCTTATAACGCGGGGATCCCGGTGCACAATGCATGCTGGGACCCCCGACGTCATCGAGACCTGATTGGTTCAGGTCCTGATGACGTCGCGTCACAGCAGCCAATGAGAGAGCTCGCTGGGAAAGCTGCTTGTTTCCCGGCGATCTCCCTCATTATAACGCGACTTCTCCTCTGAGCTCATGCTGACAGATGAGCAGAGGTGAAGCAGCGTTACTGTGTGACTAGATCGCTGCCTGGCACAGCTGATCACTGCCTGGCACAGCTGTGTCAGGCAGCGATCTTGTCACACAGTAACGCTGCTTCACCTCTGCTCATCTGTCAGTGTGAGATCAGAGGAGAAGTGGCGTTACTATGTGCCGGGCAGCGATCTTGTCACATAGTAACGCTGCTTCTCCTCTGATCATCTGCCAGTGTGAGATCAGAGGAGAAGTGGCGTTACTATGAGTCAAAAATACAAAAAATAAAAAACACAAAAATAAAAAAAAAAGTAAAGAAAAAAAAAGCAGGTAGGCAGGCTAGGGCTAGGTCTAGGGTTAGGGCTAGGGCTAGGGTTAGGGCTAGGGTTAGGGCTAGGGTTAGGGCTAGGGTTAGGGCTAGGGATAGGGCTAGAGTTAGGGGTGTGTTGGGGTTAGGGTTGGAATTCGAATTGGGGGTTTCCACTGTTTAGGTACATCAGGGGCTCTGTAAATGCAATATGACGCCCGCAGACCATTCCATCAAAGTCTGCATTCCAGAACGTCACTACTTCCCTTCCGAGCCCCACCGTGTGCCCAAACAGTGGTCCCCCCCCACATGTGGGGTACCAGCGTACTCAGGACAAATTGGACAACAACTCTTAGGGTCCAATTTCTCCTGTTACCCTTGTGAAAATAAAAATTGGGAGCTAAAAGATCATTTTTGTGGAAAAAAAATGATTTTTTTATTTTCACGGCTCTACATTATAAACTTTAGTGAAACACTTGGGGGTTCAAAGTGCTCACCACACATCTAGATAAGTTCCTTGGGGGGTCTAGTTTCCAAAAAGGGGTCACTTGTGGAGGATTTCCACTGTTTAGGCACATCAGGGGCTCTGTAAATGCAATATGACGCCCGCAGACCATTCCATCAAAGTCTGCATTCCAGAACGTCACTACTTCCCTTCCGAGCCCCACCGTGTGCCCAAACAGTGGTCCCCCCCCCACATGTGGGGTACCAGCGTACTCAGGACAAATTGGACAACAACTCTTAGGGTCCAATTTCTCCTGTTACCCTTGTGAAAATAAAAATTGGGAGCTAAAAGATCATTTTTGTGGAAAAAAAATGATTTTTTTATTTTCACGGCTCTACATTATAAACTTTAGTGAAACACTTGGGGGTTCAAAGTGCTCACCACACATCTAGATAAGTTCCTTGGGGGGGTCTAGTTTCCAAAAAGGGGTCACTTGTGGAGGATTTCCACTGTTTAGGCACATCAGTGGCTCTGTAAATGCAATATGACGCCCGCAGACCATTCCATCAAAGTCTGCATTCCAGAACGTCACTACTTCCCTTCCGAGCCCCACCGTGTGCCCAAACAGTGGTCCCCCCCACATGTGGGGTACCAGCGTACTCAGGACAAATTGGACAACAACTCTTAGGGTCCAATTTCTCCTGTTACCCTTGTGAAAATAAAAATTGGGAGCTAAAAGATCATTTTTGTGGAAAAAAAATGATTTTTTTATTTTCACGGCTCTACATTATAAACTTTAGTGAAACACTTGGGGGTTCAAAGTGCTCACCACACATCTAGATAAGTTCCTTGGGGGGGTCTAGTTTCCAAAAAGGGGTCACTTGTGGAGGATTTCCACTGTTTAGGCACATCAGGGGCTCTGCAAACGCGACATGACACCCGCAGACCATTCCATCAAAGTCTGCATTCCAAAACGTCACTACTTCCCTTCCGAGCCCCCCCGTGTGCCCAAACAGTAGTTTTCTTCCACATATGGGGTACCAGTGTACTCAGGACAAATTGGACAACAACTTTTGGGGTCCAATTTCTCCTGTTACCCTTGTGAAAATAAAAAATTGGGGGCTAAAAGATCATGTTTGTGGAACAAAAATGATTTTTTATTTTCATGGCTCTATGTTATAAACTTCTGTGAAGCACTTGGGGGTTCAAAGTGCTCACGACACATCTAGATAAGTTCTTTAAGGGGTCTAGTTTCCAAAATGGGGTCACTTGTGGGGGTTTCCACTGTTTAGGCACATTAGGGGCTCTCCAAATGCGACATGGCGTCCTATCTCAATTCCAGCCAATTCTGCATTGAAAAAGTCAAACGGCACTCCTTCCTTTCTGAGCTCTGCCGTGTGCTCAAACAGTGGTTTAGCCCCACATACGGGGTATCGGCGTATTTGGGAGAAATTGCACAAAAAATTTTGTGGTTCATTTTCTGTTTTTACACTTGTGAAAATAAAAAAAATGGTTCTGAAGTAAAATGTTTGTGAAAAAAAGTTAAATGTTTATTTTTTCCTTCCACATTCCATTCATTCATGTGAAGCACCTGAAGGGTTAATAAACTTCTTGAATGTGGTTTTGAGTACATTGAGAGGTGCAGTTTTTAGAATGGTGTCACTTTTGGGTATTTTCTGTCATATTGACCCCCCAAACTCACTTCAAATGTGAGGTGGTCCCTAAAAAAAATGGTGTTGTAAATTTTGTTGTAAAAATGAGAAATCGCTGGTCAACTTTTAACCCTTATAACTTCCTAAAAAAAAATAAATTATGTTTCCAAAATTGTGCAGATGTAAAGTAGACATGTGGGAAATGTTATTTATTAACTATTTTGTGCGATATCACTCTCTGATTTAAGGGCATAAAAATTAAAAGTTTGAAAATTGCAAAATTTTCACAATTTTTGCCAAATTTCGATTTTTTTAACATATAAGCGCAGTTCATATCTAAGAAATTTTACCACTATCCTGAAGTACAATATGTCATGAGAAAATAATGTCAGAATCAGCAGGATCCGTTGAAGCGTTCTAGAGTTATGGCCTCATAAAGTGACACTGGTCAGAATTGAAAAAATTGGCCTGGTCACGAAGGCAAAAACAGGCTCAGGCGCGAAAGGGTTAAATACATCTTATACCATGTAAAAGATTATGTTAAAAATACATTGCATATGGATTGCATACGTAAATCATACGGATGCTAGGTGAGAAAAATCACATTGTACTTGCATGACACTCGTCCTGCTCTTCAGGATCAACATCAGAGCTATTTTTATAAGTGAATGAGAGCAAGCCCTCAGTCCCTGTCCTATGTCTCCCCCTCCACCCTGATGATGTCATTGTGATTTAGGTAGTGGGAGAAGACATCAGGGTTTTATTATGAGTTTAGGGGGTGTGAGAAGGCGCCATCAGGTGCTTAGCAAAATTTGGACCAGGGCCCCCACCTGCATGTTGGTCAAACACATGGGCCGTTTCATAGAATCATGTCCCCCACCCTGGGCCCCTTCTAATAATAATGTTTCCTGTTCATCTTCAACACATTTAAAGGAAAAATCAACGTGGGGTACTCGGTACCGGGACGGTGTCGGCGGGATGTGTCACAGCAGGGGTGACCCGGTCCGTAGCCCTGGGCGCCCAATTAACAGGGGAAGTTTGAATGGTGGAATGTAATTAATGGAATAGTTTGTGACGCCACCTGTGGTGTTCGGCAAGTGAGATGTTTAGCTGACGCTGCATGCAGATCCTCTGGGGCTGGTGGTGTGTTGCAGCCAAGATGGTGAAGCTTCCCACAGGTGGAGCTGTAGCCCCAGGGCAGTGTAGGTGTAGAGGTAGAGGAGAGGCACAAGCGGTGTAGAAGCTGGTACCCAGATGTAGCAGTGCTGGGTGTACTGGCGCAAGAATCAATGGAGGACACCAGGCTTGTAGTTCCAAAGCTCTACTCACAGTCTGTAGTACACGTACAGGTGCCTGCCTCCGTGCTGTGTCCTCCGGGTCAGATACTCAATCAACCTCCAGGCCAGATGGAATGCTCCCTTCCAACGCTCCGCCAACATGTGCCTTTCTGATCGTCTCCTCTTATAGCGCCTTTAAGTGTGAAGTACTCCTAGTACTGAGTTACATTGGAGTGCCTCCTGACAGATGTTCCCAAGAACTCTACTTGTACAGCAGACAGCTGTAGCCTGCTTCGGGGACTCCTTACTTCCGAGTCCCGGCTCATTATCAAGGTTGCTGTTGTGCCCCCAAGTCTTAGATGGGAGTAGTGAATTTACAGCCCACTACTCCACCGGTGTCTGCTGCAGGACCATTAGCATCCATACAACCTCGGGGACCGGGCCCCGACCTTGCGCTTAGAACTTCTAGGCAGGGTTCTTTCCTAACCCACGTCCTCTGTTCCCCTTTACTCCTTCGTTCCGTACTAATCTCTCCTTCTCCTGGAAGATCAGGTTTCAGTTCAATGTCTGTCTCCTTCTTTCCTTTCCCATGCCAGCAGACCCAGGTCACTGAGGTCTGCTGCAGCACCTCCTTCCTCCATCCCTCTCTCAGGGATCTTCTTTCCTCACTGCTCTCTGAGTGGCTTCCTCTCACTGACTGACTTGTATTCCTAAACCTTCCCGCTCTTTTATGTATTCTAAACTCCACCCGCCTCCCAGCACGTTTCGTGTTCCAAGCAGGGAGCCACCAAAGGTGCTCTGCTACACTCCAAGCAGGGAGCCGCAATATGGCTTTGCTGAACTACCGTGTTGTGTGGGATGCGAGTGTTGGAGCGTGGTCAGGAGCCTTCAACTTACCTGGATGGGGGGGCACCACACCTCAGGAGGAGGTGCAGTACCTCTGTGCAGTACCTCTGCGACCGAGCCTCAGGGGCGCCACATACCCCCCATTAAACACAGCACGTCCGTGGGCTGCAAGTCAAACATAGTTTACAAAATTTTGTATGTTCCTGTATTGTTATGCTGAATAAACATGTTTTATACTAAACTTCCTAATACAGGAGGCACAGTTTCTTGAACGTTACAAACAAATTAACTGTCTAAATTTTAAATTATGCTACCTAATTTAAAGTGCTATATAAGCAAACTCAATATCAATTCACATTTGCTAGCAACACATCTCCTTTCCACTATCTTTCACATTTTCCTCTTTCTACTGTCTCTTCTAGACGTAGGACGACAACCATGGATACCTGGCTTGTCACCTGTACTTTTCGATTCTATATTCACATCCTCAACATCTTTATTCAAAGTTCTGTAAACATTCACTATGCCTTTTTCTCAAGATACTTCCATAAAATCTGTCTTCAGGATTTTCATCATATACTAATACTTTCTAGTTTCTATTCAGGAAATAACATTAAGCATTATCAATAAGTGCAAAAGTAGACGCTGGTCCGGCCATCATGTCTGGAAATGTCCCTATAACGAGGTAGGTCTTCTTTTACGAAGAGAGTCCTATGTAAAACCAAGAGAGAGCACCTAAAGAGGTGTAAACTATGTACAATGACAGTTCTGGACCATTCAACGTTCATGATCTCCACAGTTCAAATGTGAAGGCTGCCAATACAACTGGGCAACACTGGAAAAACAGAACTAAGGCATGATAGCCAAAACAAATAGAAAACTAGTGCAAAAATAGGAAACAAAGCACAACTGCGCAAATACCCTCCTGGGTAACGAGAGTTAAAGTGAAGAGCATTTTAATTAGTGATTGTCCCCTCCTGGGGTTTCTGGACTGGAACCGCTTCCAGGGATGAAGCTTTGGGTGTTTTCAACCTGTTGCTGGTTGCTTGCCATAGGGCATGGTTGTGGCAGCTGGTGTGATTGCCGCCTAGGGTCTTGTAGCTGTGGTAAAGGGAACCCATGATGCATATTAATGCCCATCAGCTGTTCCTCATTGGTGGGTGATTCCGCTGCCCTGGTGCGGGGCCTAACATCCAGGGAGGCTGCGGCCTGTTGGCGTTGGTAGGCAGCTACGCGGGGGCTTTGCAGCCAAGTGATCTCGATGTCACTATCCCAAAGCAACCTAGACTCCTCCCAGCCCTGAAGATGCCGGATCGTGCGCGCCTGCACCAGCCGTACCCTTCTCAGTAGGGACCTCTTCCACCTTCCCATCTCCGACAGCCTAGTGTCCCCAGCTGATTCTTCCAGCTGCCCCATTTCGAGTTCCCGCAAGCCAGCCTCTGACAACGTGAATTCAGGGGATAACCCATTAGGAAGGCCGGGGTATATACCTGGCACCTCCCGGCAGCGCGGTCTCTGCTCCGGTGCAGGCATGGTGGCTGTGGTGGTGGCTGCAGGCTCCGTGGAATCTGCGAGGGGAAGTTCCGGTGAAGCAGCGGCGGTTACCGCAGGTGTATGCCCCTCCCGGGCATGCTGCCATTTCAGCCTCCACAAGGCCTCCTGCCTCAGCCGCAAACATTGGGTCAGCCGGGCAATCTCCTCCTCCAGCTGCCGTCGATTCAGCCTAGAAGCAGGGTCCGAGCCTTCAGCCATGGCGCCGGGGAGATCTATCTCAACCACCCCGCGCTCCGCAGGCCTCCTTCCCTCTTCTTCCATCATGGTGTTCTGGCGTTCTTCTTCCTGTCTCAGCTCTTTTCCCGCCACTGGCTTCCGCTCCTCCTTCTTGGGGCGGCGTCTTCTTCCAGCTTCTCCATACCAAGCCAGTATACGAACCCCTCAGGGGGTGGGCCAAGTTGCTGTCACATAGAAGTTTAGACAGGGGAGGCCCAAGACAGTCTGCGCTCTTTTCTTAGGACCACCCATATGATCATGCCCTTCTTCTCCAGACTGTCGGCCATTTTTAGTATTCATTTCACAGTCTATCAAATTGGGTCTTCTGCACATTCTCAAAAGTTTTAAGTCCAACAAATCTTAGGCACACAGAACCCGATGGCATCGGGTCTCCTCATCCTGTTCGTGACGCCAAGTTGGGTCACCCTCCCAGGGCCGTGGGGTACTCGGTACCGGGACGGTGTCGGCGGGATGTGTCACAGTAGCGGTGACCCGGTCCGTGGCACTGGGCACCCAATTAACAGGGGAAGTTTGAATGGTGGAATGTAATTAATGGAATAGTTCGTGACGCCACCTGTGGTGTTCGGCAAGTGAGATATTGAGCCGACGCTGCATGCAGATCTTCTGGGGCTGGTGGTGTGTTGCAGCCAAGATGGTGAAGCTCCCCACAGGTGGAGCTGTAGCCCCAGGGCAGTGTAGATGTAGAGGTAGAGGAGAGGCACAAGCGGTGTAGAAGCTGGTACCCAGATGTAGCGGTGCTGGGTGTGCTGGCGCAAGAATCAATGGAGGACACCAGGGCTTGTAGTTCCAAAGCTTTACTCACAGTCTGTAGTACACGTACAGGTGCCTGCCTTCCGTGCTGTGTCCTCAGGGTCAGAGATTCAATCAACCTCCAGGCCAGATGGAATGCTCCCTTCCAACGCTCCGCCAACATGTGCCTTTCTGAACGTCTCCTCTTATAGCGCCTTTAAGTGTGAAGTACTCCTAGTACTGAGTTACACTGGAGTGCCTCCTGACAGTTGTTCCCAAGAACTCTACTTGTACGGCAGACAGCTGTAGCCTGCTTCGGGGACTCCTCACTCCTGAGTCCCGGCTCACTATCAAGGTTGCTGTTGTGCCCCCAAGTCTTAGATGGGAGTAGTGCATACACAGCCCACTACTCCACCGGTGTCTGCTGCAGGACCATTAGCATCCATACAACCTCGGGGACCAGGCCCCCACCTTGCGCTTAGAACTTCTAGGCAGGGTTCTCTCCTAACCCACGTCCTCTGTTCCCCCTTTACTCCTTCGTTCCGTACTAATCTCTCCTTCTCCTGGAAGATCAGGTTTCAGTTCAATGTCTGTCTCCTTCTATCCTTTCCCGTGCCAGCAGACCCAGGTCATTGAGGTCTGCTGCAGCACCTCCTTCCTCCATCCCTCTCTCAGGGATCTTCTTTCCTCACTCCTCTCTGAGTGGCTTCCTCTCACTGACTGACTTGTAATCCTAAACCTTCCCGCTCTTTTATGTATTCTAAACTCCACCCGCCTCCCAGCACGTTTCGTGTTCCAAGCAGGGAGCCACCAAAGGTGCTCTGCTACACTCCGAGCAGGGAGCCACAATGTGGCTTTGCTGAACTACCGTGTTGTGTGGGATGCGAGTGTTGGAGGGTGGTCAGGAGCCTCCAACTTACCTGGATGGTGGGGCACCACACCTCAGGAGGAGGTGCAGTACCTCAGTGGCGACCGAGCCTCAGGGGCGCCACACGTGCACTGAAGTCAAATATTATATTGTGTAAATGAATTGTCTGAATAAAATATTTTCACTATTCTACTGCTCAACCCCTGAGTGCCGAGTTTTTTTTTCTCTATTTATGATACAGACTGGATTCTTTCTCAGGCACCACAATGCTCACATATAGTACTATTTAATACTATTCTTAAATAGGTCATCAATTTCAGATCAATGGACTTCTGGCATCCCCACCGATCAGCTGATTTGGAGGGGCTGGGACAGAGCGCCAAACAGTATATAGTGACTGTGAATGGCGCTGAAACTCTCCCCCATACAAGTTCATAGGAGAGAGCTTGTAATACCATGCTCAGCCACTACACAATATCTGGAGCTGTGCAATTTGGGCTGTGTCATCTGCAACTTCGGCTGTGGCACCTTCAATCAGCTGATTAGTGGAGCTGCCATTTCACCATTAAAGAATTTGGCAGAGCTAAAGGGAATCTGTCAGCAGAATTTTGTCCCCTCTCCACTTTCCCTAAAATATGTGCATATAGCTTTTTCACACACAATACTTTTTACATGGCCAGTCCGTTACTGAGAAATCAGCATTTGAATCGATATGCAAAGAAGGCTGAAGGGCTATGGTAGATTTGAAGTCTCTGTCGCTCCAGCTCTATTCCCCGCCTCCTACTTAACTGAAGTCACACAGCAACAGTCAAGCTGGGCAGTGAATAGAGCTGTAGTGACAGAGGTTTCCCATTTGCTATAGCTGTTCAGCACATCAATTCAAATGCCAATCTTTCAGTAACAGAGGAACGGACTAAAAATGTAAAGGTATTGGTGGACTTGTCTTTGAAAGAGTTAACTGCACATATGAATAGTTTAGGGGAGGGTGGAAGAATCTTGCTTGGTGAAATTCCATGTATTAGAGAGATTTCCCATTTAGAAGTCTTTCCTATTTATAGATATAGTCCTATAAAGAGTATCCTCCACACAGGAGGACTTGTCATCTCCACAATCTACAAGGAATGCCCACTGATTTCAATAGTAATGGTGCAATACTTCATTTCCCCTGTGGTGGCGATGGAGGGAAATTGAACCCTTGGTAGCAGGTTCCTTCACTGATCGCTGGTGATCATGTTAGATAGTAAGAACGCGGGATGCAGTGAAAAGCAGGAGGCAGAGCAAGAGTTAACGGGTTTATTACAGGGGATACTCCACGCAGGGATAAGCGATAGGGGAGGTAAAGCTTAATATAATAACAGGATAAGAATAAATGTTCATATAACAGGTAAACTTATCAGTCTGATGTTTCCGGATGGTGGAGACTTGAATTCCTACTGTGGCGCCGCAAGTGACGCGTGAAGTCTCTGACCTGGTCCTGGAGAAAAGTGAGGCACTGTCTTCTGACGGCAGCGGCGTATCCTGGCTCTCTCAGGTGAAGCTTTGTGGTACCGGGGCGTATAACGTGATGAAAAGTAGTCTGTTGGGCTGCCGGAGAGTGACTGAGTACAGAGGCGGGGGACGTTGCTCTGCGTGTTCCACTCGGTCAGTACTAGGCCACACGCCAGCAACGGTCAGTGGAGTGGTGCGGGACGTGCCCTCTGTATCAGGAGTGAGCGGGAACACAGCTACACTTAGCCATACCTTCCAACTTTTGAAGAAGGGAAAGAGGGGCAAAGGCTGCAGGCACACTGACTGGTACTAAGGAAAAGAAAGAAAGCAGAGAGAGAGAGAAAGAAAGAAGAGCGAGAGAGAAAGAAAGAACAGAGAGAGAAAGTACAGAGAGAAGAAAGAACAGAGAGAGAAAGAAGAAAGAACAGAGAGAGAAAGAAAGAGGGGAAAGAACAGATAGTGAAAGAAAAAACAGAGAGAAAGAAAGACGGGAAAGAAAGAACAGAGAGAGAGAGAGAAAGAAAGGGAAAAGAAAGAAAGAACAGAGAAAAATTAAAGAGGGGAAATAAAGAAAGAACAGAGAAAAAGAAAGAAAGAGAAAGAAAGAACACAGAGAGAAAGAAAGAGGGGACAAAAAAAAGAACAGAGAGAGAAAGAAAGAACAGAGAGAGAAAGAAAGAGGGGAAAGAAAGAAAGAGAGGGGAAAGAAAGAACAGAGAGAGAACAGATAGAAAGAAAGAACAGAGAGAGAAAGAGAAAGGAAGAACAGAGAGAGAAAGAAAGAAAGAAAGAAAGAAAGAGGGGAAAGAAAGAACAGAGAGCAAAAGGAAGTAAAGAGACAGAGAGGAAAACAGGGAAAGAAAGAACAGAGAGCGAAAGAAAGTAAAGAGACAGAGAGGAAAAAAGGGGAAAGAAAGAACAGAGAGAAAAAAAGGAAGAGGGGAAAGAAAAAAAGAAAGAACAGAGAGAGAAAGAAAGAACAGAGAGAGAAAGAAAGAGGGGAAAGAAAAAAAGAACAGAGGGAGAGCGAAAGAAAGAGGGGAAAGAAAGAGAGAACAGAGAGAGAAAGAAAGAGGGGAAAGAAAGAACAGAGAGAGAGAAAGAACGAGGGAAAGAAATAGAAAGAAAGAGGGGAAAGAAAGAACAGAGGGAGAGAAAGAACAGAGAAAGAAAAAAGAAAGATTAGAGAGGGAAATAAAGAACAGAGCGAAAGAAAGAGAGAGAAAGAAAGAACAGAGAGAAAGAAAGAGAGGGAAAGAACAGAGAGAGAAAGAAAGGGGGAAGAAAGAAAGAACATAGAGAAAGAAAGAGGGGTAAAGAAAGAACAGAGAAAAAGAAAGAAAGAACAGAGAGAGAAAGAAAAAGGGGACAGAAAAAAAGAACAGAGAGAGACAGAAAGAAAGAACAGAGAGAGAACAGATAGAAAGAAAGAACAAAGAGAGAAAAAGAAAGGGAGAACAGAGAGAGAGAAAGAAAGAGGGGAAAGAAAGAGCAGAGAGAAAGAAAGGGGAAAGAAAGAACAGAGAAAGAAAGAAGGGAAAGAAAAAAAGAAAGAACAGAGAAAGAGAAAGAAAGAACAGAGAGAAAGAGGGGAAAGAAAAAACAGAGAGAAAGAAAGAGGGGGCAGAAAAAAAGAACAGAGGGAGAGCGAAAGGAAGAGGAGAAAGAAAGAACAGAGAGAGAAAGAAAGAGGGGAAAGAAAGAAAGAAAAAGAAAGAGAACAAAAAGAAAGAAAGAACAGAGAAAGAAAGAACGAGGGGAAAGAAAGAAAGAACAGAGCGATAGAGAGAAAGAAACAGGGGAAAGAAAGAACAGAGAGAGACAGGGAAAGAACAGAGAAAGAAAGAAGTAAAGAAAGAGAGAAAAGAAAGAAAGAGGGGAAAGAAAGAACAGAGAGAGAAAGAAAAAAGAAAGAACAGAGAGAGAGAAAGAAAAAGAGAGGGAAAGACAAAACAGAGAATGAGAAAGAAACAGAGAAAGAACAGAGAAAGAAAGAAAGAAAGAAAGAAAGAATGAAAGAAAGATTCTGTAAAGATACTATAGCAGCCCGGCTCCCATTGTAATGCCCACCTGAGCTTCCCGGTGCAGGACATATCATGATCCAGTCACATGGCCGGCATCCCCGATTCCAAGGCGAACCTGCTGTCCGTGCTGTCGGAGGAGGACACGGTGATGGATCTGAAGCATTCCTGGTTCCGTCACAATCTCCTCATGAAATTACCTCATTTCCGGTCAGCTTCCAGAACATCACTTCGGTGGACCGTCATGTGCGAGTTTTAAAGTGCTCCTCGGGGCTCCACCGTGTACTCCTGTGTCCGTGGGAAAAGCCCACTTTGTATGCCTCGTACACACTTGGCTCCGCTCCGTACATCCCATACATACCGTATATGGCTCCAGTCCGTACACACACGGCTCCACTCCGCATACCCCATACACACGCGGCTCCACTCCGTACACCAAGTACACACACGACTCCACTCCGTACATCTCATACACGCGCGGCTCCATTTCATACACCTGCGGCTCCGCTCCATACACATCGTACACGCGCATCTCCGCTCTGTACATATGCGACTCCGCTCCGTACGCCCCGTACACATGCGGCTCCGCTCCGTATGCCCCGTACACACGTGGCTTCGCTCTGTACACCTCATACACACGTGGCTCCGCTCCGTTCACCTCGTACACACGCAGCTCCGCTCCATACACCTCGTACACACGTGGCTCCGTTCCGTACACACGCTGCTTCGCTTCGTACACCTCATACACACGTGGTTACGTAATAATAATAAATTTATAATAAATTTTATTTCTATAGCGCCGACATATTCCGCAGCACTTTACATTTCAGAGGGGATTTGTACAGACAATAGACATTACAGCATAACAACAATCACATAGATTATAACAAATACCAAGAGGAATGAGGGCCCTGCTCGCAAGCTTACAGTCTATGAGGAAAGAGGTAGGCACGAAAGGTGGGTGGTAACAGTTGCCCTGATTGTATGGACCAGCCATAATGTTAAGTGTGTAACAGTACAGACACAGGGGGCTAATGGATGCATAAAGCATGTGGGAACATGATGCAGGGAACCTGGTTTATGGTAAAACTTTTGGCTATGCCACACATGGATAGATTAGGTTAATGTGTTGAGGCGATAGGCCAGTCTGAATAAATGCGTTTTCAGGGCACGCTTAAAATTGTGGGGATTGGGGACTA
This sequence comes from Dendrobates tinctorius, assembly GCF_039654945.1. NCBI lineage: Eukaryota > Metazoa > Chordata > Amphibia > Anura > Dendrobatidae > Dendrobates > Dendrobates tinctorius. The sequence continues at coordinate 29,391,892 of NW_027361788.1, read as the reverse complement.
ATCGTATTGACCTGGGAAGTGCATTCCAGAGAATTGGCGCAGCACGTGTAAAGCCTTGGAGGTTCTGATTATTGAGGATGCTAACCTCAGGTCATCAGCAGAACGGAGGGTGCGGGTAGGGTGGTATACTGAAACAAGGGAGGAGATGTAGGGTGGTGCTGAGCCATGGAGGGCTTTGTGGGTGAAGGTAATAAGTTTATACTGAATTCTGGAGTGGATGGGTAGCCAGTGTAATGACTGGCACAAGGTAGAGGCATCGGTGTAACGATTGGTGAGGAATATGATCCTGGCTACAGCATTCAAGACAGATTGGAGAGGGGAGAGTTTGGTAAGAGGGAGACCGATTAGAAGAGAGTTACAATAGTCAAGACGATAATGAATAAGAGAAACAGTGTTTTTGCAGAGTCAAAAGTAAGAAAAGGTCGAATTCTAGAAATGTTTTTGAGGTGCAGATGACAAGAGCGAGCCCGTGATCGAATGTGGGGGGCAAAGGAAAGCTCGGAGTCAAGTATGACCCCAAGACAGCGGGCATGTTGCTGGGGAGTAATAGTGGAACCACACACAGAAATGGCAATGTCGGGTATAGGTACAGTAGTAGAGGGAGGAAACACAAGTAGTTCAGTCTTTGACAGGTTCAGTTTCAGATATAGTGAGGACATGATGTTAGACACAGCGTTTAAACAATCGCCGGTGTTTTCTAGAAAGTCTGGCGTGATGTCAGGAGAAGAAGCGTATAATTGGGTGTCATCATCTTAGAGATGGTACTGGAAACCAAATCTACTGATTGTTTGACCAATAGGGGCAGTGTACAAGGAGAAGAGGAGGCGGCCTAGAACCGATCCTTGAGGAACCCCAACAGTAAGGGGAAGGTGAGAGGAGGAGGAACCGGCAAAAGATACAGTAAAGGAGCGGTCAGAGAGATAGGAGGAGAACCAGGAGAGAACGGTGTCCTTGAGGCCAATGGAACGGAGCATAGTGAGGAGGAGCTGATGATCCACAGTGTCGAATGCTGCAGAGAGATCCAGGAGAATTAGCATGGAGTAATGACCATTTAATTTAGCTGTTAGTAAATCATTAGAGACTTTAGTGAGGGCAGTTTCAGTAGAGTGTAAAGAGCGGAAACCAGATTGGAGAGGGTCGAGAAGAGAGTTATCAAAGAGATAGCGGATAAGACGGGAGTGGACCAGGCGTTCCAGGAGTTTAGAGATGAAGGGAAGATTAGAGACAGGTCTATAGTTAGCGGCACAGTTTTGGTCGAGGGATGGTTTTTTAAGTAGTGGATGTATGATGGCATGCTTAAATGAGGAGGGAGAGCTACCAGAAGAGAGAGAGAGGTTAAATATTTTGGCTAGGTGACGGGTGACAGCAGGGGAAAGGGACTGGAGGAGATGTGACGGAAATGGGTCACTGGTGCAAGTGGTTGGGCGAGAAGATGCAAGGAGCCTGTTTACTTCTTCTTCTGTGACTGGTTCAAAATCAGAGAGTGAGCTAGATGCAGTGGGGGAGGGAGGACAGTGCATGGTATGAGGTGATTGGGAGATAATTTCCTGTCGAATCTGGTTAATTTTTCTTTGAAGTAATTGGCCAGATCGTCAGCTCGGAGCTCCGTGGTTGGGGCCTGTACTCTTGGGTTGAGTAGAGAATGAAAAGCGTCAGACGTTTCAGGTTATTGGACAGTGAGGTGATGAGGGTGTTGAAATAGGTTTGTTTGGAGAGGTGAAGGGCAGTGTTGTATGTTCTAAGCATAAACTTATAATGGATGAAATCTTCGTGTAGATTGGATTTTCTCCACAGACGTTCGGCGCACCTGGAGCACTGCTGCAGGAAACGTGTTTGCACCGTGTGCCAGGGTTGTCGCCGTCTGCGTTGTGGTGTTCTATTTATAGGGGGTGCAAATTCATCCAGGGCAGTTTGAAGTGTTTCATTGTAATGCTTCAATGCAGAATCAGGACATGAGAGGGAGGAGATAGGGGCCAATGAAGACTGCAAGTTCTTCATAAGTTTCTGGGTGTTAATGGCCTGTATGTTTCTATAAGTCTGGACAGTGGGGGTGACCTGAGCAGCCTGGCAGTTCTTGATAGAGAATGAAAGAAGATTGTGGTCAGAGAGCGGGAGAGGGGAGTTTGCAAAATCATCCACTGCGCAAAGCCGAGAGAAGACCAAGTCGAGGGAGTTTCCGTCTTCATGCATTGGAGAATTAGTAAGCTGCGAAAGGCCAAATGAGGAGGTTAGAGATAAAAGGTGAGTAGCAGATGGGGAGAGGGGAAGAGCAATGGGGATGTTGAAATCTCCCATGATGAGGGTTAGGGATGTCACAGGAGAGAAAATGTGGAAGCCAAATGGCAAAATGATCCAGGAACTGATGGGAGGGGCCGGGAGTATGATACACCACCGCCACTCGCATGGAGAAGGGGGTGTAGAGTCTGACGGCATGGACCTCAAAAGAAGGGAAGACTAGTGACGGTAGTTGAGAGATAACCTGAAAGGTACATTTTGGTAATAGGAGCAGACCCACGCCTCCACCTGCTCTATTGTCTGATCTTGGGGTATGAGAGAAGTGTAGTCCCCCGTATGAAAGAGCAGCAGCAGCAGTAGTGTCTGACTGCTGGATCCAGGTTTCAGAGGTTAAGAGAATTAGAAAGGAAAAAGTCATGAGTAGTGTTGAGCATTCCGATACCGCAAGTATCGGGTATCGGCCGATACTTGCTGTATCGGAATTCCGATACCGACTTCCGATATTTTTTCAATATCGGAATTCGGCATCGGAATCGGAAGTTCAGTTGATTGACGGCCTGACGTCATCATGATGCGCGGTGTGTGCGCATCATGATGCGCCGTCATTTCGGGCCTTCCGGGGGTCTCTGCCGGCCTGCCGGGGGGGCTGTGCCGGCCTGCCGGGGGGCTGTGTGGACTGCCCGGGGTCTGTACCGGCCTGCCGGGGGGCTGTGCCGGCCTGCCGGTGGTCTGTGCACCCTGTGGGGGTCTGTACCGGCCTGCCGGGGGGCTGTGCCGGCCTGCCGGGGGGCTGTGCTGATGTCCGGGGGTCTGTGCAAGCATCGTCCGATGGGACTACAAGTCCCATCGGGCGATGCCTGCTACCATGACAGTGATTGACACATTAGCCAATGATGGGACAGTAGTAGTCCCATCATCCGGCTAATGTGTTAAATGTAAAAAAAAAAAAAAAAAATTACATGCTACATACATACAACATGCATACTACATACATGCTACATTCATACTACATACTACATACATGCTACATTCATACTACATAAATACTACATGCAACATACATACTACATATATACTACATGCATGCTACATACATACTGCATGCTACATACATACCACATATATACTACATACATACTACATGCATGCTACATGCTACATACATAACACATATATACTACATGCATGAATCGGCGATACCGATACTTTTTTTTAAAGATCGGCCGATACCATCCGATACGATACTTTGAAGTATCGGACGGTATCGCTCAACTCTAGTCATGAGTGAAGGAGAGTTTGTTACACACTGAGCGAGAATTCCAAAGTGCACAATTAAGAGAGACAGATGGCATGCAGGGAATATTAATAAGATTAGAGGGGTTTCTGAGTGTAGCAGTTCGGGAGTTTGACTTTCTATAACATGGGGGAACAGGGTTGGGAGCAATGTCTCCTGCGACTAGGAGAAGGAGGATAGAAAGAGTGAGCAGATGATTAAGTGATTTGTGAGAGCGTCTCTTATGCTGAATGGTAGGACTGACTGGATCTGTGCAATTTAACAATGTGAAAAGAGCATGAGTGCTATACATAGGAGAGGAAAGGAGTGAGGGGCCGATATGGATGGAGTGTAGAGAGTTAATGCCAGGGCGGTGGATGTGTGTGAATGTAGAGGCCAGGATATAAATTACACAAATGCATATGGTATATATTTGTTGTAATCCAAATGTACAGGGAGTAGATGTACATAAATGTCTTACCTGTACACCTCGTACACGCGCGGCTCCGCTCTGTACACCTCGTACACGTGTGGCTCCGCTCTGTACACCTCGTACACGTGTGGCTCCGCTCCGTACACCTCATACACACGCGGCTCCGCTCCATACACCTCGCACACACGCGGCTCCACTCCATTCACCTTGTACACACTCCGTACACCTCGTACACACGTGGCTCCGCTCCGTACACATGCGGCTCCACTCCGTACACCTCATATACATGTGGCTCCGTACACCTCGTACATGCGTGGCTCCGCTCTGTACACCTCGTACATGCGCGGCTCTGCTCCGTACACACACGACTCAGCTCTGTACACCTCATACACATGTGGCTCCGTACACCTCGTACACACGCAGCTCCGCTCCGTACACCTCGTACACACGTGGCTCCGCTCCGTACACATGCGGCTCCACTCCGTACACCTCATATACATGTGGCTCCGTACACCTCGTACATGCGTGGCTCCGCTCTGTACACCTCGTACATGCGCGGCTCTGCTCCGTACACACACGACTCAGCTCCGTACACCTCGTACACACGTGTCTTCGCTCTGTACACCTCATACACACGTGGCTCCGTACACCTCGTACACACGCGGCTCTGCTATGTACACCTCATACACACGTGGCTGTGCTCTGTATACTTCGTACACACGCATCTCCGCTCCGCACACCTCACACACATGTGGCTCCATACACCTCATACACGCGCGGCTCTGCTCTGTACACCTCATACACATGTGGCTCCGTACACCTCGTACACACGCAGCTCCGCTCCGTACACCTCGTACACACGTGGCTCCGCTCCGTACACATGCGGCTCCACTCCGTACACCTCATATACATGTGGCTCCGTACACCTCGTACACACGCGGCTCTGCTATGTACACCTCATACACACGTGGCTGTGCTCTGTATACTTCGTACACACGCATCTCCGCTCCGCACACCTCACACACATGTGGCTCCATACACCTCATACACGCGCGGCTCTGCTCTGTACACCTCATACACATGTGGCTCCGTACACCTCGTACACACGCAGCTCCGCTCCGTACACCTCGTACACACGTGGCTCCGCTCCGTACACATGCGGCTCCACTCCGTACACCTCATATACATGTGGCTCCGTACACCTCGTACATGCGTGGCTCCGCTCTGTACACCTCGTACATGCGCGGCTCTGCTCCGTACACACACGACTCCGCTCCGTACACCTCGTACACACGTGTCTTCGCTCTGTACACCTCATACACACGTGGCTCCGTACACCCCGAACACACGTGGCTCTGCTCTGTACACCTTATACACACATGGCTGTGCTCCGTATACATCATACACACGCGGCTCCGCTCTGTACACCTCATACACATGTGGCTCCATACACCTTGTAGACGCGCTGCTCCGCTCCGTACACCTTGTACACACGCGGCTCCGCTCTGTACACCTTTTACACGCACTGCTCCGCTCTGTACACCTCATACACACGTGGCTGTGCTCCGTATACATCGCACAGACGCGTCTCCGCTCCGTACACCTTGAACACACAGCTCTGCTACATCCACACTGTAAACCCTTCCTGACCCCAAACAGAAACTTACCCCATCCAGCACCATGACAATCAGAGTACTGCATACACGGAGGCCCCTGATCATGTGACCCCTGACTCCTCCTCTCCTGTGAACTCATCACAGGCCCTGTGCGCGCAGCCACAGAACAGCCCAGCCACATCATTGCAGGCTGCGATGGGTCTCTCTGGGAGGGTGATGTTGGTGCATGGGGGGCGTGGCGGCTCAGTGCAGTGCGGGAAAAATAGTGTCCCGGGTGGGACGCGGGTTGGGGGTGTCAAAAACGGGACTGTCCCATGAAAATCAGGACGGTTGGGAGCTATGCACTTAGCTCACATTTAGTATGCGCAGGGGCTGGTGAAATGCAGTGCGGGCCTGTACTCTGGCGTAGCTGTATGTAGAGTGAATCAACCTTCTCCTGCTGCGCTGTCTGTCTTCCCGCCAAGTCTCCCGCATTGGCGCGCTCCATCCCTTTTAAGTCTGACCCTCCCCTACAATCGAGTGCAAAAGTCTGTCCAGGCCAGAAAGCTCTCCCCCCAGCAACAATGGTGACAGCCCTGATAGTTCCGGCCCTGACATGAGAGAGGTACCACTGGACCAGCCCATCTCCCTACAATCATACTAGCTAATAATAATCTCTGATAGCTGATAAGGGGATCTTCTTAATTTAACCATGGAAATCTTTGCACAAGTTGCTTAATCGAATGAGGATCCTGAAGTCTCGTGCACACGCTTCTTATTTGTGACTTTCAGATTTAAATCTGCAGGATGTCAATTCTTTCAGAGTTTGGCAGCAGATTTCACCCATGCTAATGAGTGGGGAAAAATCTGCACCAAAAGTGCAAGTAAAAAATGCAGCAAAAAACATGCGCTGTTCCTGCCAAGAGATGCAGAATCGGTGCAGAAATTTCAGCACCAAATACTTAACGAGTGCACATTCCCTAAAGAGATCATTTCCTACAATGTAAAAATATCTGCTGCGGAATGAGATTTCGGTGCATTTCGTAAGAGAGCCGAGGTGAGGGTGCAGGAGATGATGAATGATTAGGATGTTTGTCTGATCAGTTCACCCAGCGATATCGGCCCCGGTGAATATTTGAGGAATTGCGTACGGTAATAAATACAGCGAGGCTTCGCTTTCCCTTGCGCTGGGAAAATATAGATCGTTCCAGCTGCAAGCTTCAATTTATCAGACAGCTCTTCTGCGAGCGTTGCCGCTCGGAGCGAGCGAACGCCAGAAGCCACTCCTCCCCCTCCTTTTGTTCTCGGCTCTGCAGGCACAAGCATGTAGAGAAACCGAACATTGACAAGGGAGTGGCCTCACATTGCTGAATCTGCCTGTAAAATAGAGGCTAAGGGCTGTGGGAGGCAATGCATGAGAACAGAACCAGCCAAGTAGGCAGGCGAGCGAGCTCCACTGCCCGCAACCCATTGCCCGCTTTATACATGGCTACCAGCTGCAAGAATGACGCAAAAGTAAAGAAGCGTAAATGGCTACCTAATAATACTAGTAATGTAGATCCATTCAGGGGGCTCCGGGAAGCTGCGTATACGTGCGGAAAGGCTCTTGACATACATTTAGTAGAGGCCTGTGACTGTTGCCAGCCAGAGGCATCCATTACCCAATGTAAAACGTTTTCAGGATGCCACTCAGGCTTGGACTGGCACACAGGAGTACAGGAGAATCCTCCGGTGGGCCCCTATGTAGGATCAGCAGCACTTGAGACAATATAGTTGAACCACTAAGTACAGACAAAGGCAGCATCTTATTCATTTAACATTCTATCCAGTTCATTGTTAAATAAATTTGTGATTGAGGATAATGTCACAATTTCATGTAGCTGAAAAGTGGGAGTTGTTTACCGGTGGGCCCTTGACACCCCAGTCCGACACTGATGCCACTGTAGGGTATAGTGCAGTCCTTCCATAAAGCAAAAAAATGGATGTTGCCCAAATGGAAGCCAAATTGACCTCCAATGTGTGAATAATAATAATAATAATAATAATAATAATTTTTATTTATATAGCGCCAACATATTCCGCAGCACTTTACAATTAAGCGGGGACATGTACAGACAATAAATTCAATACAAGTTAAGACAATTCAAACAATGACATTAGGAGTGAGGTCCCTGCTCGCAAGCTTACAATCTACAAGGAAATGGGGGGACACAGTAGGTGAGAAATGCTTGTTAATTCAGGTCTGGCAATTATAATAGGGATTTTCATATAAAGCTGCATGATCCGGTCATCAGCCCGTGTGTTTAAGCGCAATAGACAAGTATCAAGTGCAGTTATCATGTGCATGAAGGGTGTGGAGACAGATGAATAGTAGGGTGCAGATTCAGAATAATATTTGGAAGGAGGGAACAGGGCAAAGTTAGCTTGCTGAGTAGTTGATGTGATAGGCTTCTTTGAAGAGATGGGTTTTCAAAGCGCGCTTGAATAGGTCAGGGCTAGGTATCAGTCTGATCGTCTGGGGAAGTGCATTCCAGAGAGCTGGAGCAGCACGAGTGAATAGGGGTCTCCTATATATGTCAATAGTAGATTTGAGCAAACATTGACCTCCAATGTGTGAATTGGGGTCTCCTATATATGTCAATAGTAGATTTGAGCAAAAAAAACTTTGCAGGACCCTAGTCCAGTGGCCACGTCAGTAGTCCGTGACCGGCGACCAAAGCCTTGTGATCCTCCTCCTACCTGCCAGCATTCTCGGCGCAACGTTACGTACTGGTCTTGGGATCATTTTTGTTCAATCCTACTTTATAATTCCCATCAGAACGAGCTCACTGACAGATTCTCAGTTAATTCAGAGGCTGCGAAAGCCAAACATTTTTAATGAAGCACAATTGCAGAAATTATTTTTATGGAGCGCAACGTCACGAGTGCTTTGCACTGCAATGATGATGTCGCATCAGGCTTACGAATCAGAAGAGAGGATGCCAGCAAGTAGGAGGGATATTCTCTGATCAGTGGCAGCGGTCTACCAACATTGCCCCTGGACCAGGGTCCTGAGAATTTTTTTTGATCAGCTAACATATAGCGGTCACTGTATTGGCTGCTATTAGTAGTCGATTCATCAGCACCCATCTGCCGCCTAGGAAAAGTAGCCGCCCTGAGTGGGGGTATCTATCTTGCATACGTGACTTATAAGGATTCCATCTTTGGTAAACAAGACAGGAAAGAACCAACTCTTGAGTCATGCAGCATTTCTATCCTGCAAGGAATGGGAGATGGGGGTGCCCCAACAGGATGAACCAGCAATAGACTGCACCCAAGTTTAGTTTTTGCCATAAGACCCTCTACTACAGAGTGGGCCATTTATATGGATACACCTAAATAAAATGGGAATGGTGACAGCTTTCTTGCGTAGGGTGTCTTGCATTGAAATCTGCTGCAATGACCCGGGTACTGCATTCACCAGACATCAACACAATTTCTATCCGCTCCTCATGTGTCAACCTCTGCGACATGTCAATGGCTGTGAACAAAGAGAAACTTGTAAATAACTCATGAAAGAATAAAGTTACGTTACAACCAAGCACACCATTGTTTCTCTTGTGAAATTCTCAATAAGACTGATGTGTCACATGACCCTCTTCCCATTGGAAAAAATAAAGTTGGATCCAAAATGGCCATCTTCAAAATGGCCGCCATGGTCACCACCCATCTTGAAAAGTTTCCCCCCTCCCATATACTAATGTGCCACAAACAGGAAGTTGATATCACCAACCATTCCCATTTTATTTAGGTGTATCCATAGAAATGGCCCACCCTGTAGTTTGTTTCTGTATTCTGTAGGTTTCATGCAGGATTTCCATGCAGTATTCCCGATAAAGGCAGGCCTGGCTTCTGAAACCTGTATAGCTGATATTACGGGGAAAGCTACAGTTTGCGACACAGGTCTCCTGCAGCAGCCACTACAGGGGAGATGCAGAATTACACGCCAGTCATACCTAAACTATTGATGGGTGACAGCTATGTTTTGTTAGCAGCTCTCCATGATGGCTCCTAAAGGGGGGGTTTGTTTTATCTTTAGATACCCACTAATATCTGGCAGATAGGGCAAGCTGTTGTTGAAGGCTATGGACAAATTTGACATTGAGAAAAAATTATTTTTACGTGTTTACTTTTAGTAAATAAAATTGAAAATTTTAGTCTGCAATCTTCCTCCCTTTATTCATTTTCAGACCTCCTGATATGCAGTTTGCAGCCTGATTCAAGATTCAAATTTTCTCTTGTGGGATTGTCTCTCCCAGTAATACAGGCTGGATGTGTGGTCTCTGTATAATCAGGTTGCTTCTGTCTTCATTAGCTCATATATCTTCTATCCTTCAATTATTTCCTCTCCCTGTACTTTCCTCCCTTTCTATATCCTGATTTCTCTGCCCTCTCTGAGACTATACTTGCTGCCTTGACTCTCCATGTTGTGGAGATCTGTGTACATCCACCTCTCCTCCCCACTGTTATTTCTAAGGCCATATTCACACATTCAGTATTTTACATCTGCATTTGAAAGCCAAAATCAGGAGTGGGTGAAAAATACAGAAATTGTGCACATGTTTCTATTATACTTTTCCATTTGATTGCTCCATTCCTGATTTTGGCTACAAATACTGATGTAAAATACTGACCAAATACTGAACATGTGAATGTACCTAATACCGAGTGAAAGAAAGGGAGAAGCATACATGGCATCTGAACTGAGTAGGAGCTCTGATACATTTGTAACGTTTTTGCAGATCACTCAGTGGTAGAACATTTTTAATAAAGGCTATTGAGGAAGTTGCTTTACTGTATATTGTATTGAGCTGTATTTAGGAGTTCATCTTTTTAGGCCCTATGGATGCACCATTGGTAGGATGTGAAGTGCCGCACCACTACCATGCTCTTTATTGGTATCTGGACGAGAGAATTCTTGCTCCTAAGGTGTCTAAACTATCAGGAGGCGATATATGCATCGGCGTAAGGACAAGAAGAGCCTGGTATCTGATGTGGGTGGATTTCTGCGCAGCAACACTGATTGCCATGGCAGAGAGAGGAGGATAAGATGGAGTGGTTCTGTGTCATGGGGTTGTTTGGTTACTTTGCACATGGTCCATAAAGAACCTGTTTTATCTATGTGAGTGCTAGAGCATTCTCTGACAATCGCGGGGGTGGATGGAGACTGGAGTAGGATTGTTGAACAACAAAGGAAGTCAGAAAAGAAGTGACAAGGATCCTGAAAATACAAAGTGTTGTGAGTCGTCTTGAGCATTGTGGGTGGAAGGTGCCAACGAGTTGTTTCCTAGTAAGATCTGGCGAGCGTCACTGAGAAACCGTAAACTGAAGAAGGGCTTTATTACATTACCATGGTGAGTTTTCCACTGTGGGTCAGAGACATGCGGACTCGCCAGGGTCGGCTCCAGGTTTTTGTGGGCCCCAGGCGAAAATGTCTCAGTGGGCCCCTGTAACATGTACCACAATTCATGATGCACAGATACGGCAAAGAAATATAGGTATAGTACAATGCCAAAGATATCACTTACTTCTTACATTACATGAGTGATCTCTATTGTAAATTCTACAATAGCTCAGAAACCAGCAAATCCTCGCAGAGCACAATGCGTGCCCTAGTGGGGATTCAAAAGTTTTCATTTAAGACCGGACAGTATAGAACGCCATACAGTATTCTGGGCATCACATAGTCTTCCATACAGTTTATTGGGCCCCATATATTGCTTCATACAGAATACTGAGCCTCATATAATGCTCCATACAGAATAATGAGCCCCAAATATTGCCTCATACAGAATAATGGGCCTCATATAATGCTCCATACAATATAATGAGCCCCAAATATTGCTTCATACAGAATAATGAGCCCCCATATAATGATCCATACAGAATAATGAGCCCCCATATAATGCTCCATACAGAATAATGGACAACTTAAAATACTTCATACAGAATGGGCCCCATATAATGCTCTATACAGAATAGGCCCCATACATTGCTCCATACAGAATTGCCCCCATATAATACTCCATACAGAATAATGGACATCATATAATCCATTATATAGAATAATGGGCCCCATATAATGCTCAATACAGGATAATGGACCCAATATAATGCTCCAAAAAGATAATGGGCCCATATAATACACCATACAGAATAATGGACATCATATAATGCATCATACAGAATAATGGGCCCCATATAATGCTCCATACAGAATAATGGACACCATGTAATGCTCCAAACAGGATAATGGGCCCCATATAATGTTCCATACTGGATAATGGGCCCCATATAATGCTCCAAATAGGACAATGGGCCCCATATAATGCTCCATACATATAGAATGGGCCCCATATAATGCCCCATAGAGAATAATGGGTTCATCTCCCCCGCTGGGCTCATTCTCATCTCCACCGGGCTCATTTCCCCCCCACTCACTCTTCTCCCCCGCTGGGCTCATTCCCCCCCACCGGGTCACTCTCATCTCTCCCGCTGGACTCATTCTCCCCCCGCTCACTCTCATCTCCCCCGTTGGTCTCATTTCCCACCCGGCTCACTCTCATCTCCCCCGGGGGCTGGGCTCATTCCCCCCGGGCCCCCCGCTCATTCCCCCCTGGCTCATTCTCCCCCTGGCCCCGCCGCCGCTCATTCTCAACGCCGCTCACCTGAGTCCAGGTGCTGGTAACTTTTTCCTGTGAGAGCGCACGGTCATGTGGTACCGCCCATTAAGGTCATGAATATGGGCGCCACGCCTATGGAAGTAGGGTGGTGTCCATATTCATGACCTTAATGAGCGGTAACATGTGGATTGCGCGCTCTTACAAGAAAAAAGATAGTGGTGAGTAAGGTAAGATGTTTTGCGGACGGTGGAGAGCAAAGGGTGGGGGACCAACCCCGGACTCACAAATAAAAAAAACATGTTCAGGGGCCGAGTGGGCCCCCCCATCTTGCCAGGGCATGCCAGGCGCTGACGCCAGCCCTGGGACTCTCACTCAGGCTGTGTAGCCCAAGACTGTTTTCAGTTCTTGAAGGAGCTAGCGGAGATATCAGCTTTGAAGAATTGATGGCCAGTGTATGAGTCCCGATTCACTTAGCAACGCACCAGCGATCCCGACAATGATACGACCTGGTAAGGATCGCTGGTGCATCGCTAAATGATCGCTAGTAATCTGCCAAACAGGCAGATCTCTTCAGCGACGCAGCAACCATCCAGCGATACTCGGCGGTCGTTGGTACCTTGTCGACAGCAACGATTCTGAATGATTCTAGCTTGCGTCCCTGAGTTCTGCGTCGCCAACGAGGTCGCTCGTCGGGTTAAACACAGCGATGCCCGCTGGCCAGTGGGACGCCGACGACGAAAAAATGGCCCAGGACATTCCAGCACGATCAGCGATATCCAGCGGGGGGGCCGGTTGCCGCTGCGTGTCACATGTAGCAAGATCGCTGGCGATCTCGCTATGTGAGAAAGGGGTTTAATAGAAGATTGGCTGCCCTGAGGCCCCTGAAGTGACCTACAGAAGTGAGTGTGGAGAGTGACTCACCTTCTGAAAACACAAGCACTTGTATTCTGCAAGATAGAGCTTGGCTTGCAGGAGAAAGTTATAATGTAACAGCAGTCCAGTTATCAAACTTATAGTATCTTTAGGTTCCTCCATCACAGATGATCTGTTGGGGGTTGTAGTACCGGCAACGGCCAGTGTAGTGTCCTCAGATGGGGTTCCACAAATAACGATCCTGCTTCTGGCGGCAGCGGGCGGTCTCCGTTTTTACCTGCTGAGCCCCTAGTCCATAAGCCTGTGCAGCTAAAGTAAAGAGAGCTGCAGAGAGCCCAGTATCAAACATTGGCTGATGCATGCTGTCCAGTAGAGGGGGCTGCAACTTAATGTCCTGTAAACAGCTCACTTTCTCCTGCACAAGCACGGTCTTACCCTCGTTCGGGCGCACGGCACTTCCCACTCTCACTACCCCGCTGGAGTGTCCAGGAAGTCTTGGCCAGAATGCTGTGACACTGCTGCTCCCCCTCCTGCACTCTCCCTGATGGCCAGAAACTGTCTGCACCTTTGTGCGCTTTCAGTTCTGATTCCTGTCTAAACACGCCCCCTTTTCCCGGGTCATGGGGCCTGTCCGGTCACCTATTCCTTCCCCTGTGCAACCTGGGACGCAGCCTCGACAGTTCCGGACCCAGCTAAATACAGGTACACGCAGCCCGGTCTTCCTCGTTACACTCCACCTCTCCTTTAGCTCGCCATTCCACGGGCAAGAGTTCTTTCAGTAGACGTTGACACTCTTCCATTTCTCAAGCAATCCGTTGCCAAATAAACTGGTTTTGTTCAAAACGAGTGGGAGGTATTCCAGCGGTCGTCCGCTCAGTACGGCGTAGTTCAGGTTGAGTGGTAGAGTTGGGCTGGGTGGTAGAAGATAGGACCACATCCGGTTCCAATGGAACAGCCATCTCTGGAGTTTTGGGCTGACGTACTTCCCTTGGATTGGCGGGCGGCAGACTATCCAAGTCTGAGAGCGAGGCCAGTGGTTCTTCCTCATCACAGTCAAGAACCGTGGGAGTTAGCATTTCTGGCCCTCTCTTCTTCTCAGGATCCCGTGACAGGCAAGGACGCAACATGCTATGGTAGAGGTGGACTACTTGGGTGGGCAGCCCCTCTTCTCCTTCTGGTTGAACTTCATACACTGGCCCATTGGATCCAACTTGGCCTTTCACTTGATATGGAGGCTTTTCCTATCGATTGTCACGTCGGTGGGGCCCGCCGCCCCCTGTACTCACCGGCCCTATGCGCACCACGCTGTGCTCGCCTCCTCCTCGCTCCCGCCCTCCCATTGCATGAGTGTCACGTGAAGCCACCCTAGGCCACGGGCGCACGCTCTGCATGTTCCTTAACCCAGCAAGCGCCGGCCCAGAGGTCTGGCTGCCCAATCAGAGTGCAGCGCGTGCTATATCAGGCGTCTCCACCATCTTGGGGATGCCTGATTATCGTGTGCAGTGCCTTGCGGTATTCTGACCTAGTTGTAGGGGCTCTCCCTACAATCCTCTCTCTCTATTCCTGTGCTCTGTGCCTCAGTCCTGTACTCCGTGCCTCAGTCCTGTACTCCGTACCTCATTCCTGTACTCCGTGCCTCAGTCCTGTTCTCCGTACCTCAGTCCTGTACTCCGTGCCTCAGTCCTGTACTCCGTGCCTCAGTCCTGTACTCCGTGCCTCAGTCCTGTACTCCGTGCCTCAGTCCTGTACTCCGTGCCTCAGTCCTGTACTTCCTACTCAGTCCTGCACTTCACACTCAGCCCCGTACTCCGCACTCAGTCTTGTACTCCATCCTGTACTTCCTACTCAGTCCTGCACTTCGCACTCAGTCCCGTACTGCTCTCTCAGTCCTGTACTCCGCCCTGTGTGCCTGACCCGTCTTGTATCTCTGGTTCGTCTTGTACTCTGGTTCCGCCAGCCCCTCTCTGGTCCTTTGAGCCGCCCCTTTTGGTTCTAGCAGTCGCGGTATTTGTCTTCCGAGGGTCTGCCCCTAACGGTCCCTGTATAGGGGTTGGCTCCACCTGGCGCGCTCACCCCCGGGAGCTCCAGTGCCGCGATCCAGAGGGTCCACTCTCAGACATTACCTTCCTGGTTGTCACAGTATAATCAGGCCATGGACCCTGCTAGCGCCTCGGCGGCCACGCAGAAGAGTTGCTCTTTTTGAGTGAGAACCAGACCAGAATAATGTCCTTTATGAAATCCATGGACACCCGCCTTTCCGCCTTACAAACTGCTGACCCAGGGAACGCCCCGTTGCTAGTTGGGCTCCAGTAGGAGCTTGCGCAGCAGCGTGACGCCCAGTCCCACATTCTGAGTTACATGGCGTCCGTGGACGACCGACTCCTGTCCCTACAGTCCTCTGCTGCCGCTTCAGCCCTACCTCGGGACCCCGTATCTCACACACCACCACGCTTGGGGAGACCTCCCAGGTTTAGTGGCGACCCGAAGTTATGTCGGGGGGTTTTAAACCAGTGCCAGTTGCGCTTTGAGCTCCTGCCTCAGCAATACCCCTCCGATCGAGCCAAAGTAGCCTTTATTGTGTCCCATCTTGAGGGGGAGGCCTTAGCTTGGGTAAATCCCCTGTGGGAGAGAGATGACCCGGTGGTATCTAGCATACAGAACTTCCTAGATACTTTCTGCAGGGTATTTGACGAGCCGGGACGCGTAGCCTCCACCACTGAAGCTCTTTTCAATCTTCATCAGGGTTCTCTCACCGTAGGACAGTATGCCATCCGCTTCCGGACACTGTCCTCTGAACTGGGATGGAATAATGAGGCCTTGGTTGGGGCCTTTTGGAGGGGACTCTCCGGCAAAATAAAAGATCAGCTTGCCGGACGAGACACTCCTACCACCCTGGAGGATCTTATATCCCTAGCCATCCGTATTGATTTACAGTTTCAGGAACGCTCCCGGGAGTCAGTTAGGGAGAAGAAACCTTTTCAGCTATATCAAGCGCCCATTCCCCGCTTCCCGGCGTCTTCTAGTAATTCCGCTCCTGAGCCCATGCAAGTCGACCGAGTAAAATTGTCCGAGCAACAACGCAGGGAGAGAAAGACGCAGGGGCTATGCCTTTACTGTGGCGGGGCCAACCATATTGTGCGTACCTGCCCAGTGAGGCCGGGAAACGCCTCCACCTAGGCCAGGTAAGAGAGGCCTCCCTAGGTGACACTGATTCCTCTCTGCCCCTTACCATTTCGGCTTTGTTTTAGGTCAGGAGCGTAGATCTGTGGAGGCGTATGTGGACTCGGGTGCGGCTGGTAACTTCATCCGGCTCAAGGAAGTGGACCAGTTCCGAATTCTGGTGGTTACTCTGGAGAATCCGCGCACCATCGCCCCTGTGGATGGCCAACCACTACCGGAACCCATCACCATGGTCACTATCGAAGTGGAGATACAGGTTGGAGCTCTTCACTGAGAGAAGACCGCCTTTTATGTTCTGCCTAATTTGTCCCACGCCGTGCTCCTCGGCCTAAATGAGCCCGTTCTGGACTGATGTTCTGGGGAAATCCTCCGCTGGGGACACTCCTGCCATGAACATTGTCTGTTGCCGGTATCTCGCCCTGGTCCGCAGCCCGCTCCTACCGATCTTCCTGGGCTTCCCACAGCTTATCACTCGTACGCCGATGTCTTCAGCAAAAAAGAGGCAGAGACCCTGCCGCTGCATCGATCCTACGATTGCCCAATTGAGCTGATTCCAGGAGCTATTCCCCCCAGGGGAAGAACTTATCCACTGTCTCCGGCTGAGATCGCGGCCATGTCTGAATACATCCGGGAAAACTTGGCTCGGGGTTTTATTCGGAAGTCATCTTCCCCTGCTGGTGCAGGGTTCTTTTTCGTCCGGAAGAAAGACGGATCCCTTTGGCCATGTATTGACTACCGAGGCTTAAACAGTATCACAGTCAAAAATAGGTATCCTCTCCCGCTAATCCCTGAACTCTTTGACCGTTTGAGAGGGGCCCGGATCTTTACCAAATTGGATCTGCGGGGAGCCTATAACTTGATCCGAATCCGTCCCGGGGATGAGTGGAAGACAGCCTTCAATACTCGGGACGGCCATTACGAGTATTTGGTTATGCCTTTTGGTCTCTGCAATGCCCCGGCGGTTTTCCAGGAGTTCGTTAATGAGATCTTTCGAGACCTACTATACTCATGTATTGTCGTATATCTAGATGACATTCTCGTCTTTTCACCTGACTTATCCACCCACAGGAAGAGTGTTCGGCTGGTTTTGCAACGTCTACGGGAGAACCGACTCTATGCTAAACTAGAGAGATGCCTGTTCGAGCAAACATCATTGCCCTTCCTAGGGTATATTATCACGGACTCCGGGGTGAGGATGGACCCCGAGAAGTTGTCTGCTGTACTCAAATGGCCACGTCCGGTTGGAGTAAAAGCCAACCAACGGTTCCTGGGTTTCGCAAACTATTACATGCAGTTCGTTCCCCACTTCTCTTCAGTGACCAAGCCCATCTCCGCTCTGACCCGAAAAGGGACCAAAGCAAATGTCTTGACTCCAGAGGCTGAAGAGGCCTTTCTTGCCTTGAAACGGTCCTTTGCTACCGCCCCGATTTTACACCGGCCGTTAGTCAATGGGCCCTTCATCCTAGAGGTGGATGCGTCCTCCACTGGAGCAGGAGCGGTCCTTTCCCAGTCGACATCTTCTGGCCAAATGGTGCCTTGTGGGTTCTTCTCTAAATCATTCTCTCCTGCAGAATGCAACTATTCAATTGGAGATTGGGAATTACTGGCCATTATGATGGCGCTGGAGGAGTGGCGGTATCTTCTGGAGGGGGCGGTCCATCCATTCATAATCTTCATGGACCATAAGAATTTGGCGTATCTTCAGTCTGCACAAAGACTCAACTCCAGGCAGGCCAGGTGGTCGCTATATTTTTCCCGCTTTGACTTCAAACTCCATTTTCGTCCTGGGGATAGGAACATCAAAGCGGATGCCCTATCCAGGTCTTTGCAATCAACAGAGACTGAGGAGGCTCCTTCTTATATCATTGAGCCTGCCAAAGTTATCACCGTGGCACCCGTGATGCTCTCTCCCATTCCGCCGGGCAAGACCTTCATCCCACAGAATAAGAGGTCAAAAGTCCTAGACTGGGGGCATTCCTCCAAGATTGTGGGCCACGTCGGGGTCAAGAAAACCCTCTGCCTCCTCTAGCGCTACTGGCGATGCGCCAGAAGAAGGTGTCACAATACCCCTGATGAGTCAGACATTGATGAAACGCGTTGGGTGACAATTCTGGAGATCGGGTCACGATCTTGAGGTTTTCAGATGGACCTTACCTGATCATCCGCTTTCTATAGAAGCGTTTTAAGATAAGTACAGCGGTCTCAGTTTCTATAGTGGTATCATAAATGGATACAATTTGCTGATGAAGTGATTTTATGCTTATGCATTTAACCGATGCTGTACATATGCTGTGCTATTTGTATACGGGCTGGATACATGTCTATTAAGTAATAATAATTCTGATGACATAAAGACCGGTTGGCACACAATCACATATATATAAGGCCCATATGGTCGGAAAGTCCAGGTTTTGAAACACCTGGACAAGAAATACGATTATGTCAAGGGCCATATGGTACCTCATAAAGTACAAAACGGTTTGTTTTTAATAGGGGTGACAATTCTGGAGATCGGGTCACGATCTTGAGGTTTTCAGATGGACCTTACCTGATCATCCGCTTTCTATAGAAGCGTTTTAAGTACAGCGGTCTCAGTTTCTATAGTGGTATCATAAATGGATACAATTTGCTGATGAAGTGATTTTATGCTTATGCATTTAACCGATGCTGTACATATGCTGTGCTATTTGTATACGGGCTGGATACATGTCTATTAAGTAATAATAATTCTGATGACATAAAGACCGGTTGGCACACAATCACATATATATAAGGCCCATATGGTCGGAAAGTCCAGGTTTTGAAACACCTGGACAAGAAATACGATTATGTCAAGGGCCATATGGTACCTCATAAAGTACAAAACGGTTTGTTTTTAATAGAGCACTGCACAATTGCACTTTGGCACATGTTTGTTTAGATTTGATGTATGGTTTTTAAAGAATCATTAAAGGTTATGTTTTACTGTTTATGATATACCAATTTGCTACCTCTAAATATCTGACATTGGTTTGAGACACCCCCGCTATATAACTCCTCTAGCGCTACTATTGGTGGCCTTCTCTTCGCCAAGATGTGACAGATTTCGTAGCTTCCTGCACGACTTGTGCTCAGAACAAACTACCAAGAAATCTGCCGTCCGGCTTGCTTCACCCTCTGCCTCCTCCTGAGGCCCCTTGGCGACAGATTGGTATGGATTTTATTACCGATCTACCTCGCTCTTCCGGGTGCACTACTATCCTAGTAGTGGTCGATCGCTTCTCCAAGATGGCCCATTTTATCCCGCTGCCCGGATTACCTACTGCATCCGAATTGGCCAAGGTCTTCATCCACCAGATCTTCAGGCTTCATGGACTCCCTCAACGAATTGTTTCCGATCGAGGGGTCCAGTTTACCTCCCGATTCTGGAGAACGCTCAGCAAACTCATGGGTATATCTCTGGACTACTCCTCTGCCAATCACCCTCAGTCCAATGGGCAAATGGAACGGATCAATCAGGTATTAGCAGCCTACCTGCGTCACTTTTCTAACGCCCATCAAGATAACTGGGTGTCCCTCCTGCCATGGGCAGAGTTCGCCCATATCAACCATCCAAATGAGTCCACCATTAAAACGCCATTCTTCGTGGTTTCTGGCCAGAATCCTGGTGTTCCGCTACCCCTCTCCACGCCTTCTGGTGTTCCCGCAGCGGATGCGCTCTCTTCCGAGTTTTCTCAAGTCTGGAGGGAGACCAGAGAGGCACTTGAAAAATCCAGTATCCAGATTAAGAGACATGCTGACAAGAGACGCAGGGACCTTCCGCCATACCAACCTGGCGACAAAGTCTGGCTGTCAACTAAGCATATCCGCCTAAAGATGCCCTCTTACAAACTGGGTCCACGGTACATCGGTCCGTTTGAGGTTCTTGGACGCATTAACAACGTGGCTTACAAATTGAGGTTGCCGTCTTCACTCCGGGTGTCTCGCTCCTTAAACTTGTTGTTCTTAATCGGTATCGCCCGGTACCACCTCCTTCCCCTCAGCCAGTAGGGGCCGATGACATCTTTGAGATAAGAGATATTTTAGCCATGAAAAAAGTTCGGGGGCGAACCTCCTTCCTTATCGATTGGAAGGGTTTTGGTCCTGAGGAGAGGTCCTGGGTACCGAGAGAAAATGTTAATGCTCCTCTTCTTTTAAGGAAATTTTTGTCCAACCTCAGGAGCGGGAGATGTAAAGGGTGGGGGTACTGTCACATCGGTGGCAGTGACCGCCGCCGTTCCAGCAGCGGTGGGGCCCGCCGCCGCCTGTACTCACCTGCCCTCTGCGCGCCACGCTGTGCCCGCCTCCTCCTCGCTCCCGTCCTTCCATTGCATGAGTGTCACGTGCAGCCGCCCTAAGCCGCGGGCGCACGCTCTGCAGGTTCCTTAACCCTGCAAGCGCCCGCCCAGAGGTCTGGCTGCCCAATCAGAGTGCAGCACGTGCTATATCAGGCGTCTCCACCATCTTGGGGAGGCATGATTATCGTGTGCAGTGCCTTGCGGTATTCTGGCCTAGTTGTAGGGGCTCTCCCTACAATCCTCTCTCTCTATTCTTGTACTCTGTGCCTCATTTCTGTACTCCGTGCCTCAGTCCTGTACTCCGTACCTCATTCCTGTACTCTATGCCTCAGTCTTGTACTCCGTACCTCAGTCCTGTACTCCGTGCCTCAGTCCTGTACTCCGTGCCTCAGTCCTGTACTCCGTGCCTCAGTCCTGTACTCCGTCCTGTACTTCCTACTCAGTCCTGCACTTCGCACTCAGCCCCGTACTCCGCTCTCAGTCCTGTACTCCACCCCGTGTGCCTGACCCGTCTTGTATCTCTGGTTCGTATTGTGCTCTGGTTCCGCCAGCCCCTCTCTGGTCCTTTGAGCTGCCCCTCTTGGTTCTAGCAGTCACGGTATCTGTCTTCCGAGGGTCAGCCCCTAACGGTCCCTGTATAGGGGTCGGCTCCACCTGGCGCGCTCACCCCCGGGAGCTCCAGTGCCACGATCCAGAGGGTCCACTCTCGGACGTTACCTTCCTGGTCGTCACATCGATGTTCTAACTTGCCCCAAGGTCGCTTGTCTCGAACTAACACTCGGTCTCCGGCCTTATGAGCTGTCCCTCGACTGCTTGCCGCTTCCTGATGTTTGAGTTCCCAGAACTTAGCCTGCACCAGCCGGTGGAGAGTCTGCAGCCGATGTTGATGTTTGCGGACCCAGGAAGACACCCCGTCCATGGGTAGTCTTCTTCTGGATCCAATTCCAGTTCTGTAATCTCCCATCCTTTCACCAAAACAGTAGGGTATACGGAGTGTATCAATTGTACTGTGCACTCTTGTTGTACACCCAGACCAATTCAGCCACATACTCAGGCCACCGTACTTTCCGATCTTCTTCCAATGTTCTCAACATCTGAATTAGCATCACGTTGAAGCGTTCACAGGCTCCATTCCCCTGAGGATGATAGGGCGTCGTCCTGGACTTCTCAATCAGGTACAGACGATGTAACTCCTCCATCACTTGACTTTGAAAATAAGCACCTTGGTAGGAGTGAATTCTCTTCGGGCAACCGTACACCCAGATGAAGTCTCGGCAGATAGTTTGCACGGTTGACTCAGCAGTCTGATCCCGAGTCGGAGTCACCACAGCGAACTTGGCAAAGTGGTCGGTCGTCACCAGACAATGTTCATACCCGAGATGAGCTGGACCCACGGTCAAGTAGTCGATCATCAATAACTCCAAGGGGCAGAAGTCACAATGGTCTGTG
Source organism: Dendrobates tinctorius (assembly GCF_039654945.1). NCBI lineage: Eukaryota > Metazoa > Chordata > Amphibia > Anura > Dendrobatidae > Dendrobates > Dendrobates tinctorius. The sequence goes on along the minus strand of NW_027361788.1, from coordinate 29,369,876 downwards.
TAGGAGCTCTCTGCTCTGGAGGTTTAGCCAGTTCACAGCTCTGACATTGCTGACAGGCCTTTTCGACTGCAGTCTTTAATCGGAGGTGATATACCAACTTCTGTAACCACTGGAACATCTTCTCCAGGCCAAAGTGAGCTCCTCTATCATGGGTCTCTGTAGCCACTGCATGGATCAACTTCTCTGGGAGCACTGCTTGCCAGGTGATCCCCAACTCTCGTACGAACTGCACTTTTCTATACATTAAGCTGTCCTCTAATTGGAGCCTCTCCCACTGCCTGAGAATCTGCAGAGTCCCCAGGGACAGAGCGTCTCTCTCATTCCGGCTGGGGAGTCGCTTCAGGGTCATCCACTGTCTCACTTGTGCGAGTTCCCTATCTTCCTGTTGGAGTTGCACCCAGTCATCCCGAGGTCATCCCAGCACCTGCTCTCCTGATGCCTCTCCGATCTGTCCCTGCATCGCCGCCAATGACCTGGCGAGGTCCCGAAAACCAGGAATCTCTTCTCCCTCCAACTCTTCGTCTCGGTCGTATCCAGGTCACTCATGGTTCACTCTTGACAGAGCATCAGCATACGTGCTCTCGGCTCCTGCCCAATATGCGATTTTGTATCGATACTTCGCCATACAGGCCAACCATCTTTGTTCCAAGGCCCCCAGTTTCACATTTTCCAGGTGGGCCAGGGGATTGTTATTGGTGCGCACCAAGTATTTGGCGAACTTTTCGGTCATCGCCCACACTAACACCAGCAATTCCATCTTGAAGGAACTGTAGTTATCCGGGTTCCGTTCCGAGTCATGGAGGGACCGACTTGCATAGGCAATCACTCGTTCCTTCCCTTCCTGCATTTGTGATAGCAGACCATGTAGACTTCCATCGGTGTGTAGAATGAAGTGAAGGGTTGGGAGAAGTCTGCATATGCAAGTATCGGGGCCTCAGTCAAGGCCATCTTCAGGGCTCGGAAGGCTTTCTCCTGGCTAACTCCACTGAATGGTCTGATTCTTTGAACCAGACGGCACTCCTTTTAACAGGTACTCGATCTGCTTACGGAAATGGTGACACTTTTGGGGCTTCACTTTTAGGCCATGCTTCTGTAGTCGACTCAACACTTGTTCCAACCGCCAGAGGTGTTGCTCGAAGGTGACTGCATAGACAATGATATCGTCCAAATAGATGAGTGTAGCTTCAAAGTTCAGATCCCCCAAACATCTTTCCATCTGTCGCTGAAACGTCCCAGGAGCGTTAGTCAGGCCGAAGTGCATCCAATTGAATTCAAACATCCCATGGGCAATATGAACGCTGTCTTCGGCCGATCGTGTTCAGCCATGGGCACCTGCCAATAGCCGCTGGCCAGATCCAGAGACGAGAAATACCGTATATACTCGCGTATAAGCCGAGATTTTCAGCCCATTTTTTTTGGCTGAAAGTCCTTCTCTCGGCTTATACGCGAGTCATATACCGGGGGGGTCGGTGGGGGAGGGGGAGCGGGGGTGTCAGGTCATACTTACCCCCCTGGTGCCGTCTCTGTAGCCCGCCCGCTTCTCCTGTTCTCAGGCTCCTTCCTGCAGCGGTCACGTGGTACCGCTCAATAAAGTCAGGAATATGCGCAGGAGCCTGAGACCGGGAGAAGGGGCTGCACAGAGACCGCGCCAGGAGGGGGTAAGTATATGCTATATTTACTGATCCTCCATCCATCGCTGCGCGCTGCTCTGCTGTCTTCTGTCCTCGGCAGACACAGGGGCGCGCAGCGATGGATGGAGGATCGGTAAGTATCGCCAGTGCCGGGGTCCTGAGCCAGCGGTGATCCCGGCACCTGGCCCCCAACGACAGAAAGGTAAGTATTTCTTCTTTTTTTTTCTATTTGCGGTGGCAGCAGCAGCATATGGGGGGTATTCTATGGAGCACCTTATGGGGGCAGCATATGGGGGGTATTCTACGGAGCACCTTATGGGGCAGCATATGGGGGGTATACTATGGAGCACCTTATGGGGCAGCATATGGTGGGTATACTATGGAGAATCTTATGGGGGCAGCATATGGGGGGTATACTATGGAGCACCTTATGGGGGCAGCATATGGGGGGTATACTATGGAGCACCTTATGGGGGCAGCATATGGGGGTATACTATGGAGCACCTTATGGGGCAGCATATGGGGTTATACTATGGAGCACCTTATGGGGCAGCATATGGGGGGTATACTATGGAGCACCTTATGGGACAGCATATGGGGGCACAAACTATGGAGCAGCATATGGGGGCATAAACTATGGGTCATCTTACGGGGCAGCACAAGGGGGCATAATCTATGGAGCAGCATATGGGGCCATAACCTTTATGGAGCAGCATATGGGGCATATTATTCTATTGAGCATCTTATGGAGCCATTAATAAACTTTGTGCAGCATTATATGGGTGTATTTTATATGGAGCATCTTATGGGGCCATCATGAACTGTACGGAGCATTATATGGGGCTCCTGATTCAATATGGATATTCAAAAACATTTAGCCTACTGATGTATCAATTAATTTTACTTTTATTGGTATCTTTTTTTATTTTTGAAATTTACCAGTAGCTGCTACATTTTCCACCCTAGGCTTATACGCGAGTCAATAAGTTTTCCCAGTTTTTTGTGGCAAAATTAGGGGGGTCGGCTTATACACGGGCCGGCTTATACACAAGTATATATGGTACTTTGCCTTTCATAAGGCGGACAGCGACTCCTCACTTCTAGGTAGGGGGTAGGAGTCCCACACCATGTAGGCATTCAATCGCCGATAGTCAGCACAGAAATGCAGGGTCCTGTTCCTCTTTCGAACTAGAATGATGAGAGCTGCCCACGGGCTCTGACTCTCCTGTATGACTCCACTCTGCAAAATATGTGCCAACATTTCTTTCACCTCCTTGTACATCTGGGGCGGAATCTGCTAATATCGCTCACGGATCGGTGTGGTACTTCCTGTGGGTATGTCGCGAGTTATGGCTGTAGTCAGTAGCATAGCTACCAGGGGGGCAGAGGGGGCCATCGCCCCAGGCCCCATGCTCTGAGGGGGCCCACCCATATCTATGCTACTGTAACAGTTACATTCTGCGGCAGAGCAGGGAAAATCAATCTTCCTGCTCTGCCCCGGCCGCTATGGGGCCCCTAAGCAGGCAGCGCCCGTTATCACAGGTTCAACTGTATCGGCTAGGTGCCAATACAGATGACCACATTGATGAGAGAAGGAGCGTCACACTCACGTCACCGACGCCAACACTGACAGGGGGTTGCGATGAAGTCATTACTTGGCTCCCATGGTCCGGAAATGTGTGGACGCTCAGAGCAGCCGAGGAACCAGGGGGAAGAGAGGTGAGTATTGTATTTATTTTTTATGGTGGGTGCATTATGCTATGCTGCCTATAGGGGTGTATTATACTATGCAGGCTACCTATGGGGTGCATTATACTGTTCAGGCTGCCTATAGGGTTGCATTATACTATACAGGCTGCCTATGGGGGTGCATTATGTTTGGGGCTGCATTATACTATATAGGCTGCCCATGGGGGGTGCATTATATTAGAGGCTGCATTATACTATAAAATCTGCCTATGGGGGTGCATTATATTAGGGGCTGCATTATACTATAGAGGCTACCTATGGGCGTGCATTATATTAGGGGCTACATTATGCTATAGAGTCTGCCTAAGGGGGTGCATTATATTAAGGATGGCATTATACTATGAGGCTGCCTATAGGGGTGCATTATATTAGGGGCTGCATTATATTATAGAGTCTGCCTATGGGAGTGCATTATATTAGGGGCTGCCTATAGGGGTGCATTATATTAGGGGCTGCATTATGCTGTAGAGCAGGGGTCCCCAACTTTTCTTACTTCGAGAGTCACATTCAAGTCTGAAAGAGGGTCTCAAGCCACATCCAGTTTCTCCCCCACTCACAGTAGTGACAACCAGAGCCCCCATTACCCGTATAATTACTTTCAAAGCTTTTCCACTGAAATCACACCAAGATAGTATGCCAAGCTTCAGGGTTTCCTATCTTGCCCCCATTCAGATCTGCTCTTCTGTGCAGGGCTACACACAAGTCACCATCCTGAGATCTGCTCTTAACAGCTGTTTGCTACACTTGGTGATAGTGCACCAAGCTGGCAGACAGTTGCAAGGCACACATCATGGACCTGCGAGCCACATGTGGCTCCCGATCTACAGCTTGGGGACCCCTGCTGTAGAGTCTGCCTATGGGGGTGCATTATATTAAGAGCAGCATTATACTATAGCGGCTGCCTATGGGAAGTGCATTATACTATAGAGTCTGCCTATGGGCTGTGCATTATACTGTAGAGTCTGCCTGTGGTGTGTACATTATACTATAGAGTCTGCCTTTGGGGGTTGCATTATACTATACAGTCTGCCTATGGGGGGTATATTATACTATACAGTCTGCCTATGAGGGGTGTATTATATTATATAGAGTCTGCCTATGAGGAGTGCATTATACAATACAGAGGCCTATGGGAAGTGCATTATACTATATTGAGGACTGTCTGGTGCATTGTACTATATGGAGGCTATCTAGGGGGCCATGATACAGTGTGGACATTAGTGTTAGAGCTATCAAACAGTTTGGGGTTTGGGGGATACTAAGGGGTCAGTATATATACAGTGAGGGGGATTGTGTATAAGAGTGCATCATATTGTGTAGATGGGAGCTTTAAAGGGGGGAGTCTCGGGACATTATTAAATGTAAAGTGGGCACTTATTGTTATAGGGCAACTCAGGTTACTGTGACTGTCAAAGGGTACACACAGGGCATTATTACTCTCTAGGGAACCAAATGCAGGCACTGTTTTCTAGGGCACTTGCACCCGGCATTACTATATTCTAGAGGGTTGCTTTAGAATTTAGAGCGCACAGAGAACCACATTGTAGGTGCAGTAATGGAGATTACTGAGCATGGCTCCCAGCACTAAGCTGGATCCTGGGGCACCCAAAACCAATTGGTCTGCTGCCTCTGCGTTCATGAACTGCATCCTACTGACTAACCAAACGTAAGCAGGTTGCGGGATGCAGTGATGCAATGGAGGCAGAGAAAGAGTTAACAGGTTAACATTTTAATTTTGAAAAGTAAAGAGACTCCTCCTGGAGAGATAACAGTTAAATTGCAGGAGAAAGTTATAATGTAACAGCAGTCCAGTTATCAAACTTATGTGTCTTTAGGTTCCTCCACCGCAGATGTTCCGTTTGGGGTTGTAGTACCAGCAACGTGACCTCAGATGGGGTTCCACAAATAATGATCCAACTTATGGAAGCAGGGGGCGGTCTCCGTTTTTACCCACTGAGCCCCAAGTCCATAAGCCTGTGCAGCTAAAGTAAAGAGAGCTGCAGAGAGCCCGGTATCAAACGTGGGCTGATGCGCACAGTCCAGCAGAGTGGGCCGCAGTTTAATGTCCTATAACACCGGCTCTCGTTCTCCTGCAGAAGCGCAGTCTTACCCTCGTCCGGGCGCACAGCGCTTCCCACTCTCACTAACCCGCTGGAGTGTCCAAGAGGTCTCGACCGCAATGTGTTGCAGTGCTGCTGCTCTGAGTGCGAAGCGCGCTGCTCACCCTTCTGCTCTCTCCCTGACGGCAGGAAACTGTCAGCAGTTTCATGCGCTTTCGGCTCTGTTTCCTGTCTAAACACGCTCCCTCTTTCTCGGGACATGGAGCCTGTCTGGTCCCCTATTCCTTCACCCGGGCAACATGGGACGCAGCCTCGACAGTTCCCGACCCGGCTGAATACAGGTACCCGCAACCCGGTCTTCCTCCTTACACGTGTGTGAGTGGTATTGAGCATATGACACCCATCACCCCTCCATTCCTATAGATCAGGGTTCCCCAACTCCAGTCATCAAGGCCCACCAACAGATCATGTTTTCAGGATTTCCTTTGTATTGCACAGGTGATGCAATTATCACCTGAGCAATACTAAGGAAATCCTGAAAACATGATCTGTTGGTGGGCCTTGATGACTGGAGTTGGGGAACCCTGCTATAGATAGTGACTACAAGAGTCATAGTCGCGTATGCTCAATATCGCTCCATTCACACAAGCCCCCCGTTCCAGTGATCGGCAGGAGACATACAGCTATAACCAATACTGTGGAAAGTCATACATGCTGTTAACAATCCAGTTGTGAAACTTTTTTTTTTTTTAGTCAAAAACTTGCTGATTTTTCCACACTCCATACTTGCACTTAAAGTTGCAAATTTATGTCCTTTTTATGCTTTACAAAAGCGGTGAGAACAATGTCTGGGCTTTAAGAAGAGTGAGCATGTCCAAGAATGGATTGTTCTGCTGCAGAAATGCTTAAGAAAAGCATCCAATGGATTTTTAATGAAAAACGCACATGTTGTGCTAATGGTGTGTTTTTAACCGCTGCGGAAACGCTTAGCGTTTAAAAATGCAGCATGTTCATTAATTTTGCAGAATCGCACGCGATTCCGCATACCATCAATTATATGGGCAAAAGCGCTTAGGAAAACGCTTGACAAACGCTTACAAAAGCGCGTAAAAAAATGCATGCGTTTTCCCGGGAGCAGGGTGTGCGATTCTGCTCAGGTTTATTCTGCATGAGAATCGCTACGTGGGCACATAGCCTAAAGGTTAAAGACTCCTTTGTAAGACAATTTTTAATTTAAAATTTGCCCCCTTCTAGGGGTTTTCACAAGTTTGTAAGTAATTCTTTATGTGACAGATAGAAGCTGCACTGTTGATTTAGAATCATCCAGCAACTATAGGGGCTAAAATTGTTATAACAGATAGGGAGTGGTTAGCTCAGCCCCAGGGGATACCGGGAAAGTTGTTTTTGTGTCCTGGACATCCAAGAGTAAGGCTAGTTTCACACTAGCGTATTTTCCATGCAGCGCAGGGCGCCGCTAAGCCCCGCCCCCTGCCAACTCCCTGCCCGCCCCATCCGGTCATCACCGCCTACTATCGCACATGGCCGCATGCGATCTGCGCACCCTATCTTTATAGGTGCAGACCGTGCGCTAGTTGGATTTTAGCGTGCGCTGTGCACTTTTGAAGGTGCGCCGAGCGCGCCAAAATGCAACATGGTGCGTTCGGCGCACATGGGCGCACCTTCAAAAGTGCGCAGCGCACCCTAACATCCTACTAGCGCACGGCCAGCACATGGTCTGCGCACCCTATGCTAAAGATAGGGTGCGCAGATCGCATGCGGCGATGACCGGATGGGGCGGGCAGGGAGCCGGCGGGGGCGGGGCTTAGCGGCGCCGTGCGCTGTATGGAAAATACGCTAGTGTGAAACTAGCCTAAGTTGTGTGTTAGGCCGGTTTTACATTTGCGCTTCAGGGTGCAGCGACGGCCTGCGCACAGCCGCCGCTAAGCCCCGCCCCCTGCCGCGCCTCCACCGGTAGCTCCGCCTCCGGGCGCATGACGCTGCATGCGTCCTGCGTCCCCTATCTTTATCACTGAGGACGCAGGCCATGCGCAGTATGCATTTTTGCGGCGCCTGCATCCTTTTGACGGTGCGCCGACCAGCTCCAAACGCAACCTGTTGCAATTTGGTTGCGCTCGGCGCACCATCAAAAGGACGCAGGCACCACCAAACGCATACTGCGCATGGCCTGCGTCCTCAGTGATAAAGATAGGGACGCATGACGCATGCAGCGTCATGGGCCCGGAGGCGGAGCTACCGGCTGAGGCGCGGCAGGGGGAGCGGCTTAGCGGCGGCCGTGCGCAGGCCGTCGCTGCGCCCTGAAGCGCAAATGTGAAACCGGCCTTAGAGAGTCTCCTGTCAGACTGAAATCAGACAAGCTGTATAGACCAGTTCTTCCTGGCAAGTGATTGTTGTAGTCATAGAAGCAGTCAGGAGAACCATGAACATCTTATTACCTCAAGATAGAAGTGAGAGAGCTACAACACCTGACTCATCCCCCTCTCCCACCTCACTGCATGAGCAAGGTACAGTTAGGCTGTGTGCACACACTGCGGATTGTCCTGCGGATTTATCCACAACCGCAGGTAAAAAGACCTACGGTTTATCTGCAGTTCTGCGGTTTAGCCTGCGGGTTTCCCCTGCGGTTTGACACCTGCCAAACCGCAGCGGAATCCGCACAAAGAATTGACGTGCTGCGGTTTTGAAACCGCAGCAAATCCGCGCGGAAAAATCTGCAATGTCTGCACAGTGGTTTTCATTTTGCATTGATTTTAATGGTACTGTACACCGCAGCAGAAACTGCTGCGGATCCGCAGGACCAAAACCGCTGTGGAAACACAGCAGAATCTGCAGCGTGTGCACACAGCCTTATGCTTAGGTGAAGACACTGTGTGTGAAGTTAAGTTATCTGTGAAGATACTTTCATATATGTTGATGAAGCATTGCATGAAGAGAAGTGATTCTGTGTGATGGAAAGAAGCTTGAATAAAACCCTTGGGTTTCATTAAACATTTGGCTTTGATGGGCTCATTACCAGCTGTAGATCTGTTAACTGAGAATCTGCCAGTGAACTTCTTCCTGCAGGGAGTTTATAACTATGTTACCTGTCTTTTTTCTGAACACTTCTCAGTTGAATTATGACCACAAACCACATGGAAGTAGAGTTGGACATTGATGTGGTCATAAATCAGCTGAGATAAGTTACAGACTTCCTGACAGAACAAGTTCAATGATGGATTCAACGTTAACTCATTCCGCAGCCAGAAAAATGCATGGAAACAAAGAGCTTTTAAAAAAACAAAGGGAGGTATGTTTTTAAAGAAAAATGTTTTGCCCAACATGTATGCACTTAAAGGGGTATTCCCATCTCCAAAACGTTATCCCTATATGTAGTATTCATAAAATAATATTAGCAAATACCTACAATTAAAAATGTAGTATATATTTTCTGATTCCCTATGTCTCTTTCCTAATGTGCAGGGCATTGCAGGACCTTAGGTATCCATGGTTACAACCACTGATACAGTGAAAATTTGCTAGCTGCCAGTGGTCGTAACCATGGATACCTAAGGTCCTGCAATACCCTGCACATTAGGAAAGAGACATAGGGAATCATAAAATCTCTACTACATTTCTAATTGTAGGTATTTGCTAATATTATTATTACAACATCTACTACATATTGAGACAGGAACTTGGAGATGGGGAAAAAAAAATCATAGAAGGTGTCCATATTTTTTAAAGGGGTTGTCCAGAGGATGAAAGAGGTGATAGGTGTCTAATCAGAGCGGTAGCGCTGACACCCTATAGGTATATGATTTTATATCTGGAGTAGTTCCGTCATATATATGTCTTATATGTACACAACATGTCGGGTTTAGTATCGATAATACTAAATAAAGTCCTGTGGAAACCATGTTAGTGTTCTGCAGCCATGTTAGTGTTTCTATGGTAACAGCCCAAGAAACCTGCCAGATTGAATTTGCAGCACTGTGGCAACAAGCTCCAGATAGGCCCTGAGTTTATGTTCCAGTTTTAACCCTTCTCTAGGTCTGGACAGGGGGGATTTCTTGGTTTTAGGCTCCATTCATACATCTGTGTGACAAGTTCTAGTGCTGTCCGTTTTTTCTTGGACAGAACACAGACCCATATTTTTATTGATCCATGTGACTGCTCTGTCAGACACTGAGCAGGTCCTGTTCTCATCCGTTGTGCGGGTCAGGCTCCACCATTAAAATCGGATGGAACACGGATGACAGGTAAGAGTTCCATCTGAGTTCCATCCATTTTTTACTCATCCGACGCTTAGAGTCAACGGATTAAAAAAAAATTCAGCCTGTCTACCTGCTTCAGTGAAAAAGAAATACGTAAGAAACTGGGTTGACGCCTGGGAAAAATGTATCCCATTTCTCTTGACTGGTAACACACAGATGTGTGAATGTAGCCTTATGCTGTGTGCACACGCTGCGGATTAGGTGCGGATTCATCCGCGCGGATTTTGTAAAATCCGCAGGTGAAACCGCAGTTCAAAATACCTGCGGATTGCTCTGCGGTTTTGCCCTGCGGTTTTTCATCTCCACAATGGAGGAGATGGCAAACCGCAGGGGAATCCGCAGAAAGAATTGACATGCATTGCGGTTTTTGATTCCCATAGGGAATCATGGTACTGTACACCGCAGCAAAAACTGCTGCGGGTCCTCAGCGGCCAAAACCGCTGCGGAACTGCAGCAAAATCCGCAGCGTGTGCACACAGCCTTAAAGTGTGTATCTGGTTATAAAGAATTATCCAGACCTCACTATAAAGGCTTCTTCAAGCATCAATCATTTTGATCCAACACTTGGATCAATATCTGACAAGTCTCCGTGTTCTTATGCGGACTACCTAGTCCCGAGGAAAACGGCGGACATGTGAACTACTATCGATGAAAAGCATGGAATAGTACTCGTACAAGAAAAACTGTATGTGAATGAGCTTCAAGGATACCATTATATGGTCATTATCAGACTGTACCGTATTTCACAGATACAAAAAAATGCTATGGCTATGTGCACATGTAGTGGAAGGTGCTGCGGATTTTTCCGCGCGGATTTAGAAAAATCCGCAGGTAAATTCTCAGGTCAAAAGACCCGCGGATTAGCCTGCGGTTTCACACCTCTACAATGGAGGTGTGAAACCGCTGCGGATTCCGCACAAAGAGTTGACATGCTGCAGATTTGAACCCGCAGCAAATCCATGCGGAAAAGTCCGCAGCATGTGCACAGCGTTTTTCACTTTACCATTGAATACAATGGTACTGTACAACACACCTAAATCTGCTGCGGTTCCGCAGAGCCTGAAACGCTGTGGATCTGCAGCAGAATCCGCAACGTGTGCACATAGCCTACGGCTTTTCCAGACTCCAGACTAAGGCGTACCTATATCGGTCGATAGTCCCTCAGATTCTAACATTTACGATAATGGAGTAGTGCGAACGGTCTGAGCGACTGAACGATGTGTCCAAAAATCGCTCGTCCATTGTTCATCAAATCATTTAGGAGAGCAAAAAAAATGTTTAATTCCTCATTTGAAATATCTTAGAGTATAACTGGAGATTGGGATTAGACCGGCAAAAAGGAGTGGAACGATCACTATTCAACCATTTCATTCAGGATTCTCGTCCTGTGTAAACATCTGACCAACATTGTGTGCTTGGCATTAGAGTTGAGCGAAACGGGTCGAAAAATTTCAAAAGTCGCCGACTTTTGGCAAAGTTGGGTTTCATGAAACGAAACCCGACCCTAGGATGAGGTCGGCCACGAGGTCGTCGACTTACGCGCCAAAGTCGCGTTTCAAAAGTTTGTTTTGCACTCTTTTTCAGCCAATCAGGATCCACGGACACTGTGGGCAACGTGATGACATAGGCAGGGGTCACCACCATCTTTCAGAAGGGCATGCAAGTGATTGACTTGCTTTGGTGGGCGTCACAGGGGTTATAAAAGGGCGTGCACGCCGACCGCCATCTTACTTCTGCCGATCTTAGCATAGGGAGAGGTTGCTGCTGCTGATTCTGTAGGGAGAGCGTTAGGCAGGGAAGAAGAAAAAAAAACTGCTTCTGCTGCTAGCGATTTTGCCTGTACAACACACCAGTCACTGTGTGTGCAGTGCAAGGGAAGGCTATATTGTGGTGGATCAGCGGTGTTGGTTGTTAGGCTGCCTTCTAAGGCTTCCTGACAGCTGCATTGCTGTTTACCCACTGCTCTGCAAACTGCTTTTTTAAAAGCAATCCCAATTTTTTTTTTTGTCCTGCTGAGGTACTGAGCGTGCATTTTTTCACACCATACAGCGGTGTACGCTCCTCACACAGTACCGTGTAACGGCTGTTATCAAAGCCACAGTGAAGCTATCTGTGTGTCACTCTGTGAGAATAAGTCGAGGACATGTTCCGTTCTTACAGACCTGCACCTACTATTTTGTCTAGCTTTCAAACAGTTAAATATATTTGCTGTTTGATCACATTCAAAACTATAGAGAGACAGCGTGTGTCAGTCCATATACTTAAAAAACACGGAGCTTGACAATTTTACGTACACCGGACAGCCGTGTACGTGCACGCTCCTCTCAGTACCGTGTAACGGCTGTTATCACGGCCACAGTGAAGCTGTGTGTCACTGTGGAAGGATAAGTGGAGGACTTGTTCCGTTCTTACAGACCTACACTCTAGGGAGATTCCTATTCTGCCCAATTCTACATACACCTTGTAGTTTGTGATACACTAGCCAATTTCTGCCTGTGACATAGCGCTCTGATATTCAGTGGGCCTCACACAATCCAAAAGTGTCCAGTGTCCACTAGTGTGTGCAGAAATTCAAAATCTCCCGTATCCTGTAGTCACTTTTTTCACACCTGTGCCATCGAGCCTGTGACATAGCGCTCTGATATTCAGTGGGCCTCACACAATCCAAAAGTGTCCAGTGTCCACTAGTGTGTGCAGAAATTCAAAATCTCCCTTATCCTGTAGTCACTTTTTTCACACCTGTGCCATCAAGCCTGTGACATAGCGCTCTGATATTCAGTGGGCCTCACAATCCAAAAGTGTCCAGTGTCCACTAGTGTGTGCAGAAATTCAAAATCTCCCTTATCCTGTAGTCACTTTTTTCACACCTGTGCCATCGAGCCTGTGACATAGCGCTCTGATGTTCAGTGGGCCTCACACAATCCAAAAGTGTCCAGTGTCCACTAGTGTGTGCAGAAATTCAAAATCTCCCTTATCCTGTAGTCACTTTTTTCACACCTGTGCCATCGAGCCTGTGACATAGCGCTCTGATATTCAGTGGGCCTCACACAATTCAAAAGTGTCCAGTGTCCACTAGTGTGTGCAGAAATTCAAAATTTCCCTTATCCTGTAGTCACTTTTTTCACACCTGTGCCATCGAGCCTGTGACATAGCGCTCTGATATTCAGTGGGCCTCACACAATCCAAAAGTGTCCAGTGTCCACTAGTGTGTGCAGAAATTCAAAATCTCCCTTATCCTGTAGTCACTTTTTTCACACCTGTGCCATCGAGCCTGTGACATAGCGCTCTGATATTCAGTGGGCCTCACACAATCCAAAAGTGTCCAGTGTCCACTAGTGTGTGCAGAAATTCAAAATCTCTGTGATCCTGTAGTCACTTTTTTCACACCTGTGCCATCGAGCCTGTGACATAGCGCTCTGATATTCAGTGGGCCTCACACAATCCAAAAGTGTCCAGTGTCCACTAGTGTGTGCAGAAATTCAAAATCTCCCTTATCCTGTAGTCACTTTTTTCACACCTGTGCCATCAAGCCTGTGACATAGCGCTCTGATATTCAGTGGGCCTCAAACAATCCAAAAGTGTCAAGTGTCCACTAGTGTGTGCAAAAATTCAAAATCTCCCTTATCCTGTAGTCACTATTTTCACACCTGTGCCATCGAGCCTGTGACATAGCGCTGTGATATTCAGTGGGCCTCACACAATCCATAAGTGTCCAGTGTCCACAAGTGTGTGCAGAAATTCAAAATCTCCCCTGTCCTATAGACACCTTGTACCTTGTTTTACATTATTATATAGTTTGTTGGATTTTGTCTACATTTCTACAAAAAATGAGGAAGGCTGGTGGAAGAGGCCGTGGAATTGGGCGGGGGTTGGCAGCTGGTAATGATGGTGTTGGTGGTGGATCTGATGGTAGTGGCAAGAGCAAAATAGGACCGAATGCAGGAGGTGTTGAGCCTGCGTCATCGTCTGGCTCCATAAGGCTTCGAAGGCTTAGTTTTCTAGGAGTTGGCAAACCGCTTTTAAAGCCAGAGCATCAGGAAAAAGTTTTGTCTTACATTGCTGACTCAGCCTCCAGCTCTATCGCCTCCTCTTCTGAAGTTGTAAAAAGTAAAAGCACTGAGTCGTCATTGGAGGCTCATGTTCATGAACCACACCTTTCCTTGTGTCCTTCACGCCAACCAAGATTGAAGGATGACGCAGGCCATACTACTGATTACTCCATGGAGCTGTTTTCACATACCATGCCTGGATTATCAAGTGAAATGGTGAATTACCCAGGCCAAGATGAATCTGACATGGAGTGCACTGATGCACAGCCGCTGATAGATGATTCTGCTGGTACATTCACTCAGAGCACTACATTGTCCTCGCAGTGTACAGAGCCAGATTCTGACCCTGATGAGACTCAGGTGCCCCTTCCCACACACTATACCACCATACACGGTGACACAGAGGAAGGTGCACATGACATTGAAGAGGAGGTGATGGATGACCCAGTTGTTGACCCAGATTGGCATCCATTGGGGGAAGAGGGTGCTGCTTCCAATAGCTCAGATGAGGAGCATCCACAGCAGACATCGACATCGCAACAGCTGTTATCTGGCAGACCCGGAGCACTCCAAAGACAGGTTCCAAAAATCAAAAGAGTTGCTGGACAGCTTGTCCAGAGGGTCAAAAGATCACCGCGTGCTAGGCCGCAAAATGTCTGCCAAAGTAGGAAGAGTGCAGTGTGGCACTTTTTTGAACAAAATCCTCATGATCAGGCCAAGGTTATCTGTAAGAAGTGCGCAAAGACCTTTAGCCGAGGGAAAAATCTGAAAAATTTGAATACCAGTTGCATGCTTAGACATTTAACCACCATGCACTTGCAAGCGTGGACACAACACCAAACCTCAAGTGCCACATGTGCAACTGATCACAAAGAAGGTAGTCAGCAACGCTACATTGTTTCCCCCACTGTAAGCCCACCGGTTAGCACAGCAGCAAATGTTGAGGTGTCGTTGCAAGGCTACAGCAGTCAGGGAATACCACTGTTATATCAACGAAATACTGAATCTAGGCCATCAGAAAGAACACCAAGTCCATCACCATCATCAACCCTCTCTCAGTCCGCCCTGTCCACCGCTACTTCCACCATATGCAGCTCTCAAGTCCAGCTCACCCTCCCAGACACTATGAGTAGGTCAAGAAAGTACTCAGTCTCTCATCCGCGTACACTGGGTTTGAACGCCCACATTGCCAAACTAATCTCGTTTGAGATGATGCCCTATCGGTTGGTGGAAAGCGCAGCTTTCCGCGAACTCATGGCCTATGCAGTACCACGCTATGACCTACCCAGTCGCCACTTCTTCTCTCACAAAGCCATCCCAGCCCTCCACCATCATGTAAAAGACCGCATTGTCCATGCACTCAAGCAGTCAGTGAGTGGAAAGGTGCACCTCACAACTGATGCATGGTCCAGTCGGCATGGCCAGGGCCGTTACGTGTCCATCACTGCGCACTGGGTTAATGTGGTGGATGCAGGGTCCACAGGAGACAGCGGTGGTGGGACAGTGCTGCCTAGCCCATGGTATAGGAAACAGTTGGCTGTAGGCGTTCGACCCTCCTGCTCCTCCTCCTCCTCCAGAAGCGAAAGCTCGACCACAGAGCGCAGTCTTACGAGCACTCCATCTGCAGCTGCCACTGTTGCACACGAGGTGTCCCCCTATCGAGCAGCTAGTGGAAAGCGTCAGCAGGCTGTGTTGCAGATGATGTGTTTGGGCGACAGACACACCGCCGAGGTGCTGGCCGAGTACTTGAAGCGACAAACTGAGTCATGGCTGGGCAGTGTACATCTTGAAGCAGGCAAGGTAGTTAGTGATAACGGCCGTAATTTTGTGGCAGCCATAGCCCTTTCAAAACTCAGCCACATACCTTGCTTGGCTCACACCTTGAACCTGGTGGTGCAGTGCTTCCTCAAAAATTATCCGGAGTTAACAGCCCTGCTCCAGAAGGTGCGAAGACTGTGCGCGCACATCCGCCGGTCGCCTGTACACTCCGTTCGTATGCAGAAGCTGCAGCGATTGCTCCACCTTCCCAACCACCGCCTCATTATCGACATTGCAACAAGGTGAAACTCCACCCTGCACATGGTGGAGCGGCTGTGCGAGCAGAGGCAGGCCATAATGCATTTGTGGGAGGATACACGGCCAGGCACTTTGAGAGCAGACATGGAGTTGACAGGTGTGCAGTGGTCGAAGCTGAAAGACCTCTGTAAAGTCCTTCAGTGTTTTGAGGAATGCACACGGCTGGTAAGCGCAGACGACGCCATCCTAAGCATGAGCATCCCACTTATGCGTCTGCTCATGCAAACTTTGACGCACCTTAAGAAGCAGGCGTCTGCAGCCAATGTTGATGAGGAGGAAGAGGAGGAGGGAATCCTTGATGACATTCAGCCATTGTCTGCTCAGGGACCTCTCCTGGACGAGGTGGAGGAAGAAGAGGAGGAGGAGGAGGATGATGGGGATGATTACTTAGGGGAGGAGGATGCATCTCGTGGGGCAAGTGAAAATGTTGGCGTGGCAAGGTCTGGTACAGGGTTTGTGCGTGACTGGAGGGATGTGGATTTGCCAGAAAGTGTTCCTCCAACCAGCACTCGCAGTGCATCATTGACACCGGGAACATTGGCCCACATGTCAGATTATGCCTTGCAGATCCTAAAAAGGGACCCCCGCATTGCCAAAATGATGAACGATGACGACTACTGGTTGGCCAGCATCCTGGATCCACGCTATAAAGGCAAATTACAAAACATCATGCCACAGGAGAACCTTGACCTAATATTGGCTAATAAACAAGCAACTCTGGTAAATCGGTTGCTTGAGGCATTCCCAGCACACAGCAGCGGTGATGGTTCTCACACGAGCCGTACAGGCCGGGGGCAGCTTGGCAGAGGTGTTCATGGTGCACACAGCAGAAGTGGCGTTGGAGACAGGGGTTTCATGACAATGTTGTGGACTGATTTTTCACGGACCGCTCACACAACTGGTAATACTGCATCGATGGAAAGTGACAGGAGACAGCAGTTGTCAACTATGGTTACAAACTACTTTTCCTCCCATATCGATGTTCTCCCACACAGGTCATTCCCCTTTGACTATTGGGCCGCTAAACTGGACACCTGGCCTGAATTGGCCCAATATGCCTTACAGGAGCTCGCTTGCCCAGCTGCAAGTGTGCTATCGGAAAGAGTCTTCAGTGCAGCTGGATCAATCCTGACAGAAAAAAGGACCCGTCTGTCAACCCAAAATGTGGATGATCTAACCTTCATTAAAATGAACCATGCATGGGTTTCCAAGGATTTTGTCCCACCTTCCCCTGATGACACATAGGGTGAC
Organism: Dendrobates tinctorius; assembly: GCF_039654945.1. Classification (NCBI taxonomy): domain Eukaryota; kingdom Metazoa; phylum Chordata; class Amphibia; order Anura; family Dendrobatidae; genus Dendrobates; species Dendrobates tinctorius. The sequence continues at coordinate 29,352,789 of NW_027361788.1, read as the reverse complement.
AGAAAAATGGCTTGCTTTGGTCCACCTCTTCCTGGGACTTGACCTATTTCGCCTTTTGCATCAGCTGAATGTCCAACATCAACATATGCCACTTTCTAAAACTCCCTAACTGTGCTGCCCCCCCCCATGGCCGGGGTCACCACCTAGCGCACGACACCGTGCGAGTGCCGTTGCCCTGGACAGGTGGGTAGGCCGACTCTTGGGCACGGGCACTGGCACAGGGTCCCTCATAGTGCAATCAAGTGTCTCTGACGGTGGTGGTGCACACCCGCCGTCAGACACACCGCCGTACTATGAGGGGCCCAGTGCCAGTACCGACGCCCACGAGTGGGCCCCCCTTGCTTGGGCAGGGCCCCAGCATTTGCAATCTTTACCTCTCCCTGCTCCTCCACTGTGTAGTCTGGGCCGTCAAATCCATACTGTGCCTGACACCGTCTGAGCCTGCCTCCTGATGTATAGACATATATTTTGAATGTGTACGCTATCCATACATGTTATCCGGGGATACGGTACCCTTTCTCACCTTTATGCAATCACGTGCAAGCCATACTGGACCTAACAACGTCTGAGCCTGCCTCCTGATGTATAGACATATATTTTGAATGTGTACGCTATCCATACATGTTATCCGGGGATACGGTACCCTTTCTCACCTTTATGCAATCACGTGCAAGCCATACTGGACCTAACAACGTCTGAGCCTGCCTCCTGATGTATAGACATATATTTTGAATGTGTACGCTATCCATACATGTTATCCGGGGATACGGTACCCTTTCTCACCTTTGTGCAATCACGTGTAATCCATACTGGCCGTGAGAACGGCTGGCGAGCTGTTAAGCAAGCTACAGCACCTGTGGTTTGCACACGTAAGTTTTTAATTTTTTCAGGAATGACGGTTAGGCCTAATTCCGGAACTGCGGTTGACCTGCACTTACTGGGAAATCATCGTTCGCGGGTAATAATTGTAATCAGTGATCCCCATCACTAACGTTGTTATCTGCACCTGTAAGCGACAAACGCTGGCCTTTTCAGCGTAGCGCACATGCAGCCACGGACATGTAAGGGCATGACACACCAGTTATTGGCCAATCTCATGTGCCAGAGTCTCACGTGTCCCTCTAGTAAGCCGGACTCGGACCGCGGGGCATGACGGAGTCTCGTTCGTTAACGGAATTAAGCTTGCAATGTGTGCATCTTTTCTGTAGCTGGCATGGTTGAGGTTTCCCAGGTGGAGTCGAATTTAACCGTAGGCTCCACTCCTGGTGGTGCCCTTCTGGACATTCCTTTAAGGTTCAGCTTTGCAACCATACTGCCCACGTAAAACAAACACTTTGCCTTCATGAACGCTGTTTGGTGGGTCATGACTCGTGGGAATAACGCCGCCCAATCAGTTAACCTGCTAGAGAGATCCTTCGTTGCTCCCAAGCATGACATCACACTCCCTAGGAGGAAGGTAATGCCACTGTGGCGACCGTACTCCTGGGGGCGACACAAGTGCACTGATGCCCAGCCACTGCTCGATGAATCTGCTGGTACATTGACCCAGACCACTACATTCCCCTCGCACGCTACACGGCCTGAATCTGACCCTGATGAAACTCAGGTTACCCTTCCCATATACAGTTCCATCTTACACGGTGACAAAGAGGAAGCTGCAGATGAAAGTGCAGGTTCGGCCCACCCGCCATCAGACACACCACCGTACTATCAGGGGCCCTGTGCCAGTGCCGTCGCCAACGAGTGGGCCCCCCCTGCTTGCTCAGGATCACAGCACTTGCAAGGTTGAAATACTGTGCAGTGAGATGGAAGATGGGGACGACGAGGAGTCCAGACTAGTACAGGGATTCCCTAGCGAGGAGACTTATTTGATTGTTTTCAATGTTGGGACAGCAATTTTTGGGGAGCACTATACTCAGGAGAATGATAGATGGGGCCCACCATACACTGGAACATTCCAAAGGTGGACATCAGACACTGGAGCAGCATTTACAGGGCCCATTATACACTAGAGCATTAGAAATGGGGCCCATTATGTTTGGAGCATTATTTGGGCCCATAAGACAGTGGAGCTTCATCCATGGGGACCAACATATACTGTAGCATTATGTGGAGCTCATCATATACTGTTTCAAACATTATATGGGACCAATGATTCTGTATGGAGAAATAGATGGGCCTCGTCATGAGATGTAAAAAGTGAAGTATTTTTCATTGTACTATACCGCTATTTCTCTGCCGTATCGGAGCATGATGAGTTGTGGTATGTGTTAAAGGGGCGCTCTTTCGCCCAGGGCACATGAAAACCTGGAGCCAGCCCTACCCCCCCACAACTTTAGCCAAATAACCCCCATTTTTCAGTGCGTAACTTGTATTATGAAGTTAATTAAGGTTGACAAGCTTAAGTAAGAAGAATTGATGCTTTTGGCATTCAAATGGGCACTGTAGGTGTGTTTCCTGTCCTCCTCTCACTGCCGACTTTTATTCCCCATTGACTTACATTGGGTTTCGTGTTTCGGGACGACCCCGACTTTTCCCTATAATCGGCCGATCTTGCTCGACCCGACTTTTGGAAAAGACGGGTTTCACGAAACGAAACTCGACCCTAAAAAACCAAAAGTCGCTCAACTCTACTCAGCATCTTATAATCGCATCGTTTAATTTATTTGCTCAAGTAACTGAAAAAGTCTTGAGCACTGACAGACTGACCCCCTCCACCCCTGTAACCTCTGCAGCAGTGCTGGCAGCACTCATACATCTATTTTGAAAAGACAACCTCTGGATATGATGCTGGGCACGTGAACTCAACTTCTTTGGTCGACCATGGCGAGGCCAGTTCTCAGTGGACCCTGTCTTGTTACACCGCTGTATGGTCTTGGTCACCGTGCTGCAGCTCAGTGTCAGGGTGTTGGCAATCTTCTTATAGACTCGGCTATCTTTATGTAGCGCAACAATTATTTTTTTCCGATTCTCAGAGAGTTCTTTGCCATGAGGCGTCATGCTGAACCTCCAGTGAGAGTGTGCGAGCTATGACACCAAATTTACCACACCTGCTCCCCATTCACACCTGAGACCTTCTAAGACTGAGTCACATGACACTAGGGAGGGAAAATGGCTAATTGGGCACAATTTGGCCAATTTCACTTAGGGGTGTACTCATTTTTGTTGACAGTAGTTTAGACTTAAAAGGCTGTGTGTTGAGTTATGAGGGCACCAAATTTACACTGATATACAAGCCGTACACTGACTACTTTACATTGTATCAAAGTGTCACATCTTCAGTGTTGTCCCATGAAAAGGAATAATACAATATTTACAAAAATGTAAGGGGTGTACTCACTTGTATGATATAATGTACACTGGGGTCAGCAGAAATAGTTGTTGGGCAAGCAAACATTTGGCCAGCAACTATCTACTGCCACTGCAGATTTATCACCAGTGTTAGACTGGGAAACAAGGGTTCAGCCGTAACACTGATTCTGGGAGCCCACTTGTCAGCTACTTGCCAATATTCTTGGCCATGAATGGAGAATGCTGAGGTTTGCTGTTGTTCTTTTATAAACTTTAAAAATAAAATGGTTAGTTAAATAAATGAGATGCTGCATTTTGCCAGCCCACCTTTAAATTCACCAGTTTGCCTTTAGGCCAGTCCAAGCCTGTCTACCACCATGATTATTGTGACTTCTTGGATCTATTAAGAGTAAATTCAGATGTGGCAAAATAATTTAATCACAGATCTTGGTGCAAATCCATGTGGAATTCAATGAGGTGTCCACATATTATTACAACCAGATTATGCTGCAGATTGTGCTGCAGACTTGACCAGGATTTAGCATTGAGCAATGGGCAAAACTGTCATAAAAAAGCTTTGCTTTGTTTTTCTATTTAAGAATGGGCAGAATATCTGAAAATCACCAGGACTCTCTGATTTCACTGCTACAGTTTTCCATAAAGAGTGGATGAAGTTTGGAAATCTTCTTTTACTTGTATTGTCCTGTAAGTCGTCACAGATTTGTGGATTGAACGTGGCCTTAGGGATTGAAATCTCTCATTTTGACATTACAACCCAAAGTATCACAATGGCCCAAACATCTTTTAGAATTTTATTGGTATTCCTCAAAGACATCATGTCTGTGTTCCTGTTCATGACTTTGTCTGAGGCTCCTGTTGAAAAAAGGGGATTTGGAAATGTCCCTTGCTAAGTCCAAAATATGAAAGTTTGACCTCTTTTCCAGCGGTGTTTGTCATTTTACTCAGTCACAATATCCTAGTACAGTCACGGATCCTTGACACTTTCACTGACGTCAGGTCCGGATGACCCCTTGAGTCTCTGCGGCTTCATGACGCAGTGTCAGTAGTGACTTCTAGAAACTGACTTTGCGTCTGGATGCCATAGAGACTTGTTATGCACCCTAACGTGACGCCAGCAGAAATGTCGCAAATCTGGATAGGCAAATGGCACACTGCGACTTATACAATCCTCAGTGTCAAGGCTTTTCATAGTGTGGGACAATCCCTTTAAGGCTGACATCACACACAATATACTGCAATTTTTTCAGCCTTTCTCTTGGCATTTAACATTTTTAAAGTCTATTTTGAAATATAAATATAACACAACTTTGAGGTCAGCAGCATTCACCAACTACGGTGTTTTTGGTCTTTTTTCCCATAGACTTCTATGGCACTTGCAAAATGTTAGGTATATAATGACTCTGTAAAAATAAAAATCATTACATATGTTACACCTGCGTTACGTTTTTCAAATCCCCACCATGTCAATTTGTTTGGCTCATGTCAGTGCAACACATGGGGAGGAATGTGCATAAAATCTGTACCATTTCCACAGCAGTATTTGCTTCTGCATATTTGAAGGGTTAATTTAATTTTACAGGGACTACACCTTGTGGGAACATACCCCTAAGGCCGGGGTCACACTAACCAACGCAAAATACGGTCAGTATTTTACATGCGTAATACGGATGAATGGCCCCTAAACAGTGCTCCGTATGTCATCCGTAATCAATGTGTGGTCGCGTATTTTGCGCATGTCAGCATCCGTATGTAATCCGTATGGCATCCGTATGGTGAGATTTTCTCACAGGCTTGCAAAATGGACATATAATGGAGCCCTATGACAGTTTTAATAAAGAAATGAAAGAATAGATATAGACACATAGAATGCATATATATATATATATATATATATATACAGTATGTATTCTATGTGTCTATATCTACGCACCGGGTGCGTATTTCTCGCAAGTCACATGTGTGGTCCGTGTGTAATCCGTATTTTTTGCGCACCCATAGACTTGCATTGGCGTACTACGGCCGTAGTACGCTGACAATCGCAGCATGCTGCGATTGGCACGGAGCGTAGAATACGGATGAGAAATATACGGCTGATGCGAGGGACCCCATAGAGAATCATTGGTCCATGTGTAATGCGTGCTTTTAGCGCCTCTCACTCGGCCGTATTCCTCGCCAGTGTGACCCCGGCCTTAGGGTTCGTTCAGATGGACGAATTATACAGGCGTTTGCTGTCCTTGGTAAAATCGGATATCACACAGAGCAATGATAGCAAAATGGACAAAAAATGAATATGAATGAACATTAGTCTTTTTTTTTCTGGATAAGAAAAGAGCATTTTTTCATATGGTTGTCTGAACGGGGCATTAAGCTATGTGTATATATATATATATATATATATATATATATATATATACAGCTCTGGCTAAAACTAAGAGACCACCACATCAAATCCCTGTCATGTACCAAGAGTGGCATAAGGTCCCCCAGAAGCAGAGTGAAAGACTGGTGCATGCCAAGACACATGAAAGCTGTGATTAAAAATCATGGTTATTCCACAAAATATTGATTTCTGAACTCTTCCTGAGTTAAAACATTAGAATTGTTGTTTCTAAATGATTAGGAATTTGTTTTCTTAGCATTTTTTGAGGTATGAAAGCACTGTTTGTTTGTTTTTTAATTTTGACCATTTTCTTTGTCAGAAAAAATATAAAAATTTTTGCTTGGAAATTTGGAGACATGTTGTCAGAAGTTTGTAGACTAAACGAACAATTTACACTTTACTCAAAAATATATCTATAAAGAGGAAAAATCAGACAAACTGAACATTTGGAAGTGGTCTCTTAATTTTTGCCAGAGCTGTATATATATATATATATATATATATATATATATATATATATTTATATTAGTTGATTTTTTATATCCAAACCTTTGTTTTTTAGGGATGTTTAGCGTATGTACACACGACATCTTTTTCAGGCGAGTCTGCTACGAAAACTCATCTGAAAAATTGCTCAATAAATGCAAAGAAAAAGCATATACATCTCTATGTAAAAAACAAAATTGCCATTCATATGTTAAGTCTTTGATCATCTTTTAACCGCTTCAGGTATAAAAAAAAACACCAAGAGGCTAAAAGAAGTTAGCGAGCCATTCTTCAGGTGTCTTCTGTTCTGAGGACACTCCTTACTTTATGATAGAGGTAAATTTGGACATCTCAAAATACTCCCGAGCATTTTCCTATTGTTTTCACTTCAGAAAGCGTATTCTGTTTCATCATTGTTTTGAATTGAGAAAAAGGGAAAAAAAATTGGAAAATCGACAGTAAGGGCTCATACTCACTGGCGATAAAATCGGACGATTGCAATCTGATTTTAAATCGGATTGCACTCTGACCAATGATAGTGAATGGGTGACATCTCACTTGCGATTTTTTTCTCATCCAAAATCGGTCTGAGAAAAAAATCGCAGCATGCTGAGATTTGCAGCGATTTTTGCCAATACAAGTCAATGGGTGCGATTAAAAAAACGGACAAAAAACGGACCATCTGTTTTCCATCCATTTTAAATGGATACATTACCATTCTGTGGCATAGAACACTGTAAATGGTCCTGTAAATGACTGTAGAAAAATAGTTCCTGGGAAAAAAAAAACGGATTGCAAACGGATGTAAAACGGAAGGAAAACGGATAGAAAACGGATGGAAAGATTAAAAATCGCACGGAAATCGTATGACACTCGCATAACACTCCACCCTTTCTTACAGTCCAGAAATCGGACCGTTTTTTTAATCGCCAGTGGACATGAGGCCTAAAAAAGACAAACTGCGGTCCGATCGCGGAGCAATGTGCATGGACACCTGCACAAGTGTTTAGACACTGTGTGCACATACCATTAGGGTATGTGCAAACGCTGCGGATTCCGCTGCGGTTCCGCAGCGGATTTGTCCGCTGCGGACCCGCAGCAGTTTTAGCTGCGGTGTACAGTACCATTCAAATGAATGGTAAACAAAAACCGCTGTGTAGACGGTGCGGATAAATACGTGCGGATTTCCTGCGGTTTTGAAACCGCAGAAAGAAGTGACATGTCAATTCTTTCTGCGGAATCCGCAGAGGGTTCCTATCTCCACCATTGTGGAGATGGTGAAACCGCAGGCTAAACCGCAGATAATCCGCAGGTCTTTTGACCTGCGGTTTTATCTGCGGTTTTTGCAAAATCCGTGTGGATTAATCCGTGGCGGATTCCGCAGGGTCTGCACACACCATTAGGGTATGTGCGCACGCTGCGGATTCTGCTGCGGATCCGCTGCAGATTTGGCCCTGTGGATCCGCAGCAGTTCCGCAGACAGTGTACAGTACTATGTTAGCCAATGGGATTTCAAATCCGAAGTGCGCATGCTGCGGATTTTTCCGCGCGGTTTTGCTGTGGTTTTAAATCCGCAGCATGTCAATTCTTTCTGCGGATTCCGCTGCGGTTTGACACCAGTTCCATTGTCCAGGTGTCAAACCGCAGAGGAAAACCGCAGGTCACTTTACCTGCGGATCCGCAGCGTGTGCACGCAGCTTAGGCTATGTTCCCCCGATGAGTTTTTGATCTTGCAAATTTTCTGCGCCCTCGTTTACAAAATAGATGCAGAAAATCTGCAACATGAAAAGTTCATCATGGGAGCATAGCCTAAGACGCTGCGTTTTTTACGTAGAAAAAATAAGCAGTGTAAAAAAAAAAGCACCAAAAACTCTTTGCGGACACACAGCCTTGGGGGGGGGGGGGGAATAAATAAGACCTCCTTCTGAACAGCAAACTGAAATGGAATAGGAAGAGTCTTTCACTCATTTTTGATGAAGATTTTGGAGGAGATCAGCTCCAAAAAATAAACTGTGAACACACACACCCTGCAGCATTTTTCCTGGTCGCTCCAGTGTAGAGCAGATCACATCCATGTACTAGAACTTGTTACTTTGTTTTATTTGTCGATATTTATGTTTTTGCTTTATATTTTGCAATGATCACAAGCGATCACTTTCTACAAGTGATGAGCTCGATGATTGCAACCGATCCCATCCATTGTATGAGCAGCAGTCAGGGTGTAATAGCTGCAGGGAACCAGGAGGAGACTTTCACATGTGAGGTCAATGTCAATCCATAGCTGTAATTGTCAGGGAATTAACAACACTCCACCTTGTGGTCTTCTTCACCTTTTTTTTTTTTCTGTTGTTGTGCAGAGACCTGGAGTGAGATGGAATTAAATGTGCAGATTAGGGAAGAAATGGGAAGTGAACACTGCTGAGACTCCGGGAAGGATGTGGTGGGAGAAAGGAGGAATATTCAGCATCTGACGGGCGTTGTGACTGTCGGTGACGACCACATCAAACAGGCTGGGAGGACCCGTCACTATTCTCATTGTACTGGAAAGAGATTCTCTGATCAGCATAACTTTCCGTTGCTATGTAGCGTAACATGTAGCAGAACTTGTCATTTAACTGTTTCTTTTGTGCAGGTTTACGCGACTGGTGACAACACAGCCACTAGTGATGAGCGAACGTGCTCCGATAAGGTGTCATCTCAGCATGCTCGAGTGCTTAGTGACTTCGGTGTGCTCAAACTAAGCTCAAGTTGTTGCACCTGCATGCCTTGCAGCTGTTTGAGAGCCACAACACATGCAGGGATTGCCTAACAAACAGGAAATCCCTCCGCGTGTTGCGTCTGTCGAACAGCCGCGAGACTTGCATATTTTTCGAGCACGCTGTTAACACCCGAGTATGCTCACTCATCGGTAATGGGCACCAATCGTTAATTTTTTAGTGTTTCTCTTCTCTACAATCCCCTCTTTTTAAGTAGTCCCATATCCATATTATAAGGGATGACTTGTTTATCGCTGGGAAAGTTGACCGCTGGGACTCCAAAAACGGGCCTCTGGATCCAAGGAACAAAAAAAATACGGATGTGCACTTGCTCAACCTCAGCTTGTGGTCTCCCATGGAGCAGAGTGCAGCGCTTTGCTTTTCCAGCAGTTCCACGTACAATGAATGGCGTAGAGGCTGGGAATGTGCACCTCCACTCAGGACAGAGCTCTGGAACCTGGTTCATGAGATCCACAGCCCCGTTCTAAAAATCTCTGGTTATCCCCAACAGTTGGCCCCTAGTGATCAGTAAGTGATCCCCTATCCTTGGCTATGGAGTAATTTACAATTTTGGGAATAATCGTTTTAGCGACTCAATGGTGGATCTTTCCATTATGCTACAGAACACCTACTGGAGGTGGACACTTGGACATAGTAGACTGCAGGTGGTCATAATGACCTCTGCTCTCCACCAATGCACATATAATGGGCTCTTGAGCATAAAAACCAGATTACAGACCAGTGGTAGAAGGTGGCCTGGTCTGATGACTTACATTCTCCATCGTGTGGGCGGCTGAGTGTGTGAACGACCCTCACCCAAGGAAGAGATGGCACAAGGGTGCAATATGGGAAGAAAGCAGGGTGATGGAGCAATGTTCTGCTAGGAAACCTTGGATCTTGGCATCATGTTGATGTAAGTGCCACCTACCTAAATATTGGACAGACAAATAATAATAATAAATGTTATTTCTATAGCGCCGACATATTCTGCAGCACTTTACATTTCAGAGGGGACTTGTACAGACAATAGACATTACAGCATAACAATAATCACATAGATCATAACAGATACCAAGAGGAATGAGGGCCCTGCTCACAAGCTTACAGTCTATGAGGAAAGAGGTAGCCACGAAAGGTGGGTGGTAACAATTGCCCTGATTGTATGGACAGCCATAATGTTAAGTGTGTAACAGTACGGACACAGAGGGCTAATGGATGCATAAAGCATGTGGGAACATGATGCGGGGAACCTGGTTATGGTAAAACTTTTGGCTGTACCACACAGGGATAGTTAGGTTAATGTGTTGAGGCGGTAGGCCAGTCTGAATAAATGCGTTTTCAGGGAAGGCTTAAAATTGTGAGGATTGGAGACTAATCCTATTGACCTGGGAAGTGCATTCCAAAGAATTGGCGCAGCACATGTAAAGTCTTGGAGACGGGAGTGGGAGGTTCTGATTATTGAGGATGATAACCTCAGGCCATCAGCAGAACGGAGGCACAGGTAGGGTGGTGGACTGAGACGATGGAGGAGATGTAGGGTGGTGCTGAGCCATGGAGGGCTTTGTGGGTGAGAATGATAAGTTTGTACTGGATTCTGGAGTGGATGGGTAGCCAGTGTAATGACTGGCACAAGGTAGAGGCATCGGTGTAACGATTGGTGAGGAATATGATCCTGGCTACAGCATTCAAGACAGATTGGAGAGGGGAGAGTTTGGTAAGAGGGAGACCGATTAGAAGAGAGTTACAATAGTCGAGAAGAGAATGAATAAGAGAAACAGTAAGAGTTTTTGCGGAGTCAAAGGTAAGAAAAGGTCGAATTCTAGAAATGTTTTTGAGGTGCAGATAACAAGAGCGAGCCAGTGATCGAATGTGGGGGGCAAAGGAAAGCTCGGAGTCAAGTATGACCCCAAGGCAGGGACAAAATACTCCCGTTCATGGCAGCAGGATTCCCAATTATCTTTGCCCTCTTTCAGCCCATTCCACATTTCATCAGTAATGGTGCGAGGAACATGGCAAAAATTTCAAGTTGATAACTTGCCTTCAGATTTACCCCTTATCAATAAGGCTATGTGCCCACGTAGGTTTTAGGTGCTGCAGATTTCTCCCTGCGGATATTGTAAAATCCACAGGTCAAAAGACCTGCAGATTAGCCTGCGGTTTTGTCATGCGGTTTCTCACCTCACAATGGTGAAGGTAGGAAACCGCAGTGAAATCCGCACAAAGAATTGACATGTTGCGGATTGTAACCCGCAGCAAATCCACGCAGAAAAATCCACAGCATGTGCACAGCGTTTTTTTATTTCTATAGGAAATAAAGGTACTGTACAACGCAGCAGAATCCGCAGCGTGTGCACATACCCTTATAATCTTTATTTTTATATAGCGCTAACATATTCCGCAGCGCTTTACAGTTTGCACACATTATCATCACTGTCCCCGATGGGGCTCACAATCTATATTCCCTATCAGTATGTCTTTGGAAGTGTGGGAGGAAACAGGAGTACACGGAGGAAACCCACACAAACATGGGGAGAACCTACAAACTCCTTGCAAATGTTGTCCTTGGTAGGATTTGAACCCAGGACTCCAGTGTTACAAGGCTGCAGTGCAGACTACTGAGCCTAGCCAATCGCCGCTCGGACTTCATTTCATTGCTGAGCAGAAACTGCTCCACTCTTGTCCATGGGCTGTGTCTGGTACTGCAGCTCAGTCAAATTCAGTAGTATAGGCAGCAACACCAGATACATCTCAAGGACATACTGTATGTGGCACTGAATCTAGGGGAAAAGAGAAATGTTCCTTCTATTCTCATACAATCCAGCTAAAATTGCTTGTAAAGCAGAAGACAAAGATCTCGCCTCTCTAAATTTGGCAACGAATCAAATATTTTAAGCCATACATCCTGTAATGGAATGTGCCACCGGAATATGACAAAGTTTAAATCAGGTTTTTTTTTCCCTTAGAACAATCTTTAGCAAAAATACAAATTTAGAAATTTTGCAATTCTCAATCCAGCCATTGCAGCTTTTTAGAATCTAAGGCTGGGGTCACATTACATTTAAGCAGTCCGTTAGACAGACTGCGTTACATCGCGGCATAACGCGGTGTAACGCAGTCCATTAACACTGCCATTGACCCCCATTATCAGGCGCATTGCAACACATGCCGTAAAGCAGCATGCGCTCGCGATGTGCCGTCATTCAGTGACAGAGCCTCGGACACGTGCTGCAGCATCTGATGCTCTGTCACCACTAGCCCAGATGAATCATCTGCGCTAGCGGGTATAGCATAATGCGATCACGTTATACTATACCGTTAACGCAGCCCGTCAACGCTATACGTTGAACAAGCTGGGTTAACGCAATATGAACCTGGCCTAACTTCCTGTTGTTTGAGGAAATGCACATGTATATTAGCAGCAATAATCAGATCAGCGTCTAATAAGCGTGTCCAAAGGTCATTTTGAAGGAATGGGGAGCTGTGACATCATCTATTGTGATTGGTGGATCTTGTGTTCTCTACTGTATATTGAAGAGTTATCAGTCATTGTACAGGAGAAGGTGAGCTGTGATATCACTTATTAATAATAATAATAATTTTTTTTCTGTAGCGCCAACATATTCCGCAGCACTTTACATTATAGAGGGGACTTGTACAGACAATAGACATAACAGCATAACAATAGACACAAAGATCAAAACAGATACCAAGAGGAATGAGGGCCCTGCTCGCAAGCTTACAATCTTTGAGGAAAAGGGGAGACACGAAAGGTGGGTGGTAACAATTGCTCTCATTGATTGGACCAGCCATAGTGTAAGAATCGGGTGTTCATGTAATGCTGCAAGAACCGGTTATCAGCTTAAGTATGTAACAGTACAGACACAGAGGGTTATTAAATGCATAAAGCATGTGGGAACATAGTAATATAGTAACATAGTTTTGAAGGCTGAAGGAAGACCTTATGTCCATCTAGTTCAGCCTATTTTTAGTGCAGCTGTTCTGCATTGTTGATCCTGGGGAAGGCAAAAAACGCACAGAGTAGAAGCCAATTTTCTCCATAGGGAAAAAAATTCATTCCCCTAAGCTGGGTCAACCATCTACCTATAATATTCTGTTATTCGTAACCTTCTATACTGTTACTCACAATAAAAGCATCCATTCCTTTCTAAAATTCATTCAGTGAGTTGGCCATCACCACTTCCTCAGGAAGAGAATTCCAGAGCCTCACTGCTCTTACCGTGAAGAACCCTCTTCTATGCTGGTGCAGAAATTGTCTTTCCTCCAAACGAAGAGAATGCCCCCTTGTTCTTGTCACAGTCCTTGGTACAAACAGTTCATTGGAGAGATCTCTGTATTGCCCTCTGATATACTTGTACATATATATTAAGTCTCCCCTAAGTCTTCTCTTTTCTAGAGTAAATAGACCTAATTTTGATAACCTTTCTGGGTGTTGTAGTGAACCAACTCCATTTATCATTTTAGTAGCCCGCCTTTGAACCCTTTCAAGTTCAGTAATGTCTTTCCAAAATTGCACACAATCCTCCAAGTGTGGTCTGACGAGTGATTTGTACAGAGGGAGAATTATGTTTTCATCTCGTGTCCCCAGACCTCTTCTAATGCATCCCATGACCCTATTTGCTTTGGTGGCAGCTGCCTGACACTGGGCACTCCAATTTAGCTTCTTATTGACTAAGATGCCTAAGTCTTTTTCCATGTCCGATTTCCCCAGCAGTTTCCCATTTAGTAAGTAATTGTAGCATCTGTTTCTTTCCCATGTGCATAACCTTAAACTTCTCTGTGTTAAACCTCATTTGCCATTTTTCAGCCCATTTCTCCAATTTACTCAAATCTGTCTGGAGTTGCAAACTGTCCTCCTCTGTGTTAACTACCTTACATAGTTTTGTATCATCTGCAAATACTGATATTTTACAGTGTAAGCCATCCACTAGATCATTAATATATTAAATAGTAGGGGGCCCAATACAGAACCCAGTGGTACCCCACTAGTAACCCTGGCCCAATCTGAGTATGCACCATTAATAACCACTCTTTGTTTTCTATCACTAAGCCAGCTACCTACCCATCTACACACATTTTCCCCTAGCCCAAGCTTTCTCATCTTACTTACCAATCTTTTATGTGGGACAGTCTCAAACGCTTTATAGAAGTCAAGATAAATGACATCCAATGATTCTCCCTGGTCCATTTGAGAGCTTACATCCTCATAGAAGCTGATCAGGTTAGTTTTACAGGACCGATCCTTCATAAATCCATGTTGATATGGAGTTAAACATTTATTAACATTGAGATATTCCATAATGGTATCTCTTAGAAACCCTTCAAAAATTTTACCCACAACAGATGTTAAGCTTACCGGCCTATAGTTTCAAGGTTCCCTTTTACACCCCTTTTTGAATATTGGTACCACATTTGCTTGCCGCCAGTCAAAAGGAACTGACCCTCTTTCTATAGAGAGTCTTTAAATAGTCTTTAAATATAAGGAATAGAGGCCTGTCTATCACATTACTTAACTCCCTTAATACCCGAGGGTGAATGCCATCAGGGCCTGGTAATTTGTCAACTTTAATCTTACTAAGGCGGTTCTGCACTTCTTCCTGGGTTAGGCAGGTAATACTTAGTGGGGAGTTTACATTATTACTCTGCATTTCCCCTGGCAAATCCTTTTCCTGTGTGAAGACTGTTGAGAAAAAAGTATTTAAAACATTTGCTTTTTCCACATCGTTCTCTATGATTTCACCCTCATTGTTCTTTAAAGGGCCGACACCATCAATTTTAATTATTTTACTGTTTATATAATTAAAGAATAGTTTGGGGTTTGTTTTACTTTCCTTAGCAATGAGTCTCTCAGTTTCCACTTTTGCTAAATGTATTTGCTTTTTACACATTTTATTTTTTTCTCTATAACTTTTTAATGCTTCTTCATTGCCTTCTTGTTTTAGCTTCCTAAATGCCTTGTTCTTGTTCTTTATTGCCCTTTTTACATCCTTATTTAGCCACATTGGTGTTCTCCTGTTCCTAGCCCTTTTATTTCTGTACGGTATGGCTAGCTCGCAGTAGGTGTGTAAAACTGATTTAAATATTTCCCATTTATTTTCTGTGCTCCTATTTTTGAGAACATTGTCCCAATCAATTCGGAAAGGTCCTCTCTAAGCTGATCAAACTTTGCTTTCCTGAAATATAGCGTTTTCGTAACCCCCTTCCAGGGCACTTTGCTGAAGGACAAGTGGAATTGTATTATATTGTGGTCACTGTTCCCTAGGTGCCCATCGACTCGTACTTCTGTTATTCTATCTGGCCTGTTGCTTAAAATTAAGTCCAGAAGGGCTGTCCCTCTAGTTGGGCCCTGCACAAGTTGTGACAGATAATTATCCTTGGTCACTGACAGAAATTGGTTTCCTTTCTGAGATACGCAGGTTTCAGTTTCCCAGTCTATGTCGGGGTAGTTGAAGTCCCCCATAATAATCACCTCATTGTGATTTGCTGCTTTGTCTATTTGTTTCAATAATACATTTTCAGTGGTTTCTGTTATATTTGGTTTCTTATAACAAACCCCTATGAGGATTTTATTACTTTTCCCTCCTTGTATCTCAACCCATAGAGACTCCACCTCTTCATTTCCCTCTTGTATATCTTCTCTTAGTGTGGGCTTTAAAGTGGACTTTATATATAGACAGACTCCACCCCCTTTCCTTTTGTTACGATTAGAGTTGAGCGAAACGGGTCGAAAAATTTCAAAAGTCGCCGACTTTTGTCAAAGTCGGGTTTCATGAAACGAAACCCGACCCTAGGATGAGGTCGGCCACGAGGTCGGCGACTTACGCGCCAAAGTCGCGTTTCAAAAGTTTGTTTTGCGCTCTTTTTCAGCCAATCGGGATCCACGGACACTGTGGGCAACGTGATGACATAGGCACGGGTCACCACCATCTTTCAGAAGGGCATGCAAGTGATTGGCTTGCTTTGGTGGGCGTCACAGGGGGTATAAAAGGGCGTGCACGCCGACCGCCATCTTACTTCTGCCGATCTCAGTATAGGGAGAGGTTGCTGCTGATTCTGTAGGGAGAGCGTTAGGCAGGGAAGAAGACAAAAAAACTGCTTCTGCTGCTAGCGATTTGGCCTGCACAACACACCAGTCACTGTGTGTGCAGTGCAAGGGGAGGCTATATAGTGGTGTATCAGTGGTATTGGTTGTTGGGCTGCCTTCTAAGGCTTCCTGACATTCCTGCATTGCTGTTTACCCACTGCTCCGCAAACTGCTTTTTTAAAAGCAATCCAATCTCCCTTATCCTCTAGTCACTTTTGTCACAGCTGTGCCATCGAGCCTGTGACATAGCGCTCAGATATCAGTGGGCCTCACACAATCCCAAAGTGTCCAGTGTCCAAAAGTGTGTGCAGAGATTCAAAATCTCCCTTATCCTCTAGTCACTTTGGTCACAGCTGTGCCATCGAGCCTGTCACATAGCACTCAGATATTCATTGGGCCTCACACAATCCAAAAGTGTCCAGTGTCCAAAAGTGTGTGCAGAGATTCAAAATCTCCCTTATCCTCTAGTCACTTTGGTCACAGCTGTGCCATCGAGCCTGTCACATAGCACTCAGATATTCATTGGGCCTCACACAATCCCAAAGTGTCCAGTGTCCAAAAGTGTGTGCAGAGATTCAAAATCTCCCTTATCCTCTAGTCACTTTGGTCACAGCTGTGCCATCGAGCCTGTCACATAGCACTCATATATTCATTGGGCCTCACACAATCCAAAAGTGTCCAGTGTCCAAAAGTGTGTGCAGAGATTCAAAATCTCCCTTATCCTCTAGTCACTTTGGTCACAGCTGTGCCATCGAGCCTGTCACATAGCGCTCAGATATTCATTGGGCCTCACACAATCCAAAAGTGTCCAGTGTCCAAAAGTGTGTGCAGAGATTCAAAATCTCCCTTATCCTCTAGTCACTTTGGTCACAGCTGTGCCATCGAGCCTGTCACATAGCGCTCAGATATCAGTGGGCCTCACACAATCCAAAAGTGTCCAGTGTCCACAAGTGTCTGCAGAAATTCAAAATCTCCCCTGTCCTATAGACACCTTGTACCTTGTTTTACATTACTATATAGTTTGTTGGATTTTGTCTACATTTCTACCAAAAATGAGGAAGGCTGGTGGAAGAGGCCGTGGAATTGGGCGGGGGTTGGCAGCTGGTAATGATGGTGTTGGTGGTGGATCTGATGGTAGTGGCAAGAGCAAAATAGGACCGAATGCAGGAGGTGTTGAGCCTGCGTCATCGTCTGGCTCCATAAGGCCTCGAACGCTTAGTTTTCTAGGAGTTGGCAAACCGCTTTTAAAGCCAGAGCATCAGGAAAAAGTTTTGTCTTACATTGCTGACTCAGCCTCCAGCTCTATCGCCTCCTCTTCTGAAGTTGTAAAAAGTAAAAGCACTGAGTCGTCATTGGAGGCTCATGTTCATGAACTACACCTTTCCTTGTGTCCTTCACCCCAACCAAGATTGAAGGATGACGCAGGCCATACTACTGATTACTCCATGCAGCTGTTTTCACATACCATGCCTGGATTATCAAGTCAAATGGTGAATTACCCAGGCCAAGATGAATCTGATATGGAGTGCACTGATGCACAGCCGCTGATGGATGATTCTGCTGGTACATTCACTCAGAGCACTACATTGTCCTCGCAGTGTACAGAGCCAGATTCTGACCCTGATGAGACTCAGGTGCCCCTTCCCGCACACTATACCACCATACACGGTGACACAGAGGAAGGTGCACATGACATAGAAGAGGAGGTGATGGATGACCCAGTTGTTGACCCAGATTGGCATCCATTGGGGGAAGAGGGTGCTGCTTCCAATAGCTCAGATGAGGAGCATCCACAGCAGACATCGACATCGCAACAGCTGTTATCTGGCAGGCCCGTAGCACTCCAAAGACAGGTTCCAAACATCAAAAGAGTTGCTGGACAGCTTGTCCAGAGGGTCAAAAGATCACAGCGTGCTAGGCCGCAAAATGTCTGCCAAAGTAGGAAGAGTGCAGTGTGGCACTTTTTTGAACAAAATCCTCATGATCAGGCCAAGGTTATCTGTAAGAAGTGCGCAAAGACCTTTAGCCGAGGGAAAAATCTGAAAAATACCAGTTGCATGCTTAGACATTTAACCAGCATGCACTTGCAAGCGTGGACACAACACCAAACCTCAAGTGCCACATGTGCAACTGATCACAACGAAGGTAGTCAGCAACGCTACATTGTTTCCCCCACTGTAAGCCCACCGGTTAGCACAGCAGCAAATGTTGAGGTGTCGTTGCAAGGCCACAGCAGTCAGGGAATCCCACTGTTATATCAACGAAAGACTGATTCTAGGCCATCAGAAAGAACACCAAGTCCATCACCATCATCAACCCTCTCTCAGTCCGCCCTGTCCACCGCTACTTCCACCATATGCAGCTCTCAAGTCCAGCTCACCCTCCCAGACACTATGAGTAGGTCAAGAAAGTACTCAGTCTCTCATCCGCGTACACTGGGTTTGAACGCCCACATTGCCAAACTAATCTCGTTTGAGATGATGCCCTTTCGGTTGGTGGAAAGCACAGCTTTCCGCGAACTCATGGCCTATGCAGTACCACACTATGACCTACCCAGTCGCCACTTCTTCTCTCGCAAAGCCATCCCAGCCCTCCACCATCATGTGAAAGACCGCATTGTCCATGCACTCAAGCAGTCAGTGAGCGGAAAGGTGCACCTCACAACTGATGCATGGTCCAGTCGGCATGGCCAGGGCCGTTACGTGTCCATCACTGCGCACTGGGTTAATGTGGTGGATGCAGGGTCCACAGGGGACAGCGGTGGTGGGACAGTGCTGCCTAGCCCACGGTATAGGAAACAGTTGGCTGTAGGCGTTCGACCCTCCTCCTCCTCCTCCTCCTCCTCCAGAAGCGAAAGCTCGTCCACAGAGCGCAGTCGTACGAGCACTCCATCTGCAGCTGCCACTGTTGCACACGATGTGTCCCCCTATCGAGCAGCTAGTGGAAAGCGTCAGCAGGCTGTGTTGCAGATGATGTGTTTGGGCAACAGACACACCGCCGAGGTGCTGGCCGAGTACTTGAAGCGACAAACTGAGTCATGGCTGGGCAGTGTACATCTTGAGGCAGGCAAGGTAGTTAGTGATAACGGCCGTAATTTTGTGGCAGCCATAGCCCTTTCAAAACTCAGCCACATACCTTGCTTGGCCCACACCTTGAACCTGGTGGTGCAGTGCTTCCTCAAAAATTATCCGGAGTTAACAGCCCTGCTCCAGAAGGTGCGAAGACTGTGCGCGCACATCCGCCGGTCGCCTGTACACTCCGTTCGTATGCAGAAGCTGCAGCGATTGCTCCACCTTCCCAACCACCGCCTCATTATCGACATTGCAACAAGGTGGAACTCCACCCTGCACATGGTGGAGCGGCTGTGCGAGCAGAGGCAGGCCATAATGCATTTGTGGGAGGATACACGGCCAGGCACTTTGAGAGCAGACATGGAGTTGACAGGTGTGCAGTGGTCGAAGCTGAAAGACCTCTGTAAAGTCCTTCAGTGTTTTGAGGAATGCACACGGCTGGTAAGCGCAGACGACGCCATCCTAAGCATGAGCATCCCACTTATGCGTCTGCTCATGCAAACTTTGACGCACCTTAAGGAGCAGGCGTCTGCAGCCAATGTTGATGAGGAGGAAGAGGAGGAGGGAATCCTTGATGACATTCAGCCATTGTCTGCTCAGGGACCTCTCCTGGACGAGGTGGAGGAAGAAGAGGAGGAGGAGGATGATGATGGGGATGATTACTTAGGGGAGGAGGATGCATCTCGTGGGGCAAGTGAAAATGTTGGCGTGGCAAGGTCTGGTACAGGGTTTGTGCGTGACTGGAGGGATGTGGATTTGCCAGAAAGTGCTCCTCCACCCAGCACTCGCAGTGCATCATTGACACCGGGAACATTGGCCCACATGTCAGATTATGCCTTGCAGATCCTAAAAAGGGACCCCCGCATTGCCAAAATGATGAACGATGACGACTACTGGTTGGCCAGCATCCTGGATCCACGCTATAAAGGCAAATTACAAAACATCATGCCACAGGAGAACCTTGACCTAATATTGGCTAATAAACAAGCAACTCTGGTAAATCGGTTGCTTGAGGCATTCCCAGCACACAGCAGCGGTGATGGTTCTCACACGAGCCGTACGGGCCGGGGGCAGCTTGGCAGAGGTGTTCGTGGTGCACACAGCAGAAGTGGCGTTGGAGACAGGGGTTTCATGACAATGTTGTGGACTGATTTTTCAAATACCGCTCACACAACTGGTAATACTGCATCGATGGAAAGTGACAGGAGACAGCAGTTGTGAACTATGGTTACAAACTACTTTTCCTCCCATATCGATGTTCTCCCACACAGGTCATTCCCCTTTGACTATTGGGCCGCTAAACTGGACACCTGGCCTGAATTGGCCCAATATGCCTTACAGGAGCTCGCTTGCCCAGCTGCAAGTGTGCTATCGGAAAGAGTCTTCAGTGCAGCTGGATCAATCCTGACAGAAAAAAGGACCCGTCTGTCAACCCAAAATGTGGATGATCTAACCTTCATTAAAATGAACCATGCATGGGTTTCCAAGGATTTTGTCCCACCTTCCCCTGATGACACATAGGGTGACAGAAAAATGGCTTGCTTTGGTCCACCTCTTCCTGGGACTTCACCTATTTCGCCTTTTGCATCAGCTGAATGTCCAACATCAACATATGCCACTTTCTAAAACTCCCTAACTGTGCTGCCCCCCCCATGGCCGGGGTCACCACCTAGCGCACGACACCGTGCGAGTGCCGTTGCCCTGGACAGGTAGGTAGGCCGACTCTTGGGCGCGGGCACTGGCACAGGGTCCCTCATAGTGCAATCAAGTGTCTCTGACGGTGGTGGTGCACACCCGCCGTCAGACACACCGCTGTACTATGAGGGGCCCAGTGCCAGTACCGACGCCCACGAGTGGGCCCCCCTTGCTTGGGCAGGGCCCCAGCATTTGCAATCTTTACCTCTCCCTGCTCCTCCGCTGTGTAATCTGGGCCGTCAAATCCATACTGTGCCTGACACCGTCTGAGCCTGCCTCCTGATGTATAGACATATATTTTGAATGTGTACGCTATCCATACATGTTATCCGGGGATACGGTACCCTTTCTAACCTTTGTGCAATCACGTGCAATCCATACTGGGCTTAACACCGTCTGAGCCTGCCTCCTGAGACATATATTTTGAATGTGTACGCTATCCATACATGTTATCCGGGGATACGGTACCCTTTCTAACCTTTGTGCAATCACGTGCAATCCATACTGGGCCTAACACCGTCTGAGCCTGCCTCCTGAGACATATATTTTGAATGTGTACGCTATCCATACATGTTATCCGGGGATACAGTACCCTTTCTAACCTTTGTGCAATCACGTGCAATCCATACTGGGCCTAACACCGTCTGAGCCTGCCTCCTGAGACATATATTTTGAATGTGTACGCTATCCATACATGTTATCCGGGGAAACGGTACCCTTTCTAACCTTTGTGCAATCACGTGCAATCCATACTGGGCCTAACACCGTCTGAGCCTGCCTCCTGATGTATAGACATATATTTTGAATGTGTACGCTATCCATACATGTTATCTGGGGATACGGTACCCTTTCTAACCTTTGTGCAATCACGTGCAATCCATACTGGGCCTAACACCGTCTGAGCCTGCCTCCTGATGTATAGACATATATTTTGAATGTGTACGCTATCCATACATGTTATCCGGGGATACGGTACCCTTTCTAACCTTTGTGCAATCACGTGCAATCCATACTGGGCCTAACACCGTCTGAGCCTGCCTCCTGATGTATAGACATATATTTTGAATGTGTACGCTATCCATACATGTTATCCGGGGATACGGTACCCTTTCTAACCTTTGTGCAATCACGTGCAATCCATACTGGGCCTAACACCGTCTGAGCCTGCCTCCTGATGTATAGACATATATTTTGAATGTGTACGCTATCCATACATGTTATCCGGGGATACGGTACCCTTTCTAACCTTTGTGCAATCACGTGCAATCCATACTGGGCCTAACACCGTCTGAGCCTGCCTCCTGATGTATAGACATATATTTTGAATGTGTACGCTATCCATACATGTTATCCGGGGATACGGTACCCTTTCTCACCTTTGTGCAATCACGTGTAATCCATACTGGGCGTGAGAACGGCTGGCGAGCTGTTAAGCAAGCTACAGCACCTGTGGTTTGCACACGTAAGTTTTTCATTTTTTCAGGAATGACGGTTAGGCCTAATTCCGGAACTGCGGTTGACCTGCACTTACTGGGAAATCATTGTTCGCGGGTATTAATTGTAATCAGTGATCCCCATCACTAACGTTGTTCAGCGGGTTATCTGCACCTGTAAGTGACAAACGCTGGCCTTTTCAGTGTAGCGCACATGCAGCCACGGACATGTAAGGGCATGACACACCAGTTATTGGCCAATCTCATGTGCCAGAGCCTCACGTGTCCCTCTAGTAAGCCGGACTCGGACCGCGGGGCATGACGGAGTCTCGTTCGTTAACGGAATTAAGCTTGCAATGTGTGCATCTGTTCTGTAGCTGGCATGGTTGAGGTTTCCCAGGTGGAGTCGAATTTAACCGTAGGCTCCCCTCCTGGTGGTGCCCTTCTGGACATTCCTTTAAGGTTCAGCTTTGCAACCATACTGCCCACGTAAAACAAACACTTTGCCTTCATGAACGCTGTTTGGAGGGTCATGACTCGTGGGAATAACGCCGCCCAATTAGTTAACCTGCTAGAGAGATCCTTCGTTGCTCCCAAGCATGACATCACACTCCCTAGGAAGAAGGTAATGCCACTGTGGCGACCGTACTCCTGGGGGCGACACAAGTGCACTGATGCCCAGCCACTGCTCGATGAATCTGCTGGTACATTGACCCAGACCACTACATTCCCCTCGCACGCTACCCGGCCTGAATCTGACCCTGATGAAACTCAGGTTACCCTTCCCATATACAGTTCCATCTTACACGGTGACAAAGAGGAAGCTGCAGATGAAAGTGCAGGTTCGGCCCACCCGCCATCAGACACACCACCGTACTATCAGGGGCCCTGTGCCAGTGCCGTCGCCAACGAGTGGGCCCCCCCTGCTTGCCCAGGATCACAGCACTTGCAAAGTTGAAATACTGTGCAGTGAGATGGAAGATGGGGACGACGAGGAGTCTAGACTAGTACAGGGATTCCCTAGCGAGGAGACTTATTTGATTGTTTTCAATGTTGGGACAGCAATTTTTGGGGAGCACTATACTCTGGAGAATGATAGATGGGGCCCACCATACACTGGAACATTCCAAAGGTGGACATCAGACACTGGAGCAGCATTTACAGGGCCCATTATACACTAGAGCATTAGAAATGGGGCCCATTATGTTTGGAGCATTATTTGGGCCCATAAGACAGTGGAGCTTCATCCATGGGGACCAACATATACTGTAGCATTATGTGGAGCTCATCATATACTGTTTCAAACATTATATGGGACCAATGATTCTGTATGGAGAAATAGATGGGCCTCGTCATGAGATGTAAAAAGTGAGGTATTTTTCATTGTACTATACCGCTATTTCTCTGCCGTATCGGAGCATGATGAGTTGTGGTATGTGTTAAAGGGGCGCTCTTTCGCCCAGGGCACATGAAAACCTGCAGCCAGCCCTCCCCCCCCACAACTTTAGCCAAATAACCCCCATTTTTCAGTGCGTAACTTGTATTATGAAGTTAATTAAGGTTGACAAGCTTAAGAAAGTAGAATTGATGCTTTTGGCATTCAAATGGGCACTGTAGGTGTGTTTCCTGTCCTCCTCTCACTGCCGACTTTTATTCCCCATTGACTTACATTGGGTTTCGTGTTTCGGGACGACCCCGACTTTTCCCTATAATCGGACGATCTTGCTCGACCCGACTTTTGGAAAAGTCGGGTTTCACGAAACGAAACGCGACCCTAAAAAACCAAAAGTCGCTCAACTCTAGTTACGATCCCTCCTAAACAAATCATATCCTTGCAAGTTAGCCGCCCAGTCATAGCTGTCGTCTAACCATGTCTCAGTTATTCCTACTATGTCGCATTTTTCCTCATACATTACCAACTCCAGATCTTCAATCTTATTGGTCAGGCTTCTTGCATTGGTCAGCATGCTGGAAAGAAGTTTTGCTTCATTTTTCTTAGCTTCCTTCTGAGTACCCTGTCTTCGGTCCTCTTTACCACATCTAGTATCCTTGATTAGTTTGTCCTTCTGTTGCATGTTCTTGTCTGCTGTTTTTCCTCCCATCCCCTCTTCTTCTAGTTTAAAGCCCTCCTGATGAGTGTGGCAAGTCTTCTGGCGAATGTGTGTTTCCCAGGTTTTGTGAGGTGTATCCCATCTCTTGCGAGAAGTCCATCGTAGAGGTAATTCACGCCATGGTCCAAGAATCCAAATCCTTGCTGCCTGCACCACCGTCGTAGCCAGTTGTTCACCTCTAGTATCCTATTCCATCTTCTGATGCCATGACCATCGACTGGGAGGATTGATGAGAAAACAACCTGTACGTTCCGTTCCTTTATTTTCTTCCCCAGAATTTCAAAGTCTTCGCAGATAGTTGGTAGGTCATTTCTTGCCGTGTCGTTTGTGCCTACATATATCAGTAGGAAAGGGTAGTCGTCCTTGGATTTGAGGATAGTTGGTATCCTGTTGGCCATATCCTTGATTTTTGCTCCTGGGAGGCAGCATACTTCTCGTGTGGTTTTGTCCGGCCTGCAGATAGTTGCCTCCGTGCTTCTTAGTAGTGAGTCGCCCACAACTACCACTCTTCTTTTCTTTCCGGATGCACTGCTTGTTGCTCGTGAGTGTTTTTGAGTGTCATTTGTTTCTGCTGTTGTTGACAGAGTAACTTTTGTTGATAGTGTGTCTTCTCTTGTAGATACGGTATCATCCTGAGCTGTGCCATTTTCGTTCTACAGCATGAGGGCTTCATATTGGTTGCTAAGCTGTGTGGGTGGTGATGACTACTTCATCCGTTTGCTTCTTTTCGTCACATGGCTCCACTTTTCAGCCTCTGTATATGCTCTGAAGCTTTTCTCACTTTCCAAATCCTGAATGGTTGCTTCTGCTTCATCCAAGAAGTCCTCATGTTCTTTAATTACCTTCAATGTTGCTATTCTTTCTTCCAGTCCCTGCACCTTTTCCTCTAAGAGGGCAACAAGTTTGCACTTCTGACATGTAAAGTTGAGTTTTTGGGCCGGAAGATCCGTAAACTTGCAGCATGTGTTGCAGGTGTCCATGTGGATTATCTTCTCTTCCATATTGATGATGCAGGCTATGCGGCGCGCGGTTTTGCGATGTCCTCAAACAGCGAGACCCGGCAAGTCCCAGCGATCGATCATCTTAAGGCGACTCTTCTCCTCTTCCCAGAATGCACCGGAAATATGCAGATGAGCTTCCTGCTTCTCCAATCCCTGGTTTTGCGATGTCCTCAAACAGCGATGCGGGGAACCTAGTCATGGTAAAAATTTTGAATGGGCCACACAGGGATATTTAGGTTAATGTGTTGAGGTGGTAGGCCAGTCTGAACAAATACGTTTTTAGGGCACGCTTAAAACTGTGGGGATTAATCATATTAACATGGGTAGTGCATTCCAAAGAATTGGCGCAGCATGTGAAAAGTCTTAGAGACAGGAGTGGGAGGTTCTGATTATTGAGGATACTAACCTCAGGTCATTAGTAATTGCAATCACCTATTGTGATTGGTGGATCCAGTGTTATATGCTGTATATAGGGGTTATACCTGTCATTGTAATCATGCTTCTGCTGATAAGAAAACTGCTGTAAAGTCTTCCTGAAAGGACAGGAAGTATGAGTCTAAAAAAAAAACCTAGTGGCCAGTGAGGAAATGGCAAGAATTATTTATTTTTTTCAAGATTTTAATAAGGGAACTAAAAATTCCTAACTTTATACAAAATACACTTATACACATCATCTAACACTGTGGTCACCTGGGACTCCAGAATACAAGATGACTAAGGCTAGTTTCACACTAGCGTTTCTGCCATCTGCACACGACCGCCGATAAGCCCCGCCCCTGCCACGCCCCCTCCTGACATCACCGCCTATTATCGCACATGGCCGCATGCGATCTGCGCACCCTATCTTTAATATAGGGTGCGCAGACCGTGAGCTGACCGTGCGCTAGTAGGATTTTTGAGTGCGCTGCGCACTTTTGAAGGTGCGCCGAGCGCACCAAAATGCAACATGCTGCGTTCGGTGCACTCCGGCACACCTACAAAAGTGCGCAGCGCACTCAAAAATCCTACTAGCGCACGGGCAGCGCACAGTTTGCGCACCCTATATTAAAGATAGGAAGGGGGCGCGGCCGGGGGTGGGGCTGATCGGCGGCCGTGCGCAGACGGCAGAAACGCTAGTTTGAAACTAGCCTAAGTGGTCATGAAATGTCAGTCTTGGAGCACACTACTGCTCCATTTACACTCTATGGGACTGGGGACAGTCACTAAACGCTGAATCTCAGCCCTGTGAGCAGTGGCCTAACTACAAAGTTATGGCCCCCGGTGCGAACTTTCAAATGGGGCCCAGACCCTATGCCAAAATACACGCACATCTCCGCTCCGTACACCTCGTATACGCACGGCTCCGCTCACCTCATACACATGCGGCTCCGCTCAGTACACCTCGTACACACGCGGCTCCGCTCAGTACATCTCGTACACACGCGGCTTCACCCAGTACACCTCGTACGCACGCGGCTCCGCCCAGTACACCTCATACGCAGGCGGCTCCGCTCACCTCGTACACAGGCGGCTCTGCTCACCTCGTACATATGCGGCTCCGCTCACCTCATACACACACGGCTCCGCTCACCTCGTACACACACGGCTCCGCTCACCTCGTATACACACGGCTCCGCTCACCTCGTGTACAGGTGGCCCTGCTCTGTACACCTCATACACACATAGTTCCACTCAGTACACCTCGTACACACACGGCTCTGCTCAGTACACCCCATACACACACGGCTCTGCTACATCCACCCTGTAAACCCCTCCTTACCCCACACATAAACTTACCCTCATCCAGCAGTGCACCATGACAACTAGGTCGGCAGAGTCTTGTATACAAGAGGCTCCTAACCATGTGACACCTGACTCCTCCCCTCCTGTGACCTCATCACAGGTCCTGTGTGCAGCCATCACGCCACTCAAAGCAAGGAGCTGCACAGCCAATGAGCGGCAGCTGTTGTGAACACTTTTGACCTGACTTAGATAGAGGATCTGACTGCTCAGAATACCACAGGTAGAGAAGGTATTGGATCCTCGTCTGGCTAGACGGAGACTCCAGTACTTGGTCAAGTGGAAAGGTTATGGTCAGGAGGATAACTCTTGGGTGTTTGCTTCTGACATTCATGCCGAGAGATTGATTCGCTCCTTCCACCGGGCCCATCCTGATTGGCCTGGTGGCTTGGATGAGGGTTCGGTGACCCCTCCTCAAGGGGGGGTACTGCTGTAAACACTTTTGACCTGACTTCTGAGTTTGGGCTCCCTCTGGTGGTTGCTGCGGCCAATGGAGCTGGTCGGGTTGACAGAAGTCAATCACCTGAAGAGGATGATTGGAGGTCAGGTGTCACAGACTGGGAAGATTTAAGTCAGCAAGCTTCCCTCAGTTGTTGCTGGTGATTTGGTTTTCTTCCTGTGCATTTTGAAGTCCGCTTGCACCCTGCTTGGTCCTGCATCGTTCAGATAAGTTATTTGTTTGCTGGAATCTTTTTGCATTTGATCCAGTTTTTCCTTTCTCTGCTTTCTGCTTTGCTGTGTGGGTTCAGCATTGTTCCCTGCTGGGACCTGTGCTGGACCCCGTTCCATATGCCACAGCTTATGTCAGTCTGTTCAGTATTGCTAGTCCCCTGTTATATCAGTATCTTTTATTTTGCTTCCAGTTCACACCAGAATTCTGTTCTAGTGGGGGAGAGGTCGTGTGGCCTCAGTATTTTTGCATATCAGACGTGTTGGATTTTTCTTAGGGTTTTTTGCGTGATTGCAGACAGTATCTTTCCTTTCCTGTTCTATCTAGACAGTTTGGGCCCCATCATTTGCTTACTCTATTTTCTGCCTGTGCTTGTGTCTCATCTTGTCTCACCGGCAATATATGTTTGGGGGCTATCTATTCCTTTGGGATTCTACTACGGGGTAGTTTAGCTTTCCCCTTTCATGCTTTAGGCTTCGATAACTCTTTGGCTCTGCCAAGGCTTCTAGGGCATCGTAGGTACGTCCCACAGCTAATTCTAGGTGTGTTGTTTTAGGGGTCTGCAATCCGCTAAGTTACCAACCTTTCTGGTTGCCTAGCTTATTCCCTGGCTATCCTCGGTGAGCTAAACATAACAGGCTGCAGCTCCGCGATTGGGCCTCTAAACACTCCGGGCCCCGTCACAGCTGCGACCCCTGAGACCGCAGTAGTCCCGCCCCTGCCCGTATGCCATGACTGTATTTGCTACGGAACCAGCACTCCGTTCAAACAGGAGTGATCTGTGGTATTCTGAGCAGTCAGATCCTCGCCGACCAGAAATATGGCATCTCTTTGGTTGTTAGGTGATGAGACTTTAACACTTCTAGCATTACTGGAGTT
Source organism: Dendrobates tinctorius (assembly GCF_039654945.1). NCBI lineage: Eukaryota > Metazoa > Chordata > Amphibia > Anura > Dendrobatidae > Dendrobates > Dendrobates tinctorius. The sequence goes on along the minus strand of NW_027361788.1, from coordinate 29,324,114 downwards.
CATGCATTCATTTATAGTGGTGTGCAGTCGCATAGTAAATGTACAGGTTTGTATATTGGGCACATATACATATACAGTATATTAGCTCTGTGACTGCAAACTTGTGAATCCTCACAGTGCACGCAGTGACCACAAGCATGTGATATGCATACTTCAGGCCACATTACGACTAGACTTGTGCAGCCTCTAGTTGGAATGCGACCGGAAGAATGCATATCTCATGCTTGTGGTCACATAACTGCCTGCTGCCGGTACCAGAGGATTCACAAGTCTGCAGTCATATAGGGCCAAACCTGGACAACCCAATTATGTGGCACAGAAACTCGTTGGGCAACAGGGCATGAGTGTACTCAGTATAACTACTTCTCTACCTTCGAGTGAATAAAAAAAGGATCCTCTGCCTTAGGCCGGACTCACACTCGTATTTCATTGTCCAGGTATCAACCATGATGCATACATAGACTTGCTGGGGCTGTCGAGTTCGAGTCAGAACCCACCAGTTGTTTTGTGCATCAAAGACAGATCTGTGATTCCAGTCTAAGACCTCATTCAGACATCCTTTCTTTCACGTACGTATTCAAGGACAAAATAAATAGTGTGAGGCTGTTCACATGTCTGTGTTTTGTGAGGATAAAGTGTCCACAAAAAAATACGGATATATGTCTGTCTGTGATCTGAGAAAAATGAGGATGAATGACCTCATGGAGATCAACATCCAACACTGCGGAGACACCATCACATGTTTCTCAACGCAGTGATTCTAGAGCAATGCCCCCATCCCTTATGGGAAATATGTAAAATATGCAAAACACAAGCCGCGGAGACACCATCACATGTTTCTCATGTTTGTCTGTGACCGAGTCATGGATCAATGCAAGTCAAGGGGTCCACTAAGAAATGGCCAGCACAAAGATATCATGTATGTAATGTGTCCTTCTTTTCTCCTATGCAAGAAAAATGGAGGAAGACCTAAATGATCACACACAGGTGCTTTTCACTAAATTAGAATATCATCAAAAAGTTAATTTATTTTTGTTCTTAAATACAAAACGTGAAACTCATATATTATATAGAGTCATTACACACAGAGTGATCTATTCCAAGTGTTTATTTCTGTTAATGTTGATGATTATGGCTTACAGCCAATGAAAACCCAAAAGTCATTATCTCAGTATATTAGAATAATTAACAAAAAAACACCTGCAAAGGCTTCTTATGTGTTTAAAAAGGCCCCTTAGTCTATTTCAGTAGGCTCCACGATCATGGGGAAGACTGCTTACTTGACAGATGTCCAGAAGGCAGTCATTGACACACTCCACTAGGAGGTTAAGCCACAAAAGGTCACTGCTAAAGAAGCTGGCTGTTCACAGAGTGCTGTATCCAAGCATATTAATGGAAAGTTTAGTGGCAGGAAAAAGTGTGGAAGAAAAAGGTGCACAAGCAACTGGGATAACCGCAGCCTTGAAAGGCTTTTTAACTCCTTAGTGACAGTCAATTTAGTACTTGATGACCAAGCTAATTTTTACAATTCTGACCACTGTCAATTTATGAGGTTATAGCTCAGGAACGCTTCAACGTATCCCACTGATTCTAAGATAGTTTTTTTTTCGTGACATATTGTACTTCACGTTAGTGGTAAAATTTCTTCGATATAACTTGCATTTTATTTATGAAAATTATTTATTTAGCAATTTTCAAACATTTAATTAGTTAATAAATAACATTTCCCACATGTCTACTTTACATCAGCACGGTGGTTCAGTGGTTAGCACTGAAGCCTTGCAAATCCCACCAAGGACAACATCTGCAAGGAGTTTGTATGTTCTCCCCGTGCTTGCGTGGGTTTCCTCTGGGTACTCTGGTTTCCTCCCACATTCCAAAGATATACTGATAGGGAATATAGATTGTGAGCCCCATCAGGCACAGTGATGACAATGTGTGCAAACTGTAAAGCGCTGTGGAATATGATAGCACTATATAAAAATAATTATTATTATTACATCAGCACAATTTTGGAAACTTTTTTTGTTAGGACGTTATAAGGGTTAAAAGTTGACCAACAATTTCTTTTTTCAACAAAATTTACAAAACCATTTTTTTAGGGACCACATCACATTTGAAGTGACTTTGGGAGGCCAATATATCAGAAAATACCCAAAAGTGACACCATTCTAAAAACTGCACCCATCGAGGTGCGCAAAACCACATTCAATAAGTTTATTAACCCTTTAGGTGCTTCACGAGAACTAAAGCAATGTGGAAGGAAAAAATAAACATTTTGCTTTTCACAAAAAATTACTTTGCAACCAATTTTTTTATTTTAGCAAGGGTATCAGGAGAAAATAGACCACAAAATTTGTTGTGCAATTTCTCCTGAGAACTCAGATACTCTGTTTGTGGGGAAAAGCCACTGTTTGGGTACATGGCAGGGCTCAGAAGGGAGGGAGCGCCGTTTGACTTTTTGAACACAAAATTGGCTTTAATCAATGGTGGCACCATATTGCGTTTGGAGACTCCCTGATGTACCTGAACAGTGTAAACCCCCCCAATTCTAACTGCAACCCTAACCCCAACACACACCTAACCCTAATCCCAACCATAACCACAACACACCCCTAACCCTAATCCCAACCATAACTCTAACCACATCTCTAACCCCAACACACCCCTAACCCTAACCCCAACCATAACCCTATCCACAAATACCCTTAACTCTAATCCCAACCCTAATTGTAATCCCAACCATATCCACAACCCTAAATTTAGCCCCAACCCTTAAGACCAAAGTCAGCGCACCCTTCTACCAGGAAATTTTAGAGCACTTCATGCTTCCCTCTGCCGACAAGCTTTTTTGGAGAAGGAAATTTCATTCTCCACACTGCCAAAAGCACCAATACCTGGTGTACAAACAACAGTATCACTGTGCTTGATTGGCCAGCAAACTCACCTGACCTTAACCCCATAGAGAATCTATGGATATTGTCAAGAGGAAGATGAGAGACACCAGACCCAGCAATGCCGATGAGCTGAAGGCTGCTATCAAAGCAACCTGGGCTTCCATAACACTTCAGCAGTGCCACAGGCTGATCGCCTCCATCCCACACCATATTGATGCAGTAATTGATGCAAAAGGCGCCCCGACCAAGTATTGAGTGCATTTATTGAACATACATTTCAGTAGGCCAACATTTCAGATTTTAACCCCTTTCTGCCATATGACGTACTATACCGTCCATGTGCCCTGGGACTTAATTCCCAGGGACGGGATAGTACGTCATAGCGATCAGCGGCGCCCACGTGGTGAGCGCCGCTGATCGCGACCGGGTGTCAGCTGATTATCACAGCTGACACCCGGCACAATGTGTCAGGGGCGGTCACGGACCACCCCCGACACGTTAACTCCTTGTACACCGCGTTCAAACACGATCGCGGTGTACCGTTGGTTAAAGGGACGCATCGGCAGGGAGGGGGCTCCCTCCGTGCTTCCCTGAGCCCCCCACAGCAGCGCAATGTGCAGCGCTGCTGCGGGGGGCTCTTTCCCTACAGGCCCCTGGATCCAAGATGGCGACAGGGACCTTCGGGGGCCTGTAGGGAGCTGGCTTCCTCAGTGCCTGCAAAGCGCAGGCATGAGGAAGTCTGCAGCAGTGCCTGTGACAGATCGCTGATCTGTCACAGTGATCTGTGATGTGACAGATCAGCGTTCTGTCACAGGACAGTGATGTCCCAACTGGGACAATGTAATAAAGTTAAAAAAAAAGAAAAGTGTAAAAATAAATTTTTAAAAAAAAAAAAATCGCCAAATAAATTAGTAAAAAAAAAAAAATATTCCCCAATAAATTCATTTTTTGAAAATAAAAAAAAACAATAAAAGTACACATATTTGGTATCACCGCATCCGTAACGATCCGCCCTATAAAACTGTCCCATTAGTTAACCCCTTAAGCGAACCCCTTAAAAAAATAAAAATTAAAAACTAAGCAAAAAATGATTTATCATACCACCGAACAAAAAGTGCAATAACGCGCGATCAAAAAGACGCATATAAATATCCATGGTACCGCTGAAAACGTCAGCTTGTCCCGCAAAAAACGAGCCACCATACAGCATCATCAGCGAAAAAATAAAAAAGTTATTAGCTCGCAGAATAAAGCGATGCAAAAATAATTATTTTTATATAAAATAGTTTTCATTGCATAAAACCGCCAAAACATAAAAAAAAACCTAAATGAGGTATCGCTGTAACCGTACTGACCCGAAGAATAAAACTGCTTTATCAATTTTACCGCACGCGGAACGGTGTAAACGCACCCCCCCAAAAGAAATTCATGAAACGTTGGTATTTGTTCATTCTGCGTCCCAAAAATTGGAATAAAAAGCGATCAAAAAATGTCACATGCCCGAAAATGGTACAAATAAAAACTTCAACTCGTCCCGCAAAGAATAAGACCTCACATGACTCGGTGGGTCAAAATACGGAAAAATTATAGCTCTCAATATGTGGTGATGCAAAAACTATTTTTACAATAAAAAGCGTCTTTTAGCGTGTGACAGCTGGCAAACATAAAAACCCGCCATAAATAGTAAATCAAACCCCCCGTTATCACCCCCTTAGTTAGGGAAAAATAATAAAATAAAAAAAATGTATTTATTTCCATTTTCCCATTAGGGTTAGGGCTAGGGTTAGGGCTGAGATTAGGGTTAGGGGTGTGTTGGAGTTAGGGTTGGAGTTATAATTGGGGGGGTTTCCACTGTTTGGGCACATCAGGGGCTCTCCAAATGCAACATGGCGTCTGATCTCAATTCTAGCCAATTCTGCGTTGAAAAAGTCAAATGGTGCTCCTTCCTTTCCAAGCTCTGCCATGCGCCCAAACAGTGTTTTACCCCACATATAGGGTATCAGCATACTCAGGACAAATTGCAAAACAACTTTTGGGGTCCAATTTCTCCTGTTACCCTTAGGAAAATAAAAAATTGGGGGCAAAAATATCATTTTTGTGGAAAAAAAATGATTTTTTTAGTTTCACGCCCAGGCGTTATAAACTTCTGTGAAGCACTTGGTGGTTCAAAGTGCTCATCACACATCTAGATAAGTTCCGTGGGGGGTCTAGTTTCCAAAATGGCGTCACTTGTGGGGAGTCTCAATAGTTTAGGTACTTCAGGGGATCTCCAAACGCACATGACACCCGCAGACCAATCCATCAAAGTCTGCATTCCAAAACGTCACTACTTCCCTTCCGAGCCAGCCCCGACGTGTGCCCATACAGTAGTTTTCTCGCACATATGGGGTGTCATCGTACTCAGGACAAATTGGACAACAACGTTTGGGGTCCAATTTCTCCTGTTACCCTTGGGAAAATAAAAAAAATGGGGACTAAAAGATGATATTTGTTGAAAAAATACGATATTTTTATTTTCATGCCCGGTCGTTATAAACTTCTGTGAAGCACTGGGGGGTTCAAAGTGCTCACCACACATCTAGATAAGTTCCTTAGGGGGTCTAGTTTCCAAAATGGGGTCACTTGTGGGGTGTTTCCACTGTTTAGGTACATCAGAGGCTCTCCAAAAGCAACATGACACCCGCAGACCATTCCATCAAAGTCTGCATTCCAAAACGTCACTACTTCCCTTCCGAGCCCCGACGTGTGCCCATACAGTAGTTTTCTCCCACATATGAGGTATCAGCGTACTCAGGACAAATTGGACAACAACTTTTGGGGTCTAATTTCTCCTTGTACCCTTGGGAAAATAAAAAAATTGGTGACTAAAAGATCATGTTTGTGGAAAAAATACGATTATTTTATTTTCACGCCCGGGCGTTATAAACTTCTGTGAAGCACTGGGGGGTTTAAAGTGCTCGCCACACATCTAGATAAGTTCCATGGGGGGGTCTAGTTTCCAAAATGGTGTCATTTGTGGGGGGTTTCTACTGTTTTGGTACATCAGGGGCTTTCCAAACGCGACATGGTGTCCGATCTCAATTCCAGCCAAAAACGTCAAATGGCGCTGCTTCCTTTCCAAGCTCTGCCATGCGCCCAAATAGTGGTTTACCCCCACATGTGGGGTATCAGCGCACTCAGGACAAATTGCACAATATCTTTTAGTGTCCTGTTACCCTTGGAAAAATAAAAATTGGGGGCGAAAAGATCATTTTTGTGGAAAAAATGATTTTTCAAATTGTACCGCTGTACGTTATAAACTTCTGTGAAGCCCTTGTGGGTTCAAAGTTCTCACCACATATCTAGATAAGTTCCTTGGGGGGTCTAGTTTCCAAAATGGGGTCATTTGGGGGGGTTTCCACTGTTTAGGTACATCAGGGGCTCTCCAAACGCGACATGGCATCCGATCTGAATTCCAGCCAATTTTGCATTGAAAAAGTCAAACGGCGCTCCTTCCCTTCTGAGGTCTGCCATGCGCCGAAACAATGGTTCCCCCCCACATATCAGGTATCAGCGTACTCAGGACAAATTGCACAATAACTTTTGCAGTCCAATTTCTCCTGTTACCCTTGGTAAAATAAAAAAATTGAACCTGATATTTTTTTGGTGAAAAAAAGTTAAATGTTCATTTTTTTTTTTTTTTAAATATTCAAAAAATTCCTGTGACGCACCTAAAGGGTTAATAAACTTCTTGAATGTGGTTTTGAGCACCTTAAGGGGTGCAGTTTTTAGAATGGTATCACTTTTGGGTATTTTCTATCATATAGACCCCTCAAAGTGGCTTCAAATGTGATGTGGTCCGTAAAAATAAAATGGTGTTGCAAAAATGAGAAATTGCTGGTCAATTTTTAACCCTTATAACTTCCTAACAAAAAAAAATTTTGGTTCCAAAATTATGCTGATGTAAACATGTGGGAAATGTTACTTATTAAGTTTTTTGTGTGCCGTATCTCTGTGATTTAAGGGCATAAAAATTCAAATTTGGAAAATTGCGAAATTTTCAACATTTTCACCAAATTTCCGCTTTTTTCACAAATAAACGCAAGTTATATGAATGAAATTTTACCACTACCATGAAGTACAATATGTCACGAGAAAACAATGTCAGAATCACCGGGATCCATGGAAGCGTTTCAGAGTTATAACCTCATAAAGGGACAGTGGTCAGAATTGTAAAAATTGGCCCGGTCATGAACGTGCAAACCACCCTTGGGGCTTAAGGGGTTAAAATAATTTTTCAAGCTGGTGTTATACAGTATTCTAATTTACTGAGATAATGACTTTTGGGTTTTCATTGGCTGTAAGCCATAATCATCAACATTTACAGAAATAAACACTTGAAATAGATCACTCTGTTTGTAATGACTACATAATAAGAGTTTTCACTTTTTGTATTGAAGAACTGAAATAAATTAACTTTTTGATGATATTCTAATTTTGTGAGAAGCACCTGTAGACCAAAAATAAAGGAATAATTGAACAGTTTTTTTTTTCCGGACATCTGAATGAGACTCAATCCTGCGGGGCGCCCTGTATACTGTGTTCCAAATTATTATGCAAAAAGAGTTTAGGCGTGATAAGGTTAGAATTTTTTTGTTTGTCATTTAAACTCATTGATGGTGATGTGTGTCCGGGCTCTTTATATCACTGAAAGCAATTGCAGATACCTGTGCAGATTAGTTTGGCAGGTGTGTCCAAATAAAGGCAAAACTACTTAAGAAGGCTGTTCCACATTATTAAGCAGCCTACAATTTCTGCCAAAATGGAAAAGAAAAAGGATGTGTCGGCTGCTGAGAAGCCACAAATTGTGGAGTATTTAGGTCAAGGCATGACTCTAATCAACATTGCCAAGACACTTCATCGTGATCATCGCACAATCAAGGAGTATGTAGCTGATTCCCAGCACACACGTGTGCGTGCTGATAAGGAAAAATTGAGGACTCTTTCCAACAGGCAATTGCGTCAGGTTAAAAGAGCAGCTGCAAAAATGCCTTGTCATAGCAGCAGACAAGTTTTTGAAGCTGCTGGTGCCTCCAACGTCCCCCGAACAACAAGATGCAGGGTCCTTCAGAGGTTTGCAGCTGTGCGTAAGCCATCCTGTCGACCACCTCTATCCACTGCACACAAGCAGAAACGGCTCCAGTGGGCCAAACGAAACATGAAGACTGACTTCCAAACTGTTCTGTTCACCGATGAGTGCCGTGCAACGCTCGATGGTCTAGATGGATGGAGTGGAGGATGGCTGGTTGATGGACACCCCATGAAAACACGGCTAAGGCGCCAACAAGGAGGAGGTAGAGTAATGTTTTGGGCTGGAATCATGGGGAGAGAGATTGTCGGCCCCTTTAGGATCCCTGAAGGGGTAAAGATGAACTCCATAATCTATGCGGAGTTTCTAAAACAGCACTTCCTGCCATGATTCAAGAGGAAGAACCGTGCTTTCTGCAGCAAGATCATTTTCATGCATGATAATGCACCGTCTCATGCTGCAAATAACACATCTGCATCTCTGGCTGCTATGGGCATAAAAGATGACAAACTTATGGTGTGGCCACCATCTTCCCCGGACCTCAACCCCATTGAGAACCTCTGGAGCATCATCAAAAGGAGTGTCTATGATGGCGGGAGGCAGTTCACATCTAAGCAACAGCTCTGGGAGGGTATTCTGTCCACATGCAAAACAATTGAAGCACAAACCATCCAAAAACTGACAAATTCAATGGACGAGAGAGTTCAGAAGCTTCTTTCCAACAAGGGGTCCTATGTGCAAATGTAACATCACCGAGAATAAAGGTCTGACTTGAAAACTGTTTGATTTCATTTTGTAATAAGCTGATAATGCTTATAATTTCACAACTGACCATTTTTTGGTTCAAAATAAAAAAGGTTGAAAACTCTGCTGTGCATAATAATTTGAAACATGCATTTTGAGTGTTTCTTATTTTTAAAAATATACTGTTTTCATAGGCAGTTTGTTCAAAAACATTGCAATTATACTAGAATATTAGATGACTGGAAAATAGCAATGACTGCAATTCATATAGGTAGTTTAGAGAAAATATGAGGAAATAGTTTTTGCATAATAATTTGGAACACAGTGTATATCATACATGTATTTTGACTATTTTCAGTAAATTCATGCAGTATATCCTCTTAGTGTTTGGTGCTGCCCCCAAGGAAATAATGACGATGGTGGTGACATTTGCAGCTCTAGAAATTGCTTTAAAGTGAAAGCTGAGGCGTATAACGTTATTTTTAAAGGCCTTACTGGAGTAACCGATCATTTAGACATAGTAAAGTAGGAAATGGCTAAAGAAGTCACACATGTCCACAAATTCACTTTTTAGTTATAGTGTAGCTACGGTATTTTTTTTTTTTTTCAGAAATTTCTACTACAGGAATTTTAACTTAGTTTTGAACATAGTAACATAGTTTTGAAGGCTGAAGGAAGACCTTACGTCCATCTAGTTCAGCCTATTTTTAGTGCAGCTGTTCTGCATTGTTGATCCTGGGGAAGGCAAAAAACCCACAGTGTAGAAGCCAATTTTCTCCATAGGGAAAAAAATTCCTTCCCCTAAGCTGAGTCAACCATCTACCTATAATATTCTGTTATTCGTAACCTTCTATACTGTTACTCACAAGAAAAACATCCATTCCTTTCTTACATTCATTCAGTGAGTTGGCCATCACCACTTCCTCAGGAAGAGAATTCCAGAGCCTCACTGCTCTTACCGTGAAGAACCCTCTTCTATGCTGGTGCAGAAACTGTCTTTCCTCCAAACGAAGAGAATGCCCCCTTGTTCTTGTCACAGTCCTTGGTACAAACAGTTCATTGGAGAGATCTCTGTATTGCCCTCTGATATACTTGTACATATATATTAGGTCTCCCCTAAGTCTTCTCTTTTCTACAGTAAATAGACCTAATTTTGATAACCTTTCTGGGTACCAGTGAACCAACTCCATTTATCATTTTAGTAGCCCGCCTTTGAACCCTTTCAAGTTCAGTAATGTCTTTCTTGAGCACCGGCGTCCAAAATTGCACACAATACTCCAAGTGTAGTCTGACGAGTGATTTGTACAGAGGGAGAATTATGTTTTCATCTCGTGTCCCCAGACCTCTTCTAATGCATCCCATGACCCTATTTGCTTTGGTGGCAGCTGCCTGACACTGGGCACTCCAATTTAGCTTCTTATTGACTAAGATGCCCAAGTCTTTTTCCATGTCTGATTTCCCCAGCAGTTTCCCATTTAGTAAGTAATTGTAGCATCTGTTTCTCCTTCCCATGTGCATAACCTTACACTTCTCTGTGTTAAACCTCATTTGCCATTTTTCAGTCCAATTCTCCAATTTACTCAAATCTGTCTGTAGTTGCAAACTGTCCTCCTTTGTGTTAACTACCTTACATAGTTTTGTATCATCTGCAAATACTGATATTTTACTGTGTAAGCCATCCACTAGATCATTAATAAATATATTAAATAGTGGGGGGCCCAATACAGAACCCTGTGGTACCCCACTAGTAACCCTGGCCCAATCTGAGTATGCACCATTAATAACCACTCTTTGTGTTCTATCACTAAGCCAGCTACCTACCCATCTACACACATTTTCCCCTAGCCCAAGCTTTCTCACCTTACTTACCAATCTTTTATGTGGGACACTGTCAAATGCTTTAGAGAGGTTGAGATAAATGACATCCAATGATTCCTCTTGGTCCATTTGAGAGCTTACATCCTCATAGGAGCTGATCAGGTTAGTTTGACAGGACCGATCCTTCATAAATCCATGTTGATATGGAGTTAAACATTTATTAATATTGAGATATTCCATAATGGTATCCCTTAGAAACCCTTCAAAAATTTTACCCACAACAGATGTTAAGCTTACCGGCCTATAGTTTCCAGGTTCCCTTTTACACCCCTTTTTGAATATTGGTAACACATTTGCTTGCCACCAATCAAAAGGAACAGACCCTGTTTCTATAGAGTCTTTAAATTTAAGGAATAGAGGCCTGTCTATCACATTACTTAACTCCCTTAATACCCGAGGGTGAATGCCATCAGGGCCTGGTGATTTGTCAACTTTAATCTTACTAAGGCGGTTCTGCACTTCTTCCTGGGTTAGGCAGGTAATACTTAATGGGGAGTTTACATTATTACTCTGCATTTCCCCTGGCAAATCCTTTTCCTGTGTGAAGACTGTTGAGAAAAAAGTATTTAAAACATTTGCTTTTCCCATATCGCTCTCTATGATTTCACCCTCATTGTTCTTTAAAGGGCCGACACCATCAATTTTAACCTTTTTACTGTTTATATAATTAAAGAATAGTTTGGGGTTTGTTTTACTTTACATAGCAATGAGTCTCTCCGTTTCCACTTTTGCTAAATGTATTTGTTTTTTTACACATTTTATTTTTTTCTCTATAACTTTTTAATGCTTCTTCATTGCCTTCTTGTTTTAGCTTCTTAAATGCCTTGTTCTTGTTCTTTATTGCCCTTTTTACATCCTTATTTAGCCACATTGGTGTTCTCCTGTTCCTAGCCCTTTTCCTTAATTTATATAGGGCTTTTGGTGGTAGTACATGGAGCGAGCGCAGTCTGCAGAGACAGTAATGTCAATAATTAGTGAGGAAGGTGGGGACATGCAAAACCAGTAGGCAGATCGGTGTACAAAGCCTCTTGGCCACACCCAGGGTGCACCAAGCTCCCTAATTAGTGTTTGATACAACTTTTGGGCTGGAATCACTGCTTCTGCTCTACAGAGACTGATGATGACCTTTTTTATTTTATTTTTATTTTCCTTATCAGTAGTGATGTACTCCTTATAGCGGCATGCCACATGGGCGCTATGGGGCTCGTATATTCAGGAACCTGGTGCTGATCATTTCATTCCCAGCTTCTCAATTTCAAAGGTATCTGTGTCCATCTTCAAACAGGGTGGCATCGCTTCTATTTTTTTAATGGATACTTAATAAACATCACGTTTTACAAATGGCGAGTGCCACTTAATATTTTTAGTTGGACATGAGGTGTCACTTCGCGTTCCATCATTTGGCTTGTGCATGAGTCTTGGCACACACAGCAGTCAATTTTTTCCAGTAGATTGCGCCTGCTGCGCAGAGCCTTAGTCCACAGGGTGCACAGGGGGGAGCAGTCCATCAGCGAAACGCAGCTAGATGGGGCATCATACTGTATGTGTATTGAGGCATTTTACTGTGGGTGGGGAGCAACTGTGGGGATACTGTTTGTGGTTGCGGCACATGCCATTCTTTGACTGCGCCAAAGCGTCATGACTCTGCTTACTCCACCATTTTTTCTTTCTTAAAAAAATGTAGAGTTGTGGATGGAGCTCAGGTAGGACTCTTTTTCTACTGGGTCCCATGATTTTATTATATATACAGTGGGGCAAAAAAGTATTTAGTCAGTCAGCAATAGTGCAAGTTCCACCACTTAAAAAGATGAGAGGCATCTGTAATTTACATCATAGGTAGACCTCAACTATGGGAGACAAACTGAGAAAAAAAAATCCAGAAAATCACATTGTCTGTTTTTTTTTCATTTTATTTGCATATTATGGTGGAAAATAAGTATTTGGTCAGAAACAAAATTTCATCTCAATACTTTGTGATATATTCTTTGTTGGCAATGACAGAGGTCAAACGTTTTCTGTAAGTCTTCACAAGGTTGCCACACACTGTTGTTGGTATGTTGGCCCATTCCTCCATGCAGATCTCCTCTAGAGCAGTGATGTTTTTGGCTTTTCGCTTGGCAACACGGACTTTCAACTCCCTCCAAAGGTTTTCTATAGGTTTGAGATCTGGAGACTGGCTAGGCCACTCCAGGACCTTGAAATGCTTCTTACGAAGCCACTCCTTCGTTGCCCTGGCGGTGTGCTTTGGATCATTGTCATGTTGAAAGACCCAGCCACGTTTCATATTCAATGCCCTTGCTGATGGAAGGAGGTTTGCACTCAAAATCTCACGATACATGGCCCCATTCATTCTTTCATGTACCCGGATCAGTCGTCCTGGCCCCTTTGCAGAGAAACAGCCCCAAAGCATGATGTTTCCACCACCATGCTTTACAGTAGGTATGGTGTTTGATGGATGCAACTCAGTATTCTTTTTCCTCCAAACACGACAAGTTGTGTTTCTACCAAACAGTTCCAGTTTGGTTTCATCAGACCATAGGACATTCTCCCAAAACTCCTCTGGATCATCCAAATGCTCTCTAGCAAACTTCAGACGGGCCCGGACATGTACAGGCTTAAGCAGTGGGACACGTCTGGCACTGCAGGATCTGAGTCCATGGTGGCGTAGTGTGTTACTTATGGTAGGCCTTGTTACATTGGTCCCAGCTCTCTGCAGTTCATTCACTAGGTCCCCCCGCGTGGTTCTGGGATTTTTGCTCACCATTCTTGTGATCATTCTGACCCCACGGGGTGGGATTTTGCGTGGAGCACCAGATCGAGGGAGATTATCAGTGGTCTTGTATGTCTTCCATTTTCTAATTATTGCTCCCACAGTTGATTTCTTCACTCCAAGCTGGTTGGCTATTGCAGATTCAGTCTTCCCAGCCTGGTGCAGGGCTACAATTTTGTTTCTGGTGTCCTTTGACAGCTCTTTGGTCTTCACCATAGTGGAGTTTGGAGTCAGACTGTTTGAGGGTGTGCACAGGTGTCTTTTTATACTGATAACAAGTTTAAACAGGTGCCATTACTACAGGTAATGAGTGGAGGAAAGAGGAGACTCTTAAAGAAGAAGTTACAGGTCTGTGAGAGCCAGAAATCTTGATTGCTTGTTTCTGACCAAATACTTATTTTCCACCATAATATGCAAATAAAATGAAAAAAAAACAGACAATGTGATTTTCTGGATTTTTTTTTCTCAGTTTGTCTCCCATAGTTGAGGTCTACCTATGATGTAAATTACAGACGCCTCTCATCTTTTTAAGTGGTGGAACTTGCACTATTGCTGACTGACTAAATACTTTTTTGCCCCACTGTATATGGTATATATATATATATATATATATATATATGTTTTTCTTTTTTATGTGTGAAATGGGGATATATAGTGTATGCGTGTGTATATATAGCAGTAGATAACCACACAGGATCCTCCATTCACAATAGGTGATGTCACAGCTCACCTCCTCCTCCTGTGCAATGACCTTAGCCTAGATTAGAGCATGCCCATTTTACAAATAGGGTCTGTGCTGGTCTACTGCCACTATTCTTCATGTGCCCAACAAAACATGCTAGTCTAATATTTAGTACTTTTTTGTATAGCGATAAAATTATTTTTTTTCAGCACAACCTGATTTTTCACTTTTGGGGCTGTAGCTGTAATACTGAGACTTTACTATCCACTCTAGACCATCCTCTCTGTATATAAGCACATCAGCATGAACCGTCTCTCCGATCCTCATAGTTTGTTACATTGTCAGTGCGCTGATACATTGTATCAGTTTTTGTCAGGGCTGCTTATCTCACAAAGAAAGGTTTATGCTGCTGCCATTTGTAGCAGAGTGTCAGCTGTGAAAATCGCTATATCTGTACTTTGTTGGGTGTTTTAGTCTCTCTGGATACAAGGATGAAAACTTTCATCCACTCTCAGCAAACAGAGATCTTGAGATGTGGGTAGAGGGGTGGAAGTTGCTGAACTTTTCATTGGGCTAGGGTCACACAAGTGTATTTAAGGCTATGTTATTATTATTTATTTATAGAGCACCATTTGCTCCATGGTGCTGTACATTAGAAGGGGTTACATACAAATTACAGATATCACTTACAGTAAACAAACTAACAATGACAGACTGATACAGAGTGGAGAGAGGACCCTGCCCTTTCGGACTTACATGCTACAGGATGGTGGGGAAGGAGACAGTAGGTTGGTGGGTTGCAGCAGTTCCGGTGTTGGTTGAGGTGATATCACCGGTAGTGGTGAGAGAGAAGGAGGTAGCGGGGTCATTGCAGGCTGTAAGCTTTCTTGAAGAGGTGGGTTTTCAGGTTCCGTCTGAAGGATCCAAATGTGGTTGATAGTCGGACATGTTGGGGCAAAGAATTCCAGAGAATAGGGGCTATTCGGGAGAAGTCTTGGAGGCGGTTGGGTGAGGAGCGAATAAGTGTGGAGGAGAGAAGGTGGTCTTAGGAGGACCGGAGATTACGTGAGGGAAGGTATCGGGAGATTAGTTCAGAGACATATGGGGGAGACAGGTTTTAGATGGCCTTGTAGGTCAGTATTAGTAATTTGAACTGGATACGCTGAGGGAATGGGAGCCAGTGAAGAGATTTGCAGAAGGGAGAAGCGGAGGAGTAGCGAGGAGAGAGATGAATTAGTCGGGTGGCAGAGTTAAGGATAGACTGGAGAGGTGTGGGGGTGTTAGCAGGGAGACCACAGAAAAGGATGTTGCAGTAGTCGAGGCGGGAGATGATGAGGGCGTGCACAAGCATTTTAGTAGATTGAGGGTTGAGGAAAGGACGGATTCTGGAAATATTTTTGAGCTGGAGGCGACAGGAGGTAGAAAGAGCTTGGATGTGCAGTTTGAAGGACAGGGCAGAGTCAAAGGTTACTCCGAGGCAGCAGACTTCTGGTACTGGGGAAAGTGTGATGTCATTAATTGTTATAGCTAGGTCGGGTAAAGAAGATCTGTGAGATGGAGGAAAGATGACGAGTTCAGATTTGTCTACATTGAGTTTGAGGAAGCGAGAGGAGAAGGGGGATATGGCTAATAGACACTCTGGGATTCTGGACAGTAGAGAGGTGATGTCTGGGCTAGAGAGGTAGATCTGAGTGTCATCAGCATAAAGGTGGTAGTGGAATCCTTGGGACTTTGAGTTGCCCCAGACCAAATGTATAGATTGAGAAGAGTAGGGGTCCTAAAACAGAGCCTTGGGGGACTCCAACAGAGAGAGGGTGGGATGAGGAGGTGGTGTGGGAGTGGGAGACGCTGAATGTGCGGTTGGAAAGGTATGAAAAGATCCAGGATAGGGCAAGGCCTTTGATGCCGGAGGAGAGGATCTGTAGTAGGAGGCAGTGGTCAACTGTGTCAAATGCAGAGGACAGGTCTAGAAGCAAGAGTATAGAGAATTGTCCATTTGATTTGGCTGTAAGTAGGTCGTTAGTAATTTTGGTCAGGGCTGTCTCAGTGGCGCGATGGGTGCGGAATCCAGATTGTAGATTGTCAAAGAGCAAGTTAGATGATAGGTGGGAGGAAAGTTCAGTGTGGACGTGCTGCTCCAGGAGTTTGGAAGCGAATGGAAGCAATGATACTGGGCGATAGCTAGACATAGCGGATGGGTCGAGGGTTGGCTTTTTAAGGATAGGCGTGATTTTGGCATACTTGAAAGCAGAAGGGAAGGTACCGAACGTTAGTGATAGGTTGAAGAGGTGGGTTAGGGATGGGATAAGTGTGGTGGTGAGGTTGGGGAGGAGGTGGGATGGGATGTGGTCAAGTGCACAGGTTGTGAGATGCGATTTGGAAAAGAGGCGATTAAGCTCCCCTTCAGTGATGTTGGAGAGTGAGGTTATGGGGTTTGGGCATTGGTATGGTATACAAAGGGGTTGTGGTGGTTGAGTGATGAAGACTTGCCTTGTTTGGTCAATCTTGTTTTGAAGTATGTGGCAAAGTCCTCGGCAGAAATGAGGGAGGTTGGAGGAGGTAGTGGTGGACGGAGGACTGAGTTAAAAGTTTTGAATAACTGTTTTTGGTTGTAAGATAGGGAAGATACGAGGGTTGTGAAGTAGGCCTGTCTAGCAGAGGTGAGGGCAGATTTGAAGTCGAGTGTTGCCTGTTTGAATGTGGTGAAGTCATCTTGCGAATTTGTTTTCTTCCAGCGCCGCTCTGCAGTCCTGGACACTTGCCGGAGCTTTTTAGTGGTGTTATTGTGCCAGGGTTGTCTGTTGATACGTCGCATTCTGCCATGAACGAGAGGGGCAACCGTGTCAATAGCTGATGCGAGAGTGGCATTGTAGAAAGCAGTGGCACTGTCTGTGTCATGAAGTGAGAATATGGATGCCAGTGGTAGAATAGAGTCAAAGAGCGCGTGGGTGTCTAGGTGTGCAAGGTTTCTGCGGGGGTGTGCGTGTTGCTGGACATGGATGCCAGGTGAGGAGGACAGGGATGAGAAAGTGAGTAGATGATGGTCAGATAGAGGGAGAGGGGAGTTGGTGAAGTTAGAAAGAGAGCAGAGACAGGTGAAGACCAGGTCTAATGTGTGTCCATCTGTGTGGGTGGCTGAGGAGGACCACTGAGTAAGTCCAAAGGATGAAGTAAGGGACAGGCGTTTCGAGGCTGCTGACTGAAGGGTATCAGTGGGGATGTTGAAGTCACCCATGATGATAGTGGGGATGTCAGTTGAAAGAAAATGAAGAAACCAGGTAGAGAATTGGTCAATGAAGGCAGTGGTCGGGCCTGGAGGTCGATATATGACGGCCACTTGGAGGTTGGAGGGAGAGTAGATGTGGACAGAGTGGACTTCAAAAGAGGGGAGGATTAGGGAGGGAAGAGGTGGGATTGGGTTGAAGGTGCAGTTGGAAGAAAGGAGAAGACCCACTCCTCCACCGTGTCTGTTGCCAGGGCGAGGAGTGTGGGTAAAGTGGAGGCCGCCGTAACACAGCGCAGCAGGAGAGGCGGTGTCAGAGGGTGTCAGCCACGTTTCTGTGAGGCCGAGGAAGGCAAGATTGCGAGAGAGAAAGGTCATGAATCACATGGAGCTTATTGCATATGGAGCGGGCATTCCAAAGTGCACCCGAGAGAGGGAGCAGGGGGTTTGGTGTCAATGGCACAGGTTTTAAGTTGGAAAGATTGTGGTAGTTCTTATTAAATAGGGAGCAGTAGGAAGGGGAAGTAGTGGGGGGTGAGAGCTGTGGGGGTCCAGGATTGGGAGATATGTCGCCAGCAGTGAGGAGAAGCAGAGAAAGGGAGAGCAGATGGGAGGAGAGTGGGCAGCTTGTTTTATGTTTCATTCGGACAGATTTGAGGTTGAGGAGCAGTTCAGCAGAAGAGGTCAGATGGGGAGAAAAGAGGGAAGGGGAGATGATTATATGGTTAGAGGGTGCTGGGATTTGGGGATAGCGAAGGAGAGTGAGGAGTAATGGAGCAAACACTGTGAGGGCATATGTAAACATGGTGAAGTAATAGGAGGGTTAATAGAAAAGCTTGATTCAAGCAATAAGAAGTGCTTACTCAGCAGACATCCCCAAAAGAGAGAGGTATATAGTGTGGGGTCCTGACTCCTACTGAGACTAACTGCCGTAGTAATAACTGCATTTTCGCGATACTTTTGCTGCAGGGAGACACACGTGCCTGACCCGCCCACGTGCCCCCCTAGAAGGTATCTGAATATATAGGACTGAGTAGAGGATCAGGTGAGAGGGATTGTGGGAACTGATTTGGGATAAATTACCAATTGCCTGGCACACCAGGGGATGTTAGACAATCAAAGGCACAGGGCCTGGCTACATCCATATGCTAGTAACACCTTACACCTGATAACATCTCTACTGGCCCCAAGATGGCTATACAACAGTAATTATTGTGTTCAATGCAACAAATGAATTTAGCAAACATTCAGTAGGCACTGTTATATACCATTAAATGAAAGGTTGCACAGGATTGTAGCAGGAGCAGAGATTGTA
Organism: Dendrobates tinctorius; assembly: GCF_039654945.1. Taxonomy (NCBI): domain Eukaryota; kingdom Metazoa; phylum Chordata; class Amphibia; order Anura; family Dendrobatidae; genus Dendrobates; species Dendrobates tinctorius. Next base: position 29,305,537 of record NW_027361788.1, on the reverse strand, counting down.
CCATTAAATGAAAGGTTGCACTAGATGACAGCAAACAGGGATTGTAGCAGGATATGTGACGAACAGCCCACCGCTGCCACCAATATGTGACGAATGGCAGACCGCTGTCGCCAAATTGTGACGGACAGCGGACCCTGCCACCAATAGGTCATGATCCCACTACCGACACGGTTTTGTCAGCGGACGGAGGGACGTGACGCACTGCCGGCACACGGCTATCACAGGCACAGTGGGGGCTTATCTTAGTGATCCCACTACTGGCACCATGTGGCAAAAACACAGCAAGCGTCATGGTGCAGGCCCCTGCTCCTCCCACTTACCTCTCTGTGCGCTCTGCCCGGCGCGCTCCTGCTTCTTGGCGCCTCCCCGTGCCCGACCTCCGGCTCCCTCGGCGTCGGGCACGAGCACACAGCGCGCGGCCTCCTGGGTAAGGTGACGCGCTGGCCCCGCCCCCAACATGGCGGCACCCACCGCTACTTATGCCCGGCGCCAGCTTAGGTAAGACGCCTGATTGTCTCATGCGGTGACGCTGTCTGCTGCAGTGCTCTCTGTGTCCTCAGGCCTTTCTCTTCCTCTGAGGTCCGTGCTTGCTAGCGCCTTGGTTCTGCCTGTCTCTCTGCCTGTTGGTTCTCGGCCTGTCTCTCCTGTGCTCTGCCCTCCCAGTCTCCCTAGGGCTTTCCTCCCTCTGTCCTGCCTCCTGCTTTCCCCCTCTTCATCTCGGTTATCTGCAGTGCTACATCTTGTGCTTCTCTACCGTTACAGCCTCCAGTCCTGTGCTCCTCCGGCTCTCCAGTCCTGTACCCCACTGGTCCCTGCCTTGCCCAGTGCCCTGCCTGTCGTCCACGCCTGTGCCTGCTTCCTATTGCCTCAGTTGTCCCTTTGGTTCTGGCAGTTGCGGCTCTATCCCCTGGAGGCCTGTCCCTAACACTCCCTATATAGGGGGTGGTCCTCACCTGGGCACTCGCCTTCGGGGGCTCTGGAGTCGTCACCCAGAGGGTCCACTTTCAGGTGCTTCTTTATTTTTTCTCAACACCGTAACAGCACAATCAGGCCATGGACCCCGCTGGAGCCTCGGCCGCACAGGAGTTAGTTTTCCTTCGGGAGAATCAGACGTGCATGATGTCCTTCATGAAAACTATGGACTCACGCCTGTCCGCTCTCCAGTCCTCTGACCCTGGAAACGCCGCCCAGTTGGCTGGCTTACAACAGGAATTGGCGCAGCAGCGAGACACCCAGTCGCATATCCTCAGCTACATGGCCTCGGTGGACGGGCGCTTGCTCGCTCTGCACTCTGCCGCATCTGCCCCCCCCCCCAGCCGCTAGTTCCCATCCTCCTCCGCGGTTGGCCAAACCACCCCGATATAGCGGAGACGCCAAGTTATGTCGAGTTTTTTAAATCAGTGCCGTCTCCATTTTGAACTGCTGCCCCAGCAGTATCCCACTGACCGAGCCAAAGTGGCCTTCATCATCTCTCATCTTGAGGGGGACGCCTTGGCTTGGGTCAATCCGCTCTGGGAACGTGATGACCCAGTAGTTACTTTCTGTTTTTTTGGATACGTTTCGTCGAGTTTTCGACGAACCGGGCCGTTTAGCTTCCACCACTGAGGCTTTATTTAACCTATGTCAGGGTTCTTTAACGGTGGGCCAGTATGCTATCCAGTTCAGGACTCTCTCCTCAGACTTAGGTTGGAATAATGAGGCCTTGGTGGGCGCCTTCTGGCGAGGGCTCTCTAGTCATATAAAGGATGAGCTCGCTGGTCGTGACACCCCAACGGCTCTCGAAGACTTGATCTCGTTAGCTACGCGAATTGACCTCCACTTTCAAGAGCGTGCTAGGGAGAGAAGGGCCTCTCGTCCATTTTCTTCTGTCCGCAGGCCTCCCAGTCCTCGACCTAGGAGTCTTCCCGCACCTCCGGCACCCGAGCCTATGCAGGTGGACCGCCTAATGCTCTCTGACCAGCGTCACAGGGAGAGGAGCCTCCAAGGTCAATGTTTCTACTGTGGTAGCGGCTCCCATCTCATTCGAACCTGTCCGGAAAACTTCTCCGCCTAGGCCAGGTAAGAGAGGTCTCCCTAGGTGTATATGATACCTCTCTCCCCCTCACTTTGTCTGTCCTCTTACATATTGGTGGGAAGCGGGCTTCCCTGGTGGCCTATCTGGACTCGGGTGCCGCCGGGAATTTCATTAGACTAGACGAGGTTAATAAGCTTTCTGTTCCCGTGAGAGCTTTGCAAAAACCGCAAGTTCTCGCCTCCGTAGATGGTCGACCCCTGCTAGAAATGGTTACTCTAGTTTCTCATGAAGTAGAATTGCAAGTAGGGGCGCTGCACAAGGAAAAGATTACGTTTTTCGTCTTAGCAGGCATTTCTCACCCTATCCTGCTTGGACTTCCTTGGCTGCGGCTCCACGAGCCCACCTTAGATTGGCATAATGGCAACGTCTTGCGCTGGGGGTGTCTTGTCGGGCTCGGTGTCTGCTGTCGGTACGTCCCGTAGGTGACCCCCGTCCTTCCCTTGTCCCCCGTGGATTGCCATCGGTGTACCATGATTTTTTGGATGTTTTTGACAAAAAAGAGACTGAAACTCTTCCTCCACACCGTCCCTACGACTGCCCCATCGAGCTTGTTCCTGGTACCATTCCGCCCCATGGTAGGATTTATCCACTCTCTCCGGCAGAGACTCAAGCCATGTCCGAGTACATCCAGGACATCTTGGCCAGGGGCTTCATTCGGAAATCTTTGCCTCCTGCAGGAGCAGGCTACTTTTTCGTGAAAAAGAAAGATGGGTCCCTGTGCCCGTGTATCGACTATCGTGGCTTAAACCGTATCACGGTGAAGAATAAATATCCACTACCACTCATCTCTGAACTTTTTGATCGCTTGAAAGGGGCGCGTGTATTCACCAAGCTTGATCTTCGAGGGGCCTATAACCTGGTTCGCATACGCTCCGGGGACGAGTGGAAGACGGCGTTTAACACGCGCGATGGACACTACGAGTATCTGGTTATGCCCTTTGGGCTTTGCAAAGCAACCGGCAGTATTCCAAGAACTCGTTAATGATGTCTTTCGAGATCTCCTTTACTCCTGTGTCGTGGTCTACCTAGACGACATCTTGGTCTTCTCTCCTGATCTGGCCACACATCGCCGAGACGTCCGCCAAGTCCTTCTACGTCTCAGAGAGAACCATCTATTTGCCAAGTTGGAGAAATGCCTCTTTGAGCAAACTTCATTGCCTTTTCTTGGTTTTATTGTTTCGAACTCAGGTCTCGAGATGGACCCTGAGAAAGTCTCAGCAGTTCTCAATTGGCCGCGTCCCTCCGGAGTCAAGGCGATTCAACGGTTTTTGGGTTTTGCCAATTATTATAGGCAATTTATCCCTCATTTTTCTTCTTTGACTAAACCCATCTCAGCTCTTGTCCGCAAAGGGGCAGATTCCAATCATTGGCCATCTGAGGCTGAAGTAGCCTCCGCGACCCTGAAGCAAGAATTCGCTAAGTCTCCGGTACTTCATCGCCCGGATGCCAGCAGGCCATTCATCCTCGAGGTGGACGCATCCTCGGTGGGAGCTGGAGCACTTCTCCTGCAGAAATACTCCTCGGGCCGCACTCTTACTTGTGGATTCTTTTCAAAGGCTTTCTCCGCTCCCGAACGTAACTATGCCGTTGGAGATAGAGAACTCTTGGCCCTAAAGATGGCTCTTGAGGAGTGGCGCCATCTTCTCGAGGGTGCTCTCCACCCATTCATCATTTTTACGGATCACAAGAATCTGGCCTATTTTCAGTCCGCCCAGAGGCTCAACCCTCGACAGGCCAGATGGTCACTGTTTTTCGAGAGATTTGACTTTGAGCTCCACTTCCGACCCGGGGAGAAGAACATCAAGGCGGATGCTCTTTCACGGTCCTTCCTGTCTGTTGACAAGGAGGAGGGTCCAAACCATCTCATAGACCCTGCCAAGATCCTTACTGTAGCCCCTGTAAGCCTGGTCTCTCCACCACCTGGTAAGATCTTTGTTCGGAGTGGAGATCGATTAAAAGTCTTATGCTGGAGTCACTCTTCTAAATTCTCTGGACATGCCGGAATTAATAAGACCCTCTCGCTTGTCTCCCGCCATTACTGGTGGCCTTCGCTTCGCAAGGATGTTCAAGACTTTATTGTCTCCTGTCCCGCGGGACTCCTGCATCCGTTACCAGTACCTGCAAACCCATGGACTCATATTGCCATGGATTTCGTCACTGACTTGCCTCCTTCGTCTCCTTCGTCTCGATGTACTGTGATTTTGGTGGTCGTGGATCGATTTTCCAAAATGGCCCACTTCATCGCTCTGCCTGGTCTGTCTACCGCTCCCGAATTGGCGAAGATCTTTTTGCGCAACATTTTTCGCCTTCATATGTTTTCCTCAACATATTGTCTTGGATCGAGGAGTCCAATTTACCTCCCGTTTTTGGCGAGCTCCTTGCGGATTACTGAAGATAGGCTGAGGAGAAATCCAATGTTATCACCCTCAGTCGAATGGTCAAGTTGAGCGAGTCAACCAAGTCTTAACATCTTACCTTCGGCACTTTTCCAATGCTCATCACGATGACGGGGTCTCTCTCCTTCCTTGGGCAAAATTTGCCTACAACAACCATGCAAGTGAAGCCTCTTCCAAATCTCCTTTCTTTGTGGTTTTTGGTCAACACCCTGGCATTCCTCTTCCCGTGTCCCCCACCTCGGCTGTGCGGATTCCTTGTCCATAGACTTCTCTCAGATTTGGAGGGAGACCAAAAGGGCCCTTGAGAGTGCCAGCCTCAGAATGAAACGGTATGCCGACAAGAGACGGCTAGAAGTTTCCCCGTATCGCCCTGGGGATAAGGTTTGGGTAGCTTCTCGATATATCAGGTTGAAAATTCCCTCTTACAAATTAGGTCCACGTTACATTGGTCCCTTTGAGGTCATAAGCCGGATCAACAACGTGGCCTACAAGTTAAAATTACCCGCCTCACTAAAGATTCCCAACACCTTCCATGTATCTCTCCTTAAACCAGCCGTGTTTAACCACTTTCATTCTGCACCTTCTCAAACCTCCCAACCATGTAGCACGGATAACACGTTTGAGGTGCGCAATATTTTGGCTAGAAAGACTGTTAGAGGGAGAAGTCTGTTTTTGGTTGATTGGAAGGGCTTTGGTCCCGAGGAGAGATCATGGGAACCCCAGGAGAATATTGATGCTCCCCGCATTATGAGATGGTTCCTCTCCAACATTAGGAGGAGGGGGCGTAAAGAGGGGGGTACTGTCATGGTGCAGGCCCCTGCTCCTCCCATTTACCTCTCTGCGCGCTCCTGCTTCTCGGCGCCTCCCCGCGCCCGACCTCCGGCTCCCTCGGCATCGGGCACGAACACACAGCGCGCGGCCTCCTGGGTAAGGTGACGAGCTGGCCCCGCCCCCAACATGGCAGCACCCAACGCTACTTATGCCCGGCGCCAGCTTAGGTAAGACGCCTGATTGTCTCATGCGGTGACGCTGTCTGCTGCAGTGCTCTCTGCGTCCTCAGGCCTTTCTCTTCCTCTGTCCGTGCTTGCTAGCGCCTTGGTTCTGCCTGTCTCTCTGCCTGTTGGTTCTCAGCCTGTCTCTCCTGTGCTCTGCCCTCCCAGTCTCCCTAGGGCTTTCCTCCCTCTGTCCTGCCTCCTGCTTTCCCCCTCTCCGTCTCGGTTATCTGCAGTGCTACATCTTGTGCTTCTCTACCGTTACAGCCTCCGGTCCTGTGCTCCTCCGGCTCTCCGGTCCTGTACTCCACTGGTCCCTGCCTTGCCCAGTGCCCTGCCTGTCGTCCACGCCTGTGCCTGCTTCCTATTGCCTCAGTTGTCCCTTTGGTTCCGGCAGTTGCGGCTCTATCCCCTGGAGGCCTGTCCCTAACACTCCCTGTATAGGGGGTGGTCCTCACCTGGGCACTCGCCTTCGGGGGCTCTGGAGTCGTCACCCAGAGGGTCCACTTTCAGGTGCTTCTTTATTTTTTCTCAACACCGTAACAGCAAGCTACAGTAATCTTGCTCTAGCAATTTATTGCAGGGGGGTATTTTGGTTGCCCCGCCACTGCTAACAACCTTCCAAGAACTGCTATGTGCCCACGTTAGCATTTTTAAACGCTCAGGAAACTGATCCCCTTCCCAGAAAACGCGCGTTTTTGACGCGTTTTTTTCCAAGCGTTTTCTGGGAACATTGGAAAAGTCTAAAAACGCTCAGCAATGCGGGAATTAATGAGCATGCTGCGTTTTTAGCCGCTAAGCGATTCCTGAGCGTTTAAAAACGCATGTATTGGCCCAAAAAGCCAAAAACGCATGCAATTTAATGTGAAGCTTCTTTTAAGCATTTCTGCAGCATCTGAGCCGGCACAAACGCTGCGGAAACGCTTAAAAAAACTCAACGTGGGCACACAGCCTAAAAAAAAAAAAATGGTCCCATTCTCATGTGGAAAAGTGGGATTATTTTTGTTCTCGCTTTTTGTCCGTGTGCTGTCCGTATGCGATCTGTCTTTTCTTTTATACTCAACTGTTATTGACCCCATAGTGACAGAGCCATTTTGCAGCTTAATGACCAGGCCAATTTTTACAATTCTGACCACTGTCACTTTATGAGGTTATAACTCTGGAACGCTTTAATGAATCCTGCTGATTCTGAGACTGTTTTTTCGTCACATATTGTACTTCTTGTTAGTGGTAAAATTTATTCGATATGACTTGTTTAGTTATGAAAAAAAACGGAAAATATGGCAAATTTTGAAAATTTTCAAACTTTAAATTTGTATGCCCTTAAATCAGAGAGATACAGTATGTCACACAAATTTCTTATTAAATAACATTTCCCACATGTCTACTTTACATCAGCACAATTTTGGAAACAAAATGTTTTTGTTAGGAAGTTATAAGGGTTAAAAGTTGACCAGCGATTTCTCATTTTTGCGACAAAATTTGCAAAACCATTTTTTTAGGGACATCATATTTAAAGTCATTTGGAGGGGTGTACATGACAGAAAATACCCAAAAGTGACACCATTCTAAAAACCGGACCCCTCAAGGTGCCCAAAACCACATTCAAGAAGTTTATTAACCCTTTACGTGCTTCACAGAAACTGAAGCAATGTGGAAGGAAAAAATTAACATTTAACTTTTTTTTGCAAAAAATTTACTTCAGAACTTTTTTTTTTTATTTAACAAGAGTTAAAAGAGAGAATGAACCACAAAATTTGTTGTGCACTTTCTCCTGAATATGCCGATACCCCATATATGGGGGTAAACCACTTTTTGGGCGCACGGCAGAGCTCGCAAGGGAAAAAGCGCGGTTTGACTTTTTCAACGCAGAATTGGCTGGAATTGAGATCGGACGCCATGTTGCATTTGGACAGCCCCTGATGTGCCTAAACAGTGAAAAAACCCCACAAGTGACCCCATTTTGGAAACTAGACCCCTTAAGGAACTTATCTAGATGTGTGGTGACCACTTTTAACCTCCAAGTGCTTCACAGAAGTTTTATAACGTAAAGCCGTGAAAATAAAAAAAATATTTTTTTTCCACAAAAATGATCTTTTAGCCCTCAAATTTTTATTTTTACAAGGGTAATAGGAGAAATTAGACACCCAAAGTTGTTATTCAATTTGTCCTGAGTACGCTCATACCCCATATGTGCATGCGCAGTAATTCTCTGCAGCTCTCATGCCCAAGATTCCCAGCCCCACAGTGTGAATAAATTATAAGCGACTGTGGGGCGGGATCTCTGGCAGCGCTATATGAAGGCCTGGATGTGATCTGAGAGCATGGGCACGTCGGGCAGCGCTAACTGCGCATGCCCACGAAACTATAGTACAGCGCAGGCACCAACATTTAAAAAGAACACTGAGGAGGCGGCGCCAAATACTGAAGAAAGAAATGACTGATGGATGCAGGCATCTGTCAGAGGGGGAAAGACCCGCCCCCCTGTCAAAATTCAGGTATTTTTGAACAATTTTAAAAACAATTCTGCGGTGGAAGGGACGCTAAGTAAAAGAGCCACCTTGACAGAAAGCAGCATTAGTGCTGCACAAGGTGGCTCTTTTACTTAAAACCGCCTGGGGGGTGACAGGTTCCCTTTAAGTACCCTTAACTACCGCCGTTAAAAGGCGTATCGGCGGTCGTTAAGGGGTTAATCATTTACAATTTCCTATGCTACAGAATTGTAATGTATCTGAAACAATCAGAAGCCGTAGTGATGATCCATATGTCATCTGTTCTTTATCTCACACTGTTCCGATTTTGGAATGAATTCGTAGCATACTGTGATTTTATTTATTTTTTTTCCATGTGGAATACAAGTGAGAAAAAATGCGCAGCTCTGCACTGCCCTATTGAATAACATTGATCTGAGTGCAATCCAACTTTTCTTTTTATCAGATTGCACTCTTCCAATTTTTACACAGGTGTGAGTGAATCCTTGTTAAATGTCTGAGGCTGAGAGCCATGGGCAAGCTGCTACTGCATGATGCCCTGGCACTGTACAGAGAAATCAGTCCCAATGTGCTGATAAGTGTTGGGTGAGTTACACTCATTGTCTGTAGGCCACAGGCCTCCATCTTCAGGAGCTGCCGCACATTCAATGGCTAGCTAAAGTTCCCCCCTCTTGGCATTTTTTTTTGTTTTGCTACCTCACAACCTGGAATGTCACTGTTTTTTTTTTGTTTGTTTGTTTGCTCTTGAGGGTTTGCATCAGTTCTTGTAACGAACATGTCTACAACAGTGAATATTTAGTTTTTCTTTTTATTGTGAAGCAAACAACAAGTAGGACAAAATAACTGAAAACTTCAGTGCGCATGACTATTCACCCCCTAAAGTCAGTACTTTGTAGAGCCTCCTTTTGCAGCAATTACAGCTGGAAGTCACTTTGGTTAAGTCTGAGCTTCCACATCTTGCCACTGGGACTTTTGCCCATTCTTCAAGGCAAAAACGCCTCCAGCTCCTTCAAGTTAGATGGTTTCCTCTGGTGAACAGCAATCTTGAAGTCTGACCACAGATTCTCAATTGGATTAAGGTCTGGGCTTTGTCTAGGCAACTCCAAAACATTTAGGGTATGTGTACATGATCTGGAATGGCTCATTTGCCGCAGGTGAAATCTGCACAAAATCTGCATCTGAGGTCACTGGCAGATCACCTGCGTTTTGATGCATTTTTTACATGTGTTTTTTCCGCATGCGTTTTTTTGTCCCTTGAAATAAAGCTAATTGAAAGTTGGCTTCTGGGAAGGAAAAAAAAAGTGATTTCATGTTGGTAGATATATTGGTGTATGTTCCCACAGTCAGTAAACGCTGCGGGTTGGATGCTGCGTACAGCTGTTACAGCACAATGGATGGGATTTCAAGAAATCCCAATGCCCACTATGTGTGCACCGATGCCCGTGGCTCACCCGCGGAGGCGGACATGTGGCGCGTCTTTCCAGACCTCAGCATGTCAATTTATGTAGCATTATGTTATGTTATGTAATGTTATATTACGTAAATTACCATACACTATCATTAGATGCGGTAAAACCGCATTATCTTCATAGTCACATGTGTATTAAGTGCGGGAACGTAGCTCACTATGCATGTGTACTAATTTAAATAATGGTGAATCTTGTGGCACAGCCAGAAGTACATGACACAGGAAGTGGAGGAAAGCAGAGAGAGGTCCCCTCCTTTTTAATAAATATTTTTTTTTTTTTTTAAAAATAGCGTGGGGTTCCCCTATATGTTTGTTAACCAGCCAGAGTAAAGCAGACTACTGGGACTGGTATTTCAGGCTAGTAAGGATCCAATATCCATGAACCTTACCAGCCTGATAAAACCAGGCCACAGCAGTCTGCTTACGTTGGATGGTTAGCAAAAATAGTGGGATCCCCTCAAAAAATATTTTTTATTTACTTTACTCATTTATATAGCACCATTAATTCCACAGCGCTTTACAGACATTATCGGAATTGTCCCCATTAGGGCTCACAATCTAAATTCCCTATCAGTATGTCTTTGGAGTGTGGGAGGAAACCGGAGAAAACCCACGCAAACACAGGGAGAACATACAAACTCCTTTCAGATGTTGTCCTTGGTGGGATTTGAACCCAGGACCCCAGCCCTGCAAGGCTGCAGTGCTAACCACTGAGCCACCATGCAGCCCTAAATTGCATGGGATCCCCCTATTTTTGTTAACCAGCCAAGGAAAAAGCAGACAGCTGCAGCCTGGCATTCTCAGGCTGGCGCGGCCCATTGATTTTGGCACTTACCAGCCTAAAAATAGCAGCCCGCAGCCACCCCACAATTGGCGCATCTTTGGATGCGCCAATTGTGGCACTTTACTCGGCTCTTCCCACTTCCCCTGTAGCGGTGGCAAGTGGGATAATATTTGTGGGGTTGATGTCACCTTTGTATTGTTCGGTGACATCAAGCCCACGGCTTAGTAATGGAGAAGCGTCAATAATATACCTATCCATTACTAATCCTATAGTAACATGGTAAATAAAGACTGCCAGATAAAAGTCCTTTAATGGAAATAATCACACAGACTCCTTTAATAATCTTAATTAAACCATACTTACTGCATCGCCTATACTACCGACGCCCTCGATCTCCTGTAAGAGAAATAAAAAGGCAACAGTATACCATATCTGTCCACCAAGAAGCTACACATACTGTACTGTCCCACGATGAGTCCAGCTCTGCTACATTTGGATGCCTTTGGCTGATCGGTGGCATTATGCCACCATCCAGCCTGACATCCAGACACAGTGGAGCTTGAAGATGATGACCGGAGATAACTCGTTCCCAGGTGGCCACGTGCGCTGCAGTTCTCGCGGTTAGCTGGCCGTGAGAACTTGGCTAGTGACTGGAGATAACCCCGTCCCGATTGGTCACATGCACGGCAGTTCTCACTATCAGCTCAGCTCATCACGAGAACTGCAGTGTACACGAACTTCCGGCTGTGGCACAAGGTACACCTTTATTTAAATTAGTTCACATGCGTAGTAAGCTGCGTTCCTGCACTTAATACTCGTGTGACTAGAAAGATAATGCGGTTTTACTGCATCTAATACAATCCTATGGGTAATTTGTGCTGCAGAGACTGAGCGTGTCCGCAACATAAATAAACATACTGTGGTCTGGAAAGACTCGTCGCATCTCCATTTACGCAGGGAAGCCGGAGGAGTCTCTGAACGCACAGTGGGCATGGGATTTCTTGAAATCCCATCCACTATGCAGTAACATCTGGCCGCTGCAGGTTTGACATTGTGGATGTATGCAGCGTCCAACCCGCAGTGTTTACTGACCATGGGAACATACCCTTACACCTTTCCCCTTAAACCACTAGAGTGTTGCTTTAGCCGTATGCTTTGGGTCAATGTCTTGTTGGAAGGTGAACCTCCGTCCCAATCACAGTTCACTGATAGACTGAAACAGGTTTTGCTCAAGAATATCCCTGTATTTCGCACCATCCATCTTTTGCTCAGGAATATCCCTGTATTTCGCACCATCCATCTTTCCCTCGACTCGGACCATTTTCCCTACTGCAGAAAAACATTCTCACGCCATGATGCTGCCATCACCATGTTTCAGTATAGGGATGGTGGTGTTCAAGTGATGAGCTGTGTTGGTTTGGCACCAGACATAGTGTTTACCTTGGTGGCCAAAAAGATACATTTTTATCTAATCTGAGCACAGCACCTTCTTCCATACATTTGGGGAGTCTCCCACATGTCTTTTGGAAAACTCAAAACGAGCCTTACAAAAATAGTTGTAAGTAAAGACATTTTTTCTGCCCACTCTTCCATAAAGGCCACCTCTATGGAGTCTACAGCTTATTGTGATTGTATGGACAGATACTCCAGTATCTACTTGGGAACTTTGCAGCTCCTTCAGTGTTACCTTTGGTCTCTTTGCTGCCTTTCTGATTAATACCCTCCATGCACAGGCTGAGAGTTTTGGTGAGTGCCCTCGCTTGGTGGTTTTGTTGTGGTACCATGTTCTTTCCATTTGATGATAATGGATTTGATGGTGCTCCGGGGGATCATCACAGATTGGGATATTTTTCTATAACCTAACCCTGACTTGTTCTTCTCAACAACTTTGTCCCTGACTTGTTTGGAGATCTCCATGGTCTTCATGGTGTTTGGTTAGTGGTGCCTCTTGTTAATGGTGTTGCAGCCTCTGTGGCCTTTCAGAAAAGGTAAAGTGCATATACTGACAGACATGTGACACATAAGGCCCCGTTACACATAACGATGTCCCAGCGATCCCACCAACGATCCAACATGGATGGGATTGCTGGGACATCATTAGGCTGATCACTGGTGAGCTGTCACATAGACAGACTCACCAGCGAAGCTGGTTTCCAAGGTAAATAGCGGGTATCTAAGAGCCGCGCGGCTCTTGGATACCCGCTATTTACCTTGGAAACCAGTGTTGCTGATCGCTGGTCTCTCGCTGCCACACGCAACGATGCGCGCTGGCCAGCGGGAGACCAGCGATCAAAAAACGGCCCAGGACAATAGTGCACGATCAGCAATACCCGGCGGGGGGGGGGGCGGTCGCTGATCCCCGTCACAAAATCAGCGAACTCGATAGCGAGATCGGTGTGTGTGACGGGGCCTTTAGATTGCACACAGGAAGGCGTCCTGTCACTAAGCATGGCACTTATGAGGGGAATTGCTTGCACCAGAAATTTTTAGGGGCTTCATACTGTAGCAAAAGGGGTGAATACATATGCCCTATATATTTAATTTCTGCCTATATTTTTCTCACTTCACCAGCTTAGACTATTTAGTGCTGATGCATTATACACAAATCGGGTGAACCCACTGCAGCTCAGGGGGACACCCAGTTTGTTTCAGTACACAAGTGAACAGGATAGTTCAAGTTCATCAGATTGTAACACACAGTATTGGGCATAACACTTCTCATTCTGTTTCTTAATACAGTACATTTTTTTTAATTTTTTTTTAGCCATTCTTCCCAGACCATCCCTACTCTCACTGATCCAGTCAGCCCCAGGGATTCCCAGTTTAGATGCGCTGTACACCCCAGATCCGTTACCTCCGCCACATGCAGTTCCATGCCCATCTTCCTCTGTACACCAGGGGTGAGATGTTTTTCGTAGCACCTGTACAGAGCTTTGCGCTCCAGACATTGCAGGAATGTCTGCAGCGGATTTTATAAGATCTTGCACTGCCCAGAACGTTAGGTTCTGCTTTTGCTACCAGCCCACTGCAACTTAAACTTGACCCAGTCAACTTAGTCATTAGATAGTTAACAAACTCCCTATCTATAAGGAACTATCACCCTTTTTAGATTTTCCCCTCCCACTATGGGCTAGTCCCAAACTTTAAATATATCTGTCTAAAGCTAGGCAGATCTTTCACAAACACTATGCATTACATTTCTGTACATTAAGTATATTACACTTATCAATGTCTGTCATACCCTATAGTCACTACTATACTGGGTTATTAAAATACTCAAGATAAATGTATACTGCTTGTTTTGTGGTTTTGTTTTGGGGGACGGGGGTGGTTTCGGGCCATGTGGAAAATTGTAAATTGTGCTCTGAAACGTTGCCTACAACTGTTGTGTGTGTGGTCTGCCCTGCACAGACAGAAAATGCGCTCGTCTCAACGTACCCTTATCTGGTTGGGTTTTTTTTTTCTGCAGCTTCCAAAGTGCTTGTTGTTAATGACATTTTTTCAACAGCCACAAATTCTTCTTTGTTCTTAATTTTTTTTTTTTTAGTGATAAAAACCATGGCTTTTTTTTTTTTTTTTTTTTTTACAAACATTTGTGATGGTAATTTTAAGTGCCATAGAGAAGCCAATGGAGGGGGAAAAAGGAAAAAATAACATACCCAGAGCATGCTGGATAGAAAAAAAGTTGCCATGAGTGGAATTTCTGATGTTTTTTGCTGTGTTGATGTCCAGAGCTGCTTCTCCAATTTTTTACTCCACTGCCCCCTACTGGAGAGAGAAGTGTGAAACTGCAATTCAGAAATTTGACCTAAATGGCTAATCACAATAACTTTCCCACTCATTTTCTACAAGTGGACTGAGCGGCATGAAAGCTCAAAACGTTGCAATTTGTGCAGAAAAACATGGCTTTTTGATGCCTATAAAATGGTGCAAATAACCTAATCGCCTCTGTATGCAGGGTGTTCCATATCTCATTTTAGGGCTCGCTCAGACTGGCGCATAACTCGGACGAGTGCTATGTGATGTTTTCTCACTCCGATGTTATAATATGGACCCGTGCCGCCTAGCGTTTTTCTCATGTCGAGAAAAAAAATTGCTGCATGCTGCGATTGGCAGTGTATATCAGACGGCGCGCACCCATACAAGCCTCTGGGTGCATACAAAACATCGGACTGCACTCGGATGTCATCCGAGTGCAGTGTTATTACCGTGAACGCCATGATAGAGAAATCACTTTCTTCACAGTAGCATGACTCTCTGCTCACGCTCACAGCAGAGTTTGAGCCGCGTGTCATTAGCATATCGCATCAGATGTGACCCGAGCCTTAGATTTTAGGCTGGAGCTTCAAGGAGATTCTGGCTGCAACAATGGTGGCACGGGCAGGGATCCCCGTGTGCTGCCGCATTGCAGCCTAATGCAAGTGAATGAGATCACATTACAACCTGCAAGGTACCACGACAAGAGTCACACCAAATCCAACTGGTTAGGTTTTGCTGGTCACCGCACCCTGCAGATTGTGACCCCGTTCAATGACATATAGACAGCTGTGTCGCAGCGAAAGTCACCGTGTATCCCCCAAGCCTTAATGTGACCTCTGGGGGAAGTTTTGCAAGGTAAAAAAAAACATGAAAAATGTGGTCTCTGCACAATGCTGTGTGTGAAATGGGCATAAGGGCTTCCCACACTGGGTGGGTATGCAGATTTTTTTAGCAGATTTGCAAGTGGAACATTTGTAAAGAACCAACATTGGATATCTTAAAATCTCATCTACATTCTACAAGCTGCAAAAAAAAAAAAATAACAAAAACTGTACCATGGTGCACAGACCGCAGCCTGTCGATGTATGCTGGCGACTGCATCCTCCGCCATGCACAGTCCGCAGCGAACAATGTGAAAGGGTAGGACAAGTGGTAAAGTCAGCTGTAGCTCTTATAATCCAGCAGCTGTCTGTCAGGGGATGCTGGGAGTTGTAGTTCTGCAACAGCTGAACTCCAAAGACTGAAGACTACTGAATTGTCTGGATTTTTTTAGCTGATAATTGTTTCTCCTGTTTTAAAGTCTGCATCTTGGACAAAACTGGTGACAATTGGAGATGCCAATGCCCTGAAGGTTTCCTAGAAAATGACCACGTGCTTATAGCTGTGATTTGCTTCAATGCTGAAGTGTGATGGCCATATGGTGGTATTCAGCCAACACATGCACTTTAATGGGGGGTTTCTTTAGGATTACAAAATTGTCTGCCGACTTCCAAAAATGGTGTCACCTTTTGGTGTACAGGTTGTGTCTGGAATTGCAGCATAGCTCTGTTTTAAATGGACAGTGCATTGCTGCAATAACACACACAACCTGTAGATAGGGGGGGCGCCATTTCTGGAAGAAGGCAACCATGACTACTGCCCGGAACTAATGTGAAAAACGGCTGACAATTGTGCAAACAGTCAGAATTTAACTCATTCCAGTCCCTTTGATGGCATACCAAATAGTGTCAGAACCCATGGCTGCGGCCGGTGAGTGCCTACAGGTGACATAATGTCAGCACGCATGATACAAATTAGCAGAAACTGAGACAATTATTGTAGTAAGCGTATCTAAAAGTTTATTATTTTGAAATTTTGCCCCCAGAGACATCTGCATATGGGAGTGGAAATCCCCTTTAATCCCAGTGACCCCCATAATCCTACACCCTGATTGTAAGTGACTGGCTGTAGGGGCTGCAGAGTGAGCATCAGATTTCATTACCCAAAAGTGACTCATTTCCAGACCCACCAAGAGTGATTCACCCGTCAGCCGAGCACCAGGCCTCCTCATATGGCTGCAGTCACGTAGTGGAGGATGCGATGTGCGTCTGCATCGGAGAATAGATGCAGAAAGGAAGCACCAACTAGCCAATGATGGCAGCTTATCAAACAACCTCAGCGTGGCCTCGCATGGAACAAATGGCGCAGTCTACCATGTGTGAAGCCACCCTATAGGTACGTTCACACAGGGCAGCTACGTTGTGGATTTCCCAACCGGATTTTCTGGGCAGAAAATCTGCAGATTATTACTGTGCCCAATCTTGTATATGTGCGGTATTTAAGAAAATAATCTGCATGGATGTTTACCTGTGAGATGGATTTTAAGGGTATACACAGTGGCTTTCCGTACGGTAGCAGCATTTTACATGGGCTTTCATGAAATCTCATCCACATACTGGGGAGAAAAGCAGCAAAAAAACTGACAATCGCTGTGGATTTTAAATCTGGATCCAGTGCATTTCTGCTGCTGATTTTAGTCTACGTTACAAATCTGCAGAATTTCAGTAGGTTATTTTTTTTTGTTCTAAAATTGTGAAGCTTCATATACCTCAGCATTGAATTTAGACTTTGTTGGAACATTTTTCATTTATTTGCAAAAACATGATTGGAACTGACTTTACATCACAAAGTTTTGCTGCTGATTTTGCCCTTTACAAAGCAGTAAAATCCGCATATAATTTGTACAGGGTTTTTTTTTTTTTTTTTGCAATTTACCGTTTATTAGAGAGTGCTTCAGAACTGGATATAAAAATCAAGATTATGGCTGGGGGGAAAGAGTTAATCAGTTAATCTTCCTGCACTTTGTGACACACATCTTATTACAGAACACTACAGTCAGCGCCTCGCCCCAGCTAGAAACGACTGATAACAGGAAGCAATAGACTGCCTCTAATGTGCATCGTTTTCAGCAGCAAATAGAAGTTTGCAATATACTTTGCTTTGAAATGTATCACCAATCAGCAAGTGTCCATGTCACTCTACAATGGCAACAAGAGGTGGAGCGGGCACAGCCGCCAATGTAGAAGTGAAGTGTAACCTGGTTATGCTCAGCATTTTGCTTAAAGAGATTGTACCATGTTTGGAACTTCATAATCGCTAATGGTCTGAGCACTGGACCCCACCGATCCTGAGAGAGAAGCTCTGAAGAACCTGGTCTGAATGGATCAGAAGTCAAGCATGGGCACGTCCACTTAATTCATTCTCAGTGGGACTGTCGGAGATGGCAGAGTAAAGCACTGAATGGAGTTGTAACTCCACGTGGGACCACCACTGCAAGCTATCACCACCTTCACAGAAGTTGTGCAGGACCCAGGCCGATATTAGATAGAGCAGGGCCCTAAATGCTCACCTATTGCACCATCACACTCAGACATCTCGGTTGCATTTACATGGGCTGAATTCAGGCTATTAAATGAGCACAATCAACTATATTGAAGTCGATTGTTTCCCTGGCTCTTTATACCGGCTGAGGAAGAATGATGCGGACAGAACGATCACTAATGGATCAATCTGTCCCCATACAGTATCATGTTATCAGCAGCACGTCTGCAGTCTACTCTGGGTGATGTGCTGATGAAAACAAAGATTTCTGTTCCACCATAAACCATTAATTCACTCGATGAATAGGCAGCATTTTGCTCATTTGGTGGGCGATTACTGACATGTTTACATCTATGAACTCTTCTGTGCTGCCGAGATTTATAAATGTGGATGCTACATACTGTAGTGCAGCAGATTTGGTGCAGTGTGACAGACAGGCTGTGACCACAGGAAAGTTTAAGACAAAATCTCTTTAACGTCCAATGTACTCACAAACAGAAAACAAATAGTATCCTCTGGATCGCAGCCGGGAATCAAGACAGTGCGTATCCAAGACCAGTTGCTGTGGGCGACTGCACCACTGTGTCATGCTGAGGGGTGCTAGGCCTTTTGACATAACTTGGCTCTGTGTTACTTCACACAGGCTGAACCTTGCAGAGCCACCTGCTCTGCAGTGTGCAAACCAAGACTGACACCCCCAACCCTTTGCTGCAGGGTTTTTAAGGGTGAGTGCACACGCTGCGGATTCACATGCAGATTTTCCGTGAGGATTTGCAGGTAAAACCGCAGGTAAAGTGACCTGCGGTTTGACACCTGGACAATGGAACTGGTGTCAAACCGCTGCGGAATCCACAGAAAGAATTGACATGCTGCGGATTTAAAACCGCAGCAAATCCGAGCGGAAAAATCCGCAGCGTGGGCTCTGCG
Organism: Dendrobates tinctorius; assembly: GCF_039654945.1. NCBI lineage: Eukaryota > Metazoa > Chordata > Amphibia > Anura > Dendrobatidae > Dendrobates > Dendrobates tinctorius. The sequence continues at coordinate 29,287,285 of NW_027361788.1, read as the reverse complement.
GTTTTGAAATCCCATTGGCTAACATGGTACTGTACAATGCCTGCGGAATTGCTGCGGATCCGCAGGGCCAAATCCGCTGCGGATCCGCAGCAGAATCCGCAGCGTGTGCACATACCCTCAATGGAATCTGTGGCCATGGGCCACTTGTAAGACCCAGCCTGGAGGGAGCAAACCGCATCACTACCATCCTGTAGTTTGCGCCAAAAATAAATGCCCATGCCAGGTTTTCTTAAATCTTCCTTGGGCAAATAGCTTGTCCAAGACCACACTTACTTTTATCCTGCACTGCAACCACAGCTAAATCTGTGATTGCAATGCAGTCCAGCGGCCTTAGGGTCCCGTTTCACATAATGACGCACCAGCGATCTCGACAACGATACAACCTGGTAGGGATCGCGGGTGCGTCGCTACATGGTCGCTAGTAAGCTGCCAATCAGGCAGATTTCTTCAATGACGCACCAGCGATCCTGACAACGATACGACCTGGTAGGGATCGCTGGTGCATCGCTACGTGTTCGCTAGTAAGCTGCCAATCAGGCAGATTTCTTCAATGACGCACCAGCGATCCCAACAACGATACGACCTGGTAAGGATCGCTGGTGCGTTGTCACACATCAGCTATTCTGAACGATTCCAGCCTGCGTCCCTGAGTTCTGCGTCGCCAACGAGGTCGCTCGTCGGCGTCAAACACAGCGATGCATGCTGGCCAGCGGGACGCTGATGATGAAAAAATGGTCCAGGACATTCGAGCGCGATCAGCGATATCCAGCAGGGGGCCGGTCGCCGCTATATGTCACATGTAGCGAGATCGCTGTTGTGTCACAAAATCGGTGACGCATCAGCAATCTCGTTATGTGAGGCGGGGCCTTTAGGCTAGTTTCACACTAGCGTTTTGAGGCGACTGTATGCTCACCATGAAGCTCCGCCCCCTGCCGCGCCTCCTCCGGTCAGCTCCGCCTATGGGCGCATGACGCTGCATGTGACCTGTGTACCCTATCTTTAGCATTGGGTACGCAGGCCGTGTGCAGGTATGCTTTTGCCGGTGCATGCGTCCTTTTGACGGTGCGCCGGCCGCACCAAAATGCAACACGATGCGTTTTGTGCAAGTTGGCGCACTGTCAAAAGGACGCATGTGCCACCAAAAGCATACCTGCACACGGCCTGCGTATCCAATGCTAAAGATAGGGTACGCAGATCGCATGCAGCGTCATGCGCCCATAGGCGGAGCTGACCGGAGAAGGTGCGGCAGGGGGAAGAGCTTCACGGCGAGCGTACGCTGTGCCTCAAAACGCTAGTGTGATACTAGCCTTAGAACGCTTCTATACTGTTAGGAATCTGGGTCATTCTATGCTTATGCAGCAACCCAGATTCTCACATTTGTCTCCAGAGGCTGTCCTTTTTCCCTGCTTCTGAGCATGCTCACGGGACTAGCTCTCATTGGAGTTCAGGAGTCAGGTGCTCAGGTCCTGCTCCTGATTTGATTGGTTACGCTCGGGACTCTGGAGATTTCCGGCAGGTCCCGTACGCTATAAAAAGTGCACATGGCCGCTATGCCATGCGCTATTATTTTCTATACTTGCTGCTGTGTGTTTGGTGATGGATGCTTGGACTGGTGAAGGACTTATTAAGAAACCCCTTCCCTCTGATAATACGAATGTGTGAGTGATTGGGATACAGCCAGTGTGCGCGCCAGCGCGCTCAAGCTCCGCCAGTTGCAGCAGCTAGCGGCCTGCTATTTCGCGCTTGCAGCCCGCTTTTTGCGTTTGCAGTTGCGACGCCGTGCACACGCCTACTTACGGTAAGTCCATTCGGGTGTAGTGCTGTTCTTAACTACTCCGGCTTTGGCTACCGCACGTGTGCCGCTGAGTGTCTGTGAGGCTAAAGGGCCTGTCACACTAAGAGATATCGCTAGCAATATCGCTATAACTTGTGACATTATAGCGATATTGCTAGCGACATCGCAATGTCTGATACTTGCCTACGACCGCTCCCCCGCTGGTTATCGCTGATCGCGCGAGAACGTTCAGGACTGTTTCTCATCGTCAGCTTCCTGCGGCGCTTCCTGTGGAGAGACGAGCGACGAGCGTGGAGCCGGGCGGGAGGACGCAGGATCGCCTGGTGTGACAGGTAAGTAGCGATCCCCGTCCCCAGAGATGTCGCTGGTGAGATCTGCCTGTGTGGCAGCTCACTAGCGACCACTTAGCGATGTACCAGCGATCCCGACCAGCGATAAGTGTGACAGTACCTTAATACAGACTCAGCGCTTTTTTGCATTTGTGTTTTGGGTACAGCTCTGTGAGTTTTAACAGAGCTTGCTTTTGTGCACCAGGTTCAGTTCTTCCTGTGCACATTACCGTCCTGGTGCTCTGCCTTTTCAGCAGCGGTTATTACACCTGCCGCACGGTGGACGCTGGGCGGCGAACATGTTTATTTATATTTTTTTAAGCGTGTTCCGCCGCCGTAACATATACACATCCTGGGGGATACATAGCAACCCTCGCATATAATACCTGTCACTGCCTCACACTACACACTGTATGTCACACACATACATGCACAGTCACATGTACACACCGAGCACATACACACATGAATATATATGTATACACAGAGCACATACATACATGTATACAGAGCACATACATACACGTCTTCACATATATACAACTAACAGTTCACACACACGCGCGTCCATTCACGTCATTGGGCTGCCTTTGTCATATTGGATGGCCTCTCCAAAGAGAGACTCTTTATAACCAGTCTTGCGCTGACCAAGAGATGGGGATTCTGAGCACAGGACTTAATAAAATAGGTTTTAGGCTGGTTTCACACTAGCGTTTTTTAGCGCTGCGCTTCGTGCGCGTCCATGCGCATGCGTCCTGAGGCCCTATCTTTAACATGGGGGCGCATGGTCTAGCGCATGCACGCGTTCATATGTGTTTTCGTGCGCATGCGGTTTTTGTAGTGTGCGCCTAGGCGCGTTGGACGCAACCTGTTGCATTTTTGGTCCGTCCGACCTGTCTGCAAAAGATGCTTGCACACGGAATACGCAAAAAAAATCACATTACAGTCTATGGAAACTCAGGCGTGCGTATGACCATGCGCACGCCTGCGTTTAAAATCGCATGCGTTTTAAGAGTTAACATGGCTAGAACCTGGTTAAACCGCATGCGCCTAAAAAAAGCAAACGCATACAAAACACATGATGCGTTTTTTGCATAAGATTCTATTGCGCACGAAGCGCAGCGCTAAAAAACGCGAGTGTGAAACTAGCCTTACAAATTGGAGGGTCAGTAGGAAGAACATTTTCATAGGATCATCTACTTTGAGTGGAATTTTAATTATTAAGCACCGTCCTGGTGTTCCAAAATCCCTATGACACTTTCTGGCTCAAGTTGTTAGGGAGAATAATAAACTTGGCACTCAAATTAGTGAAAAAAAGATAGCTCCATTTTATTGGCATCCAATTAAAGTGTTACTTTAAATGTTTTCGCCCCAACATCAGGCCTTCACCAGAGAATTTCTTAAAGGTTGCTGGATGCTCAGTTGAAAGGCTCAAAAGCGCTTTTAGTATGGCGTCATGCGCCGCTTTGAGATTGCGCTGCGATGGTGGCCCTTCCGGTATGCGGTCTGCACCGCTGTGTGATGAGGACGCGCTACTAATGGATCTTTTTTTCACTAATTTGTGTGCCCAGTTTATTATTCTTCTGTATGACGGGCCGGATACCCTACTTGTACACCATCCACGAACTTATTGTTTCCTGAGTGCCTTGCAGTTTTTTATTATTCAAGTTGTTATGGAGTCACTAGTGGACGTTCTGCCTGATAACTGTCTACACATTTAGGAATAAAGGAGCTACCCTCATTGCATTTTTTATTTATTTTTTTTTTTTTCAGTTTGTTAGTAAACCCACCCTTAACATCCAAAGAATGAAGCCTGCAAGGGGCATTCATGCTGCTATTACAAGGATTTTAACCCCTTTACCAGGGGCAATTTTCCATTTTTTTTTTTTTTTTTATTTTATTTTTTTTTTTTTCCTTCCCTTCTCCCAAGAGCCATAACTTTTTTATTTTTCTGTCCACACCGCTGTTTTTTGCAGAACAAGTTGTACTTTTGAATCACACCATTGATTTTACCATAAAGTGTACTGGAAAATTGTTAAAAAATTCCAAGTGCATTGAAATCACAAAAAAAGTGCAGCTCCACAGTTGTATATTGTGTTTCATTCACCATGTTTACTATATGGTAAAATTGGCAATATGAGTATGCAGATACTAAACATGTAGAGTGTTTGTTTTTTATTTACGAGGTGAAACTAAATTCTGAGATTTGTAAAACAAAAAAATTAAATAAATTTGCTTTTGTTGCCATTTTTTGAGACCTGTGCTGTTTTCATTTTTTGGTATCTGGCTGGGATATGGCTTATTTTTTGCGGCTTGATGTGACTTTACTGACAGCATTTTGCAGCAGATACAATATTTTGATCTGCTATTGCATTTTATTGTAATATTGCTGCGGCCAAAAACACGTAAATCTGGAGCTTTGATTTACCAATCGGATTAGTTTATATTTTGACAGATCAGACTTTTATGAACAGAATGATGCCAAATATTTGTGTTTTTTATTTGCTTTATTGTTTTAATGCTATTATCAGTGTAGCTCCTGCTGTAGAGGCTGAGGGGCCCAAAAGGTGTGGAGGCCAGAGGCAATTGCCAATTTGTTCTCTCCTAACACCAGGCCTGGCAGGACCCCCATATAAATGTGTATTTCAGAGCGGGGGTGCTCCAGCAATCGGACACTTATCATCTACGCAAAGGGTAGGTGGTAAATATCTTTCTTGGGAAACCCCTTTAAAGAGATTTTTCCTGTGTACCTGTATCCAACATTATTGGATCTATTTTGATGTGAGCCATACATTGTCTGCAAATCCAACCTCTAGAAGCAGAAACAATAATGGTGGGGAGGGGGATCCTGTGTCTTGCAATAATACCTTCTCATATGCCCTATTAGGTGGTGGGCACAGGCCGGCTATTCAGCTCATGGTTTGCCATTTATTGGGATGGGCAGCATCTGATAATATTGACAGTGGAAGTTTTCAGAAGCTGGAATTGTGGCAAACTGCATATTTGTGGGGGAGGGTCCCCGACAGCAGACATGCTTAGTTGGGGTGAGTATACTTCGGCAGCGGGCACTCTTACCTGGGTTGAGGGGATCTCTGCAGCAGGCACGCATACTTGAGGAAGGGGGGGACCCCGACAGCGGGCACGCTAACTTGGGGGGGATAAGGGACCCCGGCAGCGAGCACACTTGGGGGGGAGGGGACCTCGGCAGCGGGCACGCTTACTGGGGGGAGGGGACCTGGACATCGAGCACACTTACTTTGGGGGGAGGGTCTCTCTGCAGGCTTGTTTACTTGGTGGAAAGGACCCTCTGCAGCGAACATGCGTACTTGGGCGGGATGGTCCCTCTGCAACGGGCACGCTTACTTGAAGGGAGGGTCCCTCTGCAGCGGGCACACTTACTTGGCGGGAGGGTCCCTGGCAGCGGTGGGCAAGCTTACTTGGGGGGGAAAGGGACCTCAGCAACAAACATGCTTACTTGAGGGGACCCCGGCAGCGGGCACACTTGTGAAACCCGAGTGGTGTCACCAGTTTTTCTTGCAGATATCTAAACAATTTTAAATGCTGAATAGTTCTCTGGTTCTTATTAGTTTCCCTATACAGTCGTATAATACAAGAGGACTTGTCAACTGTGAGATTCTGAGAACAAATGTGGCGCCCCTGACGGTTCAGTCACCACAGAGGTATTGCACCTCCTCCTGAGGTGTGGTGCCCCACCATCCAGGTAAGGTGGAGACACCTGACCACACTCCAACACCTGCACCCCACACCACAAAGTAGTGTAGCAAAGCACCTTCGGCGGCTCCCTGCTTGGAGTGTAGCATAGCACCCCTTGGTGGCTCCCTGCTTGGAACACGAAACGTGCTGGGAGGTGAGTGGAGCTGAGTTCACATAAAAGAGCGGAAGAGTTGAGTCAGTGGTTCCGTTCAGTCATTCATTCAGCAGTGAGTGAGGATGTAGAAGGACAGAGAGTGAGACAGAGAAGATCCCTGGGAGAGGGATGGAAGAAGGAAGTGCTGCAGCAGGCTACAGTGATCTGGGTCTGCTGGCACAGGAAAGAGACAGGAAGCTTGATTCTCCATTGGGAAGAATGATTAGCACGGAATGTGAGGAAAATAAGAGAACAAGGACCAGGGTTAGAAGAGAACCCTTCCCAAGTTCTAAGCGCAAGGCCGGGGCCCTGTCCCCGAGGTTGTATGGATACTAATGGTCCTGCAGCAGACACCGGAGGAATAGAAGTAGTGACCACTTTATTCCCACACCAGATTTTGGGGCACAACAGCATCGTGAGTGAGCCGGGACTAGGTAGAAGGAGTCCCCGAAGCAGGCTACAGCTGTCTGCCATACAAGTAGAGTTCATAGGAACATCTGACAGGAGGAACTCCAGTGTAACTCAGCACTGTGAGTACTTCACTAAAAGGTGCTATAAGAGGAGACGTTCAGAAGAGGCACATATGTTGGCGGAGTGTTGGAAAGGAGTACTTCATCTTGCCTGAAAGTTGGCTGAGCTCCTGACCTGGAGGACATGGCACGGATGCGGGCACCTGTACGCACAACAGACTGTGAGTAAAGCTTTGGAACTACATGCCCTGGTGTCCTCCGCTTATTCCGTACGTTGTGCAGGCCTGGTTTACAAGCAACAAAAATATTCCTTTTTTTCTGCAGCAAAATCTGCTCTCTTGGCAGTAAAAGCGCTGTGTTCAAATCGCCCGTTTTGCTGGGTTTTTTTGTGCCATTTTTGACGAGTTTTTTTGGTTCAGATTATGTGTGTGCTTAGTCTACAATACACGTTTAAGAAATATTACGGTAGTTTTATTTACCAAAAATGCTTCAAAAAAATGCCACAAAAACGTTTGTTGCAGGTTTTTGCAGCATTTTTTTTTTTTCCATTTTCTCATTGCTTTCTATGGGTGAAAAATCACTGACAGAATTCACACACCGGAGATTTTAAAAATGATGCACTTCTCAAATTCAGTCAGGAAAAAATAACATGAGATTGTGCATGAGATTCCGAATAACATGAAGATTCTGCTGGTGCTGGAAAAAGCAGCATTCATATACTGTAATAACGCTGCATGTGAACAGCGCCTGATAGATGTATCCAGATGTTCTGCTGATATGCAGTCTAAGGGTTGTAAATAAAGGAGACCCACGATCAGCCCAATATTCAGATGATGATCTGTTGGGACGTCCTTTTTAGGGGGAGTGGGTGCCCTCCTTATACATGAGGTGCACAGTGCAGCACAAACATCATCTGAATTGAAATAATACCATATATATCGTGATCTGATGCAGCGAGGAACCAGAGAGGGCAAAAGAGGGATTTATTCACAGACATCTATTTCCCAGGTCAAAAAGAGGGGACATTTTTAATTGTCCATGAGCAGTGAAAACACAGTGTGCATTGTCCCTGGACTGTGACATTACTGTGTGCATTGTCCCTGGACTGTGACATTACTGTGTGCATTGTCCCTGGACTTGTGACATCACTGTGGGCAGTGTCCCTGGACTTGTGACATCACTGTGGGCAGTGTCCCTGGACTTGTGACATCACTGTGGGCAGTGTCCCTGGACTTGTGACATCACTGTGGGCAGTGTCCCTGGACTTGTGACATCACTGTGGGCAGCGTCCCTGTGACATCACTTTGTGCATTGTCCCTGGACTGTAACATTACAGTGGGCAGCGTCCCTGTGACATCACTGTGTGCATTGTCCCTGGACTTGTGACATCACTGTGGGCAGTGTCTCTGGACTTGTGACATCACTGTGAGCAGTGTCCCTGGATTTGTGACATCACTGTGGCAACATCCCTGTGACATCACTTTGTGCACTGTCTGCACTACGACATTACTATGAGCAGCGTCCCTGTGACATCACTTTGTGCATTGTCCCTGGACAGTGACATTGCTGTGTGCAGGATCCCTGTGACATCACTGTGAACAGTGTCCCTGGACTGTGACATCGCTGTGTGCTGCGTCCCTGTGACATCATTGTGTGCAGCTCCCTGTGACATCACTTTGTGCATTGTCCCTGGACTGTGACATTACTGTGTGCATTGTCCCTGGACTTGTGACATCACTGTGGGCAGTGTCCCTGGACTTGTGACATCACTGTTGGCAGCGTCCCTGTGACATGACTTTGTGCATTGTCCCTAGACTGTAACATTACGGTGGGCAGCGTCCCTGTGACATCACTGTGTGCATTGTCCCTGGACTGTGACATCACTGTGGGCAGCTTCCCTGTGACATCAATGTGGGCAGTGTCCCTGGACTTGTGACATCACAGTGGCAACATCCCTGTGATATCACTTTGTGCATTGTATCTGCACTGTGACATTACTATGGGCAGCGTCCCTGTGACATCACTTTGTGCATTGTCCCTGGACTGTGACATTGCTGTGTGCAGGATCCCTGTGACATCACTGTATACAGTGTCCCTGGACTGTGACATCGCTGTGTGCTGCGTCCCTGTGACATTGTTGTGTGCAGCTCCCTGTGACATCACTTTGTGCATTGTCCCTGGACTGTGGCATCACTATGCAGCGTCCCTGTAAGATCGTTGTGTGCAGTGTCCCTGTGACATTACTATGGGCATTGTCCCTGGACTGTGACATCGCTATGTGCATCGTCCCTGTGACATTGTTGTGTGCAGCGTCCCTCTGACATCACTTTGTGCATTGGGCCTGGACTGTGACATCACTATGCAGCGTCCCTGTGACATCACTATGGGCATTGTCCCTGGACTGTGGCATCACTGTGCAGCGTCCCTGTGACATCACTATGGGCATTGTCCCTGGACTGTGGCATTGTTGTGTACAGCGTCCCTGTGACATCACTATGGGCATTGTCCCTGGACTGTGGTATCACTGTGCAGCGTCCCTGTGACATCACTATGGGCATTGTCCCTGGCAGGGGCGTATCTAGGGGGGGACAGCCGGGGCAGTAGCCCCGGGCGCAGCCAGCAGGGGGGCGCAGTCGGGCCGCCTAATGCAGCGGTTCGCAGTGTCCTCCTTGGCGGCTGCGTTCTGCCGCCCCCCGGCCTGAGAGTCGGCGATTCTCTGTGTCAGCTGTCAAGCTGACAGCCGGCGCAGAGAAGGAGCGCGTGCCGGCTCCCAGGGAACAATTGTACTGCGGTCTATACAGACGCCAGTACAATTGAAGCTCTGACCGCCGGGCCAGAGCAACGTCAGCAGCGTGATCAGGTCATGTGATCACAGCTGCTGACGTCACTCCCCGGCGCCCAAAGAAAACGCTGGTGGTAAGTGTGCTCCTCTGTGGAGCTGAAGAACCACCGAAGATGGGAGATGAGGGGGAGTTAATGAGTAGAGATGGGGGGGGGGGGGGGATTTGTAGAGGGGATGGCGGTTAATGGGCAGGAGACAGGTAAGACATTTACATACATCTAATCCCTGTACATTTGGAGTACAACAAATATATACCATATGCATTTGTGTAATTTTAATCCTGGCCGCTGCATTCACACACATCCACCGCCCTGGCATTAACTCTCTACACTCCATCCATATTGGCCCCTCGCTTCTTTCCTCTCCTATGTATAGCACTCATGCTCTTTTCACGTTGTTAAACTGCACAGATCCAGTCAGTCCCACCATTCAACATCAGAGACGCTCTCACAAATCACTTAACCATCTGCTCACTCTTTCTATCCTCCTTCTCCTAGTCGCAGGAGACATTGCTCCCAACCCTGGTCCCCCATGTTATAGAAAGTCAAACCTCCCGACTGCTACACTCAGAAACCCCTCTAATCTTATTAATAATCCCTGCATGCCATCTGTCTCTCTTAATTGTGCACTTTGGAATTCTCGCTCAGTGTGTAACAAACTCTCCTTCATTCATGACTTTTTTTCCTTTCTAATTCTCTTAACCTCCTGGCTCTTACTGAAACCTGGATCCAGCAGTCAGACACTACCGCTGCTGCTGCTCTTTCATACGGGGGGCTTCACTTCTCTCATACCCCAAGATCAGACAATAGAGCTGGTGGAGGCGTTGGTCTGCTCCTATTACCAAAATGTACCTTTCAGGTTATCCCTCAAGTACCCTCACTTGTCTTCCCTTCTTTTGAGGTCCATGCCGTCAGACTCTACACCCCCTTCTTCATGCGAGTGGCGGTGGTGTATCGTCCTCCCGGCCCCTCCCATCAGTTCCTGGATCATTTTGCCACTTGGCTTCCACATTTTCTCTCCTGTGACATCCCTACCCTCATCATGGGTGATTTCAACATCCCCATTGCTCTTCCCCTCTCACCATCTGCTACTCACCTTTTATCTCTAACCTCCTCATTTGGCCTTTTGCAGCTTACTAATTCTCCAACGCATGAAGACAGAAACTCCCTCGACTTGGTCTTCTCTCGGCTTTGTGCAGTGGATGATTTTGCAAACTCCCCTCTCCCGCTCTCTGACCACAATCTTCTTTCATTCTCTATCAAGAACTGCCATGCTGCTCAGGTCACCCCCACTGTCCATACTTATAGAAACATACAGGCCATTAACACCCAGAAACTTATGAAGAACTTGCAGTCTTCATTGGCCCCTATATCCTCCCTCTCCTGTCCTGATTCTGCATTGAAGCATTACAATGAAACACTTCAAAGTGCCCTGGATGAATTTGCACCCCCTATAAATAGAACACCACAACGCAGACGGCGACAACCCTGGCACACGGTGCAAACACGTTTCCTGCAGCGGTGCTCCAGGTGCGCCGAACGTCTGTGGAGAAAATCCAATCTACCCGAAGATTTCATCCATTTTAAGTTTATGCTTAGAACATACAACACTGCCCTTCACCTCTCCAAACAAACCTATTTCAACACCCTCATCACCTCACTGTCCAATAACCCGAAACGTCTCTTTGACACTTTTCATTCTCTACTCAATCCAAGAGTACAGGCCCCAACCACGGAGCTCCGAGCTGACGATCTGGCCAATTACTTCAAAGAAAAAATTGACCAGATCCGACAGGAAATTATCTCCCAATCACCTCATACCATGCACTGTCCTCCCTCCCCCACTGCATCTAACTCACTCTCTGATTTTGAACCAGTCACAGAAGAAGAAGTAAGCAGGCTCCTTGCATCTTCTCGCCCAACTACTTGCACCAGTGACCCATTTCCGTCACAGCTCCTTCAGTCCCTTTCCCCTGCTGTCACCCCTCACCTAACTAAAATATTTAACCTCTCTCTCTCTTCTGGTATTTTTCCCTTCTCATTTAAGCATGCCATCATACATCCACTACTTAAAAAAACCATCCCTCGACCAAAACTGTGCCGCTAACTATAGACCTGTCTCTAATCTTCCCTTCATCTCTAAACTCCTGGAACGCCTGGTCCACTCCCGTCTTATCCGCTATCTCTCAGAAAACTCTCTTCTCGACCCTCTCCAATCCGGTTTCCGCTCTTTACACTCCACTGAAACTGCCCTCACTAAAGTCTCTAATGATCTGCTAACAGCTAAATCAAATGGTCACTACTCCATGCTAATTCTCTTGGATCTCTCTGCAGCATTCGACACTGTGGATCATCAGCTCCTCCTCACTATGCTCCGTTCCATTGGCCTCAAGGACACCGTTCTCTCCTGGTTCTCCTCCTATCTCTCCGACCGCTCCTTTACTGTATCTTTTGCCAGTTCCTCCTCCTCTCATCTTCCCCT